>NW_027510314.1:0-625176 GCF_048772815.1 Callospermophilus lateralis
GTGAACAAACGGGAGCTGCATGATGGTCTTTGTGTGTCTTTTTATCTGAGTTTCTGTTAAATGTGATGGCATTGTTTGGACCGATGCAGAGTCCCGAGTTCCAACCTGCCTTACATATGTGGAAGTTACTTTAGCTAAATTTTAAACTAATGCTTCTCCTGTGAGGGACCAAAAGTCAATAGAACCGCCAGTTTTTCTGTTCTCACCTTTTGCACCTCTCTTAGCTGTGTTTTAAAGAACTTTGATAAACTTTACTCCCCTTTGTTAAGCAAGATTACGGAAGCAGTGATTTTTTTCTTCCCGTAGTTGGCTTGAGCATGCCCACTGCAGAGGGAAATGTCTGGGGTCAAAGAACTTTGATATCTCGCTTAAACTTTTCTCAAAACCCTGTCCTCATTATTAAATTGGCATTAATTGGCTTTGGGATGGGAACCAAGCCTTCAGTCATAAATTTTGACACCCCAGAGGGGACTTTAAATAAACCCCACTCTGCCCTCTTGGGGAAGCCTAGCACTCAAAACAACTGCAAGCAGAGGATGAAATTTTTGGGAGCTGACTACTGAAAAGTTGGGAGACATAGAATATGCCTGGTGCCTGGGGTCAAAGCAAACCAGAGGAACTAATCCTGTAAGTAAATGGTGAGGCTAAGGGACTCCCAGCAGCTGACAGAGCCATTTTGCTGTGGGGAACTCCCTTATTCCTTACGTGCACTTTAAGGATTTCTCCACCTCTGTTTACTTAACAAAAGGGACAATGAATGCATTAATATGTTGATATTATAGATTTTTTCTTGGGGATGATCTAGGGTGAATGTGTATCTAAAAATGATTTTTTTTTTATTTTAACCATCTCGTATCTAAATGGGTTTCTAAAGCATTGCACTATGTTACAGTTAAAAGTTGGGTTTAAACAATTGTTTAGTTTGATTTCAGGTAGTTCATGCTAGGAAACTTAAATACTTAGGATAAAAAATAATTAAAGAGTTTTAATTTTGAACTAGGCAGCCTGAAAAAATTTCACTAGATATACCAGTGCATTAACTTGGGAAGAGATAATAAATTATGATATGGTATCTATTCCCATCAGTGTGTAAGATTTTAAAAAATGGTACTAAATTAAAACGTTGGTCTGGCTTATTGAAATGACATTAATTAGCAACAGTCTTGGAAATTTTTTAAGCTTAATTTCGGATACACATGGTAGTGTGTGGTTCTTTTTAAAAAATTTTCAGCCAATTTAATGTAACTTAATACTATTAGAAACTTCATAACAAAGAAAGGGGCTTAACGATCCTATAGAAACTTCTTCTGATGGTGGCTTTAATATTATCAAAAAATGATCCTATTTTCAGTTTTGTGTGAGCAAGTTTTTCTAGTGTAGAAAAATCTAAAGATATAAAATTTTGAGAATTACATCTTAAACTTGCATCAAAATTTTCAACATCCAAACCTGGAAATTATGACTTATAGCTAAAATGCCTTAGGCCTGAGGTTTCTGCTACGAATTCCAGTCTTTTCAGTTTTCCAGACCTCAGCAAGGACTTAAGTTGATATGCAAATAAAAGAAGCCTGCAGCACTCAGCAGGAGACAGATAAAAAAGAGTAAATGTGTCTTTTTACCTGAACTCAAACTAGACCTAACCAAAAAATTATATTATGCGGTATTTACTAATTACTGGCCAGTCATCTTTTTTAGGACTCTTGCTTTTCTTAGATTCTGTATTTTTTTTTTTGAACTCATGATCTTGATTCTGCTGATGGGTTAATGTTTTCTGATCAGTTCTATTTTTGATCGACTCTGGAGTTTTTAGCATTTCAATGGAGATTTCACCTGAAAAAGCTACAAGGCTTTTATTATTGTGTTATGTGTTACATTTGTGTTACGTGTTGTATGTTGGTATGTCTGTATGTGTGTATGTCCATATATCATGCAGTGATATGACAATTGACAGATGAGGAGCACTCATGAAAAATTTAAGAATGTATCCAAATGTCTTTGATTCACGTGATTCATATGTTTTAATTCAAATTGGGTAAACAGATAAAAATAAAGATGTCTTTAAAATTAGGCCAATAAGTTTTCTAGGTTTTCAAAAAGGCCCTAATAAAATGTAGATGTCTATAAAATAATCTGCCTAAATTCAGAAATTTACAAGTATTGTATTGAAATGTGAACAGAAAGAGGTTAGTAGATGAAAAAGAGAAACTAAAAGGTTCCAGATATAGATCTAATAGAGGAAAAATGTGTTTCTGGATAAGAGAGTCTATATGATTAAGTAATTAAAGGGGTTTAAGTAAATAATAAAAAAAGGTTTGTGTAACTTGGTTATATGTGTAAGTTTTGAGCAAGTAATCTTAAAAAAATAAACAGCTGGTAAAACAAGTACTGTTTTTATAAAATTGTGCCATGTTATTTCTTTAAAATCTAAACTTGTTTAATACAAAAAACATCAATGTAATTGTGGTGTTAATGTGTTCATATCTTCCAGGTATACAAGTCTGTAAGGTAGAAGCTTCCAAAGACCATTGTATCAAGCTGGTGTTCTAAGGTTGTATGGTAATTCTAGGCTTAAAAGAAAAACATGTTGGAGATTTATGTATATCATTTGTGTTCTATAATTGGACTTGTTATCAATAAGATATGTACAGTTCCATGTTACTTTTTACACTGAGATGCAATTTAAAAGTATTTTTAACTTAATGAGAGCCAAATCTGTGAAGGTTTTATTGTAAACACAAAGGTAATACCCATTCATTTCCATGTGAAAACTGTTTTCTTCAGGCTTCACAAAGGGGTGTCCTGAGACAAAGACTTTCCTGATATTCAGGGCAACATAACAATAGGTAATCAAAAGGCCCAAAGCAGGGTTTCTCCACTGAGACTTTACTGGCTACACTGATATCTGAGTTTTCTGAGATGCTTGCCATTCCCTTCAGCTATCCAGTATATGGCCATGTCACAGATCTTGGAAGTGGTTCATATATTGGACACAAAATCATGAGCCTATTCTGGAGAGTGGCCAGAATTCAGGAAGAAAACAGGAACGTAGGAAGATAGTTGGTGTTGCCCATTGATAAGGCAAGCCACACTCCATTTATAAATTGTGCCGGATGAATGCTGGGAAGTTTTCTCCTTGAGAGGATACACCCATTGAGGCATTCTCTTTTCTAATGTCTACAACCACGGACACAGTGGGATACACAGACCTAAAAACACTCGCCTTGTCAAAGGACTAACTAGAAACACTCCACTCCAAACCAAACACACCCCCTTTCCTAACTATTCTCAGAACAAAAGAAAAAACCACAAACCCATACCCACAACCACAAAGGCACCTCCTTCCCCCAAGTAGGTCTGGAACTATCCAGAGTGTCCTCTGACCGGAGGGCCATACTATGTTCCCCAGAAATTGTCTGTCCTGTCTCAGATCTGGGCTCCTTGGTCAACTCTGTGAAGTTTTCAGGAGCCAGCAGTGAGCCTCTACCTGTTTTCTCCGGAAGGGCCGCTCTTCAGAATTTTTCTGGAATTTGGCCATTCTCACATAAGTAGGTACCACAAAAGACTGACTCTGTCCTCGGAAAATCCAAACAAGTGAGAACACTGGAACTGGTGCTGGGACTGGGTCTTGGTGCCTGGCTTCCTGGAACCCAAATTTGGAGAGTTCCATCAACAAGGATGTGAGGTGAGGTCACTTCCATTAGTAACTGAATGAGGTCACTGCCTTGGCAACCAATTTGTCCTAACATTTGCTTCCTAAGGTCTCATAACATGGAGGATGTCCCTACTACCTGTGACACTTTCACAAGTTAGAATAGTATAGAAACCATAGCCACCTGGGAACAGCTCTCCACAAAGGCCTAGTTTGGTTCATCTCCTCTACCTTAAGAAGAGAGAATCTGATTCAGACACAACCCTTCATCCTGACCAGGTTGTTTGCCATGGAAGATGCCTTTTGCTCTATCATGTCCTTCATAGCTGCCTACATCTTCTCCAGGGATCATTTCTGCATGGAACTTTGAAGTTTTCAGCAGGTGGAAGATCCCCTGCATTCCTGTATTGTAAGACCAAACCTTTCCCTGCTTTTCTGAACACTTAGATTGAGGGAACAGTGTATGGTTAGGGTTAATAATATGTTCAATTAAAACCAAAATACTCCCACATGGCCCTCATTTTCTTCCATGTAGACATTCATCATAACCTCTGGCTGGAGGTTTCCATAAGGGGCGCAGCCCAAGACAGTATCCAAAATAAGTTCCCTTTCCCCTCATTTTCCTAAAGTCAGGGTTTCCTGGACACCCTTCCTGTAAACCAGGATTGATCAAATAGGCCTGCCAGTAATACTGCTCTGTTTCTTCATTTTGAAGCCTACTGACTGTGAGGTATAGATTCTTTATGTGATTTGGAGTCATGTGAGAACCCAAGCACTGCTGCAGGGCTTTGAAGAACTCATTTGTCTCAAAGGATCCCTCTACTTACTTGATGGAGGTCAGGAACCTAACAGAGGAAGCAAGAGACTTCATCCACAATGACTGATCTTTTTGCCATTTTGGTTTTGGATGCACACATGGGATCTTTCTTTAGATCCATCAGGTGCTGATAATCAAAGCCACAGCCTCTCTCAGAGCCGAAAGGATGATTCAGACACATCCCTTTCCAAAGCAATTAAGCAAAGAGCCACAGGTGATGCTCATTCATTTCCAATTGAAAGCACTTTTTTTCAGGCTTCACAAAATGGTGGCCTGAGGAAAAGACCTTCCTGACATTCAGGTCAACAGAACAGTAGGTTAGCAAAAGGCACAAAGCAGGGTTTCTCTACTGAGACTTTACTGGTCACACTGATATCCGAGTTTTCTGAGATGCTCCCAATTCCCTTTATCTATCCAGTACATGGCCATGTCACAGAACTCGACAGAGGTCCATATCTTGGACAAAAAAACATGAGCCTATTCTGGAGAGTGGCCAGAATTCAGGAAGAAAACAGGAACTAAGGAAAGAAGTAGGTGTTGCCCATATAAGGCAAGCCACAGTCCATTCATAAATTGGGCAGGATGTGTGCTGAGATGCTTTCTACTAGACAGGACACATCCATTGATGCATTCACTTTTCTAATATCTACAACCACGGAAAAAGTGGGAAACACAAACATAGAAACACTCGCCATGTCAAATGACTTACCAAAAACAGTCCACTCCAAACCAAACATACTGCCTTTCCTACCTATTCTCAGAACATGATACAAAACTACAAATTCACACCCACACCTACAAAGGCACCTCCATTACCCAAGTAGGTCTGTGACTATCCAGAGTGTCCTCAGACTGGTGGGCCTTACTCTGCTCCCTCGAAATGGACTTTCCTGTCTCAGATCAGGTCTCCTTTACCAACTCTGTAAAGTTGTCAGCATCAATCAGTGAGTCACTACCTGCTTTCTCAGGAAAGGCCCCTCTTCAGAGCTTTCCTGGCATTTAGCCATCCACACATCAGTATGTACCAAGAAAGACCGACTTTGTCCTTGGTAAATCCAAACAAGTGAACCCACTGGGACTGGGACTGGGACTGGCTCTGAGTGCCTGGCTTCCTGGATCCCAAGTTCAGAGAGTTCCATCACCAAGGAAGTGAGGTAGGTCACTTCCTTCAGGAACCGAATGAGGTCACTATCTTGGCAACCACTTTATCCTAAATTTGCTTCCAAGGGTCCCATGAGAGAGAGGCTGCCCCTACTTCCTGTGTCACATTCACAAGATAGAATGGTATATCAACCATAGGCACATGTTAACAGCTCTCCACACAGACCTGGTTTGGTCCATCTTCTCTACATTAAGAAGAGAGAGGCTTATTCAGACACATCGCTTCATCCTGACCAGGTATTTTACCAAGGAAGATATCTGTTGCTCTCTCAGGTTCTTCATAGCTGCCTACATCTTCTCCAGGGTTTATTTCTGCATGGAACTTGAGGTTCTCAACAGGTGGAAGATCCCCTATCTACCTGTATTATAACACCAACTCTGTCCCTGCTCTTCGTAAAGTTAAATTGAGGGAACAGTGCATGGTTAGGGTTAATAGCATGTTCGATTTGGGTTAGGAATCATTCTGTGAGATGAATAATGGTATTGGGAACCTCCGATATTACAAGCATATATAGGTGTAATATAAGTATGAAAACAGAAATCTAGGAAAGATTTCAAACCCAGATGAACATTGGGCCCTTGATTGGGATACTTAGCTTTGAATTATTTCCGCAAAGTTGTCTCAGATAAATCGATATACAAAGGTATAGGACCTTGTACCTTGGATGACTGAATGAGGAAGAGATCGTCCAGACAAAAAGAGATAGTTCGAAAAGTTATTTAGATATAGGGTTTTGGTTAGAGAGTGAATGTAAATGTCAGCATATGTGAAGAGTCAGTCACAGTGATGAACTGGGGAAAATGTGTAGGAAAGCAGATATCAATAGAGACATTAGGAAATCAGGGAAAGTACAAAGTGAGTGATAGGATAAGATGTTTTTAACATGGTTGAGTTTGAATATATAATCTTAGGAAGAAACAAATATGTAGTCACCAATAGGAATGATATTTGAGATCATTAGTTAATCAGGACATGGATGTTGTTAGTAATACATGCTCACATTAAATTTAGGCTTTGGTACAATCATAAGGGTGTCCTTTGCATTTTGTGTCAGGAATATTACTGTGATAAAATGTGTATGTATATCAGGTGACTAGAGTATTTCTTCCACCAATTCTTAAAGCAATATTGTAAAGACTTATAAATTAGTATTTGGGATACAAATAGGTATACCATCGGTCTATGAATATAGAGATGATGCCTTAATAGACCATACTGTGAATAAATAATATAACTGGTTCAAACTTTAAATAATTGATTGAATTGATATCTGAAAATATATAGGAAATCTTATATTGATATACATAAGTTCATTCTAACCAGTTATACATCTAATGGTAATTTTAGCATTATGGTTTATGATGAAGAGTGTGGGAGTTTTGCTTCAAAAATGATTATGGAAATTGAAAATAATATGTTTGGAAATAATCTCATGCAAAGAACACTCAAGAAACATGGAGGAATACATATGTTCTGAAGCAGCAAGTAATTGCAAGTGAACCAAATGCGTACAGATTTGTGAACTTGTGGATGAAAAGTATTATCCTATGATGTCCATAAACTGAAGAAATTGTAATGTACCAGTGTTGAATAAAAATGAACTTCAAAATACACATCATGTCCCATAGGATTTTACTTGCATTGATGTTAAACTGGGTCAGTTACTGTACAAATATTAGTATTTGTAAGCACCATTCACCAAAGTTAGTTTTCAGTACTGGGAAATAAATATGTATTTCATGTGGATGAATATTTCTGAGAATAATCTTGTGAAAATTTGATTATAAATCCACATATAGGAACATGAGTTAAATCAATGAGTGTATAATAAGACACATATATTTCATATTTTGAATAATCTGGAGAAAAAAAAATATATATATATAGATACAAACACAGACATTAAAATGTAGTAATATGTATGCCAATCAAAATTCATTATGAAATATATATCATCCTCATATCCAAAAATATTCTTTTTACTGAGCATGGATTTATGTATAATGCTGTTCATCTAGGAAATTCACCAATACGTTGAATTTTCAGTTCCATCAGTATTTAGGGGGAGTGATCTCTTCTCACAATCTGTATCATCCTAAAACAGCAAGCTCACAAGAATGTACGTGTGATACCAGGTAGGATACTAAATATGCATAATAAATTTCATGAGATGAATAGGCTACAGAGAAAGGGAGACAGAAATGTACATATGTGTTAACTTTAAAAACTCATGGAGAAGTATTACAATAAAAAGTTGACTAGATTTATAACACATACACTTGATAAAGCAGAAGGCAAGTCCTAGTATACACCATGCCTCCTATGTACGGCCTGTATTTCTATTCTGTTAGGTTTCTTTTTCTACATCATATTAAGATTAGTAGTCAGAGTCTAGTAGGGTATGGGTTAGTGACAGGGATTCAGTATTTCTAATGGAAAATAGGAAAATGAATCTAATGTGTATGCAAATATTTGCTAGACAAAAATCTTCCCACTGTCCTCCAAAACAATGCCTTGATATTTCCTTCGCCACAAGTAATACACAATTAGTGGAGAAGAGTTTGAAAATCTATGAATATATATCTGGAAAAGAAAATGCTCAGGGGTTCACAACCTTGGAGGTGGTAGAGGAATTTCCAAAAGTAAGGTACAGGGTAAACACTCCACAAACATGGAACTCTGGTGGCCTAATGAGTTTTTGAGAAACTGCCTCTGAGTTTGGGCCCTTGAAAAATTTGTTGTTGTCAGGAGCTTTAGCTTCCTTTGTATTGAGACCATCAAACCTGGGTTGGCATCTATGTGACCTGGATGACATGGTTCCTTATATGCTATTGAACATGAGGCAAAAGTTCTGAATTTTCCCTTTGTTAGTAAACTGAGGACACTGGGGTCTAAGTGTCTAACCATGTGATCTGTGAAGCCATTTGGTCATACTCCACTTTTCGTGGTGTTTCTTACTGCTGCACTGGGAGTTTGGTATTGGCTTCACGTAATACAAGGAGAAAAACTGGGACACAGTGCTAGAGGGAGTACTCTCACGTGTAGTGGTTGAGGGTCTGCAGGAGAATGCACCAACCAGGCTTCTATCCCAAAAAGCTTGCACCCATGTCCATAGCAACCTGATTCTGAACATTGCCCTGAAACCTCTCCATATAACAAGGTCCCTTTACTTGTAAGGTTCTGCTGGCTGCAACATGTCAGTCACAAGTCATTCGGAAACCAATGGCAGAACCACGTGTCCCCACGACAGATGTTTTATCATACACCTGCCCACCACTGCTCTGGGCCCACTAATCAGCAGGCTCCAACTTTCTGGCACCTCTGTTCTCACCATTTTCATGAAACCCAGTCAATCAATGCAATGTCTGGTACACTCATGATCAGCAACAGATATCCAAAGGTTCTCCAGTGCCATCTGTTCATGGAAATTTAAAAAATTCATGGTATTTATCTAGCCAATTTTCAAGGATGAAGTTGGAGGCACTGTGGCTTTCAATTTATTCAGGAACCATGAAATGGTGAGGAAGCTTATTTCAATTAAAGCTCGGGAGAACTCTCAGAGGCAAGGTTTCCCAAAGAGTGGCCAAAAGGTCACATTAAGCCAGGCCCATTGAGGTCTACAATTGAGGTCCATGTGTGTTTTGACTCTCAACAATGGCTGCCACGTCTTTCTGAATAAAGTCATGTGATATCCTGCCTGAGATTCCCAGTGCTCTTTGGAAAGCTATCCTGAGCCTAGATCTCAGTCTCCAAGGGCAACTCTCATGTGTGGCCTCCTAAAATCCCAACACAATTCATGTCAATACTTCTCTGAGTTCATTTCAGTCTCTAAGGGGAATCACTCCAGAGTTGAAGTCCATGCGGACCCAGTCATCTCTTCCAACCACCACACAAATGACCACAATTAAACCAAAACACTCCCACATGGCCCTCATCTTCTTCAATATAAACTCTCATCATAACCTCTTGCTGGAGGTTTCCATGAGGGGCGCAGCCTAAGGAAGTGTCCAAAATAAGCTCACTTGCCCCTTATTTGCCTAAACTCAGTGTGGCCTGGAAACCCTTTCTGTGAACCAGATGTGATAAAATAGGCCTGCCATTAATACGGCTCTACTTCTCCAATTTGAGGCCTACTCTCTGTGTGGCATAGATTCTTTATGTGAATTGGGGTCATGAGAAAATCAAGCACCTATGGGCTACCCTCTGCAGGGCTTTGAAGAACCCATTTCAGTGAGTCGAGGAATTGGACCAAATGTTCTTTAGATATAGGGTTTTTGTTAAAGAGTGAAAGTAAATGTCAGCATATTTGAAGAGTCAGTCACAGTGATGAACTGGGGAAAATGTGTAGGAAATCAGATATCAATAGAGACATTAGGAAATCAGGCAAAGTACAAAGTGAGTGATAGGATAAGACATTTTTAACAGGGTTCAGATTCAATATTTAATCTTAGGAAAAAACAAATATGTAGTCACCAATTGGAATGATATTTGAGATCATTAGTTAATCAGGACTTGGATGTTGTTAGTAATACATGCTCACTTTCAATATAGGCTTTGGTACAATCATAAGTGTGTCCGTTGCATTTTGTGTCAGGAATATTACTGTGATAAAATGTGTATGTATATCAGGTGACTAGAGTATTTCTTCCACCAATTCTTAAAGCAATATTTTAAAGACTTATAAATTAGTATTTGGGATACAAATAGGTATACCATCGGTCTATGAATATAGAGATGATGCCTTAATAGACCATACTGTGAATAAATAATATAACTGGTTCAAACTTTAAATAATGGATTGAATTGATATCTGAAAATATATAGGAAATTTTATATTGATATACATAAATTCATTCTAACCAGTTATACATCTAATGGTAATATTAGCATTATGGTTTATCATGAAGAGTGTCTGCGTTTTGCTTCAAAAATGATTATGGAAATCAAAAATAATGTGTTTGGAAAGAATCTTATGAAAAGAACAGTCAAGAAACATGGAGGAATACATGTGTTCTGAAGTAGGAAGTGATTGAAAGTGAACCAAATGCCTATAAATTTGTGAAATTGTGGATGAAAGGATATATCCTATAATGTCCATAAACTGCAGAAATAGTAATGTATCAGTGTGGAATAAAAATGAACTTCAAAATACACATCATGGTCCCATAGGTGTCTACTTGCATTGATGTGAAACTGGGTCAGTCACTGTGGAAATATTACGATTTGTATGCACCATTCACTGAATTTAGTTTTCAGTACTAGGAAATAAATATGTATTTAAGGTGGATGAATATTTCTAAGAATTATTTTGTAAAAATTTGATTATAAATCCACATACACACACATGAGTGAATTTAGAAAGTGTATAATAAGACACATATATTTCATATTTTGGAAAATCTAAAGAGTAGATATCTATATCTATATAGATAGATAGATAGATAGATAGATAGATAAATAGATACTCACATACACAGACATTAAAATGTAGCAATATATATGCCATTCGAAAATCATAATAAAATAGATATCATCCACGTATCCAAAAATATTCATTTTACTGAACATTTATTTATGCATAATACTGTTCATCTAGGAAATTCACCCTTAGGTAGAATTTCCAGTTCCATCAGTATTTAGAGGGAGCGATCTCTTCTCACAATTTGTATCTTCCAAAATAAGCAAGCTCACAAGAATGTACATGTGATACCAGGTAGAATTCTAAAGATGCATTAAAAAATACATGTGATGAATAGGCTACAGAGAAAGGGAGACAGAAATTTACATATGTGTTAATTTTAAAAACTCATGGAGAAGTATTACAATGAAAAGTTGACTAGATTTATAACACATACCATTGATAAAGCCGAAGGCAAGTCCAAGTATACACCATGACTCCTATGAAAGGCCTGTATTTCTATTCTGTTAAGTTTCTTTTTCTCCATCATATTTTGATTAGTAGTCAGAGTCTAGTAGGGTATGGGGTAGGGTCAGGGATTCAGTATTTCAAATGGAAAATAGGAAAATGAATCTAATGTGTATGCAAATATGTGCTACACAAAAATCTTCCCACTCTCATCCAGAACAATGCTTTGACATTACCTTCGCCCCAAATAAGAAACAATTAGTGGAGAAAAGTTAGAAAATCTGTGAATACATATGTGGAAAGGAAAATGCTCAGGAGTTCACAAACTTGTAGGAGGTAGAACGGGTTACAAAAAGAGAGAGGGTAAACACTCCACAAACATGGAGCTCTGCTAGCCTTTTTGAGAAACTGCCTCTGAGCTTGGGCAGTTAAAATATATGTTGTTGTCAGGAGCTTTAGCTTCCTTTGTAGTGAGACCATCAATTCTGGGTCTCCATCTATGTGACCTGGATGACATGGTTTTTTATTTTCTAGTGAACATGAGGCAGCAGTGCTGAATTCTCTCTTTGTAGGTAAACTTTGGCCACTGGGGTCTAAGTATCTAACTGTGTTGTCTGAAAAGCCATTTGGTCATTATCCACTTTCGTGGTGTTTTTTACTGCTGCACTGTGAGTTTGGTATTGGCTTCACGATATACAAGGAGTTCTACTGGGACACAGTGCTGGAGGATGTACTCTCACGTGTGGTGGGTTACTAAAATGCACCAGTGGGGCTTCAATCCCACATAGCTTTTCAACTTGACAATAGCAACCTGATTCTGGACATTGGCAGGAATCCTCTCCATATAATAAGATGCCTTTACATACAGTCTGCTGGCTGTACCATGTCAGTCACAAGTGATTTCTAAGCCAATGGCAGATCCACGTGGCCCCACCAGAAATGTTTTTTTCACACACCTACACTCCACTGCTCTAGGCCCACTAGTCTGCAGGCTCCAACTTTCTGGCATCTATGTTCTACACTTTTTCCATGAAACCCAGTCAATCAAGGCACTGTCTGGTACAGTCATGATCAGCAACAGGACATCCAGAGGTTCTCCAGTGCAACCTGGTCATGGTAATTTCAAAAAATTCATGGTATTTATCTAGATATTTTTCAATAATGAAGTTGGAGGCACTGTGGGATTCAATTTATACAGGAACCATTAAAAGGTGAGGAATCTCATTTCAATGAAAGGTCTGGAGAACTCTCACAGGCAAGGCTTCCCAAAGAGTGGGCAAAAGGTCACATGAAGCCAGGCCCATTGAGGTCTACAATGTGAATTCCATGTGTGTTTTGACTCTCAACTATGGCTGAAAATCTTTCAAAATAAAATCTTGTGATATCCTGGCTGAGATTCCCAGTGCTCTGTGGAAAGTCACCCTGGGCCTAGATCTCAGTTTCCAATGGCGAATCTCAAGCTTGGCCTCCAAAAATCTCAACACAATTCATGGCAATACTTCTCTGAGCTCAGTTCCACAACTCAGTCTCTAAGGGGAATCACAACAGAGTTCAAGCCCAGGTGGATCCAGGCATCTCTTCCAATTGCCACACAAATGACGACAATTAAAACCAAAACACTCCCACAGGGCCCTCTTCTTCTTTTATATAGACACTAATCATAACCTCTAGCTGGAGGTTTCCATGAGGGGCACAGCCCAAGACAGTGTCAAAAATAATCTCACATGCCCCTCATTTGCCTAAAGTCAGGGTGGCCTGGACAACATTCCTGTGAAACAGAAGTGATCATATAGGACTGCTGTTAATACTGCTCCACTTCTCAAATTTGAGGCCTACTGACTGTGGGGTATAGATTCTTTGTGTGAATTGGAGTCATGAGAAAACGCAAGCACCTATTGTCCAGCCTCTGCAGGGCTTTGAAGAACTCATTTGACACAAATGATCCCTATTCTCACTTGATGGAGGTCATTAATATTACAGAGGAAGGCGAGAGGCTTCATGTACAATGACTGATCTATTTTTCCATTTTGGTTTTGGATGCCCACATGGGATCTTTCTCTAGATACATCAGGTGCTGAAAATCTAAACCACAGGCTCACACAGGGCCAAGAGGCTGATTCAGACAAATCCCTTTCCAAAGCAATGAAGTAAAAAGCCACAGGTGATTCCCATTCATTTCCATTTGAAAACTCTTTTCTTCAGGCTTCACTAAGGTTTGGCCTGAGGCAAAGACCTTTCTGACATTCAGAGCAACAGAACAATAGGTAATCAAAAGCCCCCAAGCAGGGTTTCTCCTAGGAGACTTTCCTGGTTACTCTGATATGTGAGTTTTCTGAGATGCTCGCCATTCCCTTCAGCTATCCAGTACATGGCTATGTCACAGAGCTTGGAGGTGGTACGTATCTTGTACAAAAATACATGATACTAATCTTTAGAGTGGCCAGAATTCAGGAAAAAAATGAGAACATAGGTAGATAGCAGGTGTTGCCCATGGATAAGGCAAGCCTCATTCCATTCATTAATTGGGAAGGATGCATACTGGGAAGTTTTCTACTAGACAGGACACACCCAATGAGCTATTTTCTTTTCTAATATCTACAAAGAAAAACACAGTGGGATACACAGACACAGAAACAGTCTCCTTGTCAAATGACTTACTAGAAACAGTCCACTCCATACCAAACAAACCTCCTTTTTTACCTATTCTCAGATCATGAGAAAAAACCACAAACACAAACCAACACCCACAAATGCACCTCCTTCTTCCAAGTAGGTCTGTGACTATCTGGAGTGTCCTCTGACTGGTAGGACATACGATGTAACCCAGAAATGGCCTTTCTGTCTCAGATCTGGTCTCCTTCGTCAAATCTGTGAATTTGTAAGGAGGCAGTGGTGAGCCAATTCCTATGCTCTCAGGAAAGACCCCTCTTCAGAGCTTTCTTGGTATTTGGCAACCCTTACATCAGTAGGTACCAAGAAAGACTGACTCTGTCCTTGGTAAATCCAAAGAAATGAGCCCACTGTGACTGCGACTGGGACTGGCTCAGGGTGCCTGGCTTCCTGGATCACAAAATTCAGAGACCTCCATCACCAAGGAAGTGAGGTGAGGTCACTACCTTCAGAAAATGAATGAGGTCACTGTCTTGGCCACCACTTTGTCCTAACAGTTTCTTCCTATTGTCTCCTGACATGGAGGCTGCCCTACTTCCTGTGATACTTTCACATGTTAGAATGGTATAGAAACCATAGTCACCTGGGAACAGCTCTCCACACAGGCCTAGTTTGGTCCATCTTCCCTACATTAAGAATAGAGAGGCTGACTCAGACACATCCTTTCATCCTGACCATGTTGTTTGCCATGGAATATTACTTTTGTTCTCTCAGGTCCTTCATAGCTGCCTGCATCTTCTCCAGGGATAATTTCTGCATGGATTTTGAGGTACTCAGCAGGTGGAAGATCTCCTAACTTCCTGTATTGTAATACCAACTTTGTCCCTGCTCTTCTGTAAAGTGAGATTGAGGGAATATTGTATGGTCAGGGTTAATAGCATGTTCGATTTGGGTTGGAAATCATTCTGCTGGATGAATAATTGTATTGAGAACCAGCGATATTTATAAGAATATAGAGGGAAAACATAAGTATGAAAACAGAAATCTAGGTAATATTTGAAGCCCAGAAGGATTTGGACCCTTGATTGGGATCCTTAGCTTGAGTTATGTTTTGCACCGAGGTCTCAGTTAAATTGATATACAATGGCATAAGACCCTGTACCTCAGATGATTAAATGTAGAAGAGAACATCCAGTCAAAAAGGGATTGTGTGTAGGATTAGGAAGATAGTCAGTAGGTTTAGGAGGAAGAGTGAGTCTAGGATTTGGACCAAATGTTCTTTAGCAATACGGTTTTGGTTAGAGAGTGAATATAAATGACACCATATGTGAAGAGTCAGGCACAATGATGAACTGGGGAAAATATGTAGGAAAGCAGACATCAATAGAGACATTAGGAAATCTGGCAAAGTATAACATGATAGGATTAGAGATTTTCAACAGGGTTGAGGTTGAATACATAATCTTAAGAAGAAACAAATTTGTAGTCACCAATAAGATTGACATTTGAGAGCATTAGGCAACCTGGACATGGATATATTTAGTAATCCATGTTCACATTCCATTGAGGCTTTGGTACAATCATAAGGGTGACCTTCGCATTTTGTGTCCAAAATATTACTGTTATAATATGTATATGAAGATCAGGTGACATGAGTATTTCTTCCACCATTTCTGGGGGAAATATTTTGAAAAGATATAAATTAGTACTGGGGATACTAATAGGCTTACCCTGTGTTCATGAATATAGAGATGATGCATTAATAGACCATAATGTGAATAAATTATATGACTGGTTCCAAATTTAAATAATGGATTGTATTGATATCTGAAAAAATAGAAGAAATCATTTATTGATATACATACATTCATTCCAACCACTTACATATCTAATGGTTATCTTAGGGTTACCGTTTATCATGAATAGTGAATGAGTTTGCTTCAAAAATGATTATGGAATCGAAAATAATGTGTTTAGAAAGAAGTCTAGTGAAAAGACGAGTCAAGAAACATGGAGAAATATAAGTGTTCTGAAGGAGGAAGTGATTGAAAGTGAACCAAATGTTTATAAATTTGTGAATTTGTGAATGAAAGGATATATTTTATGATGTCTATAAACTGAAGAAATAATAACGTACAAGGTTTGAATAAAAATGAACTTTAATAAACACATCACATCCAATAGGAATCTACTTGCATTGATGTTAAACTTGGTCAGTTACTGTAGAAATATTACGATTTGTAAGCACCCTTCCCTGAAGTTAGTTTTCAGTACTAGGAAACAAATATGTATTTCAGTGGATGTATATTTCTGAGAATAAACTTGTTAAAAGTTGATTATAAATCCACATATATGAATATGAATGAATTCAGGCGGTGTATAAGAAGACACATATATTTCATATTTTGGTAAATCTGGAGAATATATATATATATATATATATATATATAGACACACAAACACACACACATTATAATGTAGCAATATATATGCCAACTGAAATTCATCATGAAAAATAACTCATCCGCATATCCCAAAATATTCATTTTACTGAACAGTAATATATGTATAGTGTTGTTCATCTAGGAAGCTCACTCATGGGTTGAATTTTCTGTTAAAACAGCGTTTAGGAGGAGTGATCTCTTCTCACAATTTGTATCTGCCAATTCAGCCACCTCACAAGAATGTACATGTGAAACCAGGTAGGATTCTATTTGTGCATATAAAAATACATTTGCTTAATAGGCTACAGAGAAAGGGAGACAGGAATTCACATATTTCTTAACTTTAAAAACACATGGAGAATTATTTCAACAAATAATTGACTAGATTTATAACTCCTACCTTATATCATGCAAAAGGTAAGTCCAACTATACACCATGCTTCCTCTGAAATGCTTGTATTTCTATTCTGTTTGGGTTATTTTTCTCCATTATATTAGGATTAGTAGTCAGAGTTTAGTAGGGTATGGGTTAGTGTCAGGGATTCACTATTTCAAACAGAAAATTGTAAAATGAATCCAATGTTTATGCAAATATGTGCTAAACAAAATCTTCTCTCTCTCATCCAGAACAATGACTTGACATTCCCTTCGCCACAAGTAAGTCAGAATTAGAGGAGAAGAGTTAGAAAATCTGTGAATATATATTTAGAATGGAAAATGCTCAGGAATTCACAACCTTGGAGTTGATAGAGCAGTTTCCAAAAGTAAGTGACATGGTAAACACTCCACAAACATGGAGATCTGCTGGCCTAATCACTTCTTGAGAAATTGCCTCTGAGCTTGGGCACTTGAAATATATGTTGTTTTCAGGAGCTTTAACTTCCGATGTAGTGAGACCATCAAAGCTAGGTCTGCATCTATGTGACCAGGAGGACATGGTTTCTTATTTTCCAATGACCATGAGGCAGCAGTGCTAAATTCTCTCTTTGTAGCTAAATTGTGGCCAGTGGGGCTAAGTGTCTCCCCATGTGGACTGTGAAGCCATTTGGTCATCCTCGACTTTTCGTTTTGTTTCTTGCTGCTGCACTGGGGGTTTGTTATTTGCTTCACGAAATACAAGGAGTTCAAGTGGGACACAGTGCTGGAGGGAGTTCTGTCACGTGTGGTGGGTCAGTGTCTGCATGAGAATGCACCAACTAGGCTTCTATCCCACATAGCTTGCCCCTTGACCATAGCAACCTGATTCTAAACATTGCCGTGAAAAATCTCCATATAACAAGATGCCTTTATATAGAAGGGTCTGCTGGCTGCACCGTGTCTGTCTCAAGGCATTTGAAAGTCAATGGCAGATCCACATGGCCCCACCAGAGATGTTTTATCACACACCTGCACACCACTGCTCTAGGCCCACTACTCAGCAGGCTCCAACTTACTGGCATCTCTGTTCTACACGATTTTCATGATACCTATTCAATCAAGGCACTGTCTGGTATACTCATGATCAGCAACAGGACATCCAATGGTTCTCCAGTGCCACCTGGTCATGAGAATTTCTAAAATTTTATGGTATTTATCTAACTATTTTTCACAGATGAAATTGTTGGTACTGTGGGTTTCAATTCATTCAGGATCCATTAAATGTTGAGGAAGCTCATTTTAATGAAGGATCTGGAGATCTCTCACAGGCAAGGCTTCCCAAAGAGTGGCCAAATTGTCACATGAAGCCAGGCCCATTGAGGTCTACAATGTGAGGTCATGTGTGTTTTGACTCTCAACGATGGCTGCCAAGTCTTTCAGAATAAAACCTGTGATATCCTAGCTGAGATTCCCAGTGCTCTCTGGAAAGCCTCCCTGGGCCTAGACCTCAGTTTCCAAGGGCGACTCTCATGTGTGGCCTCCTGAAATCCCAACAACATTCATGGCAATACTTCTCTGAAGTTAGTTCCAAATCTCATTCTCTAAGGGGAATCACATCAGAGTTCAAGCCCAGGTGGACCCAGTCATCTCTTCCAACTACCACACAAATGACCACAATTAAAACCAAAACACTCCCACATGGTTCTCATCTTCTTCCATATAGACACACATCATAACCTGTGGATGGAGTTTTCCATGAGGGGCACAGCCAAACCAGTGCCCAAAATAAGCTCCCTTGCCCCTCATTTGCCTAACGTCAGGGTGGATTGGATATGCTTCCTGTGAACCAGGAGTGATCAAATAGGCCTGCCGTAAATGCTCCACTTCTCCACTTTGAGGCCTTCTTACTGTGGGGATTATATTCTTCTTTTTCTAAATTTTTTTGGAAATTTAATTGGAAAGTTAAAAAAATTGTTTTGCAGAATGTTAAATTTCTAATGGCAAAGCCTTCACCTTGTTTGTGAAGGAAACCTTGATGCCTTGCCAATCTGGTAACATGGAGACACTCAAAATTTTCTTTTACATACTACATGGATGAATGGCTACAGCTCATAGTTTTTTAAAACTGAAAGGCAGATACCAGCAAGTAAGATAACAAATAAAAGACAATTTTATTAAAAAATAAAGTTGTTAAATGACTCAAATATTGGAAATTCAATTCTTTTTATTTTTGGTTGTTCAAAACATTATAAAACTCATGATATATCATCTTTCATACATTTGACTCAATTGGGTTATGAACTCCCATTTTTACCCCAAATACAAATCGCAGAATCACATCAGTTACACACTCACGTTTTTACATAATAGCATACTAGTTATTGTTGTATTCTGCTACCTTTCCTATCCCCTACTATTCCCCCTCCCCTCCCATCTTCCCTCTCTACCTCATCTGCTGTTGTTTAATTCTCTCCCTTGTTTTCCCCTCTTTAGCCTCACAACCTCTTATATGTAATTTTGTGTAACATTGAGTAGTCTCCTACCATTTCCATATGCTTTTCCTTCTCTCTCCCTTTCTCTCCCCCCACTCATCTCTGTTTAGTTTTAATATTTTTCTCATGTTCTTCCTCCCTGTTCTCTTCTTATTTGCTCTCTCTATATAAAAGGAAACATTTGGCATTTGTTTTTTAAGGATTGGATAGATTCGCTTAGCATAATCTATTCTAATGCCATTCATTTCCCTGCAAATTCTATGATTTTGTCATTTTTCAGTGCTGTGTAATACTCAATTGTGTATAGATGCCACATTTTTATTATCCATTCGTCTATTGAAGGGCATCTAGGTTGGTTCCAAAGTCTAGCTATTGTGAATTGTGCCGCTATGATCATCGATGTGGAAGTATCCTTATACTGCTCTCTATTAACATCCTCAGGGAAGAGTCTGAGAAGGGCGATATCTCGGTCAAATGGTGGTTCCATTCCCAGCTTTCCCATTAATCTCCATACTGCTTTCCATATTGTACTCACCAATTTGCAGTCCCACAAGCAGTGTACAAGTGTACCCTTTACCCCACATCCTCACCAACACTTATTGTTGTTCGACGTCATAATGGCTGCCAATCTTACTGGAGTGAGATGGTATCTTAGGGTGGTTTTGATTGCATTTCTCTGACTGCTAGAGATGGTGAGCATTTTTTCATGTACTTGTTGATTGATTGTATGTCCTCCTCTGTGAAGTGTCTGTTAAGATCCTTGGCCCATTTGTTGATTGGGTTATTTGTTATCTCATTGTTTAATTTTTTTGAGTTCTTTTTATTCTAGATATTAGGGCTCTATCTGAAGTGTAAGGGGTAAAAATTTGTTCCCAGGATGTAGGCTCTCTATTTACCTCTCTTATTTTTTCTCTTGCTGAGAAAGATCTCTTTAGATTAAGTAAGTCCCATTTGTTTATTCTTTTTATTAACTCTTGGGCTATGGGTTTCCTATTAAGGAATTTGGAGCCCAACCCCACATTATGTACATTGTAGCCAACTTTTTCTTCTATCAGACGCAGTGTCTCTGATTTTATATCTGGCTCCTTGATCCATTTTGAGTTAACTTTTGTGCATTGTCAGAGAAAGGGATTCAGTTTCATTTTGTTGCATATGAATTTCCAGTTGTCCCTGCACCATTTGTTGAATATGCTATCCTTCTTCCATTGCATGCTTTTAGGCCCTTTTTCAAATATAAGAAAGTTGTAATTTTGTGGATTTGTCTCTGTGTCCTCTATTCTGTACCATTGGTCCATCTGCCTGTTTTGATACCAGTACCACACTGTTTTTGTTACTATTGCTTTGTAGTACAGTTTGAACTCTGGATTCACACTTCCTGCTTAGAATTGCTTTCGCTATTCTGGGTCTTTTGTTTTTCCATATGAAATTCATGATTACTTTATTTATTTCTACAAGAAATGCCATTGGGTTTTTGATTGGCATCGCATTAAACCTGTAGAGAACTTTGGGTAATATCGCCATTTTGATGATGTTATTTCTGCCTATCCATGTACAGGGCATACTTTTCCATCCTCTAACATCTTCTTCTATCTCTCTCTTTAGGGTTCTGTAGATTTCATTGCATAAATCTTTCACCTCTTTGGTTAGGTTGATTCCCAAGTTTTTTATTTTCTTTGAGTATACTGTAAAAGGAGTGGTTTTCCTCATTTAAATTTCAGAAGTTTTGTTGCTGATATACAGGAATGCCTTAGATTTATGCGTGTTGATTTTATATCCTGCCACTTTGCTGAATTCATTTACTAACTCTAGCAGACCCTTTTGGGTCTGTTAAATATATTATCATGTCATCCAAAAATAGCGATAATTTAAGTTCTTCTTTTCCTATTTTTAAGTCTTTAATTTCTTTTGTCTGTCTAATTGCTCTGGCTAGTATTTCAAGAACTAAATCGAATAGAAGTGGTGATAGATGGCATCCCTGTCTTGTTCCAGATTTTAAAGGGAATGCCTTCAGTTTTTCTCCATTTACAATGATGCTAGCCTGAGGTTTAGCATATATAGCTTTTACAATGTTGAGGTAAGTTCCTGTTATTCCTAGTTTTTATAGAGTTTTAAACATAAAGGGATGCTGTACTTTGTAGAATGCTTTTTCTGCATCTATCGAGATGATCATATGGTTCTTCTCTTTAAGTCTATTGATGTGGTGAATATTATTTATTGATTTCCGTATATTGAACCAGCCTTGCATCCCTGGGATGAATCCCTCTTGATCATGATGCACAATTTTTTATGTGCTTTTGTATTTGATTTGCCAGGATTTTATTGAGAATTTTTGCATCCAAGTTTATTAGAGATATTGGTCTGTAGTTTTCTTTCTTTGAAGTGTCTTTGTCTGGTTTTGGGATCAGGGTGATGTTGGCCTCATAGAATGAATTTGGAAGAACTCCTTCTTTTTCTATTTTTTGAAATAGCTTGAAAAGTATTGGTATTAATTCATCTTTGAACGTTTTGTAGAACTCTGCTGTATAACCATCTGGTCCAGGGTTTTTTTTGGTAGGTAGTCTTTTGAAGGTTTCTTCTATTTCTTCCTTTGTTATTGGTCTATTTAAATTTTGTGTGTCTTCCGGACTCAATCTGGGCAGATCATATGACATAAGAAATTTATCGATATCTTCATTATCTTCTGTTTTATTGGAATATAGGGTTTCAAAATACTTTCGAATTATCTTCTGTATTTCTGTAGTGTCTGTTGTGATATTGCCTTTTTTATCCCATATGTTAGTAATTTGAGTTCTCTCTCTGCTTCTCTTCATTAGCATGGCTAAGGGCCTGTCGATTTAATTTATTTTCAAAGAACCAACTTTTATTTGTTCAATTTTTGTGTTTCAATTTTGTTGATTTCTCCTCTAATTTTAATTATTTCTTGTCTTCTACTACATTTGTTGTTTTGCTCTTTTTTTTCTAGGTTTTTGAGATGTAGTGTGAGATCATTTATTTGTTGTTTTTTTCTTTTTTTGAGGAAAGAATTCCAAGAAATGAATTTCCCTCTTAAAACTGCTTTCATTGTTTCCCACAGAATCCGGTATGTTGTGTCTGTATTTTCATTTGTATCTAAGAGATTTTTTTATCTCCTCCTTTATGTCTTCTGTAACCCATTGATTATTCAGTAACATATTGTTCATTTTCCATGTGATGTAGAATTTTTCCTTCCTTCTTCAATCATTAATTTCAAGTTTCATTCCATTATGATCAGATATGGTGCATGGTATTATCTCCATACTTTTATATTTACTAAGAGTTTCCATATGGCATAATATATGGTCTATATTTGAGTAGGACCAATGTGCTGCTGAGAAGAACATGTATCCACTTTATGATGTTTAATATATTCTATATATGTTGGTTAAGTCTAGGTTATTGATTGTGCTATTGAGTTCTATAGTTTCTTAATTCAGATTTTCTCTAGAGGATCTGTCCAATGGCGAGGGTTGTGTGCTGAAGTCACCCGTAATTATTGTGCTATAGCCTATATGACTCTTGAACTTGAGGAGAGTTTGTTTTATGACTTGGCACCACCATTGTTTGGTGCATACAAATTGATAATTGTTATGTCTTGTTGGTGAATGTTGCCTCTTAACAGTATATAGTGTCCTTCTTTATCACTTTTGATTAACTTAGGTTTTAAGTTGATTTTATTCGATATGAGTATGGCCACTCCTTCTTGCTTCCGAGGGCCAACAATGGCTGCGAAGTCTTTCAGAATAAAATCATGTGATTTCCTGGCTGAGATTCCCATTGCTCTGTGGAAAGCCACCTTGGGCCTAGATCTCAGTTTGAAAGGGTGACAATCATGCGTGGCCTCCTAAAAACCAACACAATTCATATCAATACTTCTATGAGGTACGTTCTAGAACTCAGGCTCTAAGGGGAATCACACCAGAGTTCAAGCCCAGGTGGACCAAGTCATGTCTTCCAACCCCCACACAAATGACCACAATTAAAACAAAAAAACTACCACATGGCCCTCATCTTCGTCCATAAAGACCCTCATCAAAAGTTCTGGATGGAAGTTTCCATGAGGGTTGCAACTAAAGACAGTTTTCAGAATAAGCTCCCTTGCCTCTAATTTCCCTAAAGTCAGGGTGGCCTGGACACCCTTCCTGTGAACCAGGAGTGATCAAAAAGGCCTGCCATTAATTCCGCTTTGTTTCTATAATTTGAGGCTTACTGAATGTCAGGTATAGATTTTTTATGTGATTTGGAGTCATGAGAAAATCCAAGCACATCTGGAGAGCATTCAAGAATTCATTTGACAAAGAGGATCCCTAATCTCACTTGAAGGGGGTCAGGAACCTAACAGAGAAAGGCAAGAATCCTCATCCACAATGACTGCTCTTTTTGCCATTTTGGTTTTGAATGCACACATGGGATCTTTCTTTAGATCCATCAGGTGCAGAGAATCGAAGCCACAGCCTCACACAGGGCCAAGAGGCAGATTCAGACAAATCCCTTTCCAAAGCTATTAAGCAAAGAGCCACAGGTGATGCCCATTTATTTCCATTTGAAATTTTTTTCTTCAGGCTTCACAAAGGGGTGGCCTGAGGCAAAGACCTTCCTGACATTCAGGGCAACAGAACCTTGATTGGTATACTGAGCTTGAATTATGTTCTGCACCGAGGTCTCAGATAAATCGATATACAATGGCATAGGACCGTGTACCTCGGATGATTGAATGTAGAAGAGAACATCCAGTCAAAAAGGGATAGTCTGTAGGATTAGGAAGATAGTCAGTATGTTTAGGAAGAAGAGTGAGACTAGGAGTTGGACCAAAAGTTCTTTAGCAATAGGGTTTCAGTTAGAGAGTGAATGTAAATGTCAGCACATCTGAAGAGAAAGTCACAATGATGAACAGGGAAAAATATGTAGGAAAGCAGATATCAATAGAAAGATTAGGAAATCAGGCAAAGTATAAAGTGCGTGATAGGATTAGACATTTTCAACAGGCTTGAGGTTGAATATATAATCTTAGGAAAAAACAAATATGTAGTAATCAATAGGATTGACATTTGAGAGCATTAGGCACCCTGGACATGGATGTTTTTAGTAATCCATGGTCACTTTCCATTTAGGCTTTGGTACAATCATATGTGTGACCTTTGCATTTTGTGTCCAGAATACTACCGTGATAAAATTTATATGTTGATAAGGTGACATGAGTATTTCTTCCACCATTATGGGGAGTAATATTCTGGAAACTTATAAATTAGTACTGGTGATACAAATAGGTGTACCTTGTGTTGATCATTATTGAGATGTTGCATGAATAGACCAGATTGTGAATAAAGTATATAACTGGTTCCAACTTTAAATAATGGATTGAGTTTGCATCTGAAAATGTATTGGAAATCTTATATTGATATATATACAATCATTCCAACCAGTTATATATGTAATGGTAATATTAGGGTTACGGTTTATCGTGAAGAGTGAGTATTGCTTCAAAAATGATTATGGAATCAAAAATAATGTGTTTAGAAAGAAGTCTAGTGAAAAGACCAGTAAAGAAACATGGAGGAATACATGTGTTCTGAAGTAGTAAGTAAATGAGAGTGAACCAAATGCCTATAATTTTGTGAAGTTGTGGGTGAAAAAATATATCCTATGATGTCCATATACTGAAAAAATAGTAATGTACCAGTGTTGGGTAAAAATGAACTTCAAAATACACATCATGTCCCATAGCAATCTACTTGCATTGATGTTAAACTGGGTCAGGTACTGTAGAAATATTAGGATTTGTATGCACCACCTACTGAACTTAGTATTCAGTAGTAGGAAACCAATATGTATTACAGGTGTATAAATATTGCTGAAAATAATCTTGTAAAAAGTGGATTTTGAACCCACATACATGAATATAAATGAATTTAGGGAGTGTATAATAAGACACATATTTTTCATATTTTTTTAAAATCTGGAGAATATATATACATATATATATAATATATATATATATATATATAATATATATACATATATATACATATATAATATATATATGTATATATATACACATATATATTTTTTTTCCAGATTTAAAAAAAATACATACACACACACACACACACATTAATATTTAGCAATATATATGCCAATCGAAATTCATCATGAAATATAATTCATCCACATATCCAAAAATATTCATTTTACTGAACATGGATTTATGTATAGTGTTTTTCACTAGGAAGCTCACCCATAAGTTGAATTTTTAGTCCCATCATTATTTAGGGAGAGTCATCTGTTCTCACAATTTTATATTCCAAATTCAGGGAGCTCACAAGATTGTCCGTGTGATACCAGGTAGGATATTATATATATATGTATACAAAAATACATGTGCTGAATAGGATACAGAGAAAGGGAGACAGGAATTTATATATGTGATAATTTTAAAAAATCATGGAGAAATATTACAATGAAAAGTTGACTAGATTTAAAAAACATACTCTTGATAATGCAGAAGGCAAATAGAAGTATACACCATGCTTCCTATGAAAGGCCTGTATTTCTATTCGGTTAGGTTTCTTTCTCTCCATGATATTAGGATTAGTAGTCAGAGTCTAGTAGGGTATGGGTTAGTGTCAGGGTTTCAGTATTTCAAATGGAAAAAAGGAAAATGAATCTAATGTGTATGCAAAAATGTGATACACAAAAATCTTCCCTCTCTCATCCAGAACAATGCCTTGACATAACCATCGCTAAAAGTAAGACACAATTAGAGGAGAGGAGTTAGAAAATTTGAATATATATGTGGAATGGAAAATGCTCAGGAGTTCACAACACTGGAGGTGGTAGAACAGTTTCCAAAAGTAAGGGAAAGGGTAAACAATCCAGAAACATGGAGCTGTGCTGGCCTTGAGACTTCTTGAGAAACTTCCTCTGAGGTTGGGAACAAGAAATATATGTAATTGTTAGGAGATTTAGCTTCGTTTGTAGTGACACCATGAAATCTGGGTCTGCATCTCTATGACCTGGAGCACATGGTCCTTATTTTCTAATGAACATGAGGGAGCAGTTCTGAATTCTCTCTTTGTAGGTAAACTGTGGCCACTGGGAGCTAAGTGTCTTTCCGTGTGGACTGTGAAGCCATTTGGTGATCCTCTACTTTCCAGGGTGTTTCTTACTGCTGCACTGGGAGTTTGGTATTTGCTTCACGAAATACAAGGAGTTCAACTGGGACAAAATGCTGGAGGGAGTTCTGTCATGTGTGGTTGGTCAGGGACGCAAAGAGAATGTACGAACCAGGCTTCTATCCTACATAGCTTTCACCTTGACTATAGCAACCTGATTCTGAACATTGCCCTGAAACCTCTCCATATGACAAGATGCCTTTACATATAAAGGTCTCCTGCCTGCACCATGTCAGTCGCAAGTCTTTTGAAGCCAATGGAAGATCCAGGTGGTCCTACCAAAAATATTTATTTACACACCTACAGTCCACTTCTCTAGGCCCACTACTCATTAGGCTCCAAATTACTGGCATCTCTTTTCTACACCATTTTCACGAAAACCAGTCAATCAAGGCACTCTTTGGTACACTCATGATCAGCAACAGGAAATCCAAAGTTTATCCAGTGCCACCTGGTCATGGGAATTTCAAAAATTTTATGGTATGAATCTAGTCATTTTTCAAAAATGAAGTTAGAGGCACTGTGGGTTTCAATTAATTCAGGAACCATTAAATGGTGAGGAAGCTCATTTCAATGAAAGCTCTGGAGAACACTCACAGAAAAGCCTTCCAAAAGACTGGCCAAAAGGTCACATGAATCCAGACACATTGAGGTGTACAATGTGAGGTCCATATGTGTTTGGACTCTCAACTAGGGCTGCCAAGTCTTTAAGAATTAAATCATGTGATATCCTGGATCAGAATCCCCGAGCTCTGTGGAAAGCCATCCTGGGCCTAGATCTCAATTTCCAAAGGCGATTCTCACGTGTGGCCTAGTAAAATCCCAAGAGAACTCACGACAATACTTCTCTGAGGTCAGATCCAGAACTCATTCTTTAAGGGGAATCACACCAGAGTTCAAGCCCAGGTGATCCGAGTCATCTTTTCCAACTACCACACAAATTACCACAATTAAAACAAGAACACTCCCATATGGCCCTCATCTTCTTTCATATTGACACTCATCATAATTTTGCTGGAGGTTTCCATGAGGAGAGCAGACCAAGACAGTGTTCAAAATAAGCTCCTTTGACCCTCATTTGCCTATAGTAAAGGTGGCCTGGACACCCATCCTGTGAACCAGGAGTGATCAAATAGGCCTGCCATTAGTACCGCTCCAATTCTCCAATTTGAGGCCTACTGACTGTTTGGTTTAGATTCTTTATGTGAATTTTAGTCATGAAATAACCAAGCACCTATGGGCTAGCCTCGGCAGGTTTTGAAGAACTCATTTGACCCAAAGGATCCCTATTTTCACTTGATGGAGTTCAGGAACCTTACAGAGGAAGTCGAGAGACTTCATCCCAATGGCTGCTCTTTCTGCCATTTTTCCTTTGGATGCAAACATGGGAACTTTCTTTAGATCCACAGGTGCTGAGAATCTAAGCCTCAGCCACACACAGGGCCAGGGGGCTGATTCAGTCACATCCCTTTTCAAAGCACTTAAGAAAAGAGCCACAGGTATGCCCAATCATTTCCATTTGAAAACTGTTTTCTTCAGGCTTCACAAAGGGGTGGCCAGATGCAAAGAACTTCCTGACATTCAGGGCAACAGAACAATAGGTAAGCAAAAGGCCCAAAGCAGGGTTTCTCCTCTGAGACTTTCCTCGTCACACTGATATCTGAGTTTTCTGAGATGCTCGCCATCACCTACAGCTATCCAGTACATGGCTATGTCACAGAGCTTGGAGGTGGTACATATCTTGGACACAAAACCATGGGCCTATTCTTGAAATTGGCCGGAATTCAGGACGAAAATAGAAACTTAGGAAGGTAGCAGGTGTTGCTCATCGATAAGGCAAGCTACAGTCCATTCATAAACGGGGCAATATGAATGCTGAGAAGCTTTCTACTAGACACGACACATCCATTGATGAATTCTCTTTTCTAATGTCTACAACCACGGAAACAGTGGAATACACAGACATAGAAACACTCGTCCTGTGAAAAGACTTACTAGAAACAGTCCACTTCAAATGAAACAAACCGGCTGTCCTACCTATTCTCAGAAAATGAGACAAAACCACAAACCCACAACCACACCCACAAAGGCACCTCCTTCCCCTAAGTAGGTCTTTGACTATCCGGAGTGTCCTCTGACTTGTAGGCCATAATACGTTCCCCCGAAATGGCCTGTCCTGTCTCAGATCTGGTCTCCTTGGCAAACTCTGTGAAATTCTCAGGAGCCAACGGTGAGCCACTAACGACTTTCTGAAGAAAAGCCCCGCTTCCGAGCTTTCCTGGCATTTGGCCTTCTCACGTCTGAAGGTACCAAGAAAGACTGACTGCATTTAGTAAATCCAAACAAGTGAGACCATAGGGACTGGGACTGGGACTGGCTATGGGTGCCTGGCTTCCTGGATCCAAAGTTCAGAGAGTTCCATCACCATGGAAGTGAGGTGAGGTCACTTCCTTCCTGAACTGAATGAGGTCCCTGTCTTGGCAACCACTTTGTCTAAACTGTTACTTCCAAGGGTCCCATGAGATTGAGGCTGCCCCTACTTCCTGTGACACTTTCACAAGTTAGAATGGTATATCAACCATAGGCACCCAGGAATAGATCTCCACACAGGCCTGTTTTGGTCCATGTTCTCTACATTAAGAAGAGAATCTGATTCAGACACAACCTTTTATCCTGACTGGGTTGTTTGCCATGGAAGATGACTTTTGGTCTCTCAGGTCCTTCATAGCTGCCTACATCTTCTCCAGGGATCATTTCTGCATGGGCCTTTGAGGTTATCAGCAGGTGGAAGTTTCCCTACATTTCTGTATTGTAAAATCAACTCTTTCCCTGCTGTTCTATAAAGTTAGATTGAGGGAATAGTGTATGATTATGGTTAAAAACATGTTTGATTTGGGTTAGAAATCATTGTGCTGGATGAATAATGGTATTGGGAACCTGCTATGTGTATAAGAATATATAGGTGTAATATATGTATGAAAAAAGAAATCTAAGTATGATTTGAAGGCCAGAAGGGCATTGGGCCCTTGATTGGGATACACAGCATTGAATTACGTTCTGCAGAGATGTCTCAGATAAATCGATATACAATGGCATAGGACCTGGTACTTTGCATGAATTAATGTAGAAGGAACATCCAGTCAAAAAGGGATAGTCGGTAGTGAAAGGTTAATAAAATAGGTACTTGCTATTTCCTGTTTTTCTGTATGCTTAAAAAAACACTGTTGAAATCTTGAGAAATGTTTGCTAATCTTGTTCTAGAATGTACTGTTCCCAACTGCCAAACTGCAGAATGTACTGCCTCACTCGGTGTCACGCGAACCGCCCACTCACCCTTACACATCAGTAAACTTCCCTCCCTTCCATCTCCAAGGAATGTATGTAAGCTCTGCATAAGCTCTTCTCAGAGCTCTCTGATCTATTTAAGTTAGCTGTGAGCCCCAGCAAGCTGGACCCAAAATAACCCTTTGCTGTTGCATGAGACAGTCTCTTGGTAGTCTCTTCCTCCAACACTCACCTGACCTTTACATATTGAGGTTCCACCGAGTTCCGGCAGTGGCGGATGAGAGACCCCAACGGGCTCCTCTCGGAGCAAGTAAGGCGCCTCTTTCTGGTTTCAGGTGTCATGTTAGGGCTTGGCAAAATTGCTGGCGATGAAGAGCCTGGGGTCTCTCCGACGGTGGCTGAGAGACGTGTCACAGAGACATAGGGCACCTCCCTGGGGGACCCCAAAGAGGACTCGGAGAATCAAGGAACAATTGCTTCATCGACTCAGTGATATTTTCTTTTAGATTCGGTATTGCCATCCTATCGGGTTTTGCCGGCTACGCATTCCTGGTCTCAGTGTTGGATGTCCATTGCCTGTCTTTATGGTCTTGTCTTATCTGTGTCATGTGTCTTTGCTTTTACTGTTTGTGTACCTTTCATTATGGGACAGAACACTTCAATGCCTCTGTCCCTGACCCTTGATCACTGAACCAAAGTCCGCTTAAGGGCTAAGAATCTTTCTTTTTTTAGTAAAACGCTGGACCTGGCAGACTCTCTGTGCCTCAGAATGGCCCATCTTTGGAGTCGTATGGCCCCAAGAAAGATCTTTCTACTTCCCACTAATTTATAAAGTCAGAGATATTGTCTTTCAGCCAGGGCCACATAGCCATCCTGATCAACAGCCATATATCTTAACTTTTCAGGACCTCTGCAAATCTCCTCCTCCATGGGTGAAGCCTTTCCTTGCCCATGCCTCTGCTCATACTCCTTCCCACATGATCTCTCAAACCCTTACCTCTTCCTCCTCCTCCACCCTCTGTTTTCCCTGAGTCACAAGATTTGACTCTACTGGACTCTTCCTCCTCTCCTTATCCCCTGCCCTCGTCCCCTAACACACAACACACTCTAAGTGATTCCCCTGCTGCTGACTAAGCCTCTCTACCATTGGAGGAAGCTAAGCTGATAATAGGATCTGATAATGCACCGATGTTCATGGCCCAGGTAAGTCAGGGGTTAGCCAGGAACCTGGGGATTAATTGGAAGTTATATTGTGCTTATAGACCCCAGAGTTCAGGACAAGTAGAAAGAATGAATAGAACCATTGAAGAGACCTTAACGAAATTAAGCTTAGAGACCAGCATAAAAGATTGGACTGTGCTCCTGACTTATGCAATGTTTCATGCAAGAAAAAATCCTTCTGTTTCTTTGAGTAACCTTACCCCCTGAGAAATTCTCTATGGTGGCCCTCGTCCAGTAAGGGTCCTAAGCCCAACTGTAAGACCTAAGGATCCTTTCCACACCCTCTTGCTTGACAGACTTAAAGCTCTTGAAAGAACTCAGTGATACCTGTGAAAATAGCTGCCCACTGCGTAACAAACTGTGTACCAGGGGATTCCACATCCATATCAAATAAGAGACTTCATGTATGTAAGATGACATCAGGTGTCATCCCTGGAACCCAGCTGGAAAGGACCATACCAGGTGCTACTTATAACACCTACAGTGGTAAAGGTATACAGAATCACTTCTTGGATCCATGCCTCTCATCTCAAGCCTGCTCCTTGTCCAGAATCTTTCTGGAAACTGGAAAAGACTGGTAACAGTTTCAAATTGTGTATTCGACATGTGGATAAGGTTATATACTCTCCCCTTGGCCACAAGTAGTCCTAACCCTCATCAGCCTTTTAAGCAGCGATGGCTGATCACAAATCCTACTGGAAAAGTGTATAATCTATCTCACATACATCCCCCTTAGGGACCTGGTGGCCATCTCTCCACCCAGACATTTGTCAGCTGGCCATAGGTTTTTTCTATTGGGATATCCCTGATGAAGAAAATCCCACTAAAATACCATTAAATCCCTTGTGTACCATAGATAATGGAAACAAACATTATGGATGTAGGGACACGCGAGCCAGATGCAGGTTGGCTAGCCTAGATTACTTGTTTGCCCGGGAAACTATCAAAGCCACAAACAGTAACGGCTGTGTGGGGGAAAAACCGACTTCTTCTGTATGTCATGGAGATGTGAGCATACAGAGGCTGCCTGATGAAACCCAACACTTCATCAAATTCAGTACACAGCATTGGCCATATTACCAAGTAGACAACAGAAAAAGGATGGCCCCCAGAGGGGTCTCTAGATCCTCAAATTTTGCGTGACCTTTTTAACTTCTGCAAGTGCTCAAAAGGGTGAAAGGAGATTCCCCTATGTGGAAGCCCTTTCCCTCCTTCACTCACATCCTGAACTATGCTTCTCCAATAGATTTTTATCCTCAGCCTTCTGCTCCAGACTCTCTGCTGTCACTCCCACCTCAGCAACGTGATTTCTCCCCTCCAATTACTAGATCAGAATCCCAAACCTCCACCAGTTCTCAGACAATTGCCCGCTTGTGAGGTAGCAGGTACTGAGGTACCCCTCCACCCACTCACTCCTCTCTCTTCCTGTCAGTGCCCACACCGGGTCCCACCAGGTCCTCTTTCCAGCTAACCCAAAGCTCAAACGAGCTGAGGAGAGCTCTCAGACCCTTATCCAAGATGTAATATAAATGGCCATTAAAGTTGCTTTGTCATCACTGAAAACAGGTTACTAAAATTTAAAGTCCCTCACAGGATTTTGGGATACTCACCCCCGTTTTCTGCTCTGCTCTACCTGTTCTACTGCTCAAGTTTTTTGCTAGGAAATTCCCAAACACCTTTCCAATTATTCTTTTACATCTCTCTTTTTCCTCATTCTCAGATCCTCGGAGCTTCTCTCAGCCCCAACTTCCCCGTATTCCCCCTCTGTACCAGGCCCACAGAAAAGTCTTAAATGTCCTTCTCCAGAAGTCTTCACCATGGCTGACTTTAGAACTTTCAGCATAGAGTTTCTATAAAGAGTTCAATGTAGATAAACTTTCTCTTTTTGTATTGCCCTGTTATACTTGGCCACTGGCTAAAAAACTCAGTACTTCTAAGCTAGACAACCCCTAACTAGTTTTTCACAAAATATGTGAACAAGTCCTCTGGCCTTCAGCTGGGGCTTCACAGAAATGGCCACATTTCTAAGATAAAGAAATTACCAACTGGGCTCCGTTGTAACAGCTGGCAGGGGGAAAATAAGAAAGGGAATAAAAAGCTCTCCTCCTCCCAGGTGTCCTTGAAAATTTAACTTGCCCAGAACAGAGGAAAAATCAGAAACATATACTGCTTTTTTGAACTTCTGCAGACTGTAAACTTCTGAGCCCCATCCCTTATATGTTGGGTACACAATTCTGAAACTACCTAAACTTGAGTTTCAGGGGACTAATTGATTACAACAGAAGCAATGCCCTCTGAATCCAGTTGCAACAATATAGGACTGTTTCCCTGTCTTCAGTGCTATCTTAGGTGCCTTGCCTTGTCTGTCCCTACAACAGCATAATTCTATATACTTAAACATTGTTTATGTTTTCATGAAATGGTCAACAGATGTGATTATTTTGAAATGTTGCAGATGTTTCCCAGAAAGCTCTATCATGACGCAGGTTCGTTTGAAGATCAAATAGGGGGGGCATACAACCGGTTCCACTGGGAACTTGTATCCCTCACTTTAGCCATCCTATTAGGAATAGGAGTTGCTGCACGGGTGGGCACAGGAACCACTGCCATTGTCCATGGGACACAACAAATGACCCAATTAGAAGAAGCAATAGAGCAAAACTAAGATATTAGAAACCTCCATCAGAGCTTTGCATGAATCTTTAACCTCTCTCTCTGAAGTTGTTTTAAAGAACAGTTGAGGGTTGGACCTCCTCTTCATTAGAGAAGGGGGCCTTTGTGCTGCATTGAGGGAAGAATGTTGTTTTTATGCTGACCATACTGGAGTTGTAATAAAATCTATGAGTAAATTTAAAAGACACCTTGAAGAGCATCAACAAGAGAGAGAGGCCCAAAAAGGGTGGCTTGAGTCTTGGTTCACACACTCCTCCTGGTTAACTACGTTTTTATCAACCCTGGCCGGTCCAATAATAATCCTCATATTATTACTAACTATAAAATCCTGTTTGCTCAACCGTTTAATTTCTTTTCTCCAGGCTCAAATTGGACGAGTTAAACTTATGGTAATACCCCACTAGCAGACATAGAATGTGACACCATCCAATGATCATTTTTATGATTAAAAGTAGCCAGAAGAAGAAGTGGGGAATTAAAGTTTAATAAAATAGGTACTTGTCACTTCTTGTTTTTCTGTATGCTTAACAAAACACTATTGAAATCTTGAGAAATGCTTGCAAATCTTGTTCCCAGAATTTCTGTCCCCAACTGCCCAACTGCAGAATGTACTCCCTCACCCAGGTGAATGCAAACCACCCTCTCACCCTGACCCATCAATAAAATTCCCTCCCTGCCCTCTCCAGGGAAAGTATATAAGCTCTATTTAAGCTATTCTCAGGGCTATCTGCTCTATTCAAGTGATCTCTGAGCCCCAGCATGCTGGACACACAAAAAACCCTTTGATGTTGCAAGAGATAGTCTGTTGGTGGTCTCCTCCTCTGAAGCTCGCCCCACATTTACTTGGATGATTGAATGTAGAAGAGAACATTCAGTCAAAAACGATAGTCTGTAGCATTAGGAAGATAGTCAGTACTTTTATGAAGAAGGGTGAGTATAGGAATTGGAAAAAAATTTCTTTAGCAATAGGGTTTCGATTAGAGAGTGAATGTAAATGTCAGCACAGGTGAAGAGTCAGTCACAATGATGAACTGGGGAAAATATGTAGGAAAGCAGATATCAATAGAGACATTACAAAATCAGGCAAAGTATAAAGTGAGTGATAGGATTAGATATTTTGAACAGGGTTGAGTTTAAATATATAATCTTAGGAAGAAACAAATATGTAGTCACAATTAGGATTGACATTTGAGAGCATTAGGCAAATTTCAGGTGGATGAATATTTCTCAAAATAATCTTGTGAATAGTTGATTATAAATCCACATAATAAACATGAATGAATTTAGGGAGTGTATATAAGACACATATATTTCATATTTTGAAAAATCTGGAGAGTGTATATATATATATATATATATATATATATATATATATATATATATATACAAAACACACACACAGACAAAAAAGTAGCAAAATATATGTCAATCAAAATTCATTATAAAATATATATCATCCACAGATCTAAAAATATTAATTTTACTGAACATGGATTTATGTATAATGCTGTTCAGCTAGCAAGCTCAACCATAGGTTGAATATCCAATTCCAACAAGTTTAGTAGGAGTGATCTCTTCTAACAATTTGTATCTGCCAAGTCAGCCACCTCACAAGAATGTACGTGTGGTACCAGGGAGGAATCTATATGTGCATATAAGAATACAGAGAAAGGGAGACAGGAATTCACATATTTGTTAACCTTAAAAATACATGGACAACTATTTCAACAATAAATTGACTAGATTCATAACTCCAACTCTGTATCATGCAAAAGAAAAGTACAACAATACACCAGGCCTACTCTGAACTGCTTGTATTTCGATTCTGTTTGGGTTATTTTTCTCCATCATATTAGAATTAGTAGTCAGAGTCTGGTCGGGTATGGGTTAGAGTCAGGGATTCAGTATTTTGAATGGAAAATAGAAAACTGAATCCAATGTTTATGCAAATATATGCTACAGAAAATTCTTCCCACTCTCCTCCAGAACAATGCCTTGACATTACCTTCGCCCCAAGTAAGACACAATTAGAAGAGAAGAGTTAGAAAATCTGTGAATACCTATCAGGAATGGAAAATGCTCCAGATTTCACATCTTTGGAGGCGGTAGAGGAGTTTCCAAAAGTAAGGGACAGGGTAAACACTCCACAAATATGGAGCTCTGCTGGCCTAAAGACTTTTTGAGAATCTGCCTTTAAGGTTGGGCACTTAAAATATATGTTGTTTTCAGGAGCTTTAAGCTTTATTTGTAGTGAGACAATCAAAGCTCGATCTGCATCTATGTGACCTGGAGGACATGGTTATTTATTTTTCAATAAAAATGAGGCAGCAGTGCTGAATTCTCTCTTTGTAGGTAAACTGTGGCCACTGAGGGCTAAGTGTCTCCCCGTGTGGACTGTGAAACAACTTGGTCATCCTCCAATTATCGTGGTGTTTCTTGCTGCTGCACAGGGAGTTTGGAATTTGCTTCATTAAATACAACGAGTTCAAATGGGAAACAGTGCTGAAGGGAGTTCTGTCAGCTGTGGTGTGCAGGGTCTCCAGGAGAATGCACCAACCAGGGTTCTATCCCACGTAGCTTGCCTCCTTGACAATAGCAACATGATTCTGAACATTGCCCTAAAACCTCTCCATATAAAAATATGCCTTTACGTATATGGGTCTGATGGCTGCACCATGTCAGTCTCAAGCCATTTGGAAGCCAGTGGAAGATCCACATGGCCCCACCACAGATGTTTTATCACTCACTTGCGTAACACTTCTCTAGGCCCACTACTCACTAGGCTTCTACTTACCAGCATCTCTGTTCTACACCATTTTCCTGAAACCCAGTCAATCAAGGCCCTGTCTGGTATATTCATGATCATCAACAGGACATCAAAGGTCCTCCAGTGACATCTGGTCATGGGAATTTTAAAAATTTCATGGTAATTATCTAGCAATTTTTCACGGATGAAGTTGGAGGCACTGTGGTTTGCAATTCATTCAGGAACCATTAAAGGGTTAGGAAGCTAATTTCAGGGAAAGCTCTGGAGCACTCTCACAGGCAAGGCTACCCAAAGAGTGGCCAAAAAGTCACATGAAGCGAGGCCAATTGAGGTCTATAAAGCGAGGTCCATGTGTGTTTTGAATCTCAATAATGCATGCCAAGTCTTTCAGAATAAAATCATGTAATATCCTGGCTGAGATTCCCAGTGTTCTGTGGAAAGCCAACCTTTGCCTAGATCTCAGGTTCCAATGGCAACTTCATGCCTGGCCTCCTAAAATCCCAACACAATTCATGGCAATACTTCTCTCAGGTCAGTTCCAGAACTCAGTCTATAAGGAGAATCACACCAGAGTTCAAGTCCAGGTGGACCCAGATAACTCTTCCAACCGCGACTCAAATGAAAACAATTAAAACCAAAATACTCCCTCATGGCCCTATTCTTCTTCCATATAGACACTAATCATAACCTCTTCCTGGAGTTTTCCATGAGTTGTGCAGCCCAAGAGAATGTCCAAAATAAGCTTCTTGCACCTCTTTTGCCTAACTTCAGGGTGGCCTGGGCACCCTTCCTGTGAATCAGGAGTGATCAAATAGGCCTGCCCTTAATACTGCTCCGCTTATCCAATTTGAGGCTCTCTGACTGTGGGGTCTAGATTCTTTATGTGAATTGGAGTCATGAGAAAAGCCAAGACAGTGTACAAAATCAGCTCGCTTGCCCCTCATTTGCCTAAAGTCAGGGTGGCCTGGACACCGTTTCTGTGAATGAGGAGTGATCAAATAAGCCTGCCGTTAATACTTCTGTGTTTCTCCAATTTGACGCCTACTGATTTCAGGTATCAATTCTTTATGTGATTTGGAGTTATGCGAAAACCCAAGCACCTCTGCAGGGAATTGAAGAACTCATTTGACCCAAAGAATCCCTATTCTCACTTGATGGAGTTCAGGAATTTAACAGAGGAAGGCAAGAGACTTCATCCATAATGAATGATTTTTTTTTTTTGCCATTATGGCTTTGGACGCACACATGGGACCATTCTTTAGATCCATCAGGTGCTGAGAATCTAAGTCATAGACACAAACATGGCCAAGAGACTAATTCAGACACATCCCTTCCCAAAGCAATTAAGCAAAGAGCCACAGGTGATGACATTCATTTCCATTTGAAAACTGTTTACTTCAGGCTTCACAAAGTGGTGGATTGAGGCAAAGAACTTCCTGACATTCAGTGCAAAACAACAATAAGTAAGCAAAAGGCCCAAAGCAGGGTTTCTCCACTGAGACTTTCCTGGTCACACTGATATCTGCATTTTCTGAGATGCTCGCCATTCTCTTCAGCTATCCAGTACATGGCCATGTCACAGAGTTTGGAGGTGGTACATATTTTGGACACAAATCCATGAGCCCATTCTGGATAGTGGCCAGAATTCAGGAAGAAAACAGCAACTTAGAAAGATAGCAGGTGTTGCACATCAAAAAGACAAGCTGCACTCCATTCATATATTGGGCAGTTTGAATTATGGGAAGATTTACACTAGACAGTACACATCCATTAATGCATTCTCTTTTCCAATATCTACAACAACGGACACAGTGGGATACACAGACATAGAAACACTTGCCTTGTCAAATGACTTACTAGAAACTGTCCACTCCAAACCAAACTAACCGCCTTTCCCATCTATTCTCAGAACATGAGACAAAACAATAAACCCATACCCACTCCCACAAAGGCACCTCCTTCCCCCAATTAGGTCTGTGACTATCCAGATTGTCCTCTGACAGGTGGGCCATACTATGTTCCCCTGAAATGGTCCGTCTTCTCTAAGATCTGGTGAAATATAAGTATGAAAACAGAAATCTAGGTATGATTTGAAGCCCAGAAGGGTTTTTCCCTTGATTGGGATACTTAGCTTTGAATTATGCTCTGCAAAGTTGTCTCAGATAATTCGATATACAATGGCATAGGACCTTTTACATTGGATGATTGAATGTAGAAGAGAACATCCAATCAAAAAGGGATAGTCGGTAGGATTAGGAAGATAGTCGGTAGGTTTAGAAAGAAGAGTGATTAAAGGATTTGGACCAAAAGTTCTTTAGCAATAGGGTTTCGATTATAGAGTGAATGTAAATGTCAGCACATATGAAGTGTCAGTCACTAGGATCAACTTGGGAAAATATGTAAAAAAGCAGATATCAATAGAAACATTAAGAAATCAGGCAAAGTATTAAGTGAGTGATAGGATTAGACATTTTCAACAGGGTTGAGTTTGAATATATAAATTAGGAAGAAACAAATATGTAGTCACCAATAGGATTGACAATTGACAGCATTAGGCAACCTGGACATGGATGTTTTTAGTAATCCATGTACACTTTACATTTAGGCTTTGGTACAATCATAAATGTGACCTTTACATTTTTTTGTCCAGAATATTACTTTGATTAAATGTATATGTACATCAGGTGACATGAGTATGTCTTCCACCATTTCTGCGAGCAATATATTGAAGATGTAAAATTAGAATCGGGGGTACAAAGAGGTGTACCCTGTGTCTATGAATATAGAGATAAAGCATGAATAGACCCTAATGTGAATAAATAATATAACTTTTTTCAACTTTAAAAAATGAATTGATCTAATATCTGAAAAATTACAGGAAATTGTATATTGATATACAATCATTCATTCCAAGCAGTTATACATCTAATGGTAATATTCGTGTTTTGGTTTATCATGAAGAGTGTGTGAGTTCTGCTTCAAAAGTGACTTTGGAAATCGAAAATAATGTGTTTGGAAAGAAGACTCATGAAAATACCAGTAAAGAAACCCTGACAATACATGTGTTCTGAAGCAAAAAGTGATTAAATTTGAAACAAATGCCTATGAATTTGTGAACTTGTGGATGAAATGTATATCCTATGATGTCCAAAAACTGAAGAAATAATAATGTACCAGTGTCGAATACAAATGAATAAAGAATTACATATCATGTCCCATAGGAATCTACTTGCATTGATGTTAGACTGGGTCAGTTACTGTAGAATAATTAGGATTTGTATGCATCATTCCCTGAAGTTAGTTTTCAGTACTAGGAAACAAATATGTATTTCAGGTGGATGAATATTTCTGAGAATAATCTTGTGAAATGTTGATTAAAAATCTACATACATGAACATGAATGAATTTAGAGAGTGTATATTAGACACATATATTTCATATTTTGAAAAATCTGGAGAGTGTATACACACACACACACACACAAATAAAAAACACTCACAGACATTTAAAAGTAGCAATATAAATGCCAATCGAAACTCATCAGTAAATATATATCATCCACAGATGCAAAAATGTTTATTTTACTGAACATGAGTTTATGTATAATGTTGTTCTACTAGGACGCTCCCTATAGGTTGAATTTTTAGTTCCAACAGCGTTTAGGAGGAGTGATCTCTTCTCACAATTTGTATCTGCCAAGTCAGCCACCTCACAAAGATGTACGTGTGATACCTGGTAGGATTCTATATATGCATATAAATATATAAGTGTGAATAGGCTAAAGAGAAAGGGAAACATGAAATCTCATATTTGTTAACTTTAAAAACACATGGAGATCTTTTTTCTATTAAACATTGACCAGATTTATAACTCCTACCTTGTATAATGCAAAATGCAAGTCCAACTATAGAACATGCCTCCAATGAACTGCTTGTATTTCTATAGGTTTGTGTTATTTTTCTCTATCATATTAGGATGAGTTGTCTGAGTCTAGTAGGTATGGGTTAGTGTCAGGGATTCAGTATTTCAAAAGGAAAATTGGAAATTGAATCCAATTTGTATGCAAATATATGCTGCACAAATATCCTCCCACTCTCATCCAGAACAATGCCTTGAAATTACCTTCACCCCAAGTAAGACACAGTTAGAGGAGAATAGATAGAAAATCAGTGAATACATATCTGGAATGGAAAATGCTCAGGAGTTCACAACCTTGGAGGTTGTAGAGGAGTTTCCAAAAGTAAGGGACAGGGTAAACACTCCACAAACATGGAGCTCTGCTGGCCTAAAAACTTTTAGAGCAACTGCCTCTGAGTTTGGGAACGTGAAAATTATGTTGTTGTCAGGAGAATTGGCTTCCTTTGTAGTGAGACCATCAAAGCTGGGTCTGCCTCTATGTGACGTGGAGGACATGGTATCTTATTTTCCAATGAACATGAGGTAGCAGTGTTGATTTTCTTCTTTTTAGGTAAACTGTGGCCTCTGGGGACTAAGTGTCTCCCCGTTGGACTGTGAAGCCATTTGGTCCTCCTCCACTTTTTGTGGGGTTTTTGCTGCTGAACTGGGAGTTTGGTATTTGCTTCATGAAATTCAAGGAGTTCAACTGAGACACAGTGCTGGAGGGAGTTCTGCCATGTGCGGTGGTTAAGAGTCTGCAGAAGAACGCACCAACCACGCTTCTATCCCTCAAAGCTTGCCACATTGCATCCTTGTCCATAGCAACCTGATTCTGAACATTGCCCTGAATCCTCTTCATATAACAAGATGCCTTTAATTACAAGGGTCTGCTGGCTGCTTCATGTAATCCACAAGCCATTTGGAAGCCAATGGAAGATCCACATTGCTCCAACAGAGATGTTTTATCACACTCCTGCCCACCAAAGCTCTAGGCCCACTTCTCAGCAGGCTGCAACTTTCTGGCACCTCTGTTCTACACCATTTTCATGAAACCCAGACAAGCAAGGCACTGTCTGGTACATCCATGATCAGCAACAGGACATCCAAAGGTTCTCCAGTGCCACCTGGTCATGGGAATTTCAAAAATTTCATGGTATTTATTTAGACATTTTTCAAGGATGAAGTTGGAGGCACTGTGGGTTTCAATTCATTCAGGAACCAGTAAATGGTGAGCAAGATTATTTCAATGAAAGCTCTGGAGAACCCTCACAGGCAAGGCTTCCCAAAGAATGGCCAAAAGGTCACATTAAGCCAGGCCCATTGAGGTCTACAATATGAGGTCCATGTGTGTTTTCACTCTCAACTATGGCTGCCAAGTCTTTCGAATGAAATCATGTGATATCTTGGCTGAAATTCCCAGAGCTCTGTGGAAAGCCACTCTGGGGCTAGATCTCAGTTTCCAAGGGTGACTCTCATACATGGCCTCTTAAATCACAACACAATACATGGCAATACTTCTCTGAGATCAGTTCCTGAACTCAGTCTATAAGGGGAATCACACCAGAGTTCAAGCCCAGGTAGACCTTGTTATGTCTTCCAACTGTCACACAAATATCCACAATTAAATCCAAAACACTTGCACATGGCACTCATCTTCTTCCATTTACACAATCATCATAACCTCTGGCTGGAGGTTTCCATGAGGGGTGCAGCCCAAGACAGTGTCCAATATAACCTCCCTTGTCCCTCTTTTGCCTAAAATCAGGGTGGCCAGGACATCCTTCCAGTGAACCCAGAGTGATCAAATAGGCCTGCCATTAATATGGCACTGCTTCTCCAATTTGAGGCCTACTGACTGTGTGTTTTAGATTCTTTATGTGAATTGGAGTCTTGAGAAAAACCAAGCACTTATGGGCTAGCCTCTGCAGGGTTTTGAGGAACACATTTGAACCAAATGATCACTGTTCTCACATGATGGAGAACAGGACACTTACAGAGGAATGCGAGAGACTTCATCCACACTGACTGCTCTTTTGTCCATTTTCGTTTTGGATGCACACATGGGATCCTTCTTTAGATCCATCAGGTGCTGAGAATCTAAGCCACAGTCTCACACAGAGCCAAAAGACTGATTCAGACACATCCCTTTCCAAAGCAATTAAGCAAAGAGCCACAGGTGATGCCCTTTCATTTCCATTTGAAAACTGTTTCTTTAGGCTCTACAATGGTGTGGCCTGAGGCAAAGGCCTTCCTGACATTCAGGGCAACAGAACAATTGATGAGCAAAAGGCCCAAAGCAGGGTTTCTTCACTTAGAATTTCCTGGTCAAACTGATATCTGAGTTTTCTGAGATGCTCCCATTTCTTTCAGCTCTCCAGTACATGGCCATGTCACAGAGCTTGGAGGTGGTACATATTTTGGACACAAAACCATGAGCCTATTCTGGAGAGTGGCCAGAATTCAGGAAGAAAACCGGAACTTAGGAAGATTGTTGGAGTTGTCCACCCATAAGTCAAGCCGCAGTCCATTCATAAATTGGGCAGAATTCAGGAAGAAAACAGGAACTTAGGAAGATTGTTGGAGTTGTCCACCCATAAGTCAAGCCGCAGTCCATTCATAAATTGGGCAAGTTGAGTCTAGACAGGACACATCCAATGATTCATTCTCTTTTTTAATATCTAAAACCACGGACACAGTGGGATACACAGACAAAGAAACACTGGCCTTGTCAAACGACTTACCAGAAACAGTTCACTCCAAACCAAACAAACCGCCTTTCCTACCTATTCTCAGAACATGAGACAAAATCTCAAACCCACACCCACACACACAAAGGAAGCTCCTTCCCCCAAGTAGGTCTGTGACTATTGGGAGTGTCCTCTGACTGGTGGGCCAAACTATGTTCTGATGAAATCTCCTGTCCTGTGTCACATATGGTCTCCTTGGCCAAATCTGTGAAGTTGTCACTAGCCAGCGGTGAGCCACTACCTGCTTTCTCAGGAAAGGCCCCTCTTTAGAGCTTTCCTGACATTTGTTCATCCTCACCTCAGTAGGTACCAAGAAAGACTGACTCTGTCCTTGGTAAATCCAAAAAATACGACCACTGGGACTGGGACTGAGACTGGCTCTGGGTGCCTGGCTTCCCGGATTCCAAGTTCAGAGAGTTCCATCACCAAGGAAGTGAGGTGAGATTACTTCCTTCAGGAATTCTTTGAGGTCATTGCCTTGGCAACCACTTTGTCCTAACTGTTGCTTACAATACTCCTATGAGATGGAGGCTGCCCTTTCTTCCTGTGACACTTTTACAAGTTAGAATGGTATATCAACCATAGGGACCCCGGAATAGCTCTCCACACATGCCTGGTTTGGTCTATCTTCTCTACATTAACAAGAGAGAGGCTTATTCAGACACAACCCTTCATCCTGGGAAGGTTGTTTGCGATGGAAGATGACATTTTCTCTCTCAGGTCCTTCATAGCTGCCTACATCTTCTCCAGGGATCAAGTCTGCATGGACATTTGAGGTTCTCAGCAGGAGGAAGATACCCTACATTCCTGTATTGTAAGACGAACTCTGTCCCTGCTCTTCTGCAAAGTTAGATTAGGGTAAGAGTGTATGGTTAGGGTTAATAACATGTTCGATTTGGGTTACGAATCATTGCGAAGGATGATTAATAGTATTGGGAACCTGCGATATTTATAAGATTATAGAGGTGAAATATAAGTATGGAAACAGAAATCTAGGTAAGATTTGAAGCCCAGAAGGGCATTAGGCCCTTGATTGGGATACTTAGCTTAAAATTACGTTCTGCACAGATGTCTCAGATAAATCGATAATCAATGGCATAGGACCTTACACCTTGGATGATTGATTTTAGAAGAGAACATCCACTCAAATTGAGATAGTCGGTGGGATTAGGAAGGTAGTCAGTAGGTTTAGGAAATAGAGTGAGTATAGGATTTGGGGCAAAAGTTCTGTAGCAATAGGGTTTTTGTTATAGAGTGAATGTAAATTTCAGCACATGTGAAGAGTCAGTCACATGATGAACTGGGGAAAATATGTAAAAAGGAAAATATCAATACAGACATTATGAAATGAGGCAATTATACAGTGAGTGATAGGATTAGACATTTTCAATAGGGTTGAGATTGAATACATAATCTTAGGAAGAAACAAATATGTCGTCACCAATAGGAATGACATTTGAAAGCATTAGGCAACCTGGACATTTATCGTTTTAGTAATCCATGTTCACTTTCCATTTAGGATTTGGTACAATCATAAGTGTGATCTTTGCATTTTGTGCCCAGAAAAATATTGTGATCAAATGTGTATGTAGATCATATGACATGAGTATTTCTTCCACCATTACTGGGAGCAATATTTGAAGACATATAAATTAGTATTGGGGGTACAAAGTGGTGTACCCTGTGTCTTTGAATATAGAGATAATGCATGAATAGACCATACTGTGAATAAATATTATAACTGGTTCCACTTTAAATAATGGATTGAATTGATATCTGAAAATATATAGGAAATCATATATTGACATACAATCATTCACTCCAACCAGTTATATATCTAGTGGTAATCTTAGGGTTATTGTTTATCATGAAGTGTGTGTGAGTTTTGTTTCAAAAGTGATTATGGAAATCGAAAATAATATGTTTGGAAAAAAGTCTCATAAAAAGACCAATCAAGAAATATGGAGGAATTCATGTGTTCTGAAGCAGGAAGTGATTGAAAGTGAAACGAGTGCCTATAAATTTTCTAAATTGTGAATGAAATATATATCCTGTTATGTGCATAAACTGATGAAATAGTAATGTACCAGTGTTGAATAAAAGTGAACGTCAAAATACACATCATGTCCAATAGGAATCTACTTGCATTGATGTTAAACTGGGTCAGTTACTGTAGAAATATTAGAATTGCATGCATTATTCACCAAAGAGAGTTTTTTTTTTATTTTTATTTATGGTTGTTCAAAACATTACATAGTTCTTGATATATCATATTTTACACTTTGATTCAAGTGGGTTATGAACTCCCATTTTTACCCTGTATACAGATTGCAGAATCACATCAGTTACACATCCATTGATTCACATATTGCCATACTAGTGTCTGTTGTATTCTGCTGCCTTTCGTATCCTCTACTATTCCCCCTGGCCTCCCCGCCCCTCCCCACTTCTCTCTCTACTCCCTCTACTGTAATAAATTTCTCCCCCTTGTATTATTTTTCCCTTTCCCCTCAATTCCTCTTGTATGTAATTTTGTATAACCCAGAGGGTCTCCTTCCAATTCCATGCAATTTCCCTTCTCCCTCCCTTCCTCCTCTCATCCCTGTTTAATGTTAATCATCTTGTCATGCTCTTCATCCCTATCTGTTCTTAGTTACTCTCCTTATATCAAAGATGACATTTGGCATTTGTTTTATAGGAATTGTGTAGCTTCACTTAGCATAATCTAGTCTAATGCAATCCATTTCCCTGCAAATTCTATGATTTTTTATTTTTCAATGCAAAGTAATAATCCATTGTGTATAAATGCCACATTTTTTTATCCATTTTTCTATTGAAGGGCATCTAAGTTGGTTCCAAAGTCTTGCTGTTGTGAATTGTGCTGCTATGAACATCGATGTAGCAGTGTCCCTGTAGCATGCTCTTTTTAGGTCTTTAGTGAATAGACCAAGAAGGGCAATAGCTGGGTCAAATGGTGGTTCTATTCCAAGCTTTCCAAGAAATCTCCATACTGCTTTCCAAATTGGCTGCAGCAATTAGCAGTCCCACCAGCAATGTACAAGTGTACCTCTTTTCCCACATCCTTGCCAGCACTTCTTGTTGTTTGACTTCATAATGGCTGCTAATCTTACTGGAGTGAGATGGTATCTTATTGTGGTTTTGATTTGCATTTCTCTGACTGCTGGAGATGGTGAGCATTTTTTCATGTACTTGTTGATTGATTGTATGTCCTCATCTGAGAAGTGTCTGTTGAGGTCCTTGGCCCATTTGTTGATTGGGTTATTTGTTATCTTATTGTCTAATTTTTTGAGTTCTTTGTATACTCTGGATATTAGGACTCTATCTGAAGTGTGAGTAGTAAAGATTTCTTTCCAGTATGTAGGCTCCCTATTTACCTCTTATTGTTTCTTTTGCTGAGAAAAAACTTTTTTAGTTGAGTAAGTCCCATTTGTTGATTCTAGTTATTAACTCTTGTACTATAGGTGTCCTATTGAGGAATTTGGAGCCCAACCCCACAGTATGTACATCGTAACCAAATTTTTCTTCTATCAGACAGTGTGTCTCTGATTTGATATCAAGGTCCTTGATTCATTTTGAGTTAACTTTTGTGCATGGTGAGAAAAAGGGATTCAGTTTCATTTTGTTATATATGGATTTTCAGTTTTCCCAACACCATTTGTTGAAGATGCTATCCTTCCTCCATTGCATGCTTTTAGCTCCTTTATCAAATATAAGATAGTTGTAGTTTTGTTGATTGGTTTCTCTGTCCTCTATTCTGTACCATTGGTCCACCTGCCTGTTTTGGTACCAGTACCATGCTATTTTTGTTACTATTGCTCTGTAGTATAGTTTGAAGTCTGGTATCGCTATACCGCCTGATTCACACTTCCTGCTTAGCATTGTTTTGCAATTCTGGATCTTTTATTTTTTCATATGAATTTCATGATTGCTTTCTCTATTTCTACAAGAAATGCCTTTGGGATTTTGATTGGCATTGGATTAAACCTATAGAGAACTTTTGGTAATATCGCCATTTTGATGATGTTAGTTCTGCCTATCCATGAACAGGGTATATTTTTACATCTTCTAAGATCTTCTATTTCTCTCTTTAGGGTTCTGTAGTTTTCATTGTATAAGACTTTCACCTCTTTTGTTAGGTTGATTTCCATTTTTTTTTTTTTAGGATATTGTGAATGGAGTGGTTGTCCTCATTTCCATTTCAGAGGATTTGTCACTGATATACAGGAATGCCTTTGATTTATGCGTGTTGATTTTATATCCTGCCACTTTGCTGAATTCATTTATTAGCTCTATTAGTTTCTTTGTAGAACCTTTTGGGTCTGCTAGGTATAGAATCATGTCATCTGCAATAGTGATAATTTAAGTTATTCTTTTCCTATTTATATGCCTTTAATTTCTTTCATCTGTCTAATTGCTCTGGCCAGTCTTTTGATAACTATATTGAACAAAAGTGGTGAGAGCAGGCATCCCTGTCTTGTTCCAGATTTTAGAGGGAATGTCTTCAATTTTTCTCCATTCAGAATGATGCTAGCCTGCGGTTTAGCATAGATTGCTTTTACAATATTGAGGAATGTTCCTGTTATTCCTAGTTTTTCTAGAGTTTTGAACATAAAGGGATGCTGTACTTTGTCGAATGCTTTTTCTGCATCTATCTAGATGATAATATGGTTTTTATTTTAAGTCTATTGATGTGGTGAATAACATTTATTGATTTTCGTATATTGAACCCTCCTTGCATCCCAGGGATGAATCCTACTTGATCATGGTGCACATTTTTTTGATATGTTTTTGTATCTGATTTGCCAGAATTTAATTTAAGATTTTTGCATTTAGGTTCATTAGAGATATCGGTCTTTAGTCTTCTTTCTTTGAAGTGTCTATCTGGTGTAGGAATCAGGGTGATATTGGCCTCGTAGAATGAATTTGGAAGATCTCCCTCTTTTTCAATTTTCTGAAATAGCTTTAAAAGTATTGGTATTAGTTCATATTTAAAGGTATTGTAAAACTCTGCTGTATACCCATACGGTCCTGGGATTTTCTTAGTTGGTAATCTTTGGATGGTTTTTTTTTATTTCCTCAATTGATATTGGTATGTTTAGGTTGTCTATATCCTCCTAACTAACTCTGGTCAGATCATATGACTTAAGAAATTTTTTGATGCCTTCACTATCTTCTATTATTTTAGAGTATAAGGATTCAAAGTAATTTCTGATTTTCTTTTGTATTTCTGAAATATCTGTTGGGATATTGCCTTTTTCATCCCGTATGATAGTAATTTGAGTTCTCTCTCCTCATCGTTAGCATGGCTAGGGGTCTGTCCATTTTATTTATTTTTTCCTCCAATTGGTGTGACGTGTCTACCACGCCCGTGGACCAATGTGGTGTTCTGCCAATCAGTTGCAGGTCTGCCTACCTTGCAGGCGTGGGTGGCGGCACTGCTCTACTCCTACTCCAATTGGGGTGACGTGACTACCACGCCGGCGGACCGCTGTGCCTGGTCCGCCGGTTGGTCGCAGGTCTGCCTACCTTGTGAGCACGGGCTACAGATCTGTTCTGCCCCTACTCCAAATATGGTAACGTGTCTGCCGCGCCAGCCAGCCGCTGGGCCTCTTCTTCTGGTCAGGTGCAGGTCTGCTACCTTGCGGGCGCGGGTGGTGGCTCTGCTCTGCCCCTACTCCAATTGGTGTGTCGTGACTACCATGCCGGCAGGTTGCTGTGCCTGTTCTGTGCGTGGGCGAAGGCTCTGCTCTGCCCCTACTCCTATTGGGGTGATGTGACTACCATGCTGGTGACCCACTGGGATTTTACTAGGCATGGGAGAAGGCTCTGCTCTGCAACTACTCCAATTGGGGTGACGTGACTACCACACCTGCGGGTCGCTGGGCCTGTTCTGTGCACGGGCGGCGGCTCTGTTCTGCCTCTACTCCAATTGGGTTGATGTAACTACCATGCAGGTGTGTCACTGGGTCTGTTCCAGTCGCGGGCAGCTGCTCTGCTCTGCCCCTCTGGCTTGATGACAAAGTGAGAGAGACCCGGGTGTTTGTGACTCACTTTCTTCACCAGGAGACCAACTGTTTCTGTCACTGCTGGTATCAATGAAGTTATATCCTCTGCTGCTTTCTGATGACATCAGAAATTTGCCATGTTGGTATCCCATGTGAAAGGCAGCATTTCGTTCCCTTTTCTGGGTGACCAAAGCAATGAGTGAGTCCTGACCGGCCCTCACAAGCCGTGTCTCAATCCTGTTGCCACTGCCTATGAAGGCTCGGTTGATATTTACCTCCACAGTATTCAGCAAGACCTGGACCGAGAAGCAGTTTCCGCGGGTTCTTTAGCCCTGGGCCAGATCAGTTCCGAGAGGTGGAATTCGGCCGCTCTGGGCTTTGTGTATGTTCTAATAGGAGCAGGCTCCAAGACGGAGTTTCTGCAGGTTCTTTAGCACTGAGCCTGAGTAATTTGTCTGCAACACAAAGGTGAATGGCATCCTGAAATTACCTGTTCTATCGCTGAATGAGCTTCGATCAGTCAAAAACTGGGATGGTGACATCAGCTCTCCAAGATAGTGGCCGCTGGCTTCCTCTGTGGTCTGACCGGTGTGGAGAACCGAATTGGACCGCATCCTTACCCATCTCAAACAAAGAATTCAGCACTTAGCACAGTGATTGCATACCTGGCAGGAGCCCACAGAATCCACACCGCTGTATATTTGCATTGCTATCTCTTCGTTTCCCAGTGCACGCCGCAGACTCTAGCCACAGACCGATTTCCTGAATAAGCAGCATGACGCTCCATGCGGACAAATCACTCGTGTTTGAGCTCGTGTAGCTGATCCTCGTGAGATGGAAATATGTCCACTAGGTTTTGGAGCACCCCAATTTTGCTGGAAATTTCTAACAAGATATATTTTAGCCGTTATAACTCGTCATTCTCCCGCACAGTGACGCGGTACATGGGGGTGATGCACTCCCTTCACCACCATCATATGATCCCCCGAAGTTAGTTTTCAGTACTAAGAAACAAATATGTATTTCAGGTGGATGAATATTTCTGAGAATATTCTTGTGAAAACATGATTATAAATGCACATACATGAATATGAATGAATTTAGGGAGTGTATAATAAGAAAAATATACTTCATATTTTGAAAAATCTGGAGAGTGAATATATATATATATATATATATATATATATATATATATATATACACTCACAGACATTAAAAAGTAGCATTATGTATGCCAATCGAAATTCACATGAAATAATATATCATCCACAGATCCAAAAATATTCATTTTAATGAACATGGATTTATGTTGTTCAACTAAGAAGCTCACTCATATGTTGTATTTTCAGTTCCAACAGCGTTTAGTAGGAGTGATCTCTTCTCACAATTTGCAGCTGCCAAGCCAGCCACCTCACAAAATGTACGAGTGATACCAGGTAGAATTCTAAATGTGCATATGAAAATACATGTGATGAATAGGCTACAGAGAAAGGGAGACAGTTATTCACATATTTGTTAACTTTTAAAACACATGGAGAACTATTTCAATTAAAATTCGCTAGATTTATAACACCTATCATTTATCATACGAAAGGCAAGTCCAACTATACACCATGCCTCCTGTGAACCTCTTGTATTTCTATTCTGTTTGGGTTATTTTTATTGACCATATTAGGATTAGAAGTCAAAGTCTAGTAGGGTATGTGTTAGTGTCAGGGATTCAGTATTTTGAATGGAAAATTGGAAAATGTATCCAATGTGTATGCAAATATGTGCTACACAAAAAATTCCCACTCTCATTCAGCACAATGCCTTGACATTACCTTCGCCCCACATAAGACACAATTAGAGGAGAAGAGTTAGAAAATCTGTGAATACATATGTGGAATGAAAAATGCTCAGGAGTTCACAAATTTGCAGGTGGTAGAGGAGTTTCCAAATGTAAGGGACAGGGTAAAAACTCCACAAACATGAAGTTCTGCCAGCCTAACATCTGGAGAAACTGCCTCTGAGGTTGGGCAATGAAATATATGCTGTTGTCAGGAGCATTAGTTTCATTTGTTGTGAGACCATCATAGCTGAGTCTTCATCTATGTGATCTGGATGACATGGATTCTTATTTTCCAATGAACATGAGGCAGCAGTGCTGAATTTTCTATTTGTAGGTAACCTGTGGCCACTGGGGTCTAAATGTCTCCCCTTGTGGACTGTAATTCCATTTGGTCATCCTCCACTATTCGTGGTATTTCTTGCTGCTGCACTGGGAGTTTGGTATTTGCTTCATGAAATACAAGGAGTTCAACTGGGACACAGTGCTGAAGTGAGTTCTGTCAAGTGTGGTGGGTCAGGTTCGTCAGGAGAATGCACCAACCAGGCTTCTATCCCACATAGCTTGCCCCATTTTCCATAGCAACCTGATTCTGAACATTGCCCTAAAACCTCTCCATATAACAATATGCTTTTACATATAAGGGTCTACTGGCTGCAAAATGTCAGTCACAATCCATTTGGAAGCCAATGGCAGATTCACATGCCCCCACCACAGATGTTTTATTACACACCTGCCATCCACTACTCTAGTACAACTACTCAGCAGGATCCAACTTACTGGCATCTCTGTTAAACACCATTTTCATAAAACCCAGTCAATCAAGGCACTGTCTTGTATACTCATGATCAGCAACAGGACATTCAAATGTTCTCCAGAGCTACCCGGTCATGGGAATTTCAAAAATTTCATGGTATTGATCTAGCCAATTTTCAAGGATGAAGTTGGAGGCACTGTGGATTTCAATTCACTCAGAAACCATTAAATGGTGAGGAAGCTCATTTCAATGAAAACTCTGGAGAATTCTTACAGGCAAGGCTTCCAAAAGTGCCCAAAAGTCAGATTAAGCCAGGCCCATTGAGGTCTACAATGTATGTTCCATGTGTGTTTTGACTCTCAAATATGGCTGCCAAGTCTTTAAGAATAATATCATGTGATATCCTGGCTGAGATTCCCTGTGCTCTGTGGAAAGTCACCTTGGGCCTAGATGTCACTTTCCAAGGACAACTCTCATGCATGGCCATCTAAAATTCCAACACAATTCCTGGCAATAATTCTCTGAGATCAGTAAAAGAACTCAGTCTCTAAGGGGAATCACACCAGAGTGCAAGCCTAGGTGGACCCAGTGATCTCTTCCAACCGCCAGACATATGTCCACAATTAAAACCAAACACTCTCACATGGCCCTCATCTTCTTCCATATAGACACTCATCATATCCTCTGGCTGGAGGTTTCCATAAGGGACGCAGCCCACGACAGTGTCTAAAATAAGCTCCCTGCCCCTCATTTGCCTAAAGTCAGGGTGGCCTGGACTCTCTTCCTGTGAACCAGGAGTGATCAAATAGGCCTGCCTTTAATATTGCTTGGCTTCTCCAACTTGAGGCCTTCTAGCTTTGGGGTTTAGATTCTTTAAGTGAATTGGAGTCATGAAAATCAAGCACCTATGGCCTAGCCTCTGCAGGGCTTTGAAGAACTCATTTGACCCAAAGGATCCCTATTCTCACTTGATGAATATCAGGAACCTACCAGAGGAAGGCAAGAGAGTTCATCAACAATATCTGATCTTTTTGCCATTTTGGTTTTGGATGCACGCATGGGATCTATCTTTAGATCCATCAGGTGCTGAGAATCTAAGCCACAGCCTCACACAGGGCCAACAGGCTGATTCAGACATATCCCAATCCTAAGCAATTAAGCAAAGAGCCACAGGTGATGCCCTTTCATTTCCATTTGAAAACTCTTTTCTTCAGGCTTCACAAAGTGGTGGCTTGAGGCAAAAAACTTCCTGACATTCAACAGAACAATAGGTAAGCAGAAGGACCAAAGCAGGGTTTCTCCACTGAGACTTTCCTGGTCAACAGATATCTGAGATTTCTGAGATGCTAACCATTTCCTTCAGCTTCCAGTACATAACAATGTCACAGATCTTGGAGGCAGTACAAATCTTGGACACAAAACCATGATACTATTCTGGAGAGTCGCCAGAATTGAGAGAGAAAACAGAAAATTAGGAAGCTTGTAGGTGTTGCCCATCCATAAGGCAAGCCAGAGTCCACTCATGAATTGGGCAGGATGAATTCTGGGAAGCTTTCTACTAGACAGAACACATCCATTGATGCATTGTCTTTTCTAATGTCTACAACAATGGACTCAGTGGGATACACACACACATAGGAACACTCGCCTTGTCAAAGGACTTAATACAAATATTCCACTCCATACCAAACAAACCGCCTTTCCTACCTATCCTCAGAACATGAGACAAAACCACAAACTCACACCCACACCCACAAAGGCACCTCCTTCCCCCTAGTAGGTCTGTGACTCCCGGAGTATCCTCTGACTAGTGAGCCATACTATGTTCCTCCAAAATGACCTCTCCTGTCTCAGATCATGTCTGCTTGGCCAACTCTGTGAAGTTCTCAAGAGCCAGCGGTGAGGCACTACCTGCCTTCTCAGGAAAAGCCCCTCTTCAGAGGTTTCCTGGCATTTGGCCTTCCTCACATCTGTAGGTACCAAGAAAGACTGACTCTGTCCTTGGTAAATCCAAACATGTCAGACCACTGGGACTAGGACAGAGACTGTCTCTGGGTGCCTGGATTCCTGGATTTCAAGTTCAGAGAGTTCCATCACCAAGGAAGTGAGGTGAGATCACTTCCTTCAGGATCTGAATTATGTCACTGCCTTGGCAACCACTTTGTCCTAACAGTTGCTTCCAAAATACTATGAGGTGGAGGCTGCCCTGATTTTCATGGGACACTTTCTCTAGTTAGAATGTTATATCAACCGTAAGCACCCGGGACCAGCTTCCACACAGGACTGGTTTGGTCCATGTTCTAAACATTAAGAAGAGAGAGATTGATTCAGACACAACCCTTCATCCTGACCAGGATGATTGCCATGGAAGATGACTTTTGCTTTCTGAGGTAATTCATAGCTGCCTTCATCTTCACCAGGGATCACTTCTGAATGAACATTTGAGTTTCTCAGCAGGTGAACATCCCCTAGATTCCTGTAGTTTAATACACACACTGTTCCTGCTCTCCTGCAAAGTTAGTGTATGGTTAGGGTTAATAATATGTTCGATTTGGGTTAGGAATCATTCTGCAGGATGAATAATGAGATTGGGAACCTGCGATATTTATAAGAATATATAGGTGAAATATATGTATGAAAACGGGAATCTAAGAAGGATTTGAAGCCCAGAAGGGCATTGAGCCCTTGATTTGGATACTTAGTGTTGAATTATGTTCTGTACAATTGTCTCAGTTAAATCGAAATACAGTGGCATAGGACCTTGTACCTTGGATGATTGAATTTAGAAGAGAATATCCAGTCAAAAAGGGATAGTCAGTAGGATTAGGAAGATAGTCAGTAGGTTTAGGAAGAAGAGTGAGTATATGATTTGGAATAAAAAGCTTCTTTAGCAATAGGGTTTCATTGGGAGAGTGAATGTAAATGTCAGCACATGGGAAGAGTTAGTCACAATGATGAACTGGGGAAAATGTGTAGGAAAGCAGGTGTCAATAGAGACATTAGGAAATCAGGCAAAGTATAAAGTGAGTCATAGGATTAGACATTTTCAACAGGGTTGAGTTTGAATACATAATCATAGGAAAAAACAAATATGTCGTCACGAATGGGAATGACATTTGAGAGCATTAGGCAACCTGGACATGGATGTTATTAGTTATCCACGTTCACTTTCCTTTTAGGCTTTTGTACAATCATAAGTGTTACATTTTTATGTTTTTTTTTGTTCAGAATATTACTGTGATAAAATGTATATGTAGATCAGGTGACATGAGTATTTCTTTCACCATTTTTGGGGGCAATATTTTGAAGACGTATACATTAGTATTAGGGGTACAAAGAGGTGTACCCTGTGTCTATTAATATAGAGATAATGCATGAATAGACCATACTATGAATAAATAACGTAACTGATTCCACTTTAAATAATGGATTGAATTGATATGTGAAAATATATAAGAAATCTTATATTGATATACAATCATTCATTCCAACCAGTTATATATCTAATGGTAATATTAGGATTATGGTTTATGAAGAATGGTGTTTGAGTTTTGCTTTATACTTGATGATGTTAAACAAAAATAATGTGTTTGGAAAGAAGTCTCATGAAAAGACCAGTCAAGAAACATGGAGGGATACATGTGTTCTGAATCAGGAAGTGATTGATCGTGAAACAAATGCCTATAAATTTTCTAATTTGTGACTGAAATATATATCCCATGATTTGCATAAACTGAAGACATAGTAACGTACAAGTGTTGAATAAAAATGAAAGTCAAAATACACATCATGTCCCCTGGAAATCAACTTGCATTGATTTTCAACTGGCTAAGTAACTGTAGAAATATTAGGGTTTGTATGCACCATTCACTGAATTTAGTTTTCAGTACTAGGAAAAAATATGTATTTCAGGTGGATGATTATTTCTGAAAATAATCTTGTGGAAAGTTGATTATAAATCCACAGATATGAATATGAATGAATTTAGGGAGTGCATAATAAGACACATATATTTCATATTTTGAAAAATCTAAAGAGTATATATATATATATATATATATATATATATATATATATATATATACATATACATATATATATACACACACACGCAAAAGCACAGATATTAAAAAGTAGCAATACAGGAGATCCATTATGAAGGCAGGCATGGAGAAATCAAGTCTCTGATCTCTTCAGCTGTGCGGGCATAGGGAGTCGTAAATTGTCTAAATGCTGTTTGCTCAGAATCACTAGGCAATATTGACCTGTTGTGAATCTGGGGTGAACAGTCTGGGCCCCTCAGAACACACACAAAGCCCGGATTGGCTGCATTCAAGCTTAGATTCGTCTGGTTTTTGTGACTCAGCACTAACATTCCCGCTGAAATAACTGGTCGGGCTTTCTGAATTGAGAGTTAAAAGCCAACTGAGCCTTCATAGGCAGTGGCCACAGGATTGAAATGGGGCTTGGGAGAGATAGTCAGGACCCACCTGTTGCATTGGTCACCCAGCAAAGGGAACGAACGGTCACCATTTGAATGGTATACCACCATGGCAGCGAACTGACGTCACAGGCGGAGGAGATAACTTCATTGAAACCAGTGCGACAAGTGTGTAATCCCATTGCCATATCTCTCAACAACGCAGGGAAACCTCAAGGGCCCTTCCCACCTCTGCCGTAATGGCCCCTCCCAGCTCTCCAAGGAGCGCGATACCCAGACCTAGGGAATCAAGATTGGCTCGGGACTCGCGGCGTGGAATTCCCTGCTACCGCTCCCACCAGTGCTGACAATTGAGGTCTCTTACACCACCTACCGGGGCCATGGCTCCTGAAGGGCAAGCAAATTCGCTGGAGGTTCTCAGCCCCAAGCTCTACAAACTTATTGTCTGAGGAAGGCAAACAAGGAGAGTGTGCCCAGGCGTTCATGGAAACAGGGCTACCAGGAGCAGAGGCCTGGCTTGTAACCAGTATTGTGGTGAGCATCACAGGTGAGTGGGGCCTGGCTTGAGGAAGCACAAGAGAAAGCCCTAGGCACTCAGAATTGGAGACCCGCCCAGTCTGGGAGGAAGAGCTGCTGCACAGTGATTGGTTCTCACTTATTGAGAGGAGAAGCTTGGCCCAGTGCGCACAGCTCCACCTACTGGAAGAGAAGTTATTTGAACTCTAGGACTGCATGTATTATTATTATTTTTTATTTGTTTTTTTTTCTTTCATTTTCATTTTTGTTATTGTTGTTCTTTAACTTTTTTAAATGTTTTTATTTTTTAATTTTTTTATTTTATTATTATTATTATTATTTTAAATTTTAATTTTCAATTTTTTAATCATCATCATTACTTAAAACTTTCTTTCTTTATTTTCTATTTTTTTCTTTTGTCTTTTCATTTCTTTTCATTTTTCTTATTCCCCCTTCCTTGAATTCTACCTGCCTACTCTCATTCTCTTTAGTGACTTCTCCCTTCCCTTCTAATATCTTTCCTCCCAAGCATCAAATAAATTTATAAGAGTAAGCAGTAACTCAGTAGTCAAACAGAACAAGAAGTAACATGAGCAGCATAAAAAAGAAAGGAAGAAAAAAAGTACAAACAATGAAGGACAGCCTAAATATTCAAGAGCATCTGGAGTCATCAGAAAAATGGTCATATAAAGAACTCAAGTAATACCTTAGACAGATGGAATGGAACCTTAAAGAGGATACGAGACAGCAAAAACAAACAGTGATAAAACGCATTGAAAATGAATTACATAAACAGATAAAATGAGAAATTAAGCATCTTTATCAGGAGATAGAGATTATTAGAAAAATCAAACAATAATTCTAGAAATCAAGGAAATGATAAACCAAATTAAAAACTCAATTGAGAGTATCACTAACAGAGTAGAGCAAGTAGAAGACAGAATGTCAGATAATGAAGACAAAATATATCATTTTGAAAAAAGTCTAGCCAACAAAGAAATGCTGTAAAAAATTATGAGAAAACATTCAAGAGATATGGGATAACATAAAAAAAACAAACTAATGAGTCATATGGATAGAGGAAGGTACAGAGATTAAAACCAAGGGAATGAGAAACCTGGTGAATGAAATAATTACAGAAAACTTTCCAGAAATAAAAATGGAAACGGATAAACAAATTGTAGATGCTTACGGGACACCGAGCACACAAAATCACAGTAGACCAATGCCAAGACACATTGTTATAAAGATATCCAATATACAGAACAAAGAGAAAATATTAAAAGCTACCAGAGAAAGGAGGCAGATTACAATCATTACAATCAGGGGTAAACCAAAAAGTTTAACAATGGATTTTTCATCATAGACGCTGGAAGTGAGAAGATCCTGCAACAACGTACTTCAAACACTGAAAGACAATGGATGCCAACCAAGAATTATGTATCCAGCAAAATTAAGCTTAAGATAAGACAACGAGATAAAAATATTTCATGATAAACAAAAGCTAAAAGAATTTCAGCCAGATAACCAGCATTGCAAAGCATCTTGAGCAAAACACTACACGAGGAAGAAATGAAAATCAACAACGAAAACCATCAGTGAGAAGTACCTCAGTAATGACAGAGGGAAGGGGAAAAGCAAATCATGGAGAATCAAACTAATTAAAAAAATATATATAAAAACATGGGTGGCAGTACAAACCATATATCAATAGTAACTCTAAATGATAATAGCTTAAACTCTCGAATAAAGTGACATTGGCTTGTAACTTGAAATAAAAAAAAAACCAAATCCAACAATATGTTGCCTCCAAGGGACACATCTGAATGGAAAAGACATACACAGGCTGAAGGTGAAAGATTGGGAAAATTTATACCATGCACACGGTCCTCGAAAGCAAGCAGGGGTGCCCATCCTCCTATCGAATAAAATCGACCTCAAGACTAATTTAATCAAAGGGATAAGGAAGGACTTTATATACTGTTAAAAGAAACCATTCACCGACAAGACATAACAATTATCAATATTCACGCAGCAAATAATGGTGCTGCGACGTTCATAAAACAATTTATCCTCAAGTTCAAGAATCAAATAGACCACAATACAATAATTATGGGTGACTTCAACTCACCTCTCTCACCATTGGACAGATCCTCCAAACAAAAGTTGAATAAAGAAACTATAGAACTCAATATCACAATCAATACCCTATACTTAACTGACATATATAGAATATATCAACCATCATCAAGTGGATATACTTTTTTCTCACCAGCACATGGATCCTTCTCAAAAATAGACCATATGTTATGCCATAGGGCAACCCTCAGTAAATATAAAGGGGTGGAGATAATACCATGAATTTTTTGTGATCATAATGGAATGAACCTGGAAACCAATGATAAAGAAGGAAGAAAAAATCATACATCACATGCAAAATGAAGAATATGTTACTGAATGATCAATGGGTTACAGAAGACATAAAGGAGGAAATCAAAAAATTCTTAGAGATAAATTAAAATACAGACACAACATATCAGATTCTATGGGACACAATGAAAAGAAGTTTTAAGAGGTAAATTCATCGCCTGGAGGTCATTCCTCAAAATAGAAAAAAAAACAAACAAACAAATGAGCTCACATTTCATCTCAAAGCCCTAGAAGAAGAAGAGCAAAACAACAGAAAATGTAGCAGAAGGAAAGAAATAATTAAAATCATAGCGAAATTGAAACAAAAGAAACTATTGAAAAAATTAACAAAACTAAAAGGTGCTTCTTCAAAAAGATAAATAAGATCGACAGACCCTTAGCCATGCTAACGAAGAGAAGAAGAGAGAGAACTCAAATTACTAACATACGGGATGAAAAAGGCAATATCACAACAGATGCTACATAAATACAGAAGAAAATTAGAAATTATTTTGAAAAACTGTATTCCAATAAAATAGAAAATAGTCAAGACATCGATAAATTTCTTAAGTCATATGATTTGACCAGACTGAGTCAGGAGGAAACACACAATTTAAACTGACCAATATCAATGGATGAAGTAGAAGAAGCAATCAAAAGACTACCAACCAAGAAAAGCCCAGGAACGGATGGGTATACAGCAGAGTTTTACAAAACCTTTAAAGAAGAATTAATACCAATACTTTTCAAGTTATTCAGGAAATAGAAAAACTGGAAGCTCTGCCAAATTCATTCTATGAGGCCAACATCACCCAGATTCTGAAACCAGACAAAGACACCTCAAAGAAAGAAAACTACAGACCAATATCTCTGATGAACCTAGATGCAAAAATCCTCATTAAAATTCTGGCGAATTGGATACAAAGGCACATCAAAAAAATTGTGCACCATGATCAACTTGAATTCATCCCTGGGATGCAAGGAGGCTTCAATATATGGAAATCAATAAATGTTATTCATAACATCAATAGACTTAAAGATAAGAACCATATGATCATCTTGATAGATGCAGAAAAACCATTCAACAAAGTAGAGCATTCCTTTATGTTCAAAACATTTTAAAAACTAGGGATAACAGGAACTTACCTCGACATTGTAAAAGATAACTATGTTAAGCCTCAGGCTAGCATCATTCTGAATGGAGAAAAATTGAAGGCATTCACTTTAAAATCTGGAACAAGGCAGAGATATCCTCTATCACCACTTCTATTCAATATAGTTCTCGAAAAACTGGCCAGAGCAATTAGAGAGATGAAAGATATTAAAGGCATAAAAATAGGAAAAGAAGAACTTAAATTATCACTATTTGTAGATGACATGATTCTATACATAGAAGACCCAAAAGGGTCTACAGAAAAAACTACTAGAACTAATAAATGAATGCAGCAATGTGGCAGGATATAAAATCAACATGCATAAATCAAAGGCATTTCTGTATATCAGCGACAAAACTTCTGAAACAAAAATGAGTCAAAACACTGCATTCCCAATTTCCTCAAAATAATTAAATACTTGGGAATCAACCTAACAAAAGAGGTGAAAGATTTATATAATGCAAACTACAGAACCCTAAAAAGAGAAATAGAATAAGATCTTAGAAGATGGAAAAATATACCCTGTTCATGGATAGGCAGAACTAACATCATCAAAATTGCTATATTACCAAAAGTTCTCTATAGGTTTAATACAATGCCAATCAAAATCCCAAAGGATTTTTTTTTGTAGAAATAGATAAAGCAATCATGAAATTCAAATGGAAAAATAAAAGACCCAGAATAGCAAAAGCAATTCTAAGCAGGAAGTGTGAATCAGGCAGTATAGTGATACCAGATTTCAAACTATATTACAGAGCATTCATAACAAAAACAGCATGGTACTGGTACCAAAACAGGCGGGTGGACCAATGGTACAGAATGGAGGACACAGAGACTAATCCAAAAATCTACAACTGTCTTATATTTGATAAAGGAGCTAATGGCCTGCAATGGAGGAAGGATAGCATCTTCATCAAATAGAGTTGGGTAAACTGGAAATCCATATGCAACAAAATGAAACTGAATCCCCTCCTCTCGCCATGCACAAAAGTTAACTCAATGTGGATCAAGGAGCTAGATTCAAATCAGAGTCTCTGCGTCTGATAGAATAAAAAGTTGGCTCCTATCTACATATTGTGTGGTCAGGCTCCAAATTCCTTAATAGGACACCCATAGAATAAGAGTTAATAATAAGAATCAACAAATGGGACTTACTTAAACTGATTTTTTTTTCTTAAAGAGAGAAACAATAAGAGAGGTAAATATGGAGCCTACATCATGGGAACAAATTTTTAGTCCTCACCCTTCACATGGAGCCCTAATATCCAGAGTATACAAAGTATACAAAGAACTCAGAAAATTAGACAATAAGATAACCAATAACCCAATGGGCCAAGGACCTGAACAGAAACTTCTCAGAGGAGGACATAGAATCAATTAACAAGTACATGAAAAAATGCTCTCCATTTCTAGCAGTAAGAGAAATGCAAATAAAAACCACCCTAAAATACCATCTCAATCCAGTGAGATTGGCAGCCATAATGAAGTCAAACAACAACAAGTGCTGGCGAGGATGTGGGGAAAAGGGTACTCTTGTACATTGCTGGTGGGACTGAAAACTGGTGCGGCCAATTTGGAAAGCAGTATGGAGATTCCTGGGAAATCTGGGAATGGAAGCACCATTTGATCCAGCTATTGCCCTTCTCGGACTATTCCCTGAAGACCTTAAAAGAGCGTACTACAGGGATACTGCCACATCGATTTTCATAGCAGCACAATTCACAATTGCTACACTGTGGAACCAACCCAGATGCCCTTCAATAGATGAATGGATAAAAAAATGTGACTTTTATATACTATGGAGAATTACGCAGCACTAAAAAATGACCAAATCTTGGAATTTGCAGGGAAATGCATGGCACTGAGCAGATTATGGTTAGTGAAGCTAGCCAATCCCTAAAAAACAAATGCCAAATGTCTTGTTTGATATAATGAGAGCACCTAAGAACAGAGCAGGGAGGAAGAGCATGAAGAAAAGATTAACATTAAGCAGAAACATGAGGTGGGAGGGAAAGGGAGAGAAGAGGGAAATTGCATGGTAATGGAGAGAGACACTTATTGTTACACAAAATTACATATAAGAGGTTGTGGGAAAATAAACAAGTAGAGAAATGATTTAGAGTAGGTATGGTAGAGAGAGAAGATGGGAAGATAGGGGAGTGGGGATAGTAGAGTATAGGAAAGGTAGCAGAATACAACAGTAACTAATAGGGCATTATGTAAAAATATGGATGTGTAACTAATGTGATTTTGCAATCTGTATTTGGAGTAAAAATGGGAGTTCATAACCCACTTGAATCTAATGTATGAAATATGATATGTCAAGAGCTTTGTAATGTTTTGAGCAACCAATAAAAGAAAAAAAAAGTAGCAATATATATGCCAATAGAAATTCATCATGAAATGTATATAATGCACAGATCGAAAAATATTCATTTTACTGAACATGGATTCATGTATAATGTTTTTCAACTAGGAAGCTCACCCATAGGTTGAATTTTCAGTTCCAACAGCGTTTAGGAGGAGTGATCTCTTCTCTCAATTTGCATCTACCAATTCAGCCACCTCACAAGTGTATACGAGTGATATCAGGTAGAATTCTATATGTGCATATAAACATACATGTGCTGAATAGGCTACAGAGAAAGGGAGATAGGGATTCACATATTTGCTAATTTTAAAAACACATGTAGAACTATTTCAACAAAAAATTGACTAGACTTATAACTCCTACATTATATAATGCAAAAGGCAATTCCAACTATACACCATGCGTCCTCTGAACTGCTTGTGTTTCTTCTCTTTTTGGCTTATTTTTCACCATCATATTAGGATTATTAGTCAGAGACTAGTAGGGTATGGGTTATAGTGTCAGGGATTCAGTATTTCAAATGGAAATTGAAAAATGAATCCAATGTGTATGTAAATATGTGCTACACAAAAATCTTCCCACTCACATCCAGAACAATGCCTTGACATTACCTACGCCCCAAGTAAAACACAATTAGAGTAGAAAAGTGTGAAAATCTATGAATACAAATATGGAATGGAATATGCTCGGGAGTTCACAACCTTGGAGGTGGTAGAGGAGTTTCCAAAAGTAAAGGACAGGGTAAACACTCCACAAACAAGGAACTCTGCTGGCCTAAGAATTCTTGGGAAACGGCTTCTGAGGTTGGGCACTTGAAATATATGTTGTTGTCATGAGCTTTAACTTACTTTGTAGTGAGACCATCAAAGCTGGGTCTGCATCTATGTGACCGAAAGACATGGTTTCTTATATTCCAATGAACATGAGGCAGCAGTGCTCAATTCTCTCTTTGTAGCTAAACTGTGTCCATTGGAAGCTAAGTGTCTCCCGGTGGGGACTGTGAAGACATTTGGTCATCCTCCACTTTTCGTGGTATTTCTTGCTTCTGCACTGGGAATTTGGTATTTGCTTCACAAAACATAAAATGTTCATCTGGGATACAGTGCTGGAGGGAGTTCTGTCACGTGTGGTGGTTCAGGGTCTGCAGGAGAATGCACCAACCAGGCTTCTATCCCACATAGCTTGCACCAATAACCATAGCAACCTGATTCTGAATATTGCCCTGAAAACTCTCCATTTAACAAGATGCCTTTACATATAAGGGTCTGATGTCTGCACTATATCAGTCACAAGCCATTTGGAAGCCAATGGCAGATTCACATGGCCCCACCATGATGTTTTATCACACACCTGCCCATCATTGCTCTAGGCCCCCTACTCAGCAGGCTCCAAATTACTGGCTTCTCTTGTTCTACAGGATTTTCATGAAACCCAGTCAAAACAAGGCACTGTCTGGTATACACATGATCAGAAACAGGACATCAAAAGTTTCTGCAGTGCCACCTGGTCATGGGAATTTCAAAAATTTCATGGTATTTATCTAGCAATTTTTCAAGGGTGAAGTTAGAGGCACTGTGGGTTTCAATTCATTCAGGAACCATTAAGAGTTGAGAAAGTTCATTTCAATGAAAGCTCTGGAGAACTCTCACAGTCAATGCTTCTCAAACAGTTGCCAAAAGGTCTCCTAAAGCCAGGCCAATTGACATCTACAATGTGAGGTCCATGAGTGTTTTGACTCTCAAATATGGCTGCTAAGTCTTTCAGAATAAAATCATGTGATATCCTGGCTGAGATTCTCAGGCCTCTGTGTAAACCACCCTGGGCCTAGATCTCAGTTTCCAAGAGTGAGTCTCATGCGTGGCCTCCTAAAATCCCAACACAATTCATGGCAATACTTCTCTGAGGTCAGTTTCAGAACTCAGTCTCTAAGGGGAATCACACCAGAGTTCAAGCCCAGGTGGACCCAGTCATCCCTTCCATCCGCCAAAAAATGACCACAATTAAAATCAAAACACTACCACAGGGCCATCATCTTCTTCCATGTAGACACTCATCATAACCTCTAGCTGGAGGTTTCTATGAGCCCAAGGTATTGTCCAAATAAGCTCACTTGCCCCTCATTTGCCTAAAATCATGATGGCCTGGACACTCTTCCTGTGAACCAGGAATGATCAAATATTCCTGCTGTTAAAGTGTTCCACTTCTCCAATTTGAGGCCTACTGGCTGTAGGGTATAGATTCTTTATGTGATTTGGAGTCATGAGAAAACCCAAGCAAATATGGGCTAGCCTCTGCAGGGATTTCAAGAACTCATTTGACCCAAAGGATCCCTATTCTCACTTGATGGAGGTCAGGAACCTAAAACAAGAGGGCAAAAATATTCACCCACAATGACTGCTCTTTTGGCCATTTTAGTTTTGGAAACACATGGGATCTTTCTTTAGATCCATCAGGTGCTGAGAATCTAAGCCACAACCTCATACAAGGACAAGAGGCTGATTCAGACACATCCCAATCCAAATCAATTAAGCAAAGAGCCACTGGTGATGTCCATACATTTCCATATGAAAACAGTTTTCTTCAGGCTACACAAAGGGGTGGCCTGAGGCAAAGACCTTCCTGACATTCAGGGTAATAGAAATAGAAGTAAGCAAATGGCCCAAAGAAGGGTTTCTCCACTGAGACTTTACTGGTCACACTGAAATCTGAGTTTTCTTAGATGCTCCCATTCCCTTCAGCTATCCAGTACATGGCCATGTCACAGAACCTTGTGGTGTTACATATTTGGGAAACAAAACCATGAGTCTATTCTGGAGAGTGGCCAGAATTCACGAAGAAAACAGGAACTTTAGAAGATAATAGATGTTGCCCATCCATAAGGCAAGCTGCAGTCCATTCATTAATTGGGCAGTATGAATGCGAGGAAGCTTTCAACTAGAGACAACACATCCATTGATGCATTCTCTTTTCTAATGTCTACAACCACGGATACAGTGGGATACACAGACTTAGAAACACTCACCATGTCAAACGACTTACTAGAAACAGTCCACTCCAAACCAAACAAACCACCTTTCCTACCTATTCTCAGAACATGAGAAAAAACCACAAACTCACACCTACAACGGCAAAGGCACTTCCTTCCCCCAAATAGGTCTGTGACTATCCGGAGTGTCTTCTGACTGGTGGGCCATATTATGTTCCCCCAAAATGGCCTGTCCTGTTTCAGATCTGGTCTCCTTGGCCAACTCTGTGAAGTTGTCAGGAGCCAACGGTGAGCCACTACCTGCTTACTCAGGAAAGGCCCCTCTTCAGAGCTCTGCTGGCATTTGGCCATCCTCACATCAGTGGGTACCAAGAAAGACTGACTATGTCTTTGGGAAAAGCAAACAAGTTAGCCCACTGGAACTGGGAGTGGGACTGGCTCTGCGTGCCTTCCTTCCTGGATCCCAGGTTCAGAGAATTCCATCACCAAGGAAGTGAAGTGAGGTCACTTCTTTCAGGAACAGAATATGCTCACTGCCTTGGTAACCACTTTGTGCTAACAGTTGCTTCCAGGGTTCCCATGACATGGAGGCTGCCCCAACATCCTGTGACACATTCAGAAGTTAGAATGGTATATCAACCATAGGCACCAGGGAACAGCTCTCCACAGAGGCCTGGTTCAGTCCATCTTCTCTTTATTAAGAAGAGAGAGGCTGATTCAGACCATCAATTAATCCTGACCAGGTTGTTTGCCATGGAAGATGACTATTGCTCTCTCAGGTCCTACATAGCTGCCTATATCTTCTGCAAGGATCATTTCTCCATGGATCTTTGATGTTCTCAGCAGGTGGAAGATCATCTACATTCCTATATTGTAAGACCCACACTGTCCCTGCTCTTAAGTAAGTTATACTGAGGGAACAGTGTATGGTTAGGGTTAATAACTTGTTCAATTTGGGTTACAAATAATTCTGCGGGATGAATAATGGTATTGGCAAAATGCGATGTTTACAAGAGTATATATGTGAAACATAAGTATGAAAGCAGAAATCTAGGTAAGATTTGAAGCCCAGAAGGGCATTGGGGACTTGAGTGGGATACTTAGCTTTGAGTAATGTGCAGCACAGATGTCTCAGATAAATCAATATACACTGGCATCGTACCTTATACCTTGGATATTGAATGTTGAAGAGAACATCCAGTCAAAAACCGATAGTCGGCAGGATTAGGAAGGTAGTTGGTAGGTTTAGAAAAAAGAGTGAGTATAGGATTTGGACCAAAAGTTCTTTAGCAATAGAATTTAGTGTAGAGAGTGTATGTAAATGTAAGCACATGTGAAGAGTCAGTCACAATGATGAACTGGGGAAAAATATAGGAAATCAGATATCAATAGAGACATTAGGAAATCAAGCAAAGTATAAATTGTGTGATAGGGTTAGACATTTTCAACAGGTTTGAAGTTGAATATATAATCTTAGGAAGAAACAAATATGTAGTCAAAAATAGAATTGATATTTGAGAGCATTAGGCAACCTGGACATGGATGTTTTTAGTAATCCATGCTCACTTTCCATTTACGCTTTGGTACAATTGTAAGTGTGACCTATGCTTTTTGTGTCCAGAATATTTCTGTAATAAAATGTGTATGTAGATCAGGTGACAATCGTATTTCTTCCACCAATTCTGGGAGCAATATTTTGAAGACTTACAAATTAGTATGGGGGTACAAATAGGTGTACCCTGTTTCTATGAATATAGACATAATGCATGAATAGACCATACTGTGAATAAATAATATAACTGGATCCACTTTAAATAATGAATTGAATAAATATCTGAAAATTTATAAGAAATTTTATATTGATATGCAATCATTCATTCCAACCAGTTATATATCTAACGATCATCTTAGGGTTACGGTTTATCATGAAGGGTGTGTGAGTTTTGGTTCAAAATTGATTATGGAAATAGAAAATAATATATTTGGAAAAAAGTCTCATGAATAGACCAGTCAAGAGACATAGAGGAATACATGTGTTCTGGAGCAGGAAGTGATTGAACGTGAAACAAATGCCTATAAATTTGCTAACTAGTGAATAAAATATATATACTATGATGTGCATAAACTGATGAAATAGTAATGTACCAGTGTGGAATAAAAATTAACGTCAAAATACACATCATGTCCCATAGGAACCTACATGCATTAATGTTAAACTGGGTGAGTTAATGTACACATATTAGGATTTGTATGCACCTTTTACTGAAGTTAGTTTTCAGTACTAGGAAACAAATATGTATTTCGGGTGGATGAATATTTCTAAGAATAATCTTGTGAAAAGTTGATTATTAATCCACATACATGAACATGAATGAATTTAGGGAGTGTATATAAGACACATATATTTCATATTTTTAAAAATATGGAGAGTATATATATATATATATATATATATATATATATATATATATATACACACACACACACACACACACACAAACACAGACATTAAAAAGTAGCAATATATATGCCAATCAAAATTCATCATGAAATATATATCATAAAGATGCAAAAACATTCATTTTAGTGAACATGGGTTTATGTATAATGTTGTTCCACTGGGAAGCTCACCCATAGGTTGAATTTTCAGTTCCAACAGCGTTTAGGAGGAGTGATCACTTCTCACAGTTTGTATCTGCTAAGTCATATATCTTACAAGGATGTACGTGTGATACCTTGTAGGATTCTATTTGTGCATATAAAAATACATGTGCTGAATAGGCTCCAGAGAATGGGAGACCGTAATTCACATATTTGTTAACTTTAAAACACATTGAGAACTATTTCAATTAAATATTGAATAGATTTATAACACCTACCCTTTATCATGGAAAAGGCAAGTCCATCTCTGAACTGCAAGTATTTATGTACTGTTTGGGTTACTTTCTTCCATCATATTAGGATTAGTAGTCAGAGTCTAGTAGAATATGGGTTAGTGTCAGGGATTCAGAATTTCAAATGGAAAAAAGGAAAATTAATCTTCCAACTCTCATCCAGAACAATGCCTTGTCATTACCTTCGCCCCAAGGAAGACACAATTAGAGTAGAAGAGTTACAAAATCTGTGATTACATTTCTGGAATCGAAAATGCTCAGGAGTGCACAAACTTGGAGGTGGTATAGGAGTTTCCAAAAGTAAGGACAGGGTACACACTCCACAAACATGAAGCTCTGCTTGCCTAAAACTTTTTGAGAAACTGCCAGTGAAGTTGGGCACTGAAATATAGGTTGTTGTCAGGAGATAAGCTTCCTTTGTAGTGAGACCCTCAAAGCTGGGTCTTCATCTATGTGACCTGGAGGACATCGTTTCCTATTTTCCAATGAACACGAGGCAGCAGTGCTCAATTCTCTCTTTGTAGGTAAACTGTGTCTCCCTGTGTGGACTGTGATACAATTTGGTCATCCTCCACTTTTCGTGGTGTTTCTTGCTGCTGCACTTGGAGTTTGGTTCATGCTTCACAAAATACAAGGAGTTCAACTGGGAAACAGTGCTTGAGGTAGTTCTGTCACGTGTGGTGGGTCAGGGTCTGCAAGAAAATTCACCAACCAGGCTTCTATCTCTCAAAGATTGCCCGCTTGTCCATAGCAACCTGATTCTGAACATTGCCCTGAAACTACGCCATATAACAAGATGCCTTTACATATAAGGGTCTGATGTCTGCACTCTGTCAGTTACAAGTCATTTGGAAGCCAATGGCAGATCCAAATGGCCCCACCATGATGTTTTATCACACACCTGTCCACCACTGCTCTAGGCCCACTACTCAGCAGGCTCCAAAATACTGGCATCTCTGTTCTAAACAATTTTCATGAAACCCTGTCAATCAAGGCACTGTCTGGTACACTCATGGTAAGCAACAGGACATCGAAAGTTTCTGCAGTTCCACCTGGTCATGGAAAATTCAAAAATTTCGTGGTATTTATCTAGCCATTTTTCAAGGATGACGTTGGATGCACAATTATTCAGGAACCATTAAATGTTGAGAAAGTTCATTTCAAAGAAAATTCTAGAGAACTCTCACAGGCAAGGCTTTCCAAAGAGTGGACAAAAGGTCACTTGAAGCCAGGACCATTGAGATCTACAATGTGAGGTCCTATGTCTTTTGACTCTCAACTATGGCTGCCAAGTCTTTCAGAATAAAATCATGTGATATCCAGGCTGAGATTCCCAGTTCTTTGTGGAAAGCCACCCTGGTCCTAGATCTCAGGTTCCAAGGGCGTGGCCTCCTAAAATCCCAACACAATTCATGGCAATTCTTCTCTGAGATCAGTTTCAGATCTCAGTCTCTAAGTGGAAACACACCAGAGTTCAAGCCCAGTTGACCCAGTCATCTCTTCCAACCGCCACACCAATGACCAGAATTAAAACCAAAACACTCCCACATGGCCCTCATTTTCTTCCATATAGACACTCATCATAACCTTGGCTGGAAGTTTTTATGAGGCACACAGCCCAAGACAAAGTCAAAATAAGTTCCCTTGCCCTTCATTTGTCTAAAGTCAGTGTTTCCTGGACAACGTTCCTGTGAACCAGGACTGATCAAAGAGGTCTGCCATTAATACTGTTCTGCTTTTCCAATTTGAGGCATACAGACTGTCGGGTATAGTTTCTTTATGTGATTTGCAGTCATGAGAAAACCCAAGCACCTATGGGCTAGTCTCTGCATGGCTTGAAGAACTCAGTTGACCCAAAGATCCCTGTTATCACTTGATGGAGATCAGGAACCTTACAGAGGAAGGCAAGAGACTTCATCACAATGACTTCTCTTTTGGCCATTTTGGATTTGGATGCACACATGGGATCTTTCTTTAGATCCATCAGGTGCTGAGAATCTAAGCGATAATCTCACACTGCACTAAGAGGCTGATTCAGACATATCCCTTTGCAAAGCAATTAAGCCAGGAGCCACAGGTGATGCCCATTTATTTCCATTTGAAAACTGTTTTTTTCAGGCTTTGGAAATGTGTGGCTTTAGGCAAAGTCCTTCCTTTCATTCAGGGCAACAGAACAATAGGTAAGCAAGATACCAAAGCAGATTTTCTCCATTGAGACTTTCCTGGTCACACTGATATCTGAGTTTTCTGAGATATTCACCATTCTCTTCAGCTATCCAGTACATGGCCATGTCCCAGATTGTGGAGGAGATACATATCTTGAACACAAAACCATGAGCCTATGGGAGAGTGACCAGATTCAGGAAGATATCAGGAATGTAGGAAGGTAATAGGTGTTGCCCATCCATAAGGTAACCTGCAGTCCATTCATAAATTGGACAGGATGAATTCTGTGAAGAATTCTACTAGACAGGACACATCTATTGATGCATTCTCTTTTCTATTGTCTACAACCACAAATACAGTGGGATACCCAGACATAGAAACACTCACCTTCTCAAAGGACTTACTAGAAACAGTCCACTCCAAACCAAACAAACCGACTTTCCTACATATTCTCAAAACTTGAGACAAAAATCACAAACACACAAACACACACACACACACACACACAAAGGCACCTTCTTTCCCCAAATAGGTCTGTGACTATCCGGAGCGTCCTCTGACTGGTGGGCCATACTATGATTCCCCGAAATGGGCTGTCCTATGTCAGATCTGGTCTTCTTGGCCAAAACTGTGAAGTTATCAGGAGCCAGCGGTGAGCCACTGCCTGTTTTCTCAGGTAAAGCCCCTATTCAGAGCTTTCCTGGCATTTGTCCATCTTCAATTTAGTAGTTGCCAAGAAAGACTTACTCTATCCTTCTTAAATCCAAAAATTTGAGACCACTGGGACTTAGACTGGGACTGCTTCAGGGTGCCTGGCTTCCTGGATTCCAAGTTCAGAGTGTTCCATCAACAAGAAAGTGACATGGGTAACTTCGTCTAGAACTGAATGAGGTCACTGCCTTGGCAACCACTTTGTCCTAACAGTTGCTTCCAAGGGTCCATGAGATGGATCCTGCCCCTACTTCCTATGACACTTTCACAAGTTAGAATGGAATATCAACCATAGGCACCCGGGAACAGCTCTCCACACAAGCCTGGTTTGGTCCATCTTCTCTACATTAAGAAGAGAGAGACTGCTTCAGACACACCCCTTCATCCTGACCTGTTTTTTTTTTTTTGTCATGAAAGATGACTTTCGCACTCTCAGGTCCATCATAGCTGCCTACATCTTCTTTAGGGATCATTTCTGCATGGACCTTTGAAGTTCTCCGGAAGTTGAAGATCTCCTACATTCCTGTATTGTAAGACCAACTCTGTCCCTGCTCTTCTGTAAAGTTAGATTGAGGGAACAGTGTTTGGTTACAGTTAATAACATGTTTGATTTGGGTTAGGATCATTCTGCTGGATGAATAATGGTATTGGGAACCTGCAATATTTATAAGATTATATAGGTGAAATATATGAATGAAAACAGAAATCTCGGTAACATTTGAAGCCCAGAAGGGCATTGGGTCCTTGATTGGGATACTTAGCTTTTAATTATGTTCTGCACAGATGTCTCAGATAAATCTATACACAATGGCATAAGATCTGATACCTTGGATGATTGAATGTTGAGGAGAACAACCATTCAAAGAGGGAGAGTCGGTAGGATTAGGAAGATAGTTGGTAGGATTATTAAAAAGTGTGAGTATAGCATTTGGACAAATAGTTCTTTAGCAATAGGTTTTCAGGTAGACAGAAAATGTAAATGTCAGCATATGTGAAGAGTCAGTCACAGTGATGAACTGGGGAAAATATGTAGGAAAGCAGATATCAATAGAGACATTAGGAAATCAGGCAAAGTATAAAGTGAGTGATAGCAAAAGACATTTTCAACAGGCTTGAGATTGAATATATAATCTTAGGAAGTAACAAATATGTAGTCACCAATAGGATTGACATTTGAGAGCATTAGGCAACCTGGACATGGGTTATTTTCATAATCCATACTCACATTCCATTTAGGCTTTGGTACAATCGTAAGTGTGACTTTGCATTTTGTGGCCAGAATATTACTGTGATAAAACGTATATGTAGATCAGGTGACATGAGTATTTCTTGCACCATTTCTTGGAGCAATGTTTTGAAGGGGTATAAATTAGTATTGGGGGTACATATAGGTGTACCATGTATGTATGAATATAGAGATAATGCATGAATAGACCATACTGCGAATAAATAATATAACTTGTTCCAACTTTAAATAATGGATTGAATTGATATCTGAAAATACACAGGAATCATATATTGATATACATACATTCATTCCAACCAGTAATACATCTAATGGTAATATTACGGTTGTGGTTTATCACCAAGAGTGTGTGAATTTTGCTTCAAATTTGATTATGGAAATCGAAAATAATGTGTTTGGAAAGAAATCTCATGAAATGACCACTCAAAAACAAGGAGGAATACATATGTTCTGAAGCAGGAAGTGATGGAATATGTTACAAATTTCTTTAAATTTGTGAACTTGTGGATGAAATGTATATTCTATAATGTATAAAAACTGCAGAAATAGTAATGTACCAGTGTTTAATAAAAATGAACGTCAAAATACACATCATGTTCCATAGGAATCTACTTGCATTGATGTTAAAGTGGGTCAGCTACTGTAAAAATATAAGGATTTGTTTGCACCATTCATTGAAGTAACGTTTTAGTACTAGAAAACAAATATGTATTTCAGGTGGATGAATATTTTTAAAATAATCTTATGAAAAGTTTAATATAAAACCACATACATGAACAAGAATGAATTTAGGGAGTGTATAATAGGACACATATATTTTATAATTTGAAAAATCTAGAGAGTATATATATATATATATATATATATATATATACACACACACACACACAAAACACACACAGAGACATTAAATAGTAGCAATATATATGCCAATTAAAATTCATTGTGAAATATATATCATCCACAGATCCAAAATATTAATTTTACTGAACATGGATTTATGTATAATGTTTTTCAACTAAGAAGCTCACTCATAGTCTGAATTTTCAGTTCCAAAAGCATTAATGAGGAGTGATCTCTTCTCACACTTTGTATCTGCCAAGTTAGCCACCTCTCAAGAATATACGTGTGATACCAGGTAGGATTCTATATGTGCATATAAAAATACATGTGCTGAATAGGCTACAGAAAAATGGAGACAGGAATTCACATATGTGTTAACTTTAAAAACACATGCAGAACTATTTCAACAAAAAATTGACAAGATTTATAACTCCTACCCTATATCATGCAAAAGGCAAACCAACTATACACCATGCCTCCTCTGAAGTGCTAGTATTTCTATTCTGTTTGGGTTACTTTTCTCCATCATATTAGAATTAGTAGTCAGAGTCTAGTAGGGTATGGGTTAGTGTCAAAGATTCAGCATTTCGAATGGAAAATTGAACAATGAATCCAATGTGTATGTAAATATGTGCTACACAAAATTATTCCCACTCTCATCCAGAACAATGCCTTGACAATTCCTTCACCCCAAGTAAGACACAATTAGAGGAGAAGATTTAGAAAATCTGTGAATAAATATGTTAAATGGAATATGCTCAGGAGCTCACAACCTTTGAAGTGGTAGAGTAGTTTCCAAAAATATGGGACAGGGTAAAAACTCCACAAACATGGAGGTCTGCTGGCCTAGAGATTTCTAGAGAAACTGCCTGTGAGTTTGGGCACTTGAAAAATATGTTGTTGTCAGGAGCTTTAGCTTCCTTTCTAGGGAGACCATAAAAGCTTGGTCTGGATCTATGAGACCTGGAGGACATGGTTTCTTATTTCCCAATGTACATGAGGCAGCAGTGCTGAATTCTCTTTTTAGGTAAACTGTGGCCACTGGGGAATAAATGTGTGCCAGTGTGCACTGTGAAGCCATATGGTCATCTTCCATTTTCGTGGTGTTTCTTCCTGCTGCACTGGGTGTTTGGTATTTGCTTCACGAAATACAAAGAGTTCAACTGGGTCACAGTGCAAGAGGAAGTTCTGTCATGTATGGTGGGTCAGGTTTTGCAGGAGGATCCAAGAACTAGGATCCTATCCTACATATCTTGCCCCCTTGACCATAGCACCCTGATTCTGAACAATGTCCTGAAACCTCTCCAAATAACAACTTGCCTTTACATGGAAGGTTCTGCTGGCTGCACCATGTCAGTCACAAGGCATTTGAAACCAATGGAAGATACACATGGCCCCACCACAGATGTTTTATCACATACCTGCCCACCACTGCTCTAACCTACTACTCAACAGAGTCCAACTTACTGGCATCTCTGTTCTACACCATTTACATGAAACCTAGTCAATCAAGGCACTGTCTGGTATATTCATGATCAGCAACAGGACATAAAAAGGTTTTCCAGTGCCACCTGGTGATGGGAAATTCAAAAATTTCATGGTATTTATCTAGCCATTTTTCAAGGATGAAGTTGGAGGCACTGTGAGTTTCAATTCTTTCAGGAACCATTAAATGGTTAGGAAGCTCATTTCAATGAAATCTCTGGAGAACACTCACAGGTAAGGCTTCCCAAAGAGTGGCCAAAAGATCATATGATGTTATGCCCATTTAGGTCTACAATGTGAGGTCCATATGAGTTTTGACTCTCAACTATGGGTGCCAAGTCTTTCAGAATAAAATTTGTGGTATCCTGGCTGAGAGGCTCAGTGCTCTGTGGAAAGCCACCCTGGGCCTAGAACTCAGTTTCCAAGGGCAACACTCATGCCTGGCTTCCTAAAATCTCAACACTATTTATGGCAATACTTCTCTGAGGTCAGTTCCAGAACTCAGACTCTAAGGGAATCACACCAGAGTTCAAGAACATGTGGACCAAGTCATCTCTTCCAACCGCCACCCAAATGACCACAATTTAAACCAAAACACTCCAACGTGGCGCTCATCTTCTTCCATATAGACACTCACAATTACCTATGTCTGGAGTTTTCCATGAGGGGCACACCCCAAGACCGTGTCCAAAATAAGCTCTCTTACACCTAATTTGCCTAAATTCAGGGTGGCCTGGACACCCTTCTTGTGAACCAGGAGAGATTAAGTAGGCCTCCCGTTAATACTGCTCCGCTTCTTCAATTTGAGGCCAAATGACTGTGGGGTTTGGATTCTTTATGTGAATTGGAGTCTTGAGAAAACCCAAGCAAATATGGGCTAGCCTCTGCAGGGCTTTGAAGAACTCATTTGACCCAAAGGATCCCTAATCTGACTTGATGGAGGTCAGGAAAGTTACAGAGGAAGGCGAGAGACTTCATCCACAAGGACTGCTCTTTTGGCCATTTTGTATTTGGATGTAAACATGGGATCTTTCTTTAGATCCATCAGGAGCTGAGAATCTAAGTCACAGCCTCACACAGGGTAAATAGGCTGATTCAGACACATCCTTTCCAAAGCAATTAAGCAAAGAGCCACAGGTAATGCCCATTCATTTCCATTTGAAAACTGTTTTCTTCAGGCTTCACAAAGTGGTGGACTGAGGAAAAGACCTTCCTGACATTCAGGGAAACAGAAGAATAGGTAAACAAAAGGCCCCAAGCAGGGTTTCTCCACTGAGACTTTCCTGGTCACACTGATATCTGAGTTTTCTGAGATGCTCACCATTCCCTTCAGTACATGGTCATGTCACAGAGCTTCGAGGTTGTACATATCTTAAACAGAAAACCATGAACCTATTCTGGAGAGTGGCCAGAATTCAGGAATAAAACAGGAACTAAGGAAGATAGCAGGTGTTGCACATCAATAAGGCAAGCTGCAGTCCATTCATAAATAGGGCAGGATGAATGCTGTGAAGCTTTCTACTAGACAGGACATATTCATTGATGCATTCTCTTTTCTAATGTCTACAACCACGGACACAGTGGGATACACAGACATAGAAATTCTCGCCTTGTCAAACGACTTACAAGAAACAGTTCACTCCAAACAAAACAAACTGCCTTTCATACCTATTCTCAGAACATGAGACAAAACCACAAACCCACACCCACACAACAAAGGCAGCTCCTTTCCCCAAGTAGGTCTGTGACTATCCGGAGTGTCCTCTGACTGATGGGCCTTACTATGTTCCCTGGAAATAGCCTGTTCTGTCTCAAATCTGGTCTTTTTGGCCAACTCTGTGAAGTTGTCAGGAGCCAGCGGTGAGCCACTGCCTGCTTTCTCAGGAAAGGCCCCTCTTCATAGCTTTCCTTGCATTTGGCCATCCTTACATCAGTAGGTCCCAAAAAAGACTGAGTCTGTCTTTGGTAAATCAACATAAGTTTGACCACTGGGACTGGGACTGGGACTGGCTCTGGGTGCCTGGCTTCCTGGATTCCAAGTTCAGAGAGTTCCATCACCAAGGAAGTTAAGTGTGGTCACTTCCTTTTGGAACTGAATGAGGTCACTGCCTTGGCAACAACTTTGTCTTAACAGTTGCTTCAAAGGTTACCATGAGAAGGAGGCTGCTCCTACTTCCTGTGACACTTTTACAGGTCAGAGTGGTATGTCAACCATAGGCATGCAGGAGCAGCTCTCAACACATGCCTGCTTTGGTCCACCTTCTCTACATTAAGAAGAGAGTGGCTGATTCAGACACATCCCTTCATCCTGAGCAGGTTGTTTGCCATGGAAGACTTTTGCTCTCTCAGGTCCTTCGTACTTGCCTACATCTTCTCCAGGGATCATTTCTGCGTGGACCTTTGAGGTTTTCAGCAGGTGGAAGATCCTCTATAATTCTGTATTTTAATACCAATTCTGTCCCTGCTCTTCTGTAAAATTAGATTGAGAGAACAGTGTATGGTTAGGATTAATAACAGGTTCGATTTGGTTTAGAAAGGAAACTACACGGTTGAGCAAACAGGGTCCTAACTTTAGCAATAATATGAGGATTTTTAATGGACCGGCCATGGCAGATAAAAGCGTAGTTAATCAGGTCACTATGTGAACCAAGACTCAAACCTCCCTTTTGGGGCCTCTGTCTCTCTTTGACGCTCTTCAAGTCATTTTCTTAATTTACTCATAGATTCTTTTACAACTCCAGTATTGTCGGCACAAAAACAACATTCTTCCCTCAATGCAAGCAAAAAGGCACCTTTCTCTCATAAAGAGGAGGTCCAACACTCGCCTGCTTTGTAAAACAACTTCAGAAAGAGAGAGGTTAAAATTCCTGTAAAGCTGTGATGTCGGTTTTTAATGTCTTTAAACTTTGGCATATTTCTGCTTCTAATTGTGTCTTTGTTGTGTCTCATGGACTAGCCCACCCCTTCAGCAACTATTATTTCTAATAGGATGGCTAAAGTGAGGGATACAGGTTCCCAGTGGAACCGGGTTGTATGCCCCCCTAGTTGATCTTTAAATGAACCTAAGTCATGATAGAGAACTCTGGAAAACATCTGCATCATTACATAATTAATCACATATATTGACCATTTTATGAAAACATAAATAATGTTAAAGTGTATAGAATTATACTGTTGTAGGGACGGACAAGGAAAGGGACCTAAGATAGCACCAAACACAGGAAAACAGTCTTATTTGGTGCATCCGGATTTAGAGGGCATTGCTTCTGTTGTAATCAATTAATCCCCTGAACCCCAAGTTTCGGTAGTTTTAGAATTTGTACCCAACATGTAAGGGAAGTGGCTCAGAAGTTCACAGTCTGTAGAAATTCACAGAAATCAGTTTTTGTTTTTGTTTTTGTTCCTCTGTTCTGGGCAAGTTAACTTTTCAAAGACACCTTGGAAAGGGAGAGCTTTTTTGTCTCTTTTTTTCTCCCTGCCAGCTGTCACCATGAAGCCCAATTGGTAACTTTTTTATCTTAGAAATCTAGCCATCTCTGTGAAGCCCCAGCTCAAGGCCAGAGGCCTTGTTCACATATTTTGTGAAAATCTAGTAAGGCGGTGTCAAGCTTAGGGGTGGTGATTTTTCCAGCGAGTGGCCAAGTAGAACAGGGCAACACGAAAAGTGGAAGTTTATCTACATTGAACTCTTTCAGAGGGACTCTTTTGCTGAAAGACCTAATGTAAGCCTCGGTGAAGACTTCTGGAGAAGGTTATTTAAGACATATCTATGGACCTGGTACAGAGGGGGAAGACGGGGAAGGCGAGGCTGAGAGCAGCTCCGTGGATCTGAGAATGAGGAAGATGAGATGTAAAAGAATAATGGAAAAGGGGTTTGGGATTTTCCTAGAACAAAACTTGAGCAGTAGAACAGGTAGAGCAGAGGTGAAGATGGGAGTGAGTATTCCAAAAAGCCTGTGAGGGACTTTAAATTCTTAGTAACCTGTTTTCAGTGATGACAAAGCAACTTTAAAGGCTATTTTTATTACATCTTGGATAGGGGTCTGAGGGCTCTTCTCAGCTGGTTTGAGCTTTGGTTTAGCTTCTTAGAGGACTTGGTGGGACCTAGTGCAGGCACAGACAGAAAAAGAGAGGAGTGAGTGAGTGGAGGGGTACCTCGGTACCTGCTACCTCAGCAAGGGGGCAATGGTCTGAGAACTGGCGGAGGTTTGGGTTTTTGATGTAGTAATTGGAGGGAAGAAATCAGGTTGCTGAGGTGGGAGTGACAGCAGAGAGTCTAGAGCAGAAGGCTGAGGGTGAGGAACTATTGGAGAAGCATAGTACAGGATGTGAGTGAAGGAGGGAAAAGGATTCCACATAGGGAAATTTTCCCCTTTTGAGCACTTGCCGAAGTTAAAAATGTCACGCAGAATTTGAGGATCTAGAGAACCCTCTGGGGGCCATAGTTTTTGGTTGTCTAATTGGTTATATGGCCAATGCTGTGTACTGAATTTGATGAGGAGTTTGGGTTCCACCAGGCAGCCCCGGTATGCTCACATCCCCATGAATTACACAAGAAGTTGGCTTTCCCCCCACACAGCCATGGCTGTTTGTGGCTTTGATAGTCCGCCGGGCATATATAGTAATCTAGGCTAACCAACCTGAATCTGGCTCGCGTTTCCATGCATCCATAATGTTTGTTTCAATTATCTATGGTATGGAAGGGATTTAATGGAACTTTAGTGGGATCCTCTTCATTGGGGTTATCTCAATAGGAAAGACCTATACCAAGCTGAAAAATGTCTGGGTGGAGAGATAGCCACCAGGTCCCTAAGGGGGCTGTATGCGAGATAGACCATACTTCTTGTCTAGTAGGATTTCAGATCAGCCTTCACTGCTGAACAGGCTGATGAGGGTTAGGAGTACTGGTGGCCAAGGGGAGAGTCTATAGTCTTGTCCACATAGCGAATACGCAATTTGAAATGGTTACCATTTTTTTCCAGTTTCCAACCAGAGTCTGGACACAGCGAAGGCTTGAGATGAGAGGCATGGATCCAAAAAGTGATTCTGTCTACTTTTATGCCTGTAGGTGTTATAAGTAGCACCTGGTATGTTCCTTTCCAGCGGGGTTCTAGGGATAACACCTGATGTTGTCTTATGTTGACGAAGTCTCTTACTTGATATTGATGTGGAATCCCCTCGTCCCCAGGTTGGTAGGCAGTGGCCAGCTGTTTCCACAGTTATCACTGAGTTCTTTCAATGGCTTTAAGTCTGTCAAGCAAGGGGTGTGGAAGGGATTGTTAGGCCTTAGAGTTGGGGATTAGGTCCCTTACTGGATGATGGGCATCATAGAGAATTTCATAGGGGGTGAGGTTACACAAAGAAACTGAGGGAGTATTTCTCGCATGAAACAGTGCATAAGGCAGGAGCATAGTCCAATCTTTTATGCCGGTCTCTAAGCTTAATTTTGTTAAGGTCTGTTTAATGGTTCTATTTATTTTTTCTACCTCTCCTGAGCTCTGGGGTATATAAGCATAATGTAACTTACAATTAATCCACACCTGACTTACCTGGGCCATGAACACAAGTCCATTATTAGACCCTATTATCTTAGACAGACCGTATCTTGGAAAAATATCTTCCAGGATCTTCTTGAGAACCATTTGCGCCGTTTTTTTGTTTTTTTTTTTTTCTGTGTGTGTGTGTGTGTGTGTGTGTGTGTGTGTGTGTGTGTGTAAGGCTTCAATCCATCCTGAGAATGTATCCACAAAGACTAGGAGATATTTAAGTCCATACCTTGCTGGCTTAATTTCAGTAATGTCCACTTCCCAGAATTGTCCTGGTCTGGTTCCTCGTAGGTGCTTTCGTCTAAGAAACTTGGAAGGGTAAGCATTAAACAATTGACTGACCCGACAGGCTTTTGTTACCAGTTCAATTATTTCCTTTCGCTGTGCGTCAGTTAGTGGAAAACTCTGTTCTTAATCCTACAGGAATGCCTGCAGTTTCTTTGAACCAAGGTGAGTGAGTTGATGTACATTTTTAACGTAGTGTAGGGCTTTCTGTAATTGCAGGCTGAGCTCAGTAAAGTTGAGGCGTTCAGTGTCAGTGTCCTTAGATGTTATCTAAAACTTCCTGGTACTTAGGGGTCCATTGGAATTGGGCATCTCCCTTTAACAGCGGGTATAAAGGAGCAGCTAAGGACTCAAACCCATTTATCCATAACCTGCAAAACCCAGCAATCCCAAGAAACTCTTAGTTGTCTGCTGTAAGATGGGGTTGGTATCTGCTCAATGGTTTGTTTTCTGGGCTCAGTGAGCCATCGTTTACCGCCCCTAAGGAAATAGTCGAGGAAGATTACTTCTTGCTGGCAAATTGGGCAATTTTGGCCGAAGCTCTATACCCGAGTTGAGCAAGCTTGGATAATAGTGCTTGGGTCCCAGTTCAGTTTTCCTTGGTGTTGGATGCCAGTAGCAGGTGATCCACATATTGAAGCTGGGTGAATTCGGGGTGTGTAGTTCTGAAATTGTTGAGATCTCTGTGATGGGCTTCATCAAAGAGAGTGGGGGAGTTTTTGAACCCCTCTGCGAGTCTAGTCCAAGTTAGTTGACTATACTTTCCGGTTTCTGGGTCTACCCACCCAAAAGCAAACAGCAACTGACTATCTTTATGCAGAGGCAAGCAAAAGAAAGCTTGTTTTAAGTCCAGAACAGTATACCATTTCTGCTCAGGGTTCAGAGTGCAAAGCAGATTGAACAGATTAGGTACCGTGGGGTAAATGTCCTGCACTCTGTTGTTGATCTCTCTTAGGTCTTTAACAGGGTGATAGTCCCTGGTTCCTGGCTTTTTCTTCTAATAGCAGGGGTGTGTTCCAGGCCAATTGACAGGGCCTTAGGACCCCTAAGGCCAGATATTTCTGAATATAGGGCCTTATCCCATCTTTAGCTTTTTATGCTTAGAAGATATTATTTGACATTGATTGGGGAGGCTGAGGTTTTTAAATCCACTGTTATTGGAGGTTGTTTCACGGCCAGGCCTAACACAGCAGTTTTTGCCCAGGCATCTCGGTAATCTGTTATCCATTTCTGGGGTAGCTTGCCTGTTTGATCAGTCTTGGGGGGTGTGAAGAGTGGACGTACATCTTCTACTAATATAGTTAAAGCCGTGACAATAGGAGTTTTTACTGAAGGATTTAGAAATTTCATTTGGGGGCCTTCAGGGTTAAAAGTTATTTTGGCCCAGAGCTTGGTGAGCAGATCTCTGCCAATCAATGGGTGCGGGCATTCTGGGATTACTAGGAAGGAGTGATGGATTTTTCCTTTCCCCAGGTCCATGGTCCTCTTAGAAATCTAAGCCCGATATTTACTGCCATTAGCCCTTTGAACTACAGACCTTTTATTTGATAGACGGCCCAATGGGGCCTTAAGGGCTGAGTATACTGCTCCTGTATTCACTTCAAAGTTTACTGGGGTACCCTACACTTCAAATCTTACCCTGAGCTAGGGGAAAGAATCTGAGCCCCAACTTTCTTAGTCATCCCCCAGAGTCAGAATGGCTGGCTGGCATGTCTGTCTCTTTATAGGGCACTCTTTGGCCCAGTGTCCTTTTTTTTTTTACAGTAGGCACATTGATCTGAGGCCAGGGGTGGCCTGTGGCACGGGCCCAGGTATCGCTTCCTGTCACCTTATGTCTTAATTTCTGGCCTCTTTCTTGTTGTGACCAGGATCTTAGTCAATGCCTTAGTCTTTCTTTTGCTTCTCTCATCCTCCCTCTGCTCCCTTTCTTTTTCCCTGTTTCTCTCTTATAGTATACTTTTTCGGCTTCTCTGACTAAATCTCTCTTATAACTTTTTTTTTTTAATATCCATGGCAGCTTCAACAATTAAGGCCATCGTGACAGATGCCTTTTGATCTGCTGCCTGAGGATCGAAAGAAGTATATCTCTTATATGCCTCCATAATTCTCTCTAGAAACATAGAGGAAGATTCATCAGGCATTTAAATAATTTCTCTTACCATGGCCAAATTAGTTGGTCACCTAGCGGCCCCTTGGATACCCGCAATTAGAGCCTGGCAATAATTGAACAGATGCTCCCTATCTTCAAAGGTGTTGGGGTCCCAGTTGGGTTGGTTAAAGGGGAAGGCAGCTTTTATTATGTTGGGAAGTTGTGTTGGTCGCCCATCAGGTCTGAGGATATTTTTTTCTAGCTTCCAGGAGGTTTTTCTCTCATTCCTCTGTCATGAAGAGAGTCCCTAGGAGTTGTTGGCAGTCATTCCAAGTAGGCATGTGTGAAAACGTTGGCGAGTTCTCTGAGTTTTTTTAGCCGGGCCAGCTTCCTCCAGGGAAGGAGGCGCTGTGTGTGTCATGGGACAGTTATCTGGAGGGCGCTGGGCCATTCTGGCTTCCTCGAATGGTGGAGAGGCTGAGTCAGCAGCAGGGGAATTACTTACAGGGTTTTGGGGGTTGGGGGACAAGGGCAGAGGATAAGGACGAGTAGAGTCTTGAGACTCAGGGAGAACAGAGGGTGGAGGTTGAGGAACAGAGAGTTTGAGAGATAGAATCATAGGGGAAGGAGTAGGAGTGGGTGCAGGGACAAGGAAAGGCTTCACCCATGGAGGAGGAGATTTGCAGAGGTCCTGACAAGTTAAGATATATGGCTATTGATCTGGATGTCTATGTGGCCCCGGCTGAAAGACAATATCTCAGACTTTTCAAATTAGTGCGAAGTAGAAACATCCTTCTAGAGGCCATCCGACTACAAAGGTAGGTTATTCTGAGACACAGAATCTGCCAGGTCTGGTGTTTTAATGAAAAAGAAAGATTGTGAGCCCTTAAGCAGACTTTGGTCCAGTGATTAAGGGTCAGGGACAGAGGCATTGAAGTGCTCTGTCCCATAATGAAATATACACAGACAGTGAAAGCAACAACACATGACACAGACAAGACAAGACAATAAAGACAGGCAATGGACGTCCAATACTGAGACCAGGACTGAGTAGCCGGCAAAACCTGATGGGCTGGCAATTCCGAATCTGAAAGAAAATATCACTGAGTCGAGGAGACTATGGTTCCTTGATTTCCCGAGTCCATCCCCCAGGGACATGGCCTGCGGCTCTGTGACATGTGTGTCAGCCACCGTGGGAGAGAGCTCACGCTCTTTACCAATAGCCATTTTGTCAAACCCTAACCTGAATCCTGAAACCAGAAAGAGGGGCCTTATTTACCCCCAGAGCATCCCGTTGGGGGTCTTTCATCTGCAGCTGCCGGATCTCGCTGGGGCCACCAGAAGTAAAGGTCGGGTGAGCATCGATGAAAGAGACCACCAAGAGACTGTCTAATGCAACAGCAAAGGGTTTATTGGGAGTCCGGCATGCAAGGGCTCAGAGCTCGCTTGAACAGAGCAGAGAGCCCTGGGAACAGCTTAAGAAGTGCTTATATATTTTCCTTGGAGAGGGCAGGGAGGGAAGTTTATTGATGGGTAAGGGCGAGTGGGCGGTTTGCGTGCAAATGGTTGATGGAGTACATTCTGCAGTTTGGCAGTTGGGGGCAGCACATTCTGGGAACAAGAAGAGCAAACAGTTCTCAAGATTTCAACAGTGTTTTATTAAGCATACAGAAAAACAGGAAGTGACAAGTACCTATTTTATTAACCTTTCAATATAAGTATGAAAACAGAAATCTAGGTTAGATTTGAAGCCCAGAAGTTCATTTGGCCCTTGATTGGTATACTTAGCTTTGAATTACGTTCCGTAGAGATGTCCCAGAAATATGGATATACAATGACACAGGACCTTGTACCTTCTCAGAGGTCAGTTCCAAAACACAGTCTCTAAGGGGAATCACACCAAAGTTCAAGACAAGATGGACTCAATTATCTCTACCAACCACCACACAAATGACCACAATTAAAACCAAAACACTCCCAAATGGCACTCATCTTCTTCCAAATAGACACTCATCATAACTTCTGGCAGGAGGATTCCATGAGAGGCGCAGCACAAGACAGTGTCCCAAATAATCTCCCTTTCCCCTCATTTGCCAAAAGTCAGAGTGGCCTGGACACCCTTCCTGTGAACCAGGAGTGATCAAATATGCCTGCCATTAATACAGCTCTGTTCTTCAATTTGAGGCCTACTGACGGTGGGGTTTAGATTCTTTATTTGAATTGGATTCATAAGAAAACCCAAGAACCTATGGGCTAGCATCTGCAAGGCTTTGAAGAACTCAATTGACCCAATGGATCCCTTTTCTCACTTGATTGAGGTCAGGAACCTTACAGAGGAATGCGAGAGACTTCATCAACAATGACTGATTTTTTGGCCATTTTGATTTTGGATCCACACATGGGATCTTTTTTTAGATCCATCAGGTGCTGATAATCTAAGCCACAGGCTCACACAGAGCCAAGAGGCTGATTCAGACACATCCCTTTACAATGCATTTAAGCAAAGAACCACAGGTGATGCCCATTCATTTCCGTTTGAAAACTGTTTTCTTCAGGCTTCACAAAAGCGTGGCCTGAGGCAAAGACCTTCCTGACATTCAGGGCAACAGAACAATAGGTAATCAAAAGGCCCTTCGCAGGGTTTCTCTACTGAGACTTTCTGGGTCACAGTGATATCTGACTTTTCTGAGATGCTTGCCATTCTCTTCAGCTATCCAGTACATGTCCATGTCACAGTGCTTGGAGGTGGTACATATCGTGGATGCAAATGGATGAACCTATTCTGGAGAGTGGCTAGATTTCAGGAAGAAAACAGGAACTTAGGAAAATAGCAGGTGTTGCCCATCGATAAGGCAAGCCCTAGTGCATTCATAAATTGGGCAGGATGAATGCTGGGAAGCTTTCTACTTGACAGGAAACATCCATTGATGCATTCTCTTTTCTAATGTCTACAAGCACGGACACAGTGGGATACACAGACATAGAAACACTCGCCTTGTGAAACAACTTACTAGAAACAGTTCACTCCAAACCAAACAAACCGACTTTCCTGCCTATTCTCAGAACATGAGACAAAACCACAAACACACATCCACACCCACAAAGGCACCTCCTTCCCCAAGTAGGTCTCTCACTCTCCAGAGTATCCTCTTACTGCTGGGCCATACTATGTTCCCCCGATATGGCGTTTCCTGTCTCAGATCTGGTCTCCTTGTCCAACTCTGTGAAGTGGTCAGGAGCCAGCTGTGAGCCACTACCTACTTTTTCAGGAAAGGCCCCTCTTCAGAGAACTCCTGGCATTTGGCCATCCTCACATCAGTAGGTACCAAGAAAGACTGACTCTGTCCTTGCTAAATCGAAGCAAGTGAGACACTGGGACTGGGACTGAGACTGACTCTGTGTGCCTGGCTTCCTGGATCCCAAGTTCAGAGAGTTCCATTACCAAGGGATTGAAGTGAGGTCACATCCTTCAGGAACTGAATGAGGTCACTGCCTTGGCAACCACTTTGTCCAAACAGTTGCTTTCAAGCGTACCATGAGAAGGAGGCTTACCCTATTTTCTGTAGCACTTTCACAAATTAGAATGGTATATCAACCATAGGCACCAAGGAACCGCTCTCCACACAGGCCTGATTTGGTCCATCTTCTTTATATTTGGAAGAGAGCCTTTAGTCCAGGGAGCACTGCAGTGAACCTCTGCACTAAAACTATTAGCAAGCACCTGATGGAGGACGCCTCCATAGGTAAGTGGCTCCTTTATAACATCTGATATCTGGTTAAGGGAGATCTCTTCTGATGACAGAGATGTGGCACGGGGAGGCTCACATATACTTCTGTCCAGGACAGTAACGAGAATCTTTCTGTCCTCTGTTCTGTTCTGTAGGGAATTCCTCTGGAACTGTAGAGAGGTGCCGACGGGCACGCATGCGCTCCTACCCTGGAGCTTTAGCAAGATGTTGCACTCTTGCCCTGTTTCTGTGTTTAGGCGCTGGGTTTCTGTTTTTTTGTGTTCTGTGTTCTATTTTTTTGTTTTTTGTTTGTTTGTTTTTGTTCGTTTTGTTGTGTGATATTGGTGGTAAAAACTTAAGTATATTGTGCATGAAAATCAGAAATAAAGAGATTAAGCCTGACACCCCTTTGGACTGTGTTTTAAGGAACTGCAATGAACTTTATCCCCCATTGTAAAGCAGGATGATAGAAGCCCCTAGCTGGCTGCCTGGAGCACACCCATTGCAGAGGGCTATGCCTGCTGGGGACCTAAGAACTGAGTATCTCCCAGGTTAACAAGTGAAACTCCTTTAAAACCCCTTGTCCCTCCAGATAAAGAGAGTCACAACTTTGGCAGAGTCCCCTGTGTTTCTCCTTTGTTAGCCAAGCAATAAAACTCCTTTTTTCTTTTTCTCAAAACCCAGTCCTCATTATTAAATTTGTATTAATTGGCTTCAAGGTCAGGAACCAAACTTTAAGTTACAAATCTTGTACCCCCCCTCCGCCCCTGAACTTTGTGAGAGCTATCTACTGAAATGTTAGGAGATAGAGCATGCTTGATGTGGAACTGAATCAGAGGAGCTAATCCTGTATGTAAAAGGGGAAACTGAGGGAATCCCAGCAGCTGCCAAAGCCCTGTTGATTCAGGGAATTACCTCCTTCCTTCCCTGCACTGTAAGGATTATGCCACCTCTGTCTTGTTAAAAAAAGAGAAAAAGAAAAAGGTGACACTAAATGCAGTAAAGTCACCATGGAGACACTTTATTTTACATTTCAGGTTGCCCTTCTGTGAAAACATCTGGTCTCCTTTTGGGGACATCTATGGTGCCACTGCTGTAGGAGATTTTTCTCTTATCTGCTCTGGTTTAAAGGGTTCTGTCTGACAGCCATAGTCTGGACCTCCTTTCTGTCTGTATTGTGTCTTAGTTTCTGGCCCTTTAAGGCATCTGCAATAATGTGTTGATATTATAAATTGTTTTTGGGGAATGATCTTAGCTGAATGTGTGTCTAAATGATGATGTTTTATTTTAACAATCTGGTAACTGAATGGGTTTTTGAAGCATTGCACACTCTTGGAGTAAAAAGTCGGGTTTAGGTAATTGTTTAGTTTATGATTTCAGATAATTCATGCCAGAGAACTTAAATACTTAGGATGGATAACTGAAGAACTCTACTTCCAAGTTGGCAAGAAACTTCCCAATCATACGGTCTTTTTTTTTTTTTTCACCAATTTTGAATTGGGTAGCCTGGGAAAATGTCACTGTGTGTACCAGTGCATTAATTTGGACATAAATAGTAAATCATAGTATGGTGTCTGTTGACAAAACAAGATGTAAAGATATAAAATTTTGTGAATTGTATCTTAAACTTGTATCATAATTTTCAACATCTGAACCTGAAAATTATGGTTAAAATGCCTTAGTCCTGAGATGTCTGTTCAGAATAGCAGTTTTTTTGCTGCTCCTTCCAGACCTCAGCCATGACTTATGTGGAAATGCAAATGAAAGAAGCCTGCAAGCTTTGTAGGAGAGTGATTTGAGGTCTAAGGGAAAAAAAGGTAAATTGTATGTTATTTACTAATTACTGGCAAGTCATTTTTTCTAGGACTCTTATTTTTTTTCTTAGATACTTTATGTTTTTTGACCTCATTATTTTGAGCATACAGACCTAGGTTAATGTTTATCTGATCAGTTCTATCTTTGACCAACCGTGGACTTTTTGAAACATTGCAATAAAGATTTCAACTACGAAAAGCTACAAGGCCTTTACTATTATTATGTGTGCACAAATTGTTATGTGTTGTATGTCTATATATACATATATCCGTATATCATATATATGATACACAAATTAACATATATAAGGAGCGCTCATAAAAAAATAGCGCTCGTAAAAACAAATTTTAAAAAAGTGGATCCAAAGATCTTTAATTCACGTGATTTAAATGTTTCAATTTAAATTGGATAAAGAGATAAAAACAAATGTCTTTAAATTTAAGCTTACAAAGTTTTCTAGGTGTTCAAACATCTAACAAAAAATTAACATCTGCAAAATGTCTAATATGCCTTGGCTCTAGTACCTTTCCTTCAACATAAAAATGGTTTACACTGTTCAATACATTTCTCTAACTTTTTGATAAATAAGTAAAGTAAATTTGATATGGGATTACTCATTCATGAGTACTTTTGTTAGATATCTGATTGATTTACTAAGATCTGTATTTTTTTTAGTAAACTCTGTATAAGATTGTAAAAATCAGTCATGTGTTAATGAGACAAAAATTTCTTAAAACATAAGTTTACCCATAACATTGAGTTTATTAAGATTTATGTTTTCTAGAGCAAGCAACCATAAAAATTAAACAACTGATTAAATAAAAACTGTTATTTTAGAGCACTGTACTGCCATTTCTTTAAAAGCCAAACTTGATTAATGTAGAAACATAAATGTAATTGTTATGCTATTAATGTTTTCATATCTTACAGGTATGGAAGTCTGTAAGGTAGAAACGTTTAAAGAGTATTATATCAAGCTGGTGCTCTGAAGTTGTGTGGTAAAAAATATATTGTGGATTTATTTACCTGTTATCAATAAGATATGTAAATTTTTATGTTACTTTTTACATTGGGGAACAATTTAAATGTATTTTTAAGTTAATTAGAGCCTAATCTTTGTAAAGGTTAAAAACTTTCAGCCTTTCTTTAATTCATGTTTTAAATGTGATATCATATGGTGTTAGCTAATGTTCATGTGACCTCAAACAATTTATTTAAACATTGTCAAATGATATTTAAAAATAAAGATCAGCTTTAGAACTAAAATAGTTAAGATTTATAAAGAGCCCTGCCTTTCCTGAGATAAGGCTGTGTGTCCCATCTTACTACATGTGAGAATGACTATGAAACCATTAGGTCAGATAATATTTCTTTAAAGTTATTTTAAAAAGTTTTTTTTATTGTCAATATTCCTAGGATCTCAAACAGGGGATATAATGTATAATTCAGCCAAAAAATTCAGGGAAGATATTACACGAACTAAGTATTTTTACTTTTGTTAATTTTAGTTTGAAATTTTCTTATAAGTGATCTAAAGATTCCCTGTTAGTGTTTTACAAATGTGTTGCTTTAAGAACACAACATGGGTTTATTCAAGATAATAAGTCATCAACTACAATACAGACAGAATAATACAGATCCCAATTAATAAAAAGGTAATTATAAAGTTATAGACATTAAAGCCCAGTACTCTTAATGTAAGGCTGTTAACATTTATTTGCTGGATTTTTAAGATTAGGATTTAAAATGAATGTTAAATGAAAAGGGCCAAGAAAACCAATATTTGGCTCTTGCCCTCTGAGTCAGTCTGAATCCATGGAACAGGGGACTTCTCTAAAGAGCTTTGCAACTCTGGGCCACAAAACCTCCTGATCAGGGAGATTAATGAGACCACTGGAGAACAGAAAGCCAATCAGTGCATTTGTTACAAAGAGGAGAGTCATCAGAGAAAGGAGACATCCCTGATGCTTCTGAGGGAAGCCAAATGGTCAAGCAAGACCTGGACCCACCTAGCGCAAATGGCACTAGCAGAACTGAGAATCTCCTCTCAAGTTTCCCCAGAATTGATTCCCACAAAAGCTCAGCTGACTGTTAACAATAGATAGAAACAAAAGTCAGTTTGACTGCTTCATCTTAAACACTTAGCAAAGACAGTTAAGACCAAAATACAGCCACTCCTGGGCATTTTAAATAATTATAATAATAATAATAATAATAATAATAATTTTAAGGTATGCACTTTATCTTATCCTCCCAAAATAAGTAAGACTGGAGGCTACAAAGAAGGATTCTCACACAGGAATGCCTAATACTTATAAAAAGAGACTATCAAGAAGAGCTGCCACAGGCAGAAGTTTTCAGTTTAAGACCTACAGATATTCCTAACCTACACAGGTAGGCTTGGTGTTTGCTAGTACGATTATCCAGCCCTGAGTAACAGAATTAAAGGTTTCTCTATTAGACGCAGAGGTCATACTAGTAAAAGGATTTTTACAAGATCAGATGACATTAAATTATTAAACTGTGTCTTATTGGGAGGGCCAACTGTAACACTTAAAGTTAAATATTAAGTTGACAGTCCTGATAATTGAGGATATTAAAGACTTGTGAGGGAATTTCTAAACAGTGACATGTTCCAGCTGCTGCAACATTTATTCAGTACTCATGGTTTTTGTTTCACTCATAGAAGAATCCATTCACAGATGACTTTACAACCTGTTCTTCCCCAACCTGACTTCAAACCGAACTGACTTCTAAAGGGCAACTCATGTCTCTCAACTGACTTCTAATAGTCAACTCATGTCCCTCACGACGAGCCCACTCACGTCACCCTGTCTCAGGACAGAAGAAGAAAAAATTAGTAATGCCACTCTTTTTACAACAATGGAGAGAAAGATAAATAGACTATCAATATAAATAATTAATTAAGTCAGGTAAAATCAGGGAGATCGGTTTTGGGTGAGTTGTAAAATTTTGGAGACTCTTATCTGAGGGATTAAAATTTCCTCAGTGTTCTTCCCATAATCTATCAAAGATTTGAAAGGGACACAGAGAAAAGGGGGAAATTGTAGACCCAACCTGATCTTTTATTAAAATTGGGAGCCATCATGCCACAAAGCCATGAAAAGATAATTTTGGCTTTACCATAAATTACTTCAAATTCTGAACCTGCGTGGAATGCCTGCCCACGTCTTGAACTCACGCATGCCCAGCTCTCTGACCAGATAGCAGCCCTCTCTGAAACTTTAGTGACACATCATAAATATTTGCCTTCTCTGGCCAGACAACAACCCTCTCTGAGGCTCTAATGGTCCTCATGAATTCTGATGTAGGGACAGCAAAAAAATTGTAAACTACCTTTAATGTGATGTTTATCAGAGTTCTGTTATCTGTAACCCCCCTTTTGTGTAACTTTCTGGGCTATAAAACTGGGCTGTAGGAAAGCTGGGGATGCTGTCTTGTTCCCACCATTTTGGGAGGGAGAGGCAGCACGGCCGGTGGAAATAATAAGCTTAATTTTATTTGATTTTAATTTGAGTCAGTGGTCTTTTCTAGCGTCCTGGTCTAACAGGTAAACACTCCAAAGACGTGGAGCTCTGCCGGCCTAAAGACTTCTTGAGAAACTTCCTCTGAGGTTGGGCACTTGAAATATATGTTGTTGTAAGGAGATTTAGCTTCCTTTCTAGTGACACCATAAAAGCTGGGTCTGCATCTACGTGACCTGGAGGACATGGTTTTTTGTATTCTAATGAACATGAGGCAGCAGTGCTGAATTTTGTATTTGTAGGTAAACTGTGGCCACTTGGTGCTCAGTGTCTCCCCGTGTGAACTGTGAAGCCATTTGGTCATCCTCCACTTTTCGTGGTGTTTCTTGCTGCTGCACTGGGAGTTTGGTATTTGCTTCATAAAATACAACGAGTTCAACTGGGACCCAGTATTGGAGGGAGTTCTGTCACTTGTGGTGACAGAGAATGCACCAACCAGGCTTCTATCTCACAAAGCTTGCCCATTTGTCCATAGAAATCTGACTCTGAACTTTGCCCAGAAACCTCTCCATGTAACAAGAAGGGTCTGCTGGCTGCACCATATCAGTCACAAGCCATTTTGAAGGCAATGGAAAATCCTCCTGGCCACACCACAGATGTATTATCACACACCTGCCCACCACTGCAATAGGCCCACTACTCAGCAGGGTCCAACTTACTGGCATCTTTGTTCTGCACCATTTTCATGAAACCCCGTCAATCAGGGCATTCTCTTGTACACTCATGATCAGGAAAAAGACATCCAAAGGTTCTCCAGTGCCACCTGGTTAAGGGAATTTCAAAAATTTTATTGTATTTATTTAGCCATTTATCATGGATGAAGTTGGAGGCATTGTGGGTTTCAGTTCATTCAGGAACCATTAAATGGTGAGGAAACTCATTTCAATGAAATCTCTGGAGAAATCTCACAGGCAAGTCATCCCATAGAGTGGTCAAAAGGTCACATGAAGCCAGGCCCATTGAGGTCTTCAATGTGACGTCCATGGGTGTTCTGACTGTCAACTATGGCTGCCACATCTTTCAGAATAAAATCATGTGATATCTTAGCTGAGATTCCAAGGCTCTGTGGAAAGTCACCCTTCTTTTTTGATCTCAGTTTCCAAGGGGAAATCCAATGCGTGGCCTCCTAAAATCTGAACACAGTTCATGGCAATATTTCTCTGAGATCAGTTCCAGAACTCAGACTCTAAGGGGAATCACACCAGAGTTCAAGCCCAGGTAGACCCTGTCATCACTTCCAAGCACTACACAAATGACCACAATTAAAACCAAAACACTCCCACAAGGCCCTCATCTTCTTCCATATAGACACTCATCATAACCTGTGGCTGGAGGTTTCCATGAGGGGCTCAGCCCAAGACAGTGTACAAAATAAACTCCCTTGCCCATAATTTGCCTAAAGTCAGGGTTGCCTGGACACCCTTCCTGAGAACCAGGAGTGATCAAATAAGCCTGCCATAAATACTGCTCTGCTTCTCCAATTTGAGGCCTACTGACTCTCGGGTATAGACTCTTTATGTGAATTGGAATCATGAGAAAACCCAAGCACATATGGGCTATCATCTGCAGGGTTTTGAGAACTCATTTTACACAAAGGATCCCTATTTTCACTTGATGGAGGTTAGGAACGTTACAGAGGAAGGCGAGAGACTTCGTCCACAATGACTGCTTTTTTGGCCATTTTGGTTTTGGAAGCACACGTGGGAACTTTCTTTAGATCCATCAGGTGCTGAGAATCTATGCAACAGCCTCACACATGGCCAAGAGTCTGATGCAGACACATTCCTTTCCAAAGCAATTAAGCAAAGAGCAACAGATGATGCCCATTAATTCCCCTTGAAAACCGTTTCCTTCAGGCTTCACAAAGGAGTGGCCTGAGGCAAAGACCTTTCTGACATTCAGGGCAACAAAACAATAGATAAGCAAATGGCCCATTGCAGGGTTTCTGGAATGATATCTGAGTTTTCTGAGATGATCCCATTCCCTTCAGCTATCCAGTACATGGCCATGTCACAGAGCTTGGAGGTGGTACATATCGTGGACACAAAACCCTGAACCTATTCTGGAGAGTGGCCAGAATTCAAGAAGACATACAGGAACTTAGGAAGATAGTAGTTGTTGCCCATCCATTAGGAAAGCCACAGTCCATTCATAAATTGGGCAGGATGAATGCTGTGAAGTTTTCTACTAGACAGGACACATCCATTGATGCATTCTCTTTTCTAATGTCTACAACCACGGACACAGTGGGATTAACAGACATAGAAACACTCGCATTGTCAAAAGACTTACTAGAAACAGTCCACTCCAAATCAAACAAACCGACTTTCCTATATATTCTAAGATCATGAGACAAAACCACAAACTCACACGCACACCCACAAAGTCAACTCCTTCCCCCAAGTAGGTCTGTGACTATTCGGAGTGTCCTCTGACTGATGGGACATACTACGTTTCCCCGAAATGGGCTGTCCTATGTCACATCTGGTCTCCTTGGCCAACACTGTGAAGTTGTCAGGTGCCAGTAGTGAGACACTACCTGCTTTCTCAGGAAAGGCCCCTCTTCAGAGCTCTCCTGGAATTTGGCTATCCTCACATCAGTAGTTACACAGAAAGACCGATTCTGTCCTTGGTAAATCCAAACATGTGTGGCCACTGGGACTGGGACTGGGAATGACTCTGGGTGCCTGGCTTCCTGGATCCCAAGTTCAGAGAGTTCCATCACCAAGAAAGTTATATAGGTCACTTCCTTCAGGAACTGAATGAGGTCACTGCCTTGGCAACCTCTTTGTCCTAACAGTTGCTTCCAAGTGTCCCAATAGATGGAGGCTGCCCCTACTTCCTGTGACACTTTCACAAGTAAGAATGGTATATCAAACATAGGCACCCGTAAACAGCTCTCCACACAAGCCTGGTTTGGTCCATCTTCTCTACATTAAGAAGAGAGAGACTGCTTCAGACACACCCCTTCATCCTGACCTGTTTTTTTTTTTTTTTTTTTTTTTGTCATGAAAGATGACTTTCGCTCTCTCAGGTCCTTCATAGCTTTCTATATCTTCCCCAGGGTTCACTTCTGCATGGACCTTTGAGGTTCTCAGCAGGTGGAAGATCTCTTACATTTCTATATAAGAACAACTTTGTCCTTGCTTTTCTGTAAAGTTAGGTTGAGGAAACAAAGTATGGTTAGGATTAATAACATGATTGATTTGGGTTAGGAATCATTCTGCTGCATGAATAATGGTATTGGGAACCTGCAATATTTATAAGGATATATAGAGGTGAAATATATGTATGAAAACACAAATCTAGGTAAGATTTGAAGCCCAAAAGGGCATTGGATCCTTGATTGGGATACTTTACTCTGAATTATGTTGTGCACATGTGTCTCAGATAAATCTATACATAATGGCATAGGACCTTGTACCTTGGATAATTGAATGTTGAAGAGAACATCCAGTCAAAAAAGGATAGTTGGTAGGATTAGGAAGATACTTGATAGGATTAGAAAAAAGAGTCAGTATAGGATTTGGACAAAAACTTCCTTAGCAATAGGGTTTCAGGTAGACAGAAAATGTAAATGTCAGCACATTTGAAGAGTCAGTCACAATGATGAACTGGGGAAAATATGTAGGAAAGCAGATATCATTAGAGACATTAGGAAATCAGGCAAATGATGAAGTGATTGATAGGATTAGACATTTTCAACAGGCTTGAGGTTGAATACATAATCTTAGGAAGAAACAAATATGTAGTCACCAATAGGATTGACATTTGAGAGCATTAGGCAACATGGACATGGGTGATTTTCATAATCAATACTCACATTCCATTTAGACTTTGGTACAATTGTAAGTGTGACTTTGCATTTTGTGGCCAGAATATTACTGTGATAAAATGTATATGTAGATCAGGTGACATGAGTATTTCTTGCACCATTTCTGGGAGCAATATTTAGAAGAGATATAAATTAGTATTGGGGGCACAAATAGGTGTACCATGTGTGAATATATAATATAACTGATTCCAACTTTAGAAATTGGAATAAATTGATATCTGAAAATACACAGTAAATGTTATATTGATATACATACATTCATTCCAACAAGTTATACATCTAATGGTAATATTAGGGTTGTGGTTTATCATAAAGTGTGTGAGTTTTGCTTCAAAATTGATTATGGAAATCGAAAATAATGTGTTTGGAAAGAAGTCTCATGAAATGACCAGTCAAAAGCAAGGAGGAATACATGTGTACTGAAGCAGGAAGTGATTGAATGTGTTTCAAATGTCTTTAAATTTGTGAACTTATGGATGAAATGTTTATACTATGATGTACAAAAACTGAAGAAATAGTAATGTACCAGTGTTAAATAAAATGAACGTCAAAATACACATCATGCCCCATTGGAATCTACATGCATTGATGTTAAATTGGGTCAGTTACTGTAGAAATATAAGGATTTGTTTGCACCATTCAGTGAAGTGAGTTTTCAGTACTAGAAAAAAAATATGTATTTCAGGTGGATGAATATTTCTGAAAATAATCGTATGAAAATTTGATTATAAAACCACATACATGAGCATGAGTGAATTATTAAGGGAGTGTATAATAAGACACATATATTTTATATTTGGAAAAAAAAAAAAAAAAATATATATATATATATATATATATATATATATATATATATATATATATATATATCACACAGAGAAACATTAGGAAGTAGCAATATATATGCCAATCAAAATTCATCGTGAAATATATATCATCCACAGATCCAAAAATATTAATTTTACTGAACATGGATTTATGTATAATGTTGTTCAACTAAAAATCTCACTCATAGTTTGAATTTTCAGTTCCAAAAGCGTTTAGGAGGGGTGATCTCTTCTCATACTTTGTTTCTGCCAAGTTAGCCACCTCACAAAAATGTACGTGTGATACCAGGTATGATTTTATATGTGCATATAAAAATACATGTGCTGAATTGGCTACAGAAAAAAGGAGACAGAAATTCACATATGTGTTAACTTTAAAAACACATGGAGTACTATTTCAACAAACAATTGACAAGATTTATAACTCCTACACTATATCATGCAAAAGGCAAGACCAACTATACACCATGCCTCCTCTGAACTGCTTGTATTAATATTATGTTTGGGTTATTTGTCTCCATCATATTAGGATTAGTAGTCAGAGTCTATTAGGGTATGGGTTACTGACAGGGATTCAGTATTTCGAATGGAAAATTGGAAAATGAATCCAATGTGTATGTAAATATGTGCTACACAAAAATCTTCCCACTCTCATCCAGAACAATACCTTGACAACACCTTCACCCCATGTAAGACACAATTAGAGGAGAAGAGTTAGAAAATCCATGAATACATATCTGGAATGGAATGCGATCAGGAGTTCACAACCTTGGAAGTGTTAGAGGAGTTTCCAAAAGTAAGGGACAGGGTAAACACTTCAAAAACATGGAGGTCTGTTGTCCTAGAGACTTCTTGAGATACTGCCTGTGAGGTTGGGCACTTGAAATATATGTTGTTGTCACGTGCTTTAGCTTCCTTTCTAGTGAAACCATCAACCTGGGTCTGCATCTATGTGACCTGGAGGACATGGTTTCTTATTTTCCATCCGTGGGTGGGCCCCTTGCTTAAGAGCTCTGGCTACTGGACAAATTTTACACAAAGAAGCCTCTAATCTGACTTTTGGGGCCCCTTGAACTATCTACTCCCCACATCACTTGAAAGATCTTTTACCTTAAAAGGGCCTTCAAACCCTCCCTACATCCAGAGTTCTGTCGCTCCTCACTTCCTTTCTGGAAAACCCTAATATTATTTTCCTCCCCTGCTCTGCACTGAACCCTGCCTCACTGCTCCCAATAACTCCCATGTCTCACACACCAACTCATAATTGCTTGGAAAACTTAGATGATTTCCTCCCCTGTCATTCTTCCATTTTTGAGAGACCACTCACCAAGCCTGACCTTATCTGGTTTACTGACAGCAGTTCCTTTAGGCAGAATGGAACTCATTACTCTGGATATGCTGTATTTTCAGCCACTGAGATTATAGAGGCCAAAGCTTTGCCTTCAGGAACTACAGACCTGCAGGCTGATTTTATAGCATCCACTCGTGCCTGCCTTCTAGCACAAGGCAAATCCCTCACCCTCTAAACTGATTCAAAATATGTCTTCCATATCTTATTATCCCATGCTGCAATTTGAAAGAAGCGAGGCCTACTTACCACAAAAGGTAATGCGATCACTAATTCAGCTCTTATAACCAATCTGATAGAGGCCTCCCACTTACCCACCCAGTTGGGAGATGTCCATTGTAGGTCCCATCAGAAGGACGGCTCTCTTATCACTGAGGGCAATGCCAAAGCTGACCAGGTGGCACGAATGGCTGCTACCACTTCCAATCATGGCCCCCATGGTGGACATATAATGGCCACTTTAGACAGCTCATCTGAAGCCCCTACTTCTTTCAGTAAGAACAAGCATCTTTTCAAGTTCCTTCATACTCTATTCCTTTCCAATTCTCAGTCTTTGACCCTCTTTTTACATAGTTTCTTCTTCCTCACTCCCTCTGACAAGCCATGCTACAGAATATAGCCTCTAATTGTCAGATCTGTCAGCGGACCAACCCTCATACTCCTTTAAGGCCCAAACGTTTCCCTTCCCAACAAGCCCGGGGACACATTCCCTCTGCTGACTGGCAGGTAGACTTCACCAACATGCCCACAGTATGGCACACTAAATACCTCCTTGTCTTTGTGGACACTTTCTCTGGTTTGGTTGAGGCATTTCCCACTTCCAATAAAAAGGCTTCCACTTTAGCTTCAATCTTACTGACAGACATCATCCCCAGGTTTGGTATGCCCACTTCCGTACAATATGACAATGGCCCTGAGTTTACTTCTAGGATCACACAAAAGGTCTCTCAAGCCCTCTCCTTCAAGTGGCATTTCAACTGTCCATATTTCCCCCAGGCTTCAGGGAATGTGGAAAGGGTAAATCGTACTCTAAAGGAAGTCCTTACCAAATTGACAATGGAATTAAACATAGACTGGGTCAAACTCCTTCCCTTGGCTTTGCTTCGAATCAGAGCTCTCCCTAAGAAACCATCTTTACTGTCTCCTTTTGAGATAATGTATGAAAGACATCTTATAACCCCTGCGTTGGTCATTTCACAAGGACCTCTCACCCGAGATTTGTCTTTGCCTCTCTTGCTTCATCTCCGCTCGGAACTCTGGAAATATCAGGACTGGCTTCTTCCGGACCCAGTCTCCTCTCCAAACACTCCTCCCTTAACACCTGTTAGTCTAGTCAATTATAATACCCCAGAGGAGAAAGGGACTCTTGCCCCAAAATGGGAAGGCCCCTATCCTGTCATTCTCTGTACCCCCACCGCCGCCAAACTCTCCTTACCAGACAACCGTCTCACTCCCTGGAATCACATGTCTAGGTTGAAGCCACATCACCAGGAGGCCCCACATGCTGACGACAGGGCCACCCCAGAGGAACTCCAAGAATCACCTCCTGAACCTCCCCTTACTCCTGCTCTCCACACCCATCTCATTCATTTAAGTTGCGGCTCACACGGTTTTCCTTGCAGCCCAATTCCTCTTAAAAAAGGCACAATGAGCTCTCCCAACACCCTAGTCTTCTCTAACTGCTTGTTTTTTGTGCTCTGCTTATTTTCTGTGCTCTGTCAGGACTGGTCTTTACCCTCCTCACCTACCATGCATTTATTCACTCTTCAGGAACGATACTCAGAACATGGCATGCAGACGGTCCGCGGAGTGGATGCAACTACTTGCTTCATCCACAACTGCACCTCTATTTCCCTAAAATTGTCACCTTCAAGGACCTTCGTCCCTGGTAGCTGGAACTGGCCTTTCAATTGCTTCCTTTTTGATCAAACAAAAGACTATTGTCATTGGTGGCCTGAGATATATAATGGGTGCCCCTATTGGTCATGCAGGTTCCATGATGAACGTGGTAGCTATTCTTACCACTCACTCGGTTACCCTGAAGGGTGGACTTCTAGTTACATAAAGTGGCATAAAGGCTCTTCATCCAATAACAATGGATGGTATACTTTAGATAAACCTGACCCCAAGGCCAAACGTTGGGGCTACGTTGAGTTTGCTGTCTATGCTCAGACAACCTCAGTCAGACCCACAGGGTGGATGACTATTGGCCGCACCCTGATTACGCCACCTAAGGCAACCATCCAGGTAGTCGAACACATTAAGGACTCAGAATCAAAACTTCGAGATCGTATCCATAGCTCATCCAAAGAGGATTCAGAGCCTTCAACCCCCTCAGGTCCCCCTCCCACATGGCTCAATTTGCTACACCAAACGTTTTGATTATTAAACTCCACCCGTCTTTCTTTGCCTACTTCTCAGTGCTTTCTCTGTGCTTCACTTAGTCGTCCACTTCTAGCAGCAGTCCCATTAGCGGCAGAAAATATTCCAGCAAAACCCTACAATTTCTCTAAAAAGGACAAACCCTACATGTGACACGTAACCCACTGTGGGAAAGTTATTCCATCAATACTTTATTTCCTTTCATCTGTTTCCACCTGCCAATAATGAATCCTTTACCCGTTTGTTCCTTGAGCTACAACACCCCATAGAGCCCTGTGTTTAGGCAACCTGAACATTTCCTCTGGTGTAATGGGTCTTTAAGTACCTCAACGATCAATGTCTCTGGCACCTGTTTCTTGGTTACTGTAGTTCCTCAGCTATCTTTGTATACTCCCACCAAATTCCGACAGTTGGCCCTACCTTCCCGCACCCGTAAGGTAGTCTTTCTGCCGGTTCTGGTAGGCCTCATTTTAACAACCTCAGTGACGAGTCTCGGACTCTCTGGTGGAGCTATAGGTCATGCTCTATGGGCATCCAATGACCTTCAACAAAAACTGCAGGAAACACTCAATACCATGGCTGAGTCTCTGGGTTCCTTGCAGCGGCAGGTTACATCATTGGCACAAGTGGCTTTACAGAACCAAAGGGCAATTGATCTTCTCACTGCAGAAAAAGGGGTTACATGCCTATTCCTCAGAGAGGAATTTTGCTATTATGTTAATGAATCTGGGCTAATAAAAAAAAATGTTGTTAAATTGCAGGAATTATCGACCGAATTTCTCAAACATACCTCCTCCAATCCCATCATGGGGTTCTTCCAATCCTATCTTGCCATGTACTTACTACATATCTTGGGGCCCCTTATTGGGATGCTCCTTTTTGTGCTCTCTTGCCCTGCAAAATGAAGTGCCTTCAAACCCAACTGCAAAAAATTCCTAATCAAACTTTCAACCAGCTTTTGCTTAGGCACTACCAGCCTCTGATGACCGATGAACCCCCAACATCTCCAAGAGAACAGTAACTCAGTGATGAAGCTCACTACCAGGCATGATGGAATGCAATGGGTATCAGACAGCGGGAGACAACGAGCTCTGAGAACCTCTTAATCTGCCATCCTGGATTCATGAGTCTTTACCACCTTCTAAGATTTCTCATGGCCCTTGGCCTCTTCTATGTCAGTCCCCCAACATGGAACTTCTGCCAAAAAATGACATTTCCTTTAATTTTTATCTTCATTCTGTTTTTATTTGCTCTGATCTTCTTCAGGTGCTGGTGACGCCATGTCCAGGCAACGCTTCCAGTATTTCCTAGAGTCTCTGTTACAGGACCAGTGGCTGATACCAACAATCTCTTCCATCCAGGACTAGTTCCATGCCATCGACAACTTTGGCTTCAGGGAACATTCATTGACTTCACCCCTACGAAAGTAGCTGTCTATAGCCACTGGGTTTTATTTCTGGCTGCCATGATAATCCCAAACCTGCTCCATGAGCATTCCTCCACTTCTCTTTCTAGGCCCCACACCACCCCCACACAGCAAGAAGCAGCCGGATCTGACAAATGACGCCCCACTTCCTAAGAAAACAAAAAGGGTGGAATGTTGGGAAAAGAATAAATGGCAGCCATACCCCAGAGAAAAACCTCAACATGGCGCCTAAGGACTTCTTCTTCCTACCTTCTTCATTTCTGCAGTGGCGCAAAAAGTTCCCACCCTTGTGAACTCTCACGTCAGCGCCAATTTCAAATCTCACTTGTGTGGAACCTTAGCCCCAATGAGAACTAATTCCTGGGCTCTGGAGCTGATATCTGAAAGAACTTGCCAATAAACGGGTTGCTGCCATTTATCTAAGCCCTACCATCTCCCCCTTAGTTCTATATAAGCACACAGCTTTGAGCAATAAATTTGGAATTCTCCCGGTGAAGTGTCATTGCGTGGGGAATTATTTCACTCATGATCAGCAACAGGATATACAAAGGTTCTCCAGTGCCACCTGGTCATGGGAATTTCAGAAATTTGATGGTATTTATTTAGCCATTTTTGAAGGATGAAGTTGGAGTCACTGTACGTTTCAATTAATGCAGGAACCATTATGTGGTGAGGAAGCTCATTTAAATTAAAACTCTGGAGAAATCTCACAGGCAAGGCTTCCCAAAGAGTGGCCAAAAGGTCACATGAAGCCAGGATCATTGAGGTCTACAATATGAGTTCCATATGTGTTTAGATTCTCAACTATGGCTGCCAAGTCTTTCAGAATAAAATCATGTGATATCCTGGCTGAGATTCTCACTGCACTGTGGAAAGACACCCTGGCACTCGATCTCAGTTTTCAAGGGAGGCTTCTCATGCGTGGCCTCCTAAAATCCCAACACATTTCATGGCAATACTTCTTTGAGGTAAATTCCAGAACTCAGTCTCTAAGAGGAATCATGCCAGAGTTCAAGCCCAGGTAGATCCAGTTATCTCTTGCAACCGCCAAACAAATGACCACAATTAAAACCAAACACTCCCACATGGCCCTCATCTTCTTCCATATAGACACTTATCATAACCTCTGGCTGGAGTTTTTCATGAGGGGTGCAGCCCAAGACAGTGTCAAAAATAAGCTCCCTTGCCCCTCATTTGCCTAAAGTTAAGGTGGCCTGGACACCCATCCGGTGAACCAGGAGTGATCAGATAGGCCAGCTGTTAATACTGCTCTGCATCTCCAATTTGAGGCCTACTGACTGTCAGGTATAGATTCTTTATATGATTTGGAGCCATGAGCAAACCCCAAAACCTATGGGTTAGCCTCTGCAGGGCTGTGCATAACTCATTTGAACCAAAGGATCCGTATTCTCACTTGACGGTGGTCAGGAACCTTACAAATGAATGCGAGAGACTTCATTCACAATAATTGCTCTTTTGGCCATTTTGGTTTTGGATGCACACATGGGATCTCTCTTTACATCCATCAGGTGCTGAGAATCTAAGCCACAACCTCACACAGGGCCAAGAGGCTGATTCAGACACATCCCTTTCCAAAGCAATTAAGCAAAGAGCCACAGGTGATGCCTATTCATTTCCATTTGAAAACTGTTTTCTTCAGGCTTCACAAAGGGGTGGCCAGAGGCAAAGACCTTCCTGACATTCAGGGAAACAGAACAATTGATAAGCAAAAGGCCGAAAGCATGGTTTCTCCACTGAGACTTTCTTGGTCACACTGATATCTGAGTTTTCTGAGATGCTCGCCATTCCCTTCAGCTATCCAGGACATGGCAATGTCACAGAGCTTGGAGGTGGTACATATTTTGGACACAAAACCATGAGACTATTCTGGAGAGTGGTGAGAATTCTGGAAGAAACAGGAACTTAGGAAGGTAGCAGGTGTTGCCCATGGATAAGGCAAGCTGCAGTCCATTCATAAATTGGGCAGGATGAATGCCGGGAATCTTTCTACTATACAGGACATATCAATTGTTGCATTCTATTTTCTAATGTCTACAACCACGGACACAGTGGGATACACAGAAATAGAAACACTTGCCTTGTCCAACGACTTACTAGAAGAAGACCACTCCAAATCAAACAAACCGTCTTTCCTACCTATTCTCAGATCATGAGACAAAACCACAAAATCACACCCACCCCACAAAGACACCTCCTTCCCCCATGTAACTCTGTGACTATCCGGAGTTTCCTCTGAGTGGTGGGCCATACTATGTTCCCCCAAAATGGCCTGTCCTATCTCAGATCTGGTCTCCTTGGCCAACTCTGTGAAGTTGTCAGGAGCCTGCGGTGAACCACTACCTACTTTCTCAGGAAAGGCCCCTATTCAGAGCTCTCCTGGTATTTGGCCATCCTCACATATGTTGGTACCAAGAAAGACTGACACTCTCCTTGGTAAATTCAAACAAGTGAGCCTGCTGGGTCTGGGACTGGACTGGCTCCAGGTGCCTGGCTTCCTGGATCCCAAGTTAAGAGAGTTCCATCACCAAGGAAGTGAGGTAGATCACTTCTTTAGGAACTGAATGAGGTCATTACCTTGACAACCACTTTGTCCTAACAGTTGCTTTCAAGAGTCCCATGAGATGGAGGCTGCCCCTACTTCCTGTGACACTTTCACAAGTTAGAATGGTATATAAACCAATGGCACCCGGGAACAGCTCTCCACCTAGGACTGGTTTGGTCCATCTTCTCTACATTAAGAAGAGAGAGGCTGATTCATACACATCCCTTTATGCTGACAAGGTTGTTTGCCATAGAAGATGACTTTTCTCTCTCAGGTCTTTCGTAGCTGCCTACATCTTCTCAAGGGATCATTTCTGCATGGACCTTTGATGTTCTCAACAGGTGGAACATGCCCTACATTCCTGTATTTTAAGAGCAACCCTGTCCCTGCTGTTCTGTAAAGTTTGATTGAGAGAACAGTGTATGGTTTGGGTTAGTAACATGTTCAATTTGGGGTTAGGAATCATTCTGCATGACGAATAATGGTATTGGGAAACTATGATATTTACAAGAATATATAGGTGAAATATAAGTATAAAAACAGAAATCTATGGAAGATATGAAGTCCAGAAGGGCATTGGGCCCTTAATTGGTACACTTAGCTTTGAATTATTTAAGGGAAATTGCTTGGAAGTGAAAGGAGACCCTCAGATAAATCTATATACAATGGCATAGGAGCTTGTACCTTGGATGATTGAATGTCGAAGAGAACATCCACTCAAAAAGGGATAGTCGGTAGGATAAGGAAGATAGTCAGTAGGTTTACAAAGAACAGTGAGAATAGGATTTAGACCAAAAGTTCTTAAGCAATAGGGTTTCAGGTAGACAGTGAATGTAAATGTCAGCACAAGTGAAGAGTCAGTCACAATGATGAACAGGGGAAAATATGTAGGAAAATAGATATAAATAGAGACATTACTAAATCAGGCAAAGTATAAAGTGAGTGATAGGATTAGACATTTTCAACAGGCTTGAGGTTGAATATATAATCTTAGGAAGAAACAAAAATGTAGTCACCAATAAGATTGACATTTGAGAGCATTAGGCCACCTGGACATGGAAGGTTTTAGTAATCCATGCTCACTTTCCATTTAGGCTTTGGTACAAACTTAAGGGTGACCTTTGATTTTTTTGTCCAGAATATTACTGTGATAAAATGTATATATAGATCAGGTGACATGAGTATTTCTTCCACCATTTTTTGAGGAATATTTTGAAAACGTATAAATTAGTATTGAGGGTAAAAATAGGTGTACCCTGTGTCTATGAATATAGAGATAATGCATGAATAGATCATACAGTTAATAAATAATATAACTGGTTCCCCTTTAAATAATGTATTGAATTGATATCTGAAAATATATAAGAAATCATATATTTTTTTTAATTAATTTTTATTGTAGGTTGTTCAAAACATTACATAGTTCTTGATATATCATATTTCACACTTTGATTCAAGTGGGATATGAGCTCCCATTTTTACCCCATATACAGATTGCAGAATCACATCAGTTGCAGAACCATTGATTTACATATTGCCATTCTGGTGTCTGTTGTATTCTGCTGCCTTTTCTATCCTCTACTATCCCCCTCCCCCCTCCCCTCCCCTCTTCTCTCTCTACCCCCTCTACTGTAGTTCATTTCTCCCCCTTATATTTTCCTCCTTTCCCCTCACATCCTCTTGTATGTAATTTTGTATACCCCTAAGGGTCTCCTTCCATTTACATGCAATTTCCCTTCTCTCTCCTTTTCCCTCCCACCTCTCATCCCTCTTTAATGTTAATCTTCTTCTCATGCTCTTCGTCCCTACTCTGTTCTTAGTTACTCTCCTTATATCAAAGAAGACATTTAGCATTTGTTTTTAAGGGATTGGCTAGCTTCACTTAGCATAATCTGCTCTAATGCCATCCATTTCCCTCCAAATTCTATGATTTTGTCATTTCTTAATGCAGAGTAATACTCCATTGTGTATAAATGCCACATTTTTTTATCCATTCGTCTATTGAAGGGCATCTAGGTTGGTTCCACAGTCTTGCTATTGTGAATTGTGCTGCTATGAACATGGATGTAGCAGTGTCCCTATAGTGTGCTCTTTTTAGGTCTTTAGGGAATAGACCGAGTAGGGGAATAGCTGGATCAAATGGTGGTTCCATTCCGAGCTTTCCAAGAAATCTCCATACTGCTTTCCAAATTGGCCGCACCAATTTGCAGTCCCACCAGCTATGTACAAGAGTACCCTTTTCCCCACATCCTCGCCAGCACTTGATGCTGTTTGACTTCCTAATGGCTGCCAATCTTACTGGAGTGAGATGGTATCTTAGGGTGGTTTTGATTTGCATCTCTCTGACTGCTAGAGATGGTGAGCATTTTTTCATATACTTGTTGATTGATTGTATGTCCTCCTCTGAGAAATTTCTGTTCAGGTCCTAGGCCCATTTGTTGATTGGGTTATTCGTTATCTCATTGTCTAATTTTTTTAGTTCTTTGTATATTCTGGATATTATGGCTCTGTCTGAAGTGTGAGGAGTAAAGATTTGTTCCCAGGACGTAGGCTCCCTATTTACCTCTCTTATTGTTTCTTTTGCTGAGAAAAAACTTTTTAGTTTGAGTAAGTCCCATTTGTTGATTCTAGTTATTAACTGTTGTGCTATGGGTGTCCTATTGAGGAATTTGGAGCCCGACCCCACAGTATGTAGATCATAGCCAACTTTTTCTTCTATCAAATGCCATGTCTCTGATTTGATATCAAGTTCCTTGATCCACTTTGAGTTAATTTTGTGCATGGCGAGAGAAAGGGATTCAGTTTCATTTTGTTGCAAATGGATTTCCAGTTTTCCCAACACCATTTGTTGAAGATGCTATCCTTCTTCCATTGCATGCTTTTAGCCCCTTTATCGAATATAAGATAGTTGTAGTTTTGTGGATTGGCTTCTGTGTCCTCTATTCTGTACCATTGGTCCACCCGCCGGTTTTGTTACCAGTACCATGGTGTTTTTGTTACTATTGCTCTGTAGTATAGTTTGAAGTCTGGTATAGCTATCCCGCCTGATTCACACTTCCTGCTTAGCATTGTTTTTGCTATTCTGGGTCTTTTATTTTTCCATATGAATTTCATGATTGCTTTCTCTATTTCTACAAGAAATGCCGTTGGGATTTTGATTGGCATTGGATTAAACCTATAGAGAACTTTTGGTATTATCGCCATTTTGATGTTGTTACTTCTACCTATCCATGAACAGGGTATATTTTTCCATCTTCTAAGATCTTCTTCTATTTCTTTCTTTAGGGTTCTGTAGTTTTCATTGTATAAGTCTTTCACCTCTTTTGTTAGGTTGATTCCCAAGTATTTTACTTTTATTGAGGATATTGTGAATGGGGTGGTTGTCCTCATTTCCATTTCAGAGGATTTGTCGCTGATATACAGGAATGCCTTTGATTTATGCGTGTTGATTTTATAGCCTGCCACTTTGCTGAATTCATTTATTAGCTCTAATAGTTTCTTTGTAGACCCTTTTGGGTCTGCTAGGTATCGAATCATGTCATCTGCAAATAGTGATAATTTGAGTTCTTCTTTTCTATTTTTATGCCTTTATTTTTTTTCGTCTGTCTAATTGCTCTGGCCAGTGATTCAAGAACTATGTTGAACAGAAGTGGTGAGAGAGGGCATCCCTGTCTTGTTCCAGATTTTAGAGGGAATGCCTTCAGTTTTTCTCCATTCAGAATGATGCTAGCCTGAGGCTTAGCATAGATTGCTTTTACAATATTGAGGTATGTTCCTGTTATCCCTAGTTTTTCTAGAGTTTTGAATATAAAGGGATGCTCTACTTTGTCGAATGCTTTTTCCGCATCTATCGAGATGATCATATGGTTCTTATTTTTAAGCCTATTGATGTGGTGAATAACATTTATTGATTTCCGTATATTGAACCAACCTTGCATCCCAGGGATAAATCCTACCAGATCATGTTGCACAATTTTTTTGATATGTTTTTGTATCCGGTTCGCCAGAAGTTTATTGAGGATTTTTGCATCTAGGTTCATTAGAGATATTGGTCTGTAGTTTTCTTTCTTTGAAGTGTCTTTGTCTGATTTAGGAATCAGGGTGATGTTGGCCTCATAGAATGAATTTGGAAGTTCTCCCTCTTTTTCTATTTTCTGAAATAGCTTGAAAAGTATTGGTATTAGTTCCTCTTTAAAGGTTTTGTAAAACTCTGCTGTATACCCATCCGGTCCTGGGCTTTTCTTAGTTGGTAGTCTTTTGATGGTATCTTCTATTTCCTCAATTGATATTGGTCTGTTTAGGTTGTCAATATCCTCCTGACTCAATCTGGGCAAATCATATAACTTAAGAAATTTATCGATGCCTTCACTATCTTCTATTTTGTTGGAGTATAAGGATTCAAAATAATTTCTGATAATCTTCTGTATTTCTGAAGTGTCTGTTGTGATATTGCCTTTTTCATCCCGTATGCTGGTAATATGAGTTATCTCTCTTCTTCTCTTCGTTAGCGTGGCTAAGGGTCTGTCGATTTTTTTTATTTTTTCAAAGAACCAACTTTTAGTTTTGTCAATTTTTTCTATTGTTTCTTTCGTTTTGATTTCATTAATTTCAGCTCTGATTTTAATTATTTCTTGTCTTCTACTTCTTTTGCTGTTGTTTTTCTCTTCTTTTTCTAGGATTTTGAGTTGAAGTATTAGATCATTTATTTGTTGGTTTTTTCTTTTTTTAAGGAATGAACTCCAAGCAATATATTTTCCTCTTAGAACTGCTTTCAATGTGTCCCATAGATTCCAATATGTTGTGTCTGTGTTTTCATTTATCTTTAAGAATTTTTTAATTTCCTCCTTGATGTCTTCTATAACCCATTGATCATTCAGTAACCTATTGTTCATTCTCCAAGTGATGCATGATTTTTCCTTACTTCTTTTATCGTTAATTTTCAATTTCATTCCATTATGATCAGATAAGATGCATAGTATTATCTCTACTCCTTTATATTGTCTAAGAGTTGCCCTGTGACATAATATATGATCTATTTTTGAGAAGGATCCATGTGCTGCTGAGAAAAAAGTGTAACTGCTTGATGTTGGGTGGTATATTCTATATATGTCAATTAAGTCTAGGTTATTAATTGTGTTATTGAGCTCTATAGTTTCCTTATTCAACTTTTGTTTGGAAGATCTGTCCAGTGGTGAGAGAGGTGTGTTGAAGTCTCCCATGATTATTGTATGGTGGTCTATTAGCTCTTGAACTTGAGAAGTGTTTGTTTGATGAACATAGCTGCACCATTGTTTGGGGCATATATATTTATGATTGTTATGTCTTGTTGGTGTATGGTTCCCTTGAGAAGTATGTAGTGTCCATCTTCATCCCTTTTGATTAACTTTGGCTTGAAATCTATTTTATTTGATATGAATATGGACACTCCTGCTTGTTTCCGAAGTCCATATGAGTGATATGATTTTTCCCAACCTTTCACCTTCAGTCTAAGTATGTCTTTTCCTATCAAATGCGTCTCCTGAAGGCAGCATATTGTTGGGTCTTGTTTTGTGATCCATTCTACTAGCCTGTGTCTCTTAATTGGTGAGTTTAAGCCATTAACATTTAGGGTTATTATTGAGATATGGGTGTTCTTCCAGCCATATTGGTTTATTTATGTTACTAAACATGGTTTGTTTTCCTCTTTGATTATTCCCCCCCCTTCACTGTACTACCTCCCGATGTTGGTTTTCATTGACATTTTCCATTTCCTCTTCCTGTAATATTTTGCCGAGGATGTTTTGAAGAGATGGTTTTCTAGCTGCAAATTCTTTTAACTTTTGTTTATCATGAAAGGTTTTAATTTCATCTTCCATCCTGAAGCTTAATTTCACGGGATACACAATTCTTGGTTGTAACCCATTTTCTTTTAGTGTATGAAATATGTTATTCCAGGATCTTCTAGCTTTCAGAGTCTGTGTTAAAATATCAGCTGTTATCCTGATTGGTTTACCCTAAATGTAATCTGCTTCCTTTCTCTTGTAGCTTTTAAAATTCTCTCCTTATTCTGTATGTTGGGCATCTTCATTATAATGTGTCTAGGTGTGGATCTCTTATGATTTTGCACATTCGGCGTCCTGTAGGCTTCTAGGATTTGGGATTCTGTCTCATTCTTCAAGTCTGGGAAGTTTTCTCGTATTATTTCGTTGAATAGATTGCTCATTCCTTTGGTTTGGACCTCAATACCTTCCTGTATCCCAATCACTCTTAAGTTTGGTCTCTTTATGTTATCCCATATTTCTTGAATGTTCTGCTCATGGTTTCTTAACAGCTTTGCTGAGCTGTCTATGTTCTTCTCCAGTTGAAATACTTTGTCTTCATTGTCTGATGTTCTATCTTCTAAGTGTTCTACTCTGCTGGTAGTATTCTCAATTGAGTTTTTAAGTTGGTTTATTGTTTCCTGCATTTCCAGGATTTCTGTTTGTTTGTTTTTTATAACCTCTATCTCCCTGAATAATTGATCTTTTGCTTCTTGGATTTGTTTATGTAATTCATTGTCGAAGTGGTCGAAGTGGTCTTTCATTGTCTGATTTTGCTGTCTAATGTCTTCCTTGAGACTCCAGATCATCTGAAGCATGTATATCCTGAATTCTTTATCTGACATTCCATCTGCTGCAGATATTACCTCTTCTAAAGTTGAATTGACCTGCATTGCTTGTGGTCCTTTTTTTCCTTGTCTTTTCATACTGATCGCGTTTCTTTCTGCTTGGTGAAACTGTTGTGTTATTGATTTTTCCCCCTATATATTTATATTGCTTTTGTATAGCTGCATCGTCTCCCTTGCAGGCTTTGGCGGTGGTTCTGCCCCTCCTTCAATTGAGGCAATGTGCCTACCACGCCGGGAGGCCGCTGTGCCTGTACTTTCGATGGGCCTGTTCTTTCGGTGGTCACAGGTCCGCCTACCTTGCAGGAGTGAGCAGCGGTTTTGCCCCTCCGCTGGTCACTAGGCCTGTTCTGTCTGTCGGTTGCAGGTATGTCTACCTAAAAGGCGCTGGTGGCGGCTCTACCCCTCCCCCAACCGGGGTGATGTATCTGGCGGGCCACTGGGCCTGTTTTGTCGGTGGTCACGGTTCCGCCTACATTGCACGTGCGTGGAGCAGCTGTGTCCCTCTGAGAGTTGCTGAGCCTGACCTGCCGGTGGATGGCAAGTCTGCCTACCTTGCAGGCGCAGGGGTGGCTCTGCCGCTCCGCGGGTCACTGGGCCTGATCTGCTGGTGAGTTGCAGGTCTGCCTAACTTGCAGGCGCCTGGCGGCTCTGCCCCTCCCCTAACCGGGGTGGGGCGATGTGTCTGGCCGGCCGCTGGGCCTGTTCCGTTGGTGGTCATGGTTCAGCCTACCTAGCAGGCACGTGGGGCAGCTGTGTCCCTCCGCAGTTTTTTGGGCCTGACCTGTCGGTGGGTCGCAGGTCTGCCTACCTTGTAGGCTCGGGGGGTGGCTCTGCCGCTCTGTGGATTGCTGTGCCTGTTCTGCTGGTGGGTCGCGGGTCCGCCTACTTTGCAGGCACCCGGCGGCTCTGCCCCTCCCCCAACCAGAGCTATGTGTCTGGCGGTCCACTGGGCCTCTTTTGTCGGTGGTCACGGTTCCGCCTACCCTGCACGCGCGTGGAGCAGCTGTGTCTCTCTGAGAGTTGCTGGGCCTGACCTGTCGGTGGGTGGCAAGTGCGCCTACTTTGCAGGCCCGGGGGTGGCTCTGCCGCTCCGCGGGTTGCTGGGCCTGATATGCTGGTGAGATGCAGGTCTGCCTAACTTGCAGGCGCCCGGCGGCTCTGCCCCTCCCCCAACCGGGGTGGGGCAATGTGTCTGGCCGGCCTCTGAGCCTGTTCTGTTGGTGGTCAGGGTTCTGCCTACCTAGCAGGATCGTGGGGCAGCTGTGCCCCTCCGCAGTTTCTTGGGCCTGACCTGCCGGTGGGTGGCAAGTGCGCCTTTCTTGCAGGCCCGGGGGTGGCTCTGCCGCTCCACAGTTGCTGGGCCTGATCTGCTGGTGAGTCGCAGGTCTGCCTACCTTGCAGGTGCCCGGCTGCTCTGCCCCTCCCCCAACCGGGGCGGGGCGATGTATCTGGCCGGCCTCTGGGCCTGTTCTGTAGGTGGTCAGGGTTCTGCCTAACTAGCAGGATCGTGGGGCAGCTGTGCCCCTCCGCAGTTTGTTGGGCCTGACCTGCCGGTGGGTGGCAAGTGTGCCTACCTTGCAGGCCCGGGGGTGGCTCTGCCGCTCCGCGGTTGCTGGGCCTAATCTGCTGGTGATTCGCAGTTATGCCTAACTTGCAGGCGCCCGGCGGCTCTGCCCCTCCCCCAACCTGGGCGGGGCGATGTGTCTGGCCGGCCGCTGGGCCTGTTCTGTTGGTGGTCACGGTTCAGCCTACCTAGCAGGCACGTGGGGCAGCTGTGCCCCTCCGCAGGTTTTTGGGCATGACCTGCCGGTAGGTCACAGGTCTGCCTACCTTGTAGGCTCGGGGGGTGGCTATGCCGCTTTGTGGATTGCTGTGCATTTTCTGCTGGTGGGTCGCGGGTCCGCCTACCTTGCAGGCGCCCGGTGGCTCTGCCCCTCCCCCAACCGGAGGGATGTGTCTGGCGGTTCACTGGGCCTGTTTTGTCGGTGTTCACAGTTCCGCCTACCTTGCACACGCGTGGAGCAGCTGTTTCATTAGTGCCTGGGCACACTCTTCTTGTTGGCCTCCCTCAGGCCCTAAGTTTGTAGAGCTTGGGGCTGAGAAACCCCAGCCAATTTGCTTACCTTCTGGTAGCCACGCCCCCGTATCTGGTGCAAGAGACCTCAGTTGTCACCACTGGTGGGAGCGGTAGCCGTGAGTCCCACGCCGAGGCGAGTCGGTGCAAGAGACCTTAGTTGTCAGCACTGGTGGGAGCGGTAGCTGGGAGACCCGCGCCGCGCAGCTACTGCCGGCTCCTGTGCCAGTGCTGCCTCCGGGTTTTCTTGACTACCACGCCGGCAGGTCGCTGGACCTGTTACGGGCCCGGGCGGCGGCTCCGTTCGGCCCCTCTGGCCTCCACAGTATTCAGCAGGACCCGGACCGAGAAACAGCAATTTGTCTACGAGATGCAGACAATTGTCAGCCTGAAATTACCTGTTCTATAGCTGAAAGAGCTGCAATCAGTCGAAAACAAGGATGGTGACGTCAGCTCTCCAAGATGGTCGCCGCTGGCTTCCTCCGTGGTCTGACCGGTGTGGAGAACCAACCTGGACCGTTTCCTTTCCCTGTCTCCAACCCAGAATTCAGCTCCGAGCTCAGCAAATGCCTAGCTGGCAGGAGCCCACAGAATCAGCATCGCTGTATCTCTGCGCCACCAGCCTGTCATTTCCCAGCGCGCGCCGCAGACTCCAGCCATGGGGTGATCTGCGGAACAAGCAGCGCTCCATACAGACAGACAGATCGCTCGCATTTGAGCCCCTGAAGCTGATCCTCGTGCGATGAAAATCCTTCCACTAGGTTTTGGAGCACCCCAATTTTGCTGGAAATTCCTAACAAGATAGCTTTTAGCCGTTGTAACTCGTCATTTTCCCTCACAGTGACGCAGTACACGGAGTTACTGCACTCCCTTTGCGGCCATCTTGCCTCTCAAGAAATCATATATTGATATAGAATCATTCATAACAACTAGTTATACATCTAATTGTAATCCTAGGCTTATGGTTTATCATGAAGAGTGTGTGAGTTTTGCTTCAAAAGTGATTATGGAAATCAAAAATAATGTGTTTTGAAAGAAGTCTCATGAAAAGACCAGTTTGAAACATGGCGGAACACGTGTTTTCTGAAGCAGAAAGTGATTGAAAGTGAAATATATGCCTATAAATTTGTGAACTTGTGGATGAAATATATATCCTATAATGTGCATAAACTGAAGAAATAGTAATGTACCAGTGTTGAAATAAAAATGAACTTCAAAATACTTATCATGTCCCATAGGAATCTACTTGCATTGATGTGAAACTGGATCAGTTACTGTAGAAATATTAGGATTCATATGCACCATTCACTGAAGTTAGTTTTCAATACTAGGAAAAAAATACGTATATCAGGTGAATGAATATTTCTGAGAATAATCTTGTGAAAAGTTTTTTATAAATCCACATACATATTCATGAATGAATTTAGGGAGTGTATAATAAGACACATATATTAAATATTTTGAAATATCTGGAGAGAATATATATATATATATATATATATATATATATATATATATATATCCACACACAGATTTTAAAAATTAGCAATATATATGCCAATCGAATTACACCGTGAAATACATATCATCCACAGATCCAAAAATATACATTTTACTGGATATGGATTTATGTATAACTTTTTTCAACTAGGAAGCTCACCCATAGTTTGAATTTTCAGTTCAAACAGCGTTTAGGAGGAGTGATCTCTTCTCACACTTTGTATCTGCCAAGTTATGTAACTCACAAGAATGTACGTGTGATACCAGGTAGGATTCTAAATGTGCATATAAAAATACATGTGCTGAATAGAATACAGAGAAAGGGAGACAGGAATTCACATATTTGTTAACTGTAAAAGCACATGGAAAACTATTTCAACAAAAAATTTACTAGATTTATAACTCCTACCCTATATAATGCAAAAGGCAAGTCCAAGTATACAACGTGCCTCCTCTGAACTGCTTGTATTTCTATTCTGTTTCGGTTATTTTTCTCCATCATATTAGGATTAGTATTCAGAATCTAGTAGGGTATGTGTTAGTGTCAGGGATTCAGTATATCAAATGTAAAATAGAAAAATGAAACCAATGTGTATGCAAATATGTGCTAAACAAAATCTTCCCACTCTCATCCAGAACAATTCCTTGACATTTCCTTCCCCCAAAGTAAGACACAATTAGAGGAGTAGAGTAATAAAATCTGTGAATAATATGCTCAGGAGTTTACAACCTTGGAAGTGGTAGAGGAGTTTTCCTAGTATGGGACAGGATAAAAACTCCATATATATGGAGCTCTGCTGGCCTAAATACTTCTTGAGAAACTGCCTCTGAGATTGGGCACTTGAAATATATGTTTTTGTCAGGAGCTTTAGCTTCTTTCTAGTGAGACCATCAAAGCTGTGTCTGCATCTATGTGACCTGGAGGACATGATTTCCTATTTTCCAATGAACATGAGGCAGCAGTGCTGAATTCTCTCTTTTAAGTAAACTGTGGCCACTGGGGGCTAAGGGTATTCCCATGTGGACTGGGAAGCCATTTGGTCATCCTCCACTTTTCGTGGTGTTTCTTGCTGCTGCACTGGGACTTTGGCATTTGCTTCATGAAATAAAAGAAGTTCAACTGGGACACAGTTCTGGAGGCAATTCTTTCATGTGTGGTTGGTCAGGATCTGCAGGAGAATGCACCAACCAGGCATCTATCCCACATAGCTTGACCACATGTCTATAGCAACCTGATTCTGAACATTGCCCGGAAACATCTCCATATAACAAGAAGCCTTTACATGGAAGGGTCTGCTGGCTGCACCATGTCAGTCACAAGCCATTTGGAAGCCAATGGCAGATCCACATGGCCCCACCACAAATTTTTTATCACACACCTGCCTACCACTGCTCTAGGCCCACTACTCAGCAGGTTCCAACATACTGGCATCTCTGTTCTACACCATTTTCATGAAACCCACTCAATCAAGGCACTGTCTTGCATATTTACGATCAGCAACAGGACATCCAAAGTTTCTCCAGTGCCACCTGGTCATGGGAATTTCAAAAATTTCATGGTATTTATCTAGGCATTTTTCAAGGATGACGTTGCAGGCACTGTGGGTTTCAATTCATTCAGGAACCATTAAATGGTGAGGAAGCTCATTTCAATGAATGCTCTGTAGAACTCTCACAGGCAAGGCTTCCCAAAGAGTGGCCAAAATGTCACATGAAGCCAGGCCCATTGAGGTCTACAATGTGACGTCCATGGGTGTTGTGACTCTCAACTATGGCTGCCAAGTCTTTCAGAATTAAATCATGTGATATCCTGGCTGAGATACCCAGGGCTCTGTGGAAAGCCAACCTGGGCCTAGATCTAAGTTTCCAAGGGTGATTCTCATGGGTGGACTCCTAAAATCCCAACAAAATTCATGGCAATACTTCTCTGAATTCAGTCTCTAAGGGGAATCACACCAGAGTTCAAGCCCAGGTGGTCCAGGTCATGTCTTCATACTGGACACAAATGACCAAATTTAAAACCAAAACCCTCCCATATGGCCCTCATCTTCTTCCATATAGACACTAATCACAACCTCTGGCGGAAGGTTTCCATGAGTGGCGGAGTCCAAGAGAGTGTCCAAAATAACTCCCTTGCCCCTCATTGGCGTAAATTCAGGGTGGTCTGGACACCCTTCATGTGAAACAGGAGTGATCAAATATGCTAGACGTTAATACTTCTATGCTTCTCCAATTTGTGGAAAACTGAGTGTCAGGTATATATTTTTATGTGATTTGCAGTCATGAGAAATCACAAGCACCTCTGCAGGTCTTTGAAGAACCCATTTGACCCAAACGATCCCTATTCTCACTTGATGGAGTTCAAGAACTTTAAAGAGGAAAGCGACAGACTTCATCCACAAGGACTGCTTTTTGGCCATTTTGGTTTTGGATGCACACATGGGATCTCTCTTTACATCCACCAGGTGCTGAGAATCTAAGCCACAACCTCACACAGGGCCAAGAGGCTGATTCAGACACATCCCTTTCCAAAGCAATTAAGCAAAGAGCCACAGGTGATGCCCATTCATTTCCATTTGAAAACTGTTTTCTTTAGGCTTCACAAAGGGGTGGCCTGAGTCAAAGACCTTCCTGACATTCAGGGGAACAGAACAATAGGTTAGCAAATGGCCCAAAGCAGTGTTTCTCCACTGAGACTTTCCTGGTCACACTGATATCTGAATTTTCTGAGATGCTCACCATTCCCTTCAGCTATCCAGTACATGGCCATGTCACAGAGCTTGGAGGTGGTACTTATCTTGGTCACAAAATCATGAGCCTATTCTGGAGAGTGGCCAGAATTCAGGAAGAAAACAGGAACTTAGGAAGATAGCAGGTGTTACCCATCCATAAGGCAAGCCGCATTCCTTTCATACATTGGGCAGAAAGAATTCTGGTAAGCTTTCTACTAGCCTGGACACATCCTTTGATGCATTCTCTTTTCTAATGTCTACAACCATGGACACAGTGGGATACACAGACTTAAAAACACTCGCCTTGTCAAATCAATTGTTAGAAATCGTCCACTCCAAACCAAACAAACTGCCTTTCCTACCTATTCTCAAAACATGAGACAAAATCACAAACACACACTCACACCCACAAAGTCACCTCCTTTCCCAAAGTAGGTCTCTGACTATCGGGTGTGACCTCTGACTGGTGGGCCGTACTATGTTCCCATCAAATGGCCTGTTCTGTCTCAGATCTGGTTTCCTTGGCCAACTCTGTGAAGTTGTCAGGAGACAGCGGTGAGCCACTTCCTGCTTACTCAGGAAAGGCCACTCTTCAGAGCTTTCCTGGCATTTGGCCATTCTCACATCAGTAGATACCAAGAAAGACTGACTCTGTCCTTGGTAAATCAAAAGAAGGGAGACCACTGGGACTGGGCCTGGGAGTAGATTTGTGTGCCTGGATGCCTGGATCCCAAGTTCAGAGAGTTCCATCACCAAGAATGTGAGGTGAGGTCACTTCCTTCAGGAACTGAATGAGGTCAATGCCTTGGCAAGCACGTTGTCCAAACATTTGCTTCCAAAGGTCCCATGAAATTGAGGCTGTCCCTAATTCCTTTGACAATTTCACAAGTTAGAATGGTATATCAAACATTGGTAACCGGGAACAGCTCTCCACAGAGGCCTCGTTTGGTCCTTCTTCTCTACATAAAGAAGAGAGAGGCTGATTCAGACACATCCCTTCATGCTGACCAGGTTGTTTGCAATGAAAGATGACTTTTGCTCTCTCAGTTCCTTCATAGGTGCCTACAACTTCTCTAGGGATCATTTGCGCATAGACCTTTGAGTTTCTCAGCAGTTGGAAGATCCCCTACATTCCTGTATTTTAAGACCAACTCTGTCCTTGCTCTTCTCTAAAGTTAGATTGAAGGAACAGTGTATGGTTAGGGTTAATAACAGGTTTGATTTGGAATAGAAATCATTCTGCTGGATGAATAATGGTATTGGGAATCTGCGATATTTTCAAGAATATATAGGTAAAATATAGGAATCTGAAAACAGAAATCTAGGTAAGATTTGAAGCCCAGAAGGGCATTGGGCCCTTGATTGCGGTATTAAGCATAGGACCTTGCAACTTGGATGATTGATTTTCAAAGAGAACTTCCAGTCAAAATGGATAGTCAGGAGTATTAGGAAGATAGTCGGTATGTTTATAAAGGAGAGTGAGTATAGGATTTGGACCAAAAGTTCTTTAGCTATAGGGTTTCGGGTATTGAGTGAATGTAAATGTCAGCACATGTGAAGAATTAATCACAATGATGAACTGGGGAAAATATGTAGGAATGCAGATATCAATAGAGACTTTAGGAAATCTGGCAAAGTATAGTCGGTAGTGAAATGTTAATAAAATAGATTCTTGTCACTTCCTGTTTTTCTGTATGCTTAATAAAACACTGTTGAAATCTTGAGAAGTGTTTTCTAAACTTTTTCCCAGAATGTGCTGTCCCCAACAGCCAAACTTCAGAATGTACTCCCTCACCCAGTTGCACGCAAACTGCTCACCCGCCCAGGCCCATCAATAAACTTTCCTCCCTGCCCTCTTCAAGGAAAGTATATAAGCTCTGCTTAAGCTGTTTTCAGGGTTCTCTGCTCTATTCAAATGAGCTCTGAGCCCCAGCATGCTGGACCCCCAATAAACCCTTTGTTTTTGCATGAGAGAGTCTCTTAGTGGTCTCTTCCCCCAATGCTCTTCCGATCTTTATATATGGAGGTTCCACCGAAATCCAGCAGCGGTGAACGAGAGACCCCAATGGGCTACTCTCAGGGTAAGTAAGGCGCCTCTTTCTGGTTTCAGGTTTCAGGTTAGGGCTTGGCAAAATGGCTGTCGATGAAGTGTGTGAGCTCTCTTTGATGGTGGCTGGCAGACGTGTCACAGAGCCACAAGCCAAGTCCCTGGGGGAGGCCACAGAGGACTCGGGAATCGAGGAATAATAGTCCCCTCGACTCAGTGATACTTTGTTTCAGATTCGGTATTGCCAGCCCATCGGGTTTTGCCGCCTGCTCAGTCTTGGTCTCAGTGTTGGACGTCCATTGCCTGTCTTTATTGTTTTCTCTTGTCTGTGTCCTGTGTCGTTGCTTTTACTGTTTGTGTATCTTTCATTATGGGACAGATCACTTCAATGCCTCTGTCCCTGACCCTTGATCTATGGACCAAAGTCCGCTTAAGGGCTCAGAATGTTTCTTTTTCAGTAAAACGCTGGACCTGGCAGACTCTGTGTGCCTCAGAATGGCCCACCTTTGGATTCGGATGGCCCCTAGAAGGATCTTTCTACTTCCCACTAATTTAAAAAGACAGAGATATTGTCTTACAGCCAGGGCCACATAGCCATACTGATAAACAGGAATATACCTTAACTTGGCAGGACCTCTGCAAATCTCCTCTTCCGTGGGTGAAGCCTTTCCTTGCTGTGTCCCCGTTCCTACTCCTTCCCCCACGATCTCTTAACCCCTCTGCTCCTCCTGCTCCTCCACCCTCTGTTCTCCCTGAGTCACAAGATTTGACTCTACTGGACTCTCCTCCCCTTCCTTATCTTCTACCCTTGTCCCACAACCCCCAACACCCTCTAAGTGATTCTCCAGCTGCTGACTCAGCCTCTCCGCAATTGGAGGACGCTAAGCCAGCCCAGGGCCCTCCAGATAACTCCCCTGCGTCACACACAGCCCCTCCTCCCCTGGAGGAAGCTGGACTTGCTAAAGGAACTCGCTGGTGGCAAATGATTGAAAACCCTGGAACTCCCGTGTTGCTTCCCTCCATCCCTAAGGGCCAATGATTGATGATGGCCATGGGGAAAAAAATGGAAGCCTACCAGTATTGGCCTTCTCCTCTTCAGACCTATATAAATGGAAAAATAACAATCCCCCTTTTACCGAGGACCCAACCTGGCTCTCAGGTCTGGTGAAGTCATTGATGTTTTCACACCAACCTACTTGGGATGACTGCCAACAACTCCTAGGGACTTTCTTCATGACAGAGGAACAAAAGAGAATCCTCCTGGAGGCTAGAAAAAAGTATCCTCGGACCAAATGCGTGACCGACACAACTTCCCAACATATTCAAAGCCGGCTTTCTCTTGAAACGACCCAACTGGGACCCCAACACCTTTGAAGGTAGGGAGCATCTGTCCACTTATCGCCGGGCTCTAATAGTGGGTATCTTAGTGGCCGCTAGGTGACCAACTAATTTGGCCAAGGTAAGAGAGATTATTTAAGGGCCTGATGAATCCCCCTGTATGTTCCTAGAGATAATTATGTAGGCATATAAGAGACATACTCCTTTCGATCCTCAGGCAGAGGATCAATAGGCATCTGTCACAATGGCCTTTATTGGGTAAGCTGCCCTGGATATTAAAAGAAAGTTACAATGCTTAGATGGATTACAAGATATGACTTTGAGGGATTTAGTCAGAGAACCCGAGAAGGTATACTTTAAGAGAGAAACTGAGGAAGAGAAGGGAGCTGAGTGAGGATAAAAGAAACAAAAGACAGACTAAGGCATTGACTAAGGTCCTGGTCACAACAACAAATAGGCCAGAAACTAAGAAACAGAGAGACAGGAAGGGATACCTGGGCACACACTAGAGGCCACCCCTGGCCTCAGATCAATGTGCCTACTCTAAAGAAAAAGGACACTGGGCCAAAGAGTGCCCTAGAAAGAGACAGCCATGCCAGCCAGATATTCTGACTCTGGAGGAATACTAAGAAAGTCCGGGCTCAGATCCTCTCCCTGACCTCAAGGTAACTTTTGAAATGGAGGGGAACACAATAAACTTTGAAGTAGATACAGGGGCAATATACTCAGCCCATAAGGCCCATTGGGCCCTCTACCGAATAAAAGGTCTCTAATTCAAGAGTCTAACAGAAGTAAATATCGGGCTTTGACAACTACGAGGACCATGGACCAGGGAAAAGGAAAAATCCATCACTCCTTCCTAGTAATCCCTGGCCCCATTGATGGGCAGAGTTCTGCTCACCAAGCTCTGGGCCAAAATAACTTTTAACCCTGAAGGCCCCCAAGTGGAATTTTTTAATCCTTCAGTAACTACTCCTATAATCATGGCTCTAACTATGTCACTAGCAAATGTTCATCAACTCACTCACCTTTGTTCAAAGAAACTGCATTCATTCGTGAAGGATCAAGAACACAGTTTTCCACTAACCTACTCACAGCAAAAGGAAATAACTGAATGGGTAACAAAAGCCTGTCAGGTCCATTAATTGGTTAAAGCTTACACTTCCAAGCTTCCTGCAGGAAAGCACCTATGAGGAACCAGACGAGGACAATTCTGGGAAGTGGACTTTACTGAAATTAAGCCAGTAAGGTATGGACTTAAATAACTCCTAGTCTTTGAACATACATTTTCAGGATGAATTGAAGCCTTCCCCACACACACACAAAAAAAGAAATAAAAAAGAAGAAAAAAGAAACATCGCAAATGGTTGTAAAGAAGATCCTGGAAGATATTTATTCTCCCCTTGACGACCAGTAGTCTTAACCCTCATCAGCCCCTTAAGCTGCGATGGCTGATCACAAATCCTACTGGACACGAAGTATGGCCTATCTCGAATACAGCCCCCTTACGAACCTGGTGGCCATCTCTCCACCCAGTCATTTGTCAGCTGGCTATAGGTCGTTCCTATTGGGATATCCCTGATTAACAGGATCCCACTAAAATTCCATTAAATCCCTTCCGTACCATAGATAATGGAAACAAACATTATAGATGTAGGGACACGTGAGCCAGATGCAGGTTGGCTAGCCTAGATTACTATGTTTGCCCGGCAGACTATCAAAGCCACAAACAGTCACGGCTGTGGGGGGGGGGAGAGCAGACTTCTATTGTAAGTCATGGGGATGTGAGCATACAGGGACTGTCAGATGGAACCCAAACTCCTCATCAAATTCTGTACACAGCATTGGCCATATTACGAATTAGATAACCAAAACCGATGGCCCCCAGAGGGGTCTCTAGATCCTCAAATTCTGTGTGACCTTTTTAACTTCTGCAAGTGCTCAAAAGGGTGAAAGGAGATTCCGCTATGTGGAGGCATTCTCTCTCCTTTGCTCACATCCTGAACTATGCTTCTCCAATAGATGCTCACCCTCAGCCTTGTGCTCTAGACTCTCTGCTGTCACTCCCACCTCAGCAACTTGATTTCTCCCCTCCAATATCTAGATCAAAAACCCAAATCTCGACTGGTTCTCAGACCATTGCTCCCTTGCTGAGGTTGCAGGTACTGAGGTACCACTCCATTCACTCACTCCGCTCCTCTCCTGTCAGTGCCAGCACCGGGTCCCACCCAGTCCTCTTACCACCTAATGCAAAGCTCAAACCCGCTGAGAAGAATCCTCAGACCCTAATACAAGATGTAATGAAAATGGCCTTTAATGTTGCTTTGTCATCACTAAAAACAGGTTACTAAGAATTTAAAGTCCCTCACAGGCTTTTTGGAATCTCACTCCCGTCTCCCCCTCTGTTCTATCTGTTCTACTGCTCAAGTTTTTGTTGCTATTAAGATCCCAAAGCCCTCTCCCAATATTCTTTTACATCTCTCCTTCCTCATTCTCAGATCCACAGAGCTGCTCTTATTTCTGCCTTCCAAATTGTCCCCCTCTGTACCAGGCCCACAGAAAAGTCTTAACTGACCTTCTCCAGAAGTCTTCACCATGGCTGATTTAGGACTTTCAGCAAAAGAGTCCCTATAAAAGAGTTCACTGTAGATAAACTTCCTATTTTTGTGTTGCCCTGGTCTCCTTGGCAACTGGCTAAAAAATTCAGCACTCCTGATCTAGACACACCCTTACTAGTTTTTCACAAAATATTTGAAAAAAAGTCCTCTGGCCTTGAGCTGGGGCTTCACAGAGATGGCTACATTTCTAAGATAAAGAAGTTACAAACTGGGCTGTAAGGAAACAGCTGGAAGGGGGAAAAAAAGAAAGGGAAGACACCCACACCCAGGTGTCCTTGAAAAGTTAACTTGCCCAAACTGAGGAAAAAAGAGAAACAAAAACTGCTTTTTGTGAACTTCTGCAGACTGTGAACTTCTGAGCCCCTTCCCTTACGTGTTGGGTACAAAATTCTGAAACTACGTAACTTGGGTTTCAGGGGATTAATTGATTACAACAGAAGCAATGCCCTCTGAATCTGGTTGAAACCAAAAAAGACTGTTTCCGTGTCTTTGGTGCTATCTTAGGTGCCTTGCCTTGTCCGTCCCTACAACAGTATAATTCTATATACTTAAACATTGTTTATGTTTTCATGAAATGGTCAACAGATGTGGTTATTTGTGAAATGGTGCAGATGTTTCCCAGAGTGCTCTATCATGACGCAGGTTCATCTGAAGATCAAAGAGGGGGACATACAACCCGGTTCCGCTGGGAACATATGTCCCTCACCTTAGCCATTCTATTACGAATAGGAGTTGCTGCAGGGTTGGGCACAAGAACCACTGCTCTGGTCCATGGGACACAACAAGTGACCTAATTAGAAGAAGCAATAGATCAAAACTTAAAGATTTTAGAAACCTCCATCACAGCTTTGCAGGAATCTTTAACCTCTCTCTCTGAAGATGTTTTACAGAAAAGGCGAGGGTTGGACCTCCTTTTCATGACAGAAGGGGGCCTTTGTGCTTCATTGAGGGAAGAATGTTGTTTTTATGTCGACAATACTGGAGTTGTAAAAAAATCTATGAGTAAATTAAAAAGATGCCTTGAAGAGCAACAACGAGAGAGAGAGGCACAAAAACGGTAGTTTGAGTCTTTTTTTACACAGTCCCCCTGGTTAATTATGTTTTTATCAACCCTGGCTGGTCCAATAATAATCCTCATACTATTACTAACTATAAAACCCTGTTTCCTCAATCATGTAATTTCTTTTCTCCAAGCTCAAATTGGACAAATTAAAATTATGGTAATACCCCACTAGCAGACATAGAATGTGACACCCCACAATGATCACTTTTATGATTAAAAGTAGCCAGAAAAAGAAGTGGGGAATGAAAGGTTAATAAAATATGTACTTGTTACTTCCTGTTTTTCTGTACGCTTAACAAAACACTGTTGAAATCTTGAGAACTCTTTGCTAATCTTGTTGCCAGAATGTGCTGTCCCCAATTGCCAAACTGCAGAATCTACTCCCTCACCCGGTTGAATAGAAACCTGAACTGTACTTGGATCATTGAATGTAGAAGAGAACATCCATTCAAAAAGTTATAGTCAGTTGGATTAGAAAGATAGTCGGTAAGTTTAGGAAGAAAAGTGAGTATAGGATTTGGAACAAAAGTTCTTTAGCAATAGGGTTTTGGTTAGAGAGTCAATGTAAATGTCAACACAAGTGAAGAGTCAGTCACAATGATGCACAGGGCAAAATATGTAGGAAAGCAGATATCAATAGAGACATTAGGAAATCAGGAAAAGAATAAAGTGAGTGATGGGATTAGATATTTTCAACAGGGTTGAGGATGAATATGTGAGCTTAGGATAAAACAAATATGAAGTCAACAATAGGATTGACATTTGATAGCATTAGCGTAGCCCAAGACAGTGTCCAAAATAAGCTCTGTTGCCCCTCATTTGCCTAAATTCCCAGTGGCCTGTACAACCTTCCTGTGTACCAGGAGTGATCAAATAGGCCTGCCCTTAATACTGCTCTGCTTCTCCAATTTGAGTCCTACTGAGTGTCGGGTACAGATTCTTTATGTGAATTGGAAAGATGAGAAAACTCAAGCACCTATTGGATAGCCTCTGAATAGATTTGAAGAACTCATTTGACCCAAAAGATCCCTATTCTCACTTGATGGAATTCAGGAACCTTACAGAGGAAGGCAAAATACTTCATCTACAATGACTGCTCTTTTTGCCATTTTGGATTTTATGCACCCATGGGATCTTTCTTTAGATCCATCAGGTGCTGAGAATCTAAGTCAAAGAATCACACTGGGCCAAGAAACTGATTCACACACATCTCTTTCCAAATCAATTAAGGAAAGAGCCAAAGGTAAAGCATATTCATTTCCATTTGAAAAATCTTTCCTTCAGGATTCACAAAGTGTTGGCCTGAGACAAAGACCTTCCTGACTCTCAGGGCAACAGAACAATAGGTAAGCAAATGGCCCAAAGCAGGGATTCTCCACTGAGACTTTACTGGTCACACTGATATCTGAGTTTTCTGAGATGCTCGACATTCCATTCAGCTATCCAGTACATGGCCATGTCACAGAGCTTGGAGGTAGTACATATCTTGGACACAAAACCATGAGCCTATTCTGGAGATTGGCCATAATTCAGGAAGAAAACAGCAACTTAGGAAGGTAGCAGGTATCGCCCATCAATAAGGCAAGCCGCATTCAATTCATAAATTGTGCTGGATGAATGCTGGGAAGCTTTCTATGAGACAGGACACATCCATTGATGCATTCTCTTTTCTAATGTCTACAAGCACGGACACAGTGGGATACACAGACATAGAAACACTTGCATTGTCAAACGACTTACTAGAAACAGTTCACTCCAAACCAAACAAACTGCCTTTTCTACCTATTCTCAGAACATGAGACAAAACCACAAACCCACACCCGCAATGGCACCTCCTTCCCCCAAATAGGTCTGTGACTCTCCGGAGTGTGCTCTGACTGATGGGCCATACTATGATCCTCCGAAATGGCCTGCCCTGTCTCAGATCTGATCTTCTTGGCCAACAATGTAAAGTTGTTAGAAGCCAGGAGTGAGCCACTATCTGCTTTCTCAGGAAGAGCCCCTCTTCCGAGCTTTCCTGGCATTTGGCCATCCTCACATCAGTAGGTATCAAGAAATACTGACTCTGTCCTTTGTAAATCCAAAAAAGTGAGACCACTGGGACTAGGACTGGGACTGGCTCTGGGTGCCTGGCTTTCTGTATACCAAGTTCAGAAAGTTCCATCACCAAGGAAGTGAGATGAGATCACTTCCTTCAGGAACTGAATGAGATCACTGCCTTGGCAACCACTTTGTCATAACAATTGCTCCCAACGGTCCCATGAGATGAGGGCTGCCCCTACTTCCTGTGACACTTTCACAAGTTAAAATGGTATATCACCCGTAGGCAAAAGGGAACAGCTCTCCACACAGGCCGGGTTTGGTACATCTTCTCTACATTAAGAAGAGATAGGCTCATTCTGACGCAACCCTTAATCCTGACCAGGTTGTTTGCCATGGAAGATGATTTTTGCTCTCTCAGGTCTTACATAGCTGCCTACATCTTCTCCAGAGATCATTTCTGCATGGAGCTTTGAGGTTCTCAACAGATGGAAGATCCACTGTATTCCTGTATTGTAAGACCAACACTGTCCCTGCTCTTCGGTAAACATAGATGTGAATTGGAGTCATGAGAAAACCCACGAACCTATGGGATAGCCTCTGCAGAACTTTAAAGAATTCACTTGACCCAAATGATCCCTATTCTCACTTAATGGAGGTCAGGAACCTTACAGACGAAGGCGAGAGACTCTATCCACCATGACAGTTCTTTTGTCCATTTTGGTTTTGGATGCACACATGGGATTTTTCTTTAGACCCATCATGTACTGTGAATCTAAGCCACAGCCTCACATAGGGCCAAGAGGCTGATTCAGACACATCCATTTCCAAAGCAATTAACCGAAGAGGCACAGGTAATGACCATTCAATTCCATTTGAAAACTATTTTCTTCAGGCTTCACAAAGTGTGGCCTGAGGCAAAGACCTTCCTGACATTCAGGGCAACAGAATAGGTAAGCAAAAGGCCCAAAGCAGGGTTTCTCCACTGAGACTTTCTTGGGCATACTGATATCTGAGTTTTCTGAGATACTCACCATTCCCATCAGCAATCCAGTACATGGCCATGTCACAGAGATGGAGGTGGTACATATCTTGGACACAAAATCATGAGCGCATTCTGGAGAGTGTCCAGAATTCAGGAAGAAAACAGGAATTTAGAAAGATGGCAGGAATTGCCCATCCATACGGCAAGCTGCAGTCCATTCATAAATTGCACAGGATGAATGCTTTGAAGCTTTCTCGTAGACAGGGCACATCCATTGATGCATTCTCTTTTCTACTGTCTACAATCACGGACACAGTATGATATATAGACACAGAAACACTCACGTTGTCAAAGGACTTATTAGAAACAGTTCACTCCAAAACAAACAAACCAGCTTTCCTAACTATTCTCAGAGCATGAGACAAAACCACAAACTCACACTCACACCCAAAATGGTACCTCTTTCCCCAAAGTAGGTCTGTGTCTATCCGGAGTGTCCTCTGACTTGTGGGCCATACTATGTTCCCCCAAAATGGCGTGTCCTGTCTTCAATCTGGTCTCTTTAGCCAACTCTGTGAAGTTGTCAGGAGCCCGTGGTGAGAAACTACCTGCTTTCTCTGGAAAGGCCAGTCTTCATAGTTTCCAGGCATTTGGCTGTCCTCACATCAGTAGGTACCAAGAAAGAGTGACTCTGTCTTGTTAAATCCAAACAAGTGAGCCCACTGGGACATGGAGTGGGTTTGACTCTGTGTGCCTGGTTTCCTGGATCCCAAGATCACAGACTTTCATCACCAATAATGTAAGGTGAGGTCACTTCCTTCAAGAACTGAATGAAGTCACTGCCTTGGAAACCACTTTGTTTTAACAGTTGCTTCCGAGGTTCTCAAAAGATGGAGTCTGCCTCTACTTGCTGTGACTCATTCATAAGTTAGAATGGTATATCAACCATAGGCACAGGGGAACAGCTCTCCACACAGCCATGGTTTGGTCCATCTTCTCTACATTAGGAAGAGAGAGGCTAATTCAGACACATCCCTTCAACCTGCCCAGGTTGTTTGCCATGGAAGATGACTTTTGCTCTCTCAAATCCTTCATACCTGCCTACATCTTCTCCAGGGATTATTTCTGCAGGGACTTTTGAGGTTCTCAGCTGGTGGATGATACCCTACCTTCCTGGATTTTAAGACCAACTCTGTCCCTGCTCTTCTGTAAAGTGAGATTGAGGGAACAGTGTATGGTTAGTGTTAATAGCATGTTCGATTTGGGTTAGGAGTCATTCTGCTGGATGAATTATGGTATTGGGAACCTGTGATATTTATAACAATATAAATGTGAAATATATGTATGAGTATGAAAACAGAGATCTAGGAAAGATTTGAAGCCCAGAAAGGCATTGGGCCCTTGATTGGTATACTTAGATTGAATCATGTTCTGCACCGAGGTCTCAGATAAATCGATATACAATGGCATAGGACCCTATACCTCGGATGATTGAAAGTAGAAGAGAACATCCAGTCAAAAGGGATAGTCTGTAGGATTAGGAAGATAGTAAGTAGGTTTAGGAAGAAGAGTGAGTCTCGGAGTTGGACCAAAAGTTCTTTAGCAATTGGTTTTCAGTTAGAGGGTGAATGTAAATGTCAGCACATGTGAAGAGACAGTCACAATGATGAACTGGGAAAAATATGTAGGAAAGCAGATATCAATAGGGGCATTAGGAAATCAGGAAACATATAAAGTGAGTGATAGGATTAGATATTTTCAATAGGCTTGAGGTTAAATATATAATCTTAGGAAGAAACAAATATGTAGTAACCAATAGGATTGACATTTGAGAGCAGTAGGCACCCTGGACATAGATGCTTTTAGTAATCCATGGTCACTTCCCATTTAGGCTTTGGTACAATCATATGTGTGACCTTTGCATTTTGTGTACAGAATACTACTGTGGTAAAATGTATATATAGATCAGGTGACATGAGTATTTCTTGCACTATAAAGGGGAGTAATATTCTGGAAACTTATAAATTAGTACTGGGGATAAAAATAGGTGTACCTTGTGTTGATGATTATTGAGATGATGCATGAATAGACCATATTGTGAATAAAGTATGTAACTGGATCCAACATTAAATAATGGTTTGAGTTTGCATCTGAAAATATATTGGAAATCTTATATTGATATATATACCATCATTCCAACGAGTTATATATGTAATGGTATTATTAGGGTTACGGTTTATCGTGAAGAGTGAGTTTTGCTTCCAAAATGATTATGGAATCGAAAATAATGTGTTTAGAAAGAAGTCTAGTGAAAAGACCAGTAAAGAAACATGGAGGAATACATGTGTTCTGAAGTAGTAAGTAATTGAAAGTGAACCAAATGCCAAAAAAATTTGTGAAGCTGGGGATGAAAAAATACATCCTATGATGTCCATAAACTGAAGAAATAGTAATGTACCAGTGTTGAGTAAAAATGAACTTCAAATTACACATCATGTCCCATAGCAATCTACTTGCATTAATGTTAAACTGGGTCAGTTACTGTAGAAATATTAGGATTTTTAAGCACCATCCACTGAACTTAGTTTTCAGTAGTAGGAAACCAAAATATATTTCAGGTGTATGAATATTACTGAGAATAATCTTGTGAAAATTTGAATTTAAATGAACATAAATGAATATGAATGAATTTAGGGAGTGTATAATAAGACACATATTTTTCATATTTTTTTAAAATCTGGAGAATATACACACACACACACACACGCACACACACACACACACACGCACACACACACACATTAATATTTAGCAATATATATGCCAATCGATATTCATCATGAAATATAATTCATTCACAAATCCAAAAATATTCATTTTACTGAACATGGATTTATGTATAGTGTTTTTCACTAGGAATCTCACCCATAGGTGGAATTTTCAGTTCCATCATTATTTAGGGAAAGTCATCTCTTCTCACAATTTTTATATTCCAAAGCCAGTGATCTTTCAAGAATGTACGTGTGATACCAGGTAGGATATTGTATATGCATAAAAAAATTACATGTGCTGAATAGGATACAGAGAAAGGGAGACAGGAATTTACATATGTGATAACTTTAAAAAATCATGGAGAAATATTAAAATGAAAAGTTTACTAAATTTAAAACACATACTCTTGATAAAGAGGAAGACAAATACAAATATACACCATGCTTCCTATGAAAGGACTGTACTTCTATTCAGTTAGGTTTTTTTTTCTCCATGATATTAGGATTAGTAGTCAGAGTCTAGTAGGGTATGGGTTAGTGTCAGGGATTCAGTATTTCAAATGGAAAATAGGAAAATGAATCTAATGTGTATGCAAACATGTGATACACAAAAATCTTCCCTCTCTTATCCAGAACAATGCCTTGACATAACCATCGCTAAAAGTAAGACACAATTAGAGGAGAGGAGTTAGAAAACCTGTGAATACATATGTGGAATAAAAAATGCTCAGGAGTTCACAACACTGGAGGTGGTAAAAGAGTTTACAAAAGTATGGGAGAGGATAAACACTCCAGAAACATGGAGCTGTGCTGACCTAAAGACTTATTGAGAAACTTCCTCTGAGGTTAGGCACAAGAAATATATGTACGGCAATATGTAAATCAATGGTTCTGCAACTGATGTGATTCTGCAATCTGTATATAGAATAAAAATGGGAGCTCATATCCCACTTGAATCAAAGTGTGAAATATGATATATCAAGAAGTATGTAATGTTTTGAACAACCTACAATGAAAATTAATTAAAAAAAGAAAAAGAAATATATGTAATTGTCAGGAGATTTAGCTTCGTTTATAGTGACACCAAAAATCTGGGTCTGCATCTATGTGACCTGGAGGACATGGTTGTTTATTTTGTAATGAACATGAGGCTGCAGGTCTGAATTCTCCCTTTGTAGGTAAACTGTTGCTACTGGGAGCTAAGTGTCTTCCCGTGTGGTCTGTGAAGCCATTTGGTCATCCTCCACTTTTCAGGGTGTTTCTTACTGCTGCACTGGGAATTTGGTATTTGCTTCACGAAATACAATATGTTCAACTGGGACACAATGCTGGAGGGTGTTCTGTCATGTGTGGTTGGTCAGGGTCTGAAAGAGAATGTACGAACCAGGCTTCTATCCCACATAGCTTTCCCCTTGACAATAGCAACCTGATTCTGAACATTGCCCTGAAACCTCTACATATAACAAGATGCCTTTACATATAAAGGTCTGCTGCCTGCACCATGTCAGTCGCAAGTTTTGGAAGCCAATGGAAGATCCAGGTGGTCCTACCAAAAATATTTATTTACACACCTACAGTCCACTGCTCTACACCCACTACCCAGCAGGCTCCAACTTACTGGCATTTCTGTTCTACACCATTTTCACGAAACTCAGTCAATCAAGGCACTGTTTGTTATACTCATGATCAGCAGCAGGATATCTAAAGGTTATCCAGTGCCACCTGGTCATGGGGATTTCAAAAATTACATGGTATTAATCTAGTCATTTTTCAAGGATGATGTTGGAGGCACTGTGTGTTTCATTTAATTCAGGAACCATTAAATGTTGAGGAAGCTCATTTCAATGAAAGCTCTGGAGAACACTCACAGGCAAGCCTTCCCAAAGAGTGGCCAAAAGGACACATGAATCCAGGCCCATTGAGGTATACAATGTGAGGTCCATGTGTGTTTGGACTCTCAACTATGGCTACCAAGTCTTTAAGAACTAAATCATGTGATATCCTGGCTCAGAATCCCTGAGCTCTGTGGAAAGCCATCCTGGGCCTAGATCTCAGTTTCCAAAACCGATTCTCATGCCCGGTCTCCTAAAATCCCAACACTATTCATGGCAATACTTCTCTGAGGTCAGTTCCAGAACTCAGTCTCTAAGGGGAATCACACCAGAGTTCAAGCCCTGGTGGACCCAGTCATCTCTTCCAACTACCACACAAATTACCACAATTAAAACAAGAACCCTCCCATATGGCCCTCATCTTCTTTCATATAGACACTCATCATAATCTGGCTGGAGGTTTCCATGAGGGGCGCAGACCTAGACAGTGTCCCAAATAAGCTCCTTTGCCCCTCATTTGCCTAAAGTCAAGGTGGCCTGGACACCCATCCTGTGAACCAAAAGTGATCAAATAGGCCTGCCATTAATACCGCTCCAATTTGAGGACTACTGTCTGTGGGGTTTAGATTCTTTATGTGAATTGTAGTCATGAGAAAACCCAAGCACAATGTGCTAGCCTCTGCAGGTTTTGTAGAACTCTTTTGACCCAAAGGATCCCATTCTCACTTGATGGAGGTCAGGAACCTTACAGAGGAAGTCGAGAGACTTCATCCCAATAATTGTTCTTTTGGCGAATTTTCTTTTGGATGCACACATGGTAACTTTCTTTAGATCCATCAGGTGCTGAGAATCTAAGCCACAGCCACACACAGGGCCAAGGGCCTGATTCAGACACATCCCTTTCCAAAGCAATTAAGGAAAGTGCCACAGGTATGCCCATTCATTTCCATTTGAAAACTGTTTTCTTCAGGCTTCAAAAAGGGGTGGCCTCAGGCAAAGACCTTCCTGACATTCAGGGCAACAGAACAATAGGTAAGCAAAAGGCCCAAAGCAGGATTTCTCCTCTGAGACTTTCCTGGTCACACTGATATCTGAGTTTTCTGAGATGCTCGCCATCACCTACAGCTATCCAGTACATGGCCATGTCACAGAGCTTGGAGGTGGTACATATCTTGGACACAAAACCATGGGCCTATTCTTGAGATTGGCCGGAATTCAGGACGAAAATAGAAACTTAGGAAGGTAGCAGGTGTTGCTCATCGATAAGGCAAGCTACAGTCCATTCATAAACGGGGCAATATGAATGCTGAGAAGCTTTCTACTAGACACGACACATCCATTGATGAATTCTCTTTTCTAATGTCTACAACCATGGAAACAGTAGAATACACAGACATAGAAACACTCGCCCTGTGAAAAGACTTACTAGAAACAGTCCACTTCAAATGAAACAAACCGACTGTCCTACCTATTCTCAGAAAATGAGACAAAACCACAAACCCACAACCACACCCACAAAGGCACCTCCTTCCCCTAAGTAGGTCTGTGACTATCCAGAGTGTCCTCTGACTTGTGGGCCATAATATGTTTCCCCAAAATGGCCTTTCCTGTCTCAGATCTTGTCTCCTTGGCCAACTCTGTGAACTTCTTAGGAGCCAACGGTGAGCAACTACCTGCTTTCTCATGAAAAACCCTGCATCCGAGCTTTCCTGGCATTTGGCCTTCGTCACATCTGTAGGTACCAAAAAATACTGACCCTGTCCTTGGTAAATCCAAACAAGTGAGACCACTGGGACTGGGACTTGGATTGGCTCTGTGTGCCTGGCTTCCTGGATCCCACGTTCAGAGAGTTCCATCACCAAGAAAGTGAGGTGAGGTCACTTCCTTCCTGAACTGAATGAGGGCACTGTCTTGGCAGCCACTTTGTCCTAACTGTTGCTTCCAAGGGTCCCAAAAGATTGAGGCTGCCCCTACTTCCTGTGACATTTTCACAAGTTAGAATGGTATATCAACCAAAGGCACCCAGGAATAGATCTCCACACAGGCCTGGTTTGGTCCATGATCTCTACATTAAAAAAAATCTGATTCAGACACAACCTTTTATCCTGACCGGGTTGTTTGCCATGGAAGATGACTTTTGGTCTCTCAGGTCCTTTATTGCTTCCTACATCTTCTCCAGGGATCATTTCTGCATGGACCTTTGAGGTTCTCAGCAGGTGGAAGTTTTTCTACATTTCTGTATTGTAATATCAACTCCTTCCCTGCTCTTCTGTAAAGTTAGATTGAGGGAACAGTGTCCGGTTATGGTTAAAAACATGATCGATTTGGGTTAGAAATCATTTTGCTGGATGAATGATCGTATTGAGAACTTGCTATGTGTAGAAGAATATATAGGTGAAATATATGTATGAAAAAAGAAATCTAAGTCTGATTTGAAGCCCAGAAGGGCATTGGGCCCTTGATAGGGATACGTGGTGTTGAATTACGTTCTGCAGAGTTGTCTCAGATAAATCGATATTCAATGGCATAGCACCTTGTACGTTGCATGAATTAATGTAGAAGGAACTTCAAGTCAAAAAGGCATAGTCGGTAGTGAAAGGTTAATAAAATTAATAAAATAGGTACTTGTCACTTCCTGTTTTTCTGTATGCTTAACAAAACACTTTTGAAATCTTGAGAAATGTTTGCTAATCTTGTTCTAGAATGTACTGTTCCCAACAGCCGAACTGCAGAATGTACTCCCTCACTCGGTGTCATGCAAACCGCCCACTCGCCCTTACCCATCACTAAACTTCCCTCTCTTCCCTCTCCAAGGAAAGTATATAAGCTCTGCTTAAGCTGTTCTCAGAGGTCTCTGCTCTATTTAATTTAGCTCTGAGCTCCAGCATGCTGGACCACAAATAAACCCTTTGCTGTTGCATGACAGTCTCTTGATAGTATCTTCCTCTGACACTCGCCTGACCTTTACATATTGAGGTTCCACCGAGTTCCAGCAGTGGCGGACGAGAGACCCCAACGGGCTCCTCTTGGAGCAAGTAAGGCGCCTCTTTCCGGTTTCAGGTTTCTTGTTAGGGCTTGGCAAAATTGCTGGCGATGAAGAGCGTGGGCTCTCTCCGACGGTGGCTGAGAGACATGTCACAGAGACAAAGGGCACCTCTCTGGAGGACCCCCCAGAGAACTCGGGAAATCAAGGAACAATAGTCTTCTCGACTCAGTGATATTTTCTTTTAGATTCGTTGTTGCCATACCATTGGGTTTTGCCGGCTACTCATTCCTGGTCTCAGTGTTGGACGTTCATTGCCTGTCTTTATGGTCTTGTCTTATCTGTGTCGTGTGTCCTTGCTTTTACTGTTTGTGGAACTTTCATTATGGAACAGAGCACGTCAATGCCTCTGTCCCTGACCCTTGATCACTGGACCAAAGTCCGCTTAAGGGCTCAGAATCTTTCTTTTTTTAGTAAAACGCTGGACCTGGCAGAATCTCTGTGCCTCAGAATGGCCCATCTTTGGAATCGTATGGCCCCTAGAAGGATCTTTCTACTTCCCACTAATTTAAAAAGTCAGAGGTATTGTCTTTCAGCCAGCGCCACATAGCCATCCGGATCAACAGCCATATATCTTAACTTGGCAGGACCTCTGCAAATCTCCTCCTCCATGGGTGAAGCCTTTCCTTGCCCCTACCTCTGCTCCTACTCCTTCCCCCATGATCTCTCAAACCCTCTCAACCTCCTCCTCCTCCACCCTCTGTTCTCCCTGAGTCACAGATTTGACTCTACTGGACTCTTCTCCCCCTCCTTATCCCCTGCCCTCGTCCCCTAACACACAACACACTCTAAGTGATTCCGCTGCTGCTGACTAAGCCTCTCTACCATTGGAGGAAGCTAAGCCGGTAATAGGATCTGACAATGGACCGATGTTCATGGCCCAGGTAAGTCAGGGGTTAGCCAGGAACCTGAGGATTAATTGGAAGTTAAATTGTGCTTATAGACCACAGAGTTCAAGACAAGTAGAAAGAATGAATAGAACCATTAAAGAGACCTTAACGAAATTAAGCTTAGAGACCAGCATAGGATTGGACTATGCTCCTGCCTTATGCAATGTTTCATGCAAGAAAAAATCCCTTTGTTTCTTTGAATAACCTTACCACGTGTGAAATTCTTTATGGTGGCCCTCCTCCAGTAGGGGACCTAAGCCCAACTGTAAGACCTAAAGATCCTTTCCACACCCCCTTGCTTGACAGACTTAAATATCTTGAAAGAACTCAGTAATACCTGTGAAAACAGCTGGCCACTGCCTACCCAACTGGGAACCAGGGGATTCCACATCCATATCAAGTAAGAGATTTCATCTATGTAAGATGATATCAGGTGTCATCCCTGGTACCCCGCTGAAAAGGACCATACCAGGTGCTATTATAACACCTACAGTGGTAAACGTAAACAGAATCACTTCCAGGATCCATGCCTCTCATCTCAAGCCTGCTCCCTGTACAGAATCTTTCTGGAAACTGAAAAAGACTGGTAACAGTTTCAAATTGTGTATTCGCAATGTGAATAAGGTTATATACTCTCCCCTTGGCTACAAGTAGTCCTAACCCTCATCAGCCCATTAAGCAGTGATGGCTGATCACAAATCCTACTGGAAAAGAAGTATGGTCTATCTCGCATACAGCCCCCTTAGGGACCTGGTGGCCATCTCTCCACCCAGACATTTGTTAGCTGGCTATAGGTATTTCCTATTGTGATATCCCTGATGAAGAGGATCCCACTAAAATACCATTAAATCCCTTCTGTACCATAGATAATGGAAACAAACATTATGGATGTAGGGACACGCAAGCCAGATGCAGGTTGGCTAGTCTAGATTACTAAGTTTGCCTGGCAGACTATCAAAGCCACAAAGAGTAACGGCTGTGTGGGGGAAAAGCCGACTTTTTCTGTATGTCATGGGAATGTGTGCATACAGGGGCTGCCTGATGGAACCCCAATTCTTCATCAAATTCAGTACACAGCATTGGCCACATTACCAATTAGACAACCAAAAACTATGGCACCCAGAGGGGTCTCTAGATCCTCAAATTTTGCATGACCTTTTTGACTTCTGCAAGTGCTCAAAAGAGTGAAAGGAAATTCCCCTATGTGGAAGCCTTTTCCCTCCTTCACTCACATCCTGAACTATGCTTCTCCAATAGATCATTATCCTCAGCCTTCTGCTCCAGACCCTCTGCTGTCACTCCCATCTCAGCAACTTGATTTCTCCCCTCCAATAACTAGATCAGAAACCCAAAGCTCCACCAGTTCTCTGACCATAGCCCCCTTGCTGAGGTAGCAGGTACATAGGTACCGCTCCACCGACTCATTCCTCTCATCTCCTGTCAGTGCCCTCACCGGGTCCCACCAGGTCCTCTTACCAGCTAACCCAATGCTCAAACGAGCTGAGGAGAGCCCTGAGACCCTTATCCAAGATGTAATATAATTGGCCTTTAAGGTTGCTTTGTCATCACTGAAAACAGGTTACTAAAATTTAAAGTCCCTCACAGGATTTTGGGATCCTCACTCCCGTCTTTCACTCTGCTCTACCTGATCTACTGCTCAAGTTTGCTGCTAGGAAATTCCAAATACCCTTTCGCATTATTCTTTTACATCTCTCTTTTCCCTCATTCTCAGATCCTCGCAGGTGCTCTCAGCCCCAACTTCCCCGTCTTTCCCCCTCTGTACCAGGTCCACAGATAAGTCTTAAATGACCTTCTTCAGAAGTCTTCACCATGGCTGAGTTTTGAACTTTCAGCCAAAGAGTCCCAATAAAGACTTTAATGTAGATAAACATTCTCTTTTGTATTGCCCTGTTCTACTTGGCCACTGGCTAAAAATCTCAGTACTTCTAAGCTAGACATCCTCTAACTAGTTTTTCACAAAATATGTGAACAAGTCCTCTGGCCTTCAGCTGGGGCTTCACAGAGATGGCTACATTTCTAAGATAAAGAAATTACCAACCGGGCTCCATGGTAACAGCTGGCAGGGGGAAAATAAGAAAGGGAAGAAAAAGCTCTCCTCCTCCCAGGTGTCCTTGAAAAGTTAACTTGCCCAGAACAGAAGGAAAAACAGAAACAAATACTGCTTTTTTAAACTTCTGAAGACTGTGAACTTCTGAGCCCCATCCCTTATATGTTGGGAACAAAATTCTGAAACTACCTAAACTTGAGTTTCAGGGGATTAATTGATTACAATAGAAGCAATGCCCTCTGAATCCGGTTGCAACCAAATAGGACTGTTTCCCTCTCTTGAGTGCTATCTTAGGTGCCTTGCTTTGTCAGTGCCTACAACAGCATAATTCTATATACTTAAACATCGTTTATGTTTTCATGAAATGATCTAGATATGTGATAATTTGTGTAATGGTGCAGATGTTTCCCAGAGTGCTCTATCATGACGCAGGTTCATTTGAGGATCAAATAGGGGGGGGCATACAACCGGTTCCACTGGGAACATATATCCCTCACTTTAGCCATCCTATTAGGAATAGGAGTTGCTGCACGGGTGGGCAGAGGAACCAGTGGCATTGTCCATGGGACACAAAAGATGACCCAATTAGAAGCAGCAATAGAGCAAAAGTAAGATATTAGAAACCTCCTTCAGGGCTTTGCATGAAACTTTAACCTCTCTCTCTGAAGTTGTTTTACAGAACAATTGAGGGTTGGACCTCCTCTTCATTAGAGAAGGGGGCCTTTGTGCTGCATTGAGGGAAGAATGTTGTTTTTATGCTGACTATACTGGAGTTGTAATAAAATCTATGAGTAAATTTAAAAGACACCTTGAAGAGCATCAACAGGTGAGAGAGGCCCAAAAAGGGTGGCTTGAGTCTTGGTTCACACAGTCCCCCTGGTTAACTACGTTTTTATCAACCCTGGCCGGTCCAATAATAATCCTCATATTATTGCTAACTATAAAACCCTGTTTGCTCAACCGTGTAATGTCTTTTCTCCAGGCTCAAATTGGACGAGTTAAACTTATGGTAATACCCCACTAGCAGACATTGAATGTGACACCCTCCAATGATCATTTTTATGATTAAAATTAGCCAGAAGAAGAAGTGGGGAATGAAATATTAATAAAATAGGTACTTGTCACATCTTGTTTTTCTGTATGCTTAACAGAACACTGTTGAAATCTTGAGAAATGTTTGCAAATCTTGTACCCAGAATGTTCTATCCCCAGCTGCCAAATTGCAGAATGTACTCCCTCTCCCAGTTGCATGCAAACCGCCCACTCGCCCTGACCCATCAATACAATTCCCTCCCTTCCCTCTCCAGGGAAAGTATATAAGCTCTACTTCAGCTATTCTCAGGGCTATCTGCTCTATTCAGGTGAGCTCTGAACCCCAGCATGCTGGACACCCAATAAACCGTTTGATGTTGCATGAGATAGTCTGTTGGTAGTCTCCTCCTCTGAAGCTCGCACCACATTTACTTGGATGATTAAATGTAGAAGAGAACATCCAGTCAAAAAGGGATAGTCTGTAGCATTAGGAAGATAGTCAGTAAGTTTAGGAAGAAGGGTGAGTATAAGATTTGGAACAAAAGTTTCTTAGCAATAGGATTTCGATTAGAGAGTGAATGTAAATGTCAGCACAGGTGAAGAGTCAGTCACAATGATGAACTGGGGAAAATATGTAGGAAAGCATATATCAATATAGACATTACAAAATCAGGCAGAGTATAAAGTGAGTGATAGGATTAGACATTTTGAACAGGGTTGAGTTTAAATATATAATCTTAGGAAGAAACAAATATGTAGTCACAAAAAGGATTGACATTTGAGAGCATTGGGCAAATTTCAGGTGGATGAATATTTCTGAGAATAATCTTGTGAATAGTTGATTATAAATCCACATACATGAACATGAATGAATTTAGGGAGTGAATATAAGACACATATATTTCATATTTTGAAAAATCTGGAGAGTGTATATATATATATATATATATATATATATATATACATATACATAAAACACACACACAGACAAAAAAGTAGCAATATATATGTCAATCAAAATTCATTATAAAATATATACCATCCACAGATCTAAAAATATTCATTTTACTGAACATGGATTTATGTATAATGCTGTTCAACTAGCAAGCTCACACATAGGTTGAATATTCAGTTCCAACAGGGTTTAGTAGGAGTGATCTCTTCTAACAATTTGTATCTGCCAAGTCAGCCACCTCACAAGAATGTACGTGTGGTACCAGATAGGAATCTATATGTGCATATAAGAATACAGAGAAAGGGAGACAGGAATTCACATATTTGTTAACCTTAAAAATACTAGGACAACTATTTCAACAAACAATTGACTAGATTTATAACTCCAACTCTGTATCATGCAAAAGGCAAGTCCATCTATACACCATGCCTACTCTGTACTGCTTGTATTTCTATTCTTTATGGGTTATTTTTCTCCATCATATTAGGATTAGTAGTCAGAGTCTGGTAGGGTATGGGTTAGAGTCAGGTATTCAGTATTTTGAATTGAAAATAGGACACTGAATCCAATGTGTATGCAAATATATGCTACGGAAAAATCTTCCCACTCTCCTCCAGAACTTGACATTACCTTCGCCCCAAGTAAGACACAATTAGAGGAGAAGAGTTAGAAAATCTGTGAATACATATCTAGAATGGAAAATGCTCCAGATTTCACATCTTTGGAGGTGGTAGAGGAGTTTCCAAAAGTAAGAGACAGGGTAAACACTCCACAAACATGGAGCTCTGCTGGCCAAAAGACTTTTTGAGAATCTGCCTCTGAGGTTGGGCACTTGAAATATATGTTGTTGTCAGGAGCTTTAGCTTTATTTGTAGTGAAACCATCAAAGCTGGATCTGCATCTATGTGACCTGGAGGAAATGGTTACTTATTTTCAAATAAAAATGAGGCAGCAGTGATGAATTCTCTTTTTGTAGGTAAACTTTGGCCACTGAGGGCTAAGGGTCTTCCCGTGTGGACTGTGAAACCAATGGTCATCCTCCAATTTTCGTGGTGTTTCTTGCTGCTGCACTGGGAGTTTGGTATTTGCTTCATGAAATACAACGAGTTCAAATGGGACACAGTGCTGAAGGGAGTTCTGTCAGGTGTGGTTGGCAGGGTCTCCAGGAGAATGCACCAACCAGGGTTCTATCTCAAGTAGCTTGCCCCCTTGACAATTACAACATGATACTGAACATTGCTCTGAAACCTCTCCATATAAAAATATGCCTTTACATATATGGGTGTGATGGTTGCACCATGTCAGTCACAGCCATTTGGAAGCCAATGGAAGATCCACATGGCCCCACCACAGATGTTTTATCACACATTTGCATAACACAGCTCTAGGCCCACTACTTACCAGGCCCCAACTTACTGGCATCTCTGTTCTACACCATTTTCATGAAACCCAGTCAATCAAGGCCCTGTCTGTTATACTCATGATCATCAACAGGACATCAAAGGTCCTCCAGTGCCAGCTGGTCATCGGAATTTCTAAAATTTCATGGTAATTATCTAGCATTTTTTCACAGATGCATTTGGAGGCAATGTTGGTTTCAATTCATTCAGGAACCATTAAATGGTGAGGAAGCTAATTTCAGGGAAATCTCTGGAGCACTCTCACAGGCAAGTCTACCCAAAGAGTGGCCAAAAAGTCACATGAAGCCAGGCCCATTGAGGTCTACAAAGCGAGGTCCAAGTGTGTTTTGAATCTCAATTATGCCTGCCATGTCTTTCAGAATAAAATCATGTAATATCCTGGCTGTGATTCCCAGTGTTCTGTGGAAAGCCACTCTGGGCCTTGATCCCAGGTTCCAATGGCAACTCTCATTCCTGGCCTCCTAAAATCCCCACACAATTCATGTCAATACTTCTCTGAGGTCAGTTCCAGAACTCAGTCTCTAAGGGGAATCACAGCAGAATTCATGCCCAGGTGAACCCAGTCATCTCTTCCAACTGCCACACAAATGACCACAATTATAACCAAAACACTCCTACATGGCCCTCATCTTCTACCATAAAGATACTCATCATAACATCTGGATGGAGGTTTTCATGAGAGGCACATCCCAAGACAGTGTCCAAAATAAGCTCCCTTGCCCCTCATTTGCCGAATGACAGGGTGGCTTGGACACCCTTCCTGTGAACCAGGAGTGATCAAATAGGCCTGCCCTTAATACTGCTTCGCTTCTCCAATTTGAGCCTCTCTGACTGTGGGGTCTAGATTCTTTTTGTGAATTGGAGTCATGAGAAAAGCCAAGCACCTCTGCAAAGATTTGAAGAACTCATTTCACCCAAAGGATCCCTATTCTGGCATGATGGATTTCAGAAACCTAACAAAGGAAGGCTCTGTAAAGTTGTAAGGAAAAAATGGAGAGCTACTACCTGCTTTCTCAGGAAAGTTCCCTCTGCAGAGCTCTCCAGGCATTTGGTAATCCTCACTTCAGTAGGAACCAAGAATGACTAACTTTATCCTTGCTAAAACCAAACAAGTGAGCCCACTGGGACTGGGACTGAAACTACCTTTGGGTGCCTGGCTCCTTGGATACAAAGTTCAGAGAGTTCCATCACCAAGAAAATGAGGTATGTCACATTCTTTGGAACTGAATGAGGTCACTGCCTTGGCAAATGTATATCTTATGATGTGCAAAAACTGAAGAAATAATAATGTACCAGTGTCGAATACAAATGAATGACAAATTACATATCATGTCCCATAGGATTCTACTTGCATTGATGTTAGACTGCGTCAGTTACTGTACAATAATTAGGATTTGTATGCACCATTCACTGAAGTTAGTTTTCAGTACTAGGAAACAAATATGTATTTCAGGTGGATGAATATTTCTGATTATCATCTTGTGAAAAGTGGATTATAAATCCACATACATGAACATGAATGAATTTAGAGAGTGTATATTAGACACATATATTTCATATTTTGAAAAATTTGGAGAGTATATCTATATCTATATCTACATCTATACACACACACACACACACACACACACACACACACACACACACAACACTCACAGACATTAAAAAGTACCAATATAAATGCCAATCGAAATTCATCAGTAAATATATATCATCCACAAATGCAAAAATATTTATTTTACTGAACATGAGTTAATGTATAATGTTGTTCTACTAGGACGCTCTCCTATAGGTTGAATTTTCATTTCCAACAGCATTAAGTAGGAGTGAACACTTCTCACAATTTGTATCTGCCAAGACAGCCACCTCACAAAAATGTACGTGTGATACCTGGTAGGATTCTATATATGCATATAAATATACATGTGTGAATAGGCTACAGAAAAGGGAAACAAGAATTCACATATTTGTTAAGTTTAAAAACACATGGAGAATATTTCAAATAAATTTGACTAGATTTATAACTCCTACCTTATATAATGCAAATGTCAAGTCCAACTATAGAACATGTCTCCTCTGAAGTGCTTGTATTTCCATGGTGTTGGGTTAATTTTCTCCATTATATTAGGATGAATAGTCTAAGACTACTAGGTATGGGTTAGTGTCAGGGATACAGTATTTCGAATGGAAAATTGGAAAATGAATCCAATGTGTATGTAAATATATGCTGCACAAATATCCTCCCGCTCTCATCCAGAACAATGCCTTGACATTACCTTCACCCCAAGTAAGACACAATTAGAGGAGAAGAGTTACAAAATCAGTGAATACATATCTGGAATGGAAAATGCTCAGGAGTTCACAACCTTGGAGGTGGTAGAGGAGTTTCCAAAACTAAGGGACAGGGTAAAAACTCCACAAACATGGAGCTCTGCTGGCCGAAAAACTTTTTGAGAAACTGCCTCTGAGCTTCCACACTTGAAATATGTGTTGTTTTCAGGAGATTTGGATTCCTCTGTAGTGAGACCATCAAAGCTGGGTCTGCATCTATGTGACCTGGAGGACATGGTTTCTTATTTTCCAATGAACAAGATGAAGCAGTGCTGAATCCTCTCTTTGTAGGTAAACTGAGGCCACTGGGGACTAAGTGTCTCCCCGTGTGGACTGTGATGCCATTTGGTCCTCCTACAATTTGTGGTGTTTTTGCTGCTGCACTGTGAGTTTGGTATTTGTTTCATGAAATACTAGGAGCTAAACTGTGACACATTGCTGGAGGAGGTTCTGTCACGTGTGGTGGGTCAGGGTCTGCAAGAGAATGCACCAACTAGGCTCCTATCTCTCACAGCTTGCCCCATTGCCCCCTTGTCCACATCAACCTGATTCTTAATTTTCCTCTGAAAACTCTCCATATAACAAGATGCCTTTACATATAAGGGTCTGCTAGCTGCACCTTGTAAGTTACAAGCCATTTGGAATTCAATGGTAGATCCACATGGCCCTACCACGGATGTTTTATCAAACACCTCCCCACCACTGCTCTAGACCCACTACTCAGCAGGCTCCAACTTACTGGCATCTCTGTTCTACACCATTTTCATGAAACTCAGTAAATCAAGGCACTGTCTGGTATACTCATGATGAGCAACAGGACATCCAATATTTCTCCAGTGCCACCTGGTCATAGGAATTTCAAAAATTTCATGGTATTTATCTAGCCATTTTTCAAGCATGAAGTTGGAGGCACTGTGGGTTTCAGTTCATTCAGCAAACATTAAATGGTGAGGAAGCTCATTTCAATGAAATCTCTGGAGAACTCTCACAGGCACGGCTTCCCAAAGAGTGGACAAAAGGTCACATTAGGCCAGGCCCATTGAGGTCTACAATGTGAGGTCCATGTGTGTTTTGACTCTCAACTATGGCTGCCATTTCTTTAAGAATAAAATCATGTGATATCCTTGCTGAGATTCCCAGGCCTCTGTGGAAATCCACCTCGGGGCCTAGGTCTCAGTTTCGAATAGTGACTTTCATGCGTGGCCTCTTAAAATCCCAACAAAATTCATGGCAATGCTTCTCTGAGTTCAGTTCCAAAACCCAGTCTCTAAGGGGAATCACACCAGAGTTCAAGCCCACGTGGACCCAGTCATTTTTTCCAATGCAACACAAATGACCAAAATTAAAACCAAAACACTCCCACATGGCCTTCATCTTATTCCATATAGTCAATCATCTTAACCTCTGGCTGGAGGTTTCCATGAGGGGCGCAGCCCAAGACAGTGTCCAAAATCAGCTCGTTTGCCCCTCATTTGCCTAAAGTCAGGGTAGCCTGGACACCGTTTCTGTGAACCAGGAGTGAACAAATAAGCCTGCCGTTAATACTTCTTTGTTTCTCCAATTTGAGGCCTACTGATTTTAGGTATCGATTCTTTAGGTGATTTAGAGTCATGCGAAAACACAAGCACCTCTGCAGGGCTTTGAAGAACTCATTTGACCCAAAGAATCCCTATTGTCATTTGATGGAGTGCAGGAACCTAACAGAGGAAGGCAAGAGACTTCATCCACAATGAATGATATTTTTTGCCATTTTGGTTTTGGAAGCTCACATGGGATCATTCTTAAGATCCATCAGGTGCTGAGAGTCTAAGTCACAGCCACACACAGGTCCAAGAGGCTGATAAAGAGCCACAGGTGAGGCGCATTCATTTCCATTTGTAAACTGTTTTCTTCAGGCTTCACAAAGGTGTGGCCTGAGGCAAAGTCCTTCCTGACATTCAGTGCAACACAACAATAAGTAAGCAAAAGGCCCAAAGCAGGGTTTCTGCACTGAGACTTTCCTGGTCACACTGATATCTGAGTTTTCTGAGATGCTCGCCATTCTCTTCAGCTATCCAGTACATGGCCATGTCACAGAGCTTGGAGGTGGTACATATTTTGGACACAAATCCATGAGCCTATTCTGGAGAGTGGCCAGAATTCAGGAAGAAAACAACAACTTAGAAAGATAGCAGGTGTTGCACATTGATAAGACAAGCTGCAGTCCATTCATATATTGGGCAGGATGAATTATGGGAAGATTTATACTAGACAGGACACATCCATTAATGCATTCTCTTTTCTAATGTCTACAACAACGGACACAGTGGGATACACAGAAAGAAAAACACTCTGCCATGTCAAATGACTTACTAGAAACTGTCCACTCCAAACCAAACAAACCGCCTTTCCAATCTATTCTCAGAACATGAGACAAAACAACAAACCCACACCCACTCCCACAAAGGCACCTCCTTCCCCCAAGTAGGTCTGTGACTATCCGGAGTGTCCTCTAACTGGTGGGCCATACTATGTTCCCCCGAAATGGCCTGTCTTCTCTCAGATCTTGTTTCCTTGACCAACTCTGTGAAGATGTCAGGAAAAAGTGGTTAGCCACTACCTGTTTTCTCAGGTAACGTCCATCTTCAGAGCTCTCCTGGCATTTGGCCATCCTCACATCATTAGGTACCAAGAAAACTGACTCTGTCCTTGGTAAATCCAAACAAGTGAGCTCACTGGAACTGGGACTGGGACTGCCTCTGGGTGCCTGGCTTCTTGGATACCAAGTTCAGAGAGTTCCATCACCAAGGAAATGAGGTATGTCACATTCTTTGGAACTGAATGAGGTCACTGCCTTGGCAACCACTTTGTCCTAACAGTTGCTTCCAAGGGTAACATAAGATGGAGGTTGCCCCTATTTCCTGTGACACTTTCATAAGGTAGAATGTATATCACCATTGGCACCCGGGAACAGCTCTCCACTCAGCCCTGGTTTGGTCCATCTTCTGTACAATAAGAAGAGAGAGAGGCAGATTCAGACACATCCCTTCATCCTGACCAGGTTGTTTGCCATGGAAGATGACTTTTGCTCTCTCAGGTGCTTCATACCTGCCTACAACTTCTCCAGGTATCATTTGTGCATGGACATTTGAGGTTCTCATCAGGTTGAGGGTCCCCAACTTTCCTGTATTGTAAGAACCACTCTGTCTCTGCTCTTCTGTAAAATGATTGAGGGAACAGTGTATACTTGGGGTTAAAAACAGGTTTGATTTGGATTACGAGTGATTCTGTGTGACGAATAATGGTATTGGGAACCTGCAATATTTACAAGAATATAGAGGTGAAATATAAGTAGGAAAACAGAAATCTAGGTATGATTTGAAGCCCAGAAGGGTTTTGCCCTTGATTGGGATACTTAGCTTTGAATGATGTTCTGCAAAGATGCCTCAGATAATTCCATATACAATGGCATAGGACCTTGTACATTGGATGATTGAATTTAGAAGAGAACATCCAGTCAAAAAGGGATATTCAGTAGGATTAGGAAGATAGTCGGTAGGTTTAGGAAGAAGAGTGAGTATAGGATTTGGACCAAATGTTCTTTAGCAATAGACTTTCGGTTGTTGAGTGAATGTAAATGTCAGCACATATGAAGAGTCAGTCACTATGTTGAACTGGGGAAAATATGTAGAAAAGCAGATATCAATAGAAACATTACGAATCAGGCAAAGTATAAAGTGAGAGGTAGAATTAGACATTTTCAACAGGGTTGAGTTTGAATATATAAATTAGGAAAAAAACAAATATGTAGTCACCAATAGGATTGACAATTGACAGCATTAGGCAACCTGGACATGGATGTTTTTAGAAATCCATGTTCACTTTCCATTTAGGCTTTGGTACAATCATAAGTGTGACCTTTCCATTTTTTGTCCAGAATATTACTGTGATAATGAGGTGACATGAGTATTTCTTTCACCATTTCTGGGAGCAATATATTGAAGATGTAAAATGAGAATCGGAGGTACAAAGAGGTGTACACTGTTTCTAGGAACATAGAGAAAAAGCATGAATAGACCATACTGTGAATAAATAATATAACTTTTTTGAACTTTAAATAAGGAATTGAACTGATATCTGAAAAATTAAAGGAAATCGTATATTGATATACAATCATTCATTCCAACCAGGTATATATGTAATGGAAATATTTGTGTTTTGGTTTATCATGAAGAGTGTGTGAGTTTTGCTTCAAAATGATTATGGAAATTCAAAATAATGTGTTTGGAAAGAAGTCTCATGAAAGGACCAGTCAAGAAACCCTGACAATAGATGTGTTCTGAAGCAAGAAGTGGTGAAAGTTGAAACAAATGCTTATTATTTTGTGAACTTGTGGATGAAAAGTATATCCTGTGATGTGCAAAAACTGAAGAAACAATAATGTACCAGTGTCGAATACAAATGAATGACAAATTACATATCATGTCCCATAGGAGTCTACTTGCATTGATGTTAGACTGGGTCAGTTACTGTAGAATAATTAGGATTTGTATGCACCATTCACTGAAGTTAGTTTTCAGTACTAGGAAACAAATATGTATTTGAGGTGGATGAATATTTCTGATTATAATCTTGTGAAAAGTGGATTATAAATCCACATACATGAACATGAATGAATTTAGAGAGTGTATATTAGACACATATATTTCATATTTTGAAAAATTTGGAGAGTATATCTATATCTATATCTGTATATACACACACACACACACAACACTCACAGACATTAAAAAGTACCAATATAAATGCCAATCGAAATTCATCAGTAAATATGTATCATCCACAAATGCAAAAATATTTATTTAACTGAACATGAGTTGATGTATAATGTTGTTCTACTAGGACACTCTCCTATATGTTGAATTTTCATTTCCAACAGCATTTAGGAGGAGTGAACTCTTCTCACAATTTGTATCTGCCAAGACAGCCACCTCACAAAAATATACGTGTGATACCTGGTAGGATTCTATATATGCATATAAATATACATGTGTGAATAGACTACAGAAAAAGGAAACAAGAATTCACATATTTGTTAAGTTTAAAACACATGGAGAATATTTCAAATAAATTTGACTAGATTTATAACTCCGACCTTATATAATGCAAATGTCAAGTCCAACTATACAACATGTCTCCTCTGAAGTGCTTGTATTTCCATTGTGTTGGGTTAATTTTCTCCATTATATTATGATGAATAGTCTGAGACTACAAGGTATGGGTTAGTGTCAGGGATTCAGTATTTCGAATGGAAAATTGGAAAATGAATCCAATGTGTATGTAAATATATGCTGCACAAATATCCTCCCGCTCTCATCCAGAACAATGCCTTGACATTACCTTCACCCCAAGTAAGACACAATTAGAGGAGAAGAGTTACAAAATCAGTGAATACATATCGGGAATGGAAAATGCTCAGGAGTTCACAACCTTGGAGGTGGTAGAGGAGTTTCCAAAACTAAGAGACAGGGTAAACACTCCACAAACATGGAGCTCTGCTGGCCTAAAAACTTTTTGAGAACCTGCCTCTGAGCTTCCATACTTGAAATATATGTTGTTTTCAGGAGATTTGGATTCCTCTGTAGTGAGACCATCAAAGCTGGGTCTGCATCTATGTGACCTGGAGGACATGGTTTCTTATTTTCCAATGAACAAGATGAAGCAGTGCTGAATCCTCTCTTTGTAGGTAAACTGAGGCCAATGGGGACTAAGTGTCTCCCCGTGTGGACTGTGAAGCCATTTGGTCCTCTTCCACTTTTTGTGGTGTTTTTGCTGCTGCACTGTGAGTTTGGTATTTGTTTCACAAAATACTAGGAGCTAAACTGGGACACAGTGCTGGAGGGAGTTCTGTCACGTGTGGTGGGTCAGGGTCTGCAAGAGAATGCACCAACTAGGCTCCTATCTCTCACAGCTTGCCCCATTGCCCCCTTGTCCATATCAATCTGATTCTTAATTTTCCTCTGAAAACTCTCCATATAACAAGATGCCTTTACATATAAGGGTCTGCTGGCTGCACCATGTCAGTTACAAGCCATTTGGAATCCAATGGTAGATCCACATGGCCCTACCACGGATGTTTTATCAAACACCTCCCCACCACTGCTCTAGACCCACTACTCAGCAGGCTCCAAATTTCTGGCATCTCTGTTCTACACCATTTTCATGAAACTCAGTAAATCAACGCACTGTCTGGTATACTCATGATCAGCAACAGGACATCCAATGTTTCTCCAGTGCCACCTGGTCATAGGAATTTCAAAAATTTCATGGTATTTATCTAGCCATTTTTCAAGTATGAAGTTGGAGGCACTGTGGGTTTCAATTCATTCAGCAAACATTAAATGGTGAGGAAGCTCATTTCAATGAAATCTCTGGAGAACTCTCACAGGCACGGCTTCCCAAAGAGTGGACAAAAGGTCACATTAGGCCAGGCCCATTGAGGTCTACAATGTGAGGTCCATGTGTGTTTTGACTCTCAACTATGGCTGCCATTTCTTTAAGAATAAAATCATGTGATATCCTTGCTGAGATTCCCAGGACTCTGTGGAAATCCACCCGGGGCCTAGGTCTCAGTTTCCAAGAGCGACTTTCATGCGTGGCCTCTTAAAATCCCAAAAAAATTCATGGCAATGCTTCTCTGAGTTCAGTTCCAAAACCCAGTCTCTAAGGGGAATCACACCAGAGTTCAAGCTCACGTGGACCCAGTCATTTTTTCCAATGCAACACAAATGACAAAAATTAAAACCAAAACACTCCCACATGTCCTTCATCTTATTCCATATAGTCAATCATCTTAACCTCTGGCTGGAGGTTTCCATGAGGGGCGCAGCCCAAGACAGTGTCCAAAATCAGCTCGTTTGCCTCTCATTTGCATAAAGTCAGGGTAGCCTGGACTCCGTTTCTCTGAAACAGGAGCGAACAAATAAGCCTGCCGTTAATACTTCTTTGTTTCTCCAATTTGAGGCCTACTGATTTCTGGTATCGATTCTTTAGGTGATTTAGAGTCATGCGAAAACACAAGCACCTCTGCAGGGCTTTGAAGAACTCATTTGACCCAAAGAATCCCTATTGTCATTTGATGGAGTGCAGGAACCTAACAGAGGAAGGCAAGAGACTTCATCCACAATGAATGATATTTTTTGCCATTTTGGTTTTGGAAGCTCACATGGGATCATTCTTAAGATCCATCAGGTGCTGAGAGTCTAAGTCACAGCCACACACAGGTCCAAGAGGCTGATAAAGAGCCACAGGTGAGGCGCATTCATTTCCATTTGTAAACTGTTTTCTTCAGGCTTCACAAAGGTGTGGCCTGAGGCAAAGTCCTTCCTGACATTCAGTGCAACACAACAATAAGTAAGCAAAAGGCCCAAAGCAGGGTTTCTGCACTGAGACTTTCCTGGTCACACTGATATCTGAGTTTTCTGAGATGCTCGCCATTCTCTTCAGCTATCCAGTACATGGCCATGTCACAGAGCTTGGAGGTGGTACATATTTTGGACACAAATCCATGAGCCTATTCTGGAGAGTGGCCAGAATTCAGGAAGAAAACAACAACTTAGAAAGATAGCAGGTGTTGCACATTGATAAGACAAGCTGCAGTCCATTCATATATTGGGCAGGATGAATTATGGGAAGATTTATACTAGACAGGACACATCCATTAATGCATTCTCTTTTCTAATGTCTACAACAACGGACACAGTGGGATACACAGAAAGAGAAACACTCGCCATGTCAAATGACTTACTAGAAACTGTCCACTCCAAACCAAACAAACCACCTTTTCTATCTATTCTCAGAACATGAGAAAAAACAACAAACCCACACCTACTCCCACAAAGGCACCTCCTTCCCCCAAGTACGTCTGTGACTATCCGGAGTGTCCTCTGAGTGGTGGGCCATACTATGGTCCCCCGAAATGGCCTGTCTTCTCTCAGATCTTGATTCCTTGACCAACTCTGTGAAGATGTCAGGAAAAAGTGGTTAGCCACTAACTGTTTTCTCAGGAAAGGTCCATTTTAAGAGCTCTCCTGGCATTTGGCCATCCTCAAATCATTAGGTACCAAAAAAACTGACTCTGTCCTTGGTAAATCCAAACAAGTGAGCCCACTGGGACTGGGACTGGGACTGCCTCTGGGTGTCTGGCTTCTTGGATACCAAGTTCAGAGAGTTCCATCACCAAGGAAATGAGGTATTTCACATTCTTTGGAACTGAATGAGGTCACTGCCTTGGCAACCACTTTGTCCTAACAGTTGCTTCCAAGGGTAACATAAGATGGAGGTTGCCAGAACTTCCTGTGACACTTTCATAAGGTAGAATGTATATCACCATTGGCACCCGGGAACAGCTCTCCACTCAGCCCTGGTTTGGTCCATCTTCTGTACAATAAGAAGAGAGAGAGGCAGATTCAGACACATCCCTTCATCCTGACCAGGTTGTTTGCCATGGAAGATGACTTTTGCTCTCTCAGGTGCTTCATACCTGCCTACAACTTCTCCAGGTACCATTTGTGCATGGACATTTGAGGTTCTCATCAGGTTGAAGGTCCCCAACTTTCCTGTATTGTAAGAACGAATCTGTCTCTGCTCTTCTGTAAAATGATTGAGGGAACAGTGTATACTTGGGGTTAAAAACAGGTTTGATTTGGATTACGAGTGATTCTGTGTGATGAATAATGGTATTGGGAACCTGCAATATTTACAAGAATATAGAGGTGAAATATAAGTAGGAAAACAGAAATCTAGGTATGATTTGAAGCCCAGAAGGGTTTTGCCCTTCATTGGGATACTTAGCTTGGAATGATGTTCTGCAAAGATGCCTCAGATAATTCCATATACAATGGCATAGGACCTTGTACATTGGATGATTGAATTTAGAAGAGAACATCCAGTCAAAAAGGGATATTCAGTAGGATTAGGAAGATAGTCGGTAGGTTTAGGAAGAAGAGTGAGTATAGGATTTGGACCAAAAGTTCTTTAGCAATAGACTTTCGGTTGTTGAGTGAATGTAAATGTCAGCACATATGAAGAGTCAGTCACTATGTTGAACTGGGGAAAATATGTAGAAAAGCAGATATCAATAGAAACATTACGAAATCAGGCAAAGTATAAAGTGAGTGATAGAATTAGACATTTTCAACAGGGTTGAGTTTGAATATATAAATTAGGAAAAAAACAAATATGTAGTCACCAATAGGATTGACAATTGACAGCATTAGGCAACCTGGACATGGATGTTTTTAGAAATCCATGTTCACTTTCCATTTAGGCTTTGGTACAATCATAAGTGTGACCTTTCCATTTTTTGTCCAGAATATTACTGTGATAATGAGATGACATGAGTATTTCTTTCACCATTTCTGGGAGCAATATATTGAAGATGTAAAATGAGAATCGGGGGTACAAAGAGGTGTACCCTGTATCTAGGAACATAGAGAAAAAGCATGAATAGACCATACTGTGAATAAATAATATAACTTTTTTGAACTTTAAATAATGAATTGAACTGATATCTGAAAAATTAAAGGAAATCGTATATTGATATACAATCATTCATTCCAACCAGGTATATATGTAATGGAAATATTTGTGTTTAGGTTTATCATGAAGAGTGTGTGAGTTTTGCTTCAAAATGATTATGGAAATTCAAAATAATGTGTTTGGAAAGAAGTCTCATGAAAAGACCAGTCAAGAATACCCTGACAATACATGTGTTCTGAAGCAAGAAGTGGTTAAAGTTGAAACAAATGCTTATTAATTTGTGAACTTGTGGATGAAATGTATATCCTGTGATGTGCAAAAACTGAAGAAACAATAATGTACCAGTGCCGAATACAAATGAATGACAAATTACATATCATGTCCCATAGGAGTCTACTTGCATTGATGTTAGACTGGGTCAGTTACTGTAGAATAATTAGGATTTGTATGCACCATTCACTGAAGTTAGTTTTCAGTACTAGGAAACAAATATGTATTTCAGGTGGATGAATATTTCTGATTATCATCTTGTGAAAAGTGGATTATAAATCCACATACATGAACATGAATGAATTTAGAGAGTGTATATTAGACACATATATTTCATATTTTGAAAAATTTGGAGAGTATATCTATATCTATATCTATATCAATACACACACACACACACAACACTCACAGACATTAAAAAGTACCAATATAAATGCCAATCGAAATTCATCAGTAAATATGTATCATCCACAAATGCAAAAATATTTATTTTACTGAACATGAGTTAATGTATAATGTTGTTCTACTAGGACGCTCTCCTATAACTTGAATTTTCATTTCCAACAGCATTTAGGAGGAGTGAACTCTTCTCACAATTTGTATCTGCCAAGACAGCCACCTCACAAAAATATACGTGTGATACCTGGTAGGATTCTATATATGCATATAAATATACATGTGTGAATAGGCTACAGAAAAGGGAAATAAGAATTCACATATTTGTTAAGCTTAAAAACACATGGAGAATATTTCAAATAAATTTGACTAGATTTATAACTCCTACCTTATATAATGCAAATGTCAAGTCCAACTATACAACATGTCTCCTCTGAAGTACTTGTATTTCTAATGTGTTGGGCTAATTTTCTCCATTATATTAGGATGAATAGTCTGAGTCTACTAGGTATGGGTTAGTGTCAGGGATTCAGTATTTCGAATGGAAATTTGGAAAAGGAATCCAATGTGTATGTAAAAATATGCTGCACAAATATCCTCCCGCTCTCATCCAGAACAATGCCTTGACATTACCTTCACCCCAAGTAAGACACAATTAGAGGAGAAGAGTTACAAAATCAGTGAATACATATCTGGAATGGAAAATGCTCAGGAGTTCACAACCTTGGAGGTGGTAGAGGAGTTTCCAAAACTAAGGGACAGGGTAAACACTCCACAAACATGGAGCTCTCCTGGCCTAAAAACTTTTTGAGAAACTGCCTCTGAGCTTCCATACTTGAAATATATGTTGTTTTCAGGAGATTTGGATTCCTCTGTAGTGAGACCATCAAAGCTGGGTCTGCATCTATGTGACCTGGAGGACATGGTTTCTTATTTTCCAATGAACAAGATGAAGCAGTGCTGAATCCTCTCTTTGTAGGTAAACTGAGGCCACTGGGGACTAAGTGTCTCCCCGTGTGGACTGTGATGCCATTTGGTCCTCCTCCACTGTTTGTGGTGTTTTTGCTGCTGCACTGTGAGTTTGGTATTTGTTTCACGAAATACTAGGAGCTAAACTGGGACACAGTGCTGGAGGGAGTTCTGTCACGTGTGGTGGGTCAGGGTCTGCAAGAGAATGCACCAACTAGGCTCCTATCTCTCACAGCTTGCCCCATTGCCCCCTTGTCCATATCAACCTGATTCTTAATTTTCCTCTGAAAACTCTCCATATAACAAGATGCCTTTACATATAAGGGTCTGCTGGCTGCACCATGTCAGTTACAAGCCATTTGGAATCCAATGGTAGATCCACATGGCCCTACCACGGATGTTTTATCAAACACCTCCCCACCACTGCTCTAGACCCACTACTCAGCAGGCTCCAACTTACTGGCATCTCTGTTCTACACCATTTTCATGAAACTCAGTAAATCAAGGCACTGTCTGGTATACTCATGATGAGCAACAGGACATCCAATGTTTCTCTAGTGCCACCTGGTCATAGGAATTTCAAAAATTTCATGGTATTTATCTAGCCATTTTTCAAGCATGACGTTGGAGGCACTGTGGGTTTCAGTTCATTCAGCAAACATTAAATGGTGAGGAAGCTCATTTCAATGAAATCTCTGGAGAACTCTCACAGGCACGCCTTCCCAAAGAGTGGACAAAAGGTCACATTAGGCCAGGCCCATTGAGGTCTACAATGTGAGGTCCATGTGTGTTTTGACTCTCAACTATGGCTGCCATTTCTTTAAGAATAAAATCATGTGATATCCTTGCTGAGATTCCCAGGACTCTGTGGAAATCCACCCGGGGCCTAGGTCTCAGTTTCCAAGAGTGACTTTCATGCGTGGCCTCTTAAAATCCCAACAAAATTCATGGCAATGCTTCTCTGAGTTCAGTTCCAAAACCCAGTCTCTAAGGGGAATCACACCAGAGTTCAAGCCCACGTGGACCCAGTCATTTTTTCCAATGCCACACAAATGACCAAAATTAAAACCAAAACACTCCCACATGGCCCTCATCTTATTTCATATAGTCAATCATCTTAACCTCTGGCTGGAGGTTTCCATGAGGGGCGCAGCCCAAGACAGTGTCCAAAATCAGCTCGTGTGCCCCTCATTTGTCTAAAGTCAGGGTAGCCTGGACAACGTTTCTGTGAACCAGGAGTGAACAAATAAGCCTGCCGTTAATACTTCTGTGTTTCTCCAATTTGAGGTCTACTGATTTTAGGTATCGATTCTTTAGGTGATTTAGAGTCATGCGAAAACACAAGCACCTCTGCAGGGCTTTGAAGAACTCATTTGACCCAAAGAATCCCTATTGTCATTTGATGGAGTGCAGGACCCTAACAGAGGAAGGCAAGAGACTTCATCCACAATGAATGAAATTTTCTGCCATTTTAGTTTTGGAAGCTCACATGGGATCATTCTTAAGATCCATCAGGTGCTGAGAATCTAAGTCACAGCCACACACAGGCCCAAGAGGCTGATAAAGACACATCCCTTTCCAAAGCAATTAAGCAAAGAGCCACAGGTGAGGCCCATTCATTTCCATTTGAAAACTGTTTTCTTCAGGCTTCACAAAGGAGTGGCCTGAGGCAAAGACCTTCCTGACATTCAGTGCAACACAACAATAAGTAAGCAAAAGGCCCAAAGCAGGGTTTCTGCACTGAGACTTTCCTGGTCACACTGATATCTGAGATGCTCGCCATTCTCTTCAGCTATCCAGTACATGGCCATGTCACAGAGCTTGGAGGTGGTACATATTTTGGACACAAATCCATGAGCCTATTCTGGAGAGTGGCCAGAATTCAGGAAGAAAACAACAACTTAGAAAGATAGCAGGTGTTGCACATCGATAAGACAAGCTGCAGTCCATTCGTATATTGGGCATGGGAAGATTTATACTAGACAGGACACATCCATTAATGCATTCTCTTTTCTAATGTCTACAACAACGGACACAGTGGGATACACAGAAAGAGAAACACTCGCCGTGTCAAATGACTTACTAGAAACTGTCCACTCCAAACCAAACAAACCGCCTTTTCTATCTATTCTCAGAAAATGAGACAAAACAACAAACCCACACCCACTCCCACAAAGGCACCTCCTTCCCCCAAGTAGGTCTGTGACTATCCGGAGTGTCCTCTGACTGGTGGGCCATACTATGTTCCCCCGAAATGGCCTGTCTTCTCTCAGATCTTGTTTCCTTGACCAACTCTGTGAAGATGTCAGGAAAAAGTGGTTAGCCACTACCTGTTTTCTCAGGAAAGGTCCATCTTCAGAGCTCTCTTGGCATTTGGCCATCCTCACATCATTAGGTACCAAGAAAACTGACTCTGTCCTTGGTAAATCCAAACAAGTGAGCCCACTGGGACTGGGACTGGGACTGCCTCTGGATGCCTGGCTTCTTGGATACCAAGTTCAGAGAGTTCCATCACCAAGGAAATGAGGTATGTCACATTCTTTGGAACTGAATGAGGTCACTGCCTTGGCAACCACTTTGTCCTAACAGTTGCTTCCAAGGGTTACATAAGATGGAGGTTGCCCCTACTTCCTGTGACACTTTCATAAGGTAGAATGTATATCACCATTGGCACCCGGGAACAGCTCTCCACTCAGCCCTGGTTCGGTCCATCTTCTGTACAATAAGAAGAGAGAGAGGCAGATTCAGACACATCCCTTCATCCTGACCAGGTTGTTTGCCATGGAAGATGACTTTTGCTCTCTCAGGTGCTTCATACCTGCCTACAACTTCTCCAGGTATCATTTGTGCATGGACATTTGAGGTTCTCATCAGGTGGAAGGTCCCCAACTTTCCTGTATTGTAAGAACCACTCTGTCCCTGCTCTTCTGTAAAATGATTGAGGGAACAGTGTATACTTGGGGTTAAAAACAGGTTTGATTTGGGTTACGAGTGATTCTGTGTGATGAATAATGGTATTGGGAACCTGCAATATTTACAAGAATATAGAGGTGAAATATAAGTAGGAAAACAGAAATCTAGGTATGATTTGAAGCCCAGAAGGGTTTTGCCCTTGATTGGGATACTTAGCTTTGAATGATGTTCTGCAAAGATGCCTCAGATAATTCGATATACAATGGCATAGGACCTTGTACATTGGATGATTGAATTTAGAAGAGAACATCCAGTCAAAAAGGGATATTCAGTAGGATTAGGAAGATAGTCGGTAGGTTTAGGAAGAAGAGTGAGTATAGGATTTGGACCAAAAGTTCTTTAGCAATAGACTTTCGGTTGTTGAGTGAATGTAAATGTCAGCACATATGAAGAGTCAGTCACTATGTTGAACTGGGGAAAATATGTAGAAAAGCAGATATCAATAGAAACATTACGAAATCAGGCAAAGTATAAAGTGAGTGATAGAATTAGACATTTTCAACAGGGTTGAGTTTGAATATATAAATTAGGAAAAAAACAAATATGTAGTCACCAATAGGATTGACAATTGACAGCATTAGGCAACCTGGACATGGATGTTTTTAGAAATCCATGTTCACTTTCCATTTAGGCTTTGGTACAATCATAAGTGTGACCTTTCCATTTTTTGTCCAGAATATTACTGTGATAATGAGGTGACATGAGTATTTCTTTCACCATTTCTGGGAGCAATATATTGAAGATGTAAAATGAGAATCGGGGGTACAAAGAGGTGTACCCTGTTTCTAGGAACATAGAGAAAAAGCATGAATAGACCATACAGTGAATAAAAAATATAACTTTTTTGAACTTTAAATAATGAATTGAACTGATATCTGAAAAATTAAAGGAAATCGTATATTGATATACAATCATTCATTCCAACCAGGTATATATGTAATGGAAATATTTGTGTTTTGGTTTATCATGAAGAGTGTGTGAGTTTTGCTTCAAAATGATTATGGAAATTCAAAATAATGTGTTTGGAAAGAAGTCTCACGAAAAGACCAGTCAAGAAACCCTGACAATACATGTGTTCTGAAGCAAGAAGTGGTGAAAGTTGAAACAAATGCTTATTAATTTGTGAACTTGTGGATGAAATGTATATCCTGTGATGTGCAAAAACTGAAGAAACAATAATGTACCAGTGTCGAATACAAATGAATGACAAATTACATATCATGTCCCATAGGAGTCTACTTGCATTGATGTTAGACTGGGTCAGTTACTGTAGAATAATTAGGATTTGTATGCACCATTCACTGAAGTTAGTTTTCAGTACTAGGAAACAAATATGTATTTCAGGTGGATGAATATTTCTGATTATCATCTTGTGAAAAGTGGATTATAAATCCACATACATGAACATGAATGAATTTAGAGAGTGTATATTAGACACATATATTTCATATTTTGAAAAATTTGGAGAGTATATCTATATCTATATCTATACACACACACACACACACACACACACCCAAAACTCACAGACATTAAAAAGTACCAATATAAATGCCAATCGAAATTCATCAGTAAATATGTATCATCCACAAATGCAAAAATATTTATTTTACTGAACATGAGTTAATGCATAATGTTGTTCTACTAGGACGCTCTCCTATAAGTTGAATTTTCATTTCCAACAGCATTTAGGAGGAGTGAACTCTTCTCACAATTTGTATCTGCCAAGACAGCCACCTCACAAAAATGTACGTGTGATACCTGGTAGGATTCTATATATGCATATAAATATACATGTGTGAATAGACTACAGAAAAAGGAAACAAGAATTCACATATTTGTTAAGTTTAAAACACATGGAGAATATTTCAAATAAATTTGACTAGATTTATAACTCCTACCTTATATAATGCAAATGTCAAGTCCAACTATACAACATGTCTCCTCTGAAGTACTTGTATTTCTAATGTGTTGGGTTAATTTTCTCCATTATATTAGGATGAATAGTCTGAGTCTACTAGGTATGGGTTAGTGTCAGGGATTCAGTATTTCGAATGGAAAATTGGAAAATGAATCCAATGTGTATGTAAATATATGCTGCACAAATATCCTCCCGCTCTCATCCACAACAATGCCTTGACATTACCTTCACCCCAAGTAAGACACAATTAGAGGAGAAGAGTTACAAAATCAGTGAATACATATCTGGAATGGAAAATGCTCAGGAGTTCACAACCTTGGAGGTGGTAGAGGAGTTTCCAAAACTAAGGGACAGGGTAAACACTCCACAAACATGGAGCTCTGCTGGCCTAAAAACTTTTTGAGAAACTGCCTCTGAGCTTCCACACTTGAAATATATGTTGTTTTCAGGAGATTTGGTTTCCTCTGTAGTGAGAACATCAAAGCTGGGTCTGCATCTATGTGACCTGGAGGACATGGTTTCTTATTTTCCAATGAACAAGATGAAGCAGTGCTGAATCCTCTCTTTGTAGGTAAACTGAGGCCACTGGGGACTAAGTGTCTCCCCGTGTGGACTGTGAAGCCATTTGGTCCTCTTCCACTTTTTGTGGTGTTTTTGCTGCTGCACTGTGAGTTTGGTATTTGTTTCACAAAATACTAGGAACTAAACTGGGACACAGTGCTGGAGGGAGTTCTGTCACGTGTGGTGGTCAGGGTCTGCAAGAGAATGCACCAACTAGGCTCCTATCTCTCACAGCTTGCCCCATTGCCCCCTTGTCCATATCAACCTGATTCTTAATTTTCCTCTGAAAACTCTCCATATAACAAGATGCCTTTACATATAAGGGTCTGTTGGCTGCACCATGTCAGTTACAAGCCATTTGGAATCCAATGGTAGATCCACATGGCCCTACCACGGATGTTTTATCAAACACCTCCCCACCACTGCTCTAGACCCACTACTCAGCAGGCTCCAAATTTCTGGCATCTCTGTTCTACACCATTTTCATGAAACTCAGTAAATCAACGCACTGTCTGGTATACTCATGATCAGCAACAGGACATCCAATGTTTCTCCAGTGCCACCTGGTCATAGAAATTTCAAAAATTTCATGGTATTTATCTAGCCATTTTTCAAGCATGAAGTTGGAGGCACTGTGGGTTTCAGTTCATTCAGCAAACATTAAATGGTGAGGAAGCTCATTTCAATGAAACCTCTGGAGAACTCTCACAGGCATGGCTTCCCAAAGAGTGGACAAAAGGTCACATTAGGCCAGGCCCATTGAGGTCTACAATGTGAGGTCCATGTGTGTTTTGACTCTCAACTATGGCTGCCATTTCTTTAAGAATAAAATCATGTGATATCCTTGCTGAGATTCCCAGGCCTCTGTGGAAATCCACCCGGGGCCTAGGTCTCAGTTTCCAAGAGCGACTTTCATGCGTGGCCTCTTAAAATCCCAACAAAATTCATGGCAATGCTTCTCTGAGTTCAGTTCCAAAACCCAGTCTCTAAGGGGAATCACACCAGAGTTCAAGCCCACGTGGACCCAGTCATTTTTTCCAATGCCACACAAATGACCAAAATTAAAACCAAAACACTCCCACATGGCCCTCATCTTATTTCATATAGTCAATCATCTTAACCTCTGGCTGGAGGTTTCCATGAGGGGCGCAGCCCAAGACAGTGTGCAAAATCAGCTCGTTTGCCCCTCATTTGTCTAAAGTCAGGGTAGCCTGGACACCGTTTCTGTGAACCAGGAGTGAACAAATAAGCCTGCCGTTAATACTTTTGTGTTTCTCCAATTTGAGGCCTACTGATTTTAGGTATCGATTCTTTAGGTGATTTAGAGTCATGCGAAAACAGAAGCACCTCTTCAGGGCTTTGAAGAACTCATTTGACCCAAAGAATCCCTATTTTCATTTGATGGAGTGCAGGAACCTAACAGAGGAAGGCAAGAGACTTCATCCACAATGAATGAAATTTTTTGCCATTTTGGTTTTGGAAGCTCACATGGGATCATTCTTAAGATCCATCAGGTGCTGAGAATCTAAGTCACAGCCACACACAGGCCCAAGAGGCTGATAAAGACACATCCCTTTCCAAAGCAATTAAGCAAAGAGCCACAGGTGAGGCCCATTCATTTCCATTTGAAAACTGTTTTCTTCAGGCTTCACAAAGGGGTGGCCTGAGGCAAAGACCTTCCTGACATTCAGTGCAACACAACAATAAGTAAGCAAAAGGCCCAAAGCAGGGTTTCTGCACTGAGACTTTCCTGGTCACACTGATATCTGAGTTTTCTGAGATGCTCGCCATTCTCTTCAGCTATCCAGTACATGGCCATGTCACAGAGCTTGGAGGTGGTACATATTTTGGACACAAATCCATGAGCCTATTCTGGAGAGTGGCCAGAATTCAGGAAGAAAACAACAACTTAGAAAGATAGCAGGTGTTGCACATCGATAAGACAAGCTGCAGTCCATTCGTATATTGGGCATGGGAAGATTTATACTAGACAGGACACATCCATTAATGCATTCTCTTTTCTAATGTCTACAACAATGGACACAGTGGGATACACAGAAAGAGAAACACTCGCCGTGTCAAATGACTTACTAGAAACTGTCCACTCCAAACCAAACAAACCGCCTTTTCTATCTATTCTCAGAAAATGAGACAAAACAACAAACCCACACCCACTCCCACAAAGGCACCTCCTTCCCCCAAGTAGGTCTGTGACTATCCGGAGTGTCCTCTGACTGGTGGGCCATACTATGTTCCCCCGAAATGGCCTGTCTTCTCTCAGATCTTGTTTCCTTGACCAACTCTGTGAAGATGTCAGGAAAAAGTGGTTAGCCACTACCTGTTTTCTCAGGAAAGGTCCATCTTCAGAGCTCTCTTGGCATTTGGCCATCCTCACATCATTAGGTACCAAGAAAACTGACTCTGTCCTTGGTAAATCCAAACAAGTGAGCCCACTGGGACTGGGACTGGGACTGCCTCTGGATGCCTGGCTTCTTGGATACCAAGTTCAGAGAGTTCCATCACCAAGGAAATGAGGTATGTCACATTCTTTGGAACTGAATGAGGTCACTGCCTTGGCAACCACTTTGTCCTAACAGTTGCTTCCAAGGGTTACATAAGATGGAGGTTGCCCCTACTTCCTGTGACACTTTCATAAGGTAGAATGTATATCACCATTGGCACCCGGGAACAGCTCTCCACTCAGCCCTGGTTCGGTCCATCTTCTGTACAATAAGAAGAGAGAGAGGCAGATTCAGACACATCCCTTCATCCTGATCAGGTTGTTTGCCATGGAAGATGACTTTTGCTCTCTCAGGTGCTTCATACCTGCCTACAACTTCTCCAGGTATCATTTGTGCATGGACATTTGAGGTTCTCATCAGGTGGAAGGTCCCCAACTTTCCTGTATTGTAAGAACCACTCTGTCCCTGCTCTTCTGTAAAATGATTGAGGGAACAGTGTATACTTGGGGTTAAAAACAGGTTTGATTTGGGTTACGAGTGATTCTGTGTGATGAATAATGGTATTGGGAACCTGCAATATTTACAAGAATATAGAGGTGAAATATAAGTAGGAAAACAGAAATCTAGGTATGATTTGAAGCCCAGAAGGGTTTTGCCCTTGATTGGGATACTTAGCTTTTAATGATGTTCTGCAAAGATGCCTCAGATAATTCGATATACAATGGCATAGGACCTTGTACATTGGATGATTGAATTTAGAAGAGAACATCCAGTCAAAAAGGGATATTCAGTAGGATTAGGAAGATAGTCGGTAGGTTTAGGAAGAAGAGTGAGTATAGGATTTGGACCAAAAGTTCTTTAGCAATAGACTTTCGGTTGTTGAGTGAATGTAAATGTCAGCACATATGAAGAGTCAGTCACTATGTTGAACTGGGGAAAATATGTAGAAAAGCAGATATCAATAGAAACATTACGAAATCAGGCAAAGTATAAAGTGAGTGATAGAATTAGACATTTTCAACAGGGTTGAGTTTGAATATATAAATTAGGAAAAAAACAAATATGTAGTCACCAATAGGATTGACAATTGACAGCATTAGGCAACCTGGACATGGATGTTTTTAGAAATCCATGTTCACTTTCCATTTAGGCTTTGGTACAATCATAAGTGTGACCTTTCCATTTTTTGTCCAGAATATTACTGTGATAATGAGGTGACATGAGTATTTCTTTCACCATTTCTGGGAGCAATATATTGAAGATGTAAAATGAGAATCGGGGGTACAAAGAGGTGTACCCTGTTTCTAGGAACATAGAGAAAAAGCATGAATAGACCATACAGTGAATAAAAAATATAACTTTTTTGAACTTTAAATAATGAATTGAACTGATATCTGAAAAATTAAAGGAAATCTTATATTGATATACAATCATTCATTCCAACCAGGTATATATGTAATGGAAATATTTGTGTTTTGGTTTATCATGAAGAGTGTGTGAGTTTTGCTTCAAAATGATTATGGAAATTCAAAATAATGTGTTTGGAAAGAAGTCTCACGAAAAGACCAGTCAAGAAACCCTGACAATACATGTGTTCTGAAGCAAGAAGTGGTGAAAGTTGAAACAAATGCTTATTAATTTGTGAACTTGTGGATGAAATGTATATCCTGTGATGTGCAAAAACTGAAGAAACAATAATGTACCAGTGTCGAATACAAATGAATGACAAATTACATATCATGTCCCATAGGAGTCTACTTGCATTGATGTTAGACTGGGTCAGTTACTGTAGAATAATTAGGATTTGTATGCACCATTCACTGAAGTTAGTTTTCAGTACTAGGAAACAAATATGTATTTCAGGTGGATGAATATTTCTGATTATCATCTTGTGAAAAGTGGATTATAAATCCACATACATGAACATGAATGAATTTAGAGAGTGTATATTAGACACATATATTTCATATTTTGAAAAATTTGGAGAGTATATCTATATCTATGTCTATATCTATACACACACACACACACACACACACACACACACACAAAACTCACAGACATTAAAAAGTACCAATATAAATGCCAATCGAAATTCATCAGTAAATATGTATCATCCACAAATGCAAAAATATTTATTTTACTGAACATGAGTTAATGCATAATGTTGTTCTACTAGGACGCTCTCCTATAAGTTGAATTTTCATTTCCAACAGCATTTAGGAGGAGTGAACTCTTCTCACAATTTGTATCTGCCAAGACAGCCACCTCACAAAAATGTACGTGTGATACCTGGTAGGATTCTATATATGCATATAAATATACATGTGTGAATAGACTACAGAAAAAGGAAACAAGAATTCACATATTTGTTAAGTTTAAAACACATGGAGAATATTTCAAATAAATTTGACTAGATTTATAACTCCTACCTTATATAATGCAAATGTCAAGTCCAACTATACAACATGTCTCCTCTGAAGTACTTGTATTTCTAATGTGTTGGGTTAATTTTCTCCATTATATTAGGATGAATAGTCTGAGTCTACTAGGTATGGGTTAGTGTCAGGGATTCAGTATTTCGAATGGAAAATTGGAAAATGAATCCAATGTGTATGTAAATATATGCTGCACAAATATCCTCCCGCTCTCATCCACAACAATGCCTTGACATTACCTTCACCCCAAGTAAGACACAATTAGAGGAGAAGAGTTACAAAATCAGTGAATACATATCTGGAATGGAAAATGCTCAGGAGTTCACAACCTTGGAGGTGGTAGAGGAGTTTCCAAAACTAAGGGACAGGGTAAACACTCCACAAACATGGAGCTCTGCTGGCCTAAAAACTTTTTGAGAAACTGCCTCTGAGCTTCCACACTTGAAATATATGTTGTTTTCAGGAGATTTGGCATCCTCTGTAGTGAGAACATAAAAGCTGGGTCTGCATCTATGTGACCTGGAGGACATGGTTTCTTATTTTCCAATGAACAAGATGAATCAGTGCTGAATCCTCTCTTTGTAGGTAAACTGAGGCCACTGGGGACTAAGTGTCTCCCCGTGTGGACTGTGAAGCCATTTGGTCCTCTTCCACTTTTTGTGGTGTTTTTGCTGCTGCACTGTGAGTTTGGTATTTGTTTCACAAAATACTAGGAACTAAACTAGGACACAGTGCTGGAGGGAGTTCTGTCACGTGTGGTGGGTCAGGGTCTGCAAGAGAATGCACCAACTAGGCTCCTATCTCTCACAGCTTGCCCCATTGCCCCCTTGTCCATATCAACCTGATTCTTAATTTTCCTCTGAAAACTCTCCATATAACAAGATGCCTTTACATATAAGGGTCTGTTGGCTGCACCATGTCAGTTACAAGCCATTTGGAATCCAATGGTAGATCCACATGGCCCTACCACGGATGTTTTATCAAACACCTCCCCACCACTGCTCTAGACCCACTACTCAGCAGGCTCCAAATTTCTGGCATCTCTGTTCTACACCATTTTCATGAAACTCAGTAAATCAACGCACTGTCTGGTATACTCATGATCAGCAACAGGACATCCAATGTTTCTCCAGTGCCACCTGGTCATAGAAATTTCAAAAATTTCATGGTATTTATCTAGCCATTTTTCAAGCATGAAGTTGGAGGCACTGTGGGTTTCAGTTCATTCAGCAAACATTAAATGGTGAGGAAGCTCATTTCAATGAAATCTCTGGAGAACTCTCACAGGCATGGCTTCCCAAAGAGTGGACAAAAGGTCACATTAGGCCAGGCCCATTGAGGTCTACAATGTGAGGTCCATGTGTGTTTTGACTCTCAACTATGGCTGCCATTTCTTTAAGAATAAAATCATGTGATATCCTTGCTGAGATTCCCAGGCCTCTGTGGAAATCCACCCGGGGCCTAGGTCTCAGTTTCCAAGAGCGACTTTCATGCGTGGCCTCTTAAAATCCCAACAAAATTCATGGCAATGCTTCTCTGAGTTCAGTTCCAAAACCCAGTCTCTAAGGGGAATCACACCAGAGTTCAAGCCCACGTGGACCCAGTCATTTTTTCCAATGCCACACAAATGACCAAAATTAAAACCAAAACACTCCCACATGGCCCTCATCTTATTTCATATAGTCAATCATCTTAACCTCTGGCTGGAGGTTTCCATGAGGGGCGCAGCCCAAGACAGTGTGCAAAATCAGCTCGTTTGCCCCTCATTTGTCTAAAGTCAGGGTAGCCTGGACACCGTTTCTGTGAACCAGGAGTGAACAAATAAGCCTGCCGTTAATACTTCTGTGTTTCTCCAATTTGAGGCCTACTGATTTTAGGTATCGATTCTTTAGGTGATTTAGAGTCATGCGAAAACACAAGCACCTCTTCAGGGCTTTGAAGAACTCATTTGACCCAAAGAATCCCTATTGTCATTTGATGGAGTGCAGGAACCTAACAGAGGAAGGCAAGAGACTTCATCCACAATGAATGAAATTTTTTGCCATTTTGGTTTTGGAAGCTCACATGGGATCATTCTTAAGATCCATCAGGTGCTGAGAATCTAAGTCACAGCCACACACAGGCCCAAGAGGCTGATAAAGACACATCCCTTTCCAAAGCAATTAAGCAAAGAGCCACAGGTGAGGCCCATTCATTTCCATTTGAAAACTGTTTTCTTCAGGCTTCACAAAGGGGTGGCCTGAGACAAAGACCTTCCTGACATTCAGTGCAACACAACAATAAGTAAGCAAAAGGCCCAAAGCAGGGTTTCTGCACTGAGACTTTCCTGGTCACACTGATATCTGAGTTTTCTGAGATGCTCGCCATTCTCTTCAGCTATCCAGTACATGGCCATGTCACAGAGCTTGGAGGTGGTACATATTTTGGACACAAATCCATGAGCCTATTCTGGAGAGTGGCCAGAATTCAGGAAGAAAACAACAACTTATGGAGATAGCAGGTGTTCCACATCGATAAGACAAGCTGCAGTCCATTCATATATTGGGCAGGATGAATTATGGGATGATTTATACTAGACAGGACACATCCATTAATGCATTCTCTTTTCTAATGTCTACAACAACGGACACAGTGGGATACACAGAAACAGAAACACTCGCCGTGTCAAATGACTTACTAGAAACTGTCCACTCCAAACCAAACAAACCACCTTTCCTATCTATTCTCAGAACATGAGACAAAACAACAAACCCACACCCACTCCCACAAAGGCACCTCCTTCCCCCAAGTAGGTCTGTGACTATCCGGAGTGTCCTCTGACTGGCGGGCCATACTATGTTCCCCCGAAATGGCCTGTCTTCTCTCAGATCTTGTTTCCTTGACCAACTCTGTGAAGATGTCAGGAAAAAGTGGTTAGCCACTACCTGTTTTCTCAGGAACGGTCCATCTTCAGAGCTCTCCTGGCATTTAGCCATCCTCACATCATTAGGTACCAAGAAAACTGACTCTGTCCATGGTAAATCCAAACAAGTGAGCCCACTGGGACTGGGACTGCGACTGCCTCTGGGTTCCTGGATTCTTGGATACCAAGTTCAGAGAGTTCCATCACCAAGGAAATGAGGTATGTCACATTCTTTGGAACTGAATGAGGTCACTGCCTTGGCAACTACTTTGTCCTAACAGTTGCTTCCAAGGGTAACATAAAATGGAGGTTGCCCCCGCTTCCTGTGACACTTTCATAAGTTAGAATGTATATCAACCATTGGCACCCGGGAACAGCTCTCCACTCAGGCCTGGTTTGGTCCATCTTCTCTACAATAAGAAGAGAGAGATTCAGATTCAGACACATCCCTTCATCCTGACCAGGTTGTTTGCCATGGAAGATGACTTTTGCTCTCTCAGGTGCTTCATACCTGCCTACAACTTCTCCAGGTATCATTTGTGCATGGACATTTGAGGTTCTCATCAGGTGGAAGGTCCCCAACTTTCCTGTATTGTAAGAACCACTCTGTCCCTGCTCTTCTGTAAAATGATTGAGGGAACGGCGTATACTTGGGGTTAAAAACAGGTTTGATTTGGGTTACGAGTGATTCTGTGTGATGAATAATGATATTGGGAACCTGCAATATTTACAAGAATATAGAGGTGAAATATAAGTAGGAAAACAGAAATCTAGGTATGATTTGAAGCCCAGAAGGGTTTTGCCCTTGATTGGGATACTTAGCTTTGAATGATGTTCTGCAAAGATGCCTCAGATAATTCGATATACAATGGCATAGGACCTTGTACATTGGATGATTGAATTTAGAAGAGAACATCCAGTCAAAAAGGGATATTCAGTAGGATTAGGAAGATAGTCGGTAGGTTTAGGAAGAAGAGTGAGTATAGGATTTGGACCAAAAGTTCTTTAGCAATAGACTTTCGGTTGTTGAGTGAATGTAAATGTCAGCACATATGAAGAGTCAGTCACTATGTTGAACTGGGGAAAATATGTAGAAAAGCAGATATCAATAGAAACATTACGAAATCAGGCAAAGTATAAAGTGAGAGGTAGAATTAGACATTTTCAACAGGGTTGAGTTTGAATATATAAATTAGGAAAAAAACAAATATGTAGTCACCAATAGGATTGACAATTGACAGCATTAGGCAACCTGGACATGGATGTTTTTAGAAATCCATGTTCACTTTCCATTTAGGCTTTGGTACAATCATAAGTGTGACCTTTCCATTTTTTGTCCAGAATATTACTGTGATAATGAGGTGACATGAGTATTTCTTTCACCATTTCTGGGAGCAATATGTTGAAGGTGTAAAATGAGAATCGGGGGTACAAAGAGGTGTACCCTGTTTCTAGGAACATAGAGAGAAAGCATGAATAGACCATACTGTGAATAAATAATATAACTTTTTTGAACTTTAAATAATGAATTAACTGATATCTGAAAAATTAAAGGAAATCATATATTGATATACAATCATTCATTCCAACCAGGTATATATCTAATGGAAATATTAGTGTTTTGGTTTATTATGAAGAGTGTGTTAGTTTTTCTTCAAAATGATTATGGAAATTCAAAATAATGTGTTTGGAAAGAAGTCTCATGAAAAGACTAGTCAAGAAACCCTGACAATACATGTGTTCTGAAGCAAGATGATTAAAGTTGAAACAAATGCTTATTAATTTGTGAACTTGTGGATGAAATGTATATCCTGTGATGTGCAAAAACTGAAGAAACAATAATGTACCAGTGTCGAATACAAATGAATGACAAATTACATATCATGTCCCATAGGAGTCTACTTGCATTGATGTTAGACTGGGTCAGTTACTGTAGAATAATTAGGATTTGTATGCACCATTCACTGAAGTTAGTTTTCAGTACTAGGAAACAAATATGTATTTCAGGTGGATGAATATTTCTGATTATAATCTTGTGAAAAGTGGATTATAAATCCACATACATGAACATGAATGAATTTAGAGTGTGTATATTAGACACATATATTTCATATTTTGAAAAATTTGCAGAGTATATCTATATCTATATCTATATCTATATATATATACACACACACACACACTCACACAACACTCACAGACATTAAAAAGTACCAATATAAATGCCAATCCAAATTCATCAGTAAATATGTATCATCCACAAATGCAAAAATATTTAGTTTACTGAACATGAGTTAATGTATAATGTTGTTCTACTAGGACTCTCTCCTATAGGTTGAATTTTCATTTCCAACAGCATTTAGGAGGAGTGAACTCTTCTCACAATTTGTATCTGCCAAGACAGCCATCTCACAAAAATGTACGTGTGATACCTGGTAGGATTCTATATATGCATATAAATATACATGTGTGAATCGGCTACAGAAAAGGGAAACAAGAATTCACATATTTGTTAATTTTAAAAACACATGTAGAATATTTCAATTAAAATTTGACTAGATTTATAACTCCTACCTTATATAATGCAAATGTCAAGTCCAACTATACAACATGTCTCTGGAGAACCTTTGGATGTCCTGTTGTTTATCATGAGTATACTAGACAGTGCCTTGATTGACTGTGTTTCATGAAAATGATCTAGAACAGACATGCCAGTAAGTTGGTGCCTGCTGAGTAGTGTGCCTAGAGCAGTGGTGTGTATGTGTGTCATAATACATCTCTGATGTGGCCATATGGATTTGCCATTGGCTTCCAAATGGCTTGTGACAGACATGGTGAGGCCAGCAGACACTAATATGTAAGGGCGTCTTGTTATATGGAGAGGTTTCATGGCAATGTTAAGAATCAGGTTGCAATAGACAAGGGAAAAAGCTATGTGGGATAGAAGCCTGGTTGGTGCATTCTCCTGCAGACCCTGACCCACCACATGTGGCAGAACTCCATCCAGCACTGTGTCCCTTTTGAACTCCTTGTATTTCGTGAAGCAAATACCAAACTCCCAATGCAGGAGAAAGAAAAACCATGAAAAAGTGGAGGATGACCAAATGGCTTCACAGCCCAGATGGGGAGAGACTTAGCACGCACTGGTCACATTTTACTTAAAAGAGAGAATTCACCACTGCTGCCTCATGTTCATTAGAAAATAAGAAACCATGTCCTCCAGGTCACATAGAATCAGACCCAGCTTTGATGGTCTCACGACAAAGGAAGCTAAAGCTCCTGAAAACAACATATATTTCAAGTGCCCAACCTCAGAGGCAGTTTATCAAGAAGTCCTTTAGGCCAGCAGAGCTCCATGTTTGTGGAGTTTTTAACCTGTCACTTACTTATGGAAACTTCTCTACCACATCCAAGGTTGTGAACTCCTGAGCATTTTCCATTCCAGTTATATATTCACAGATTTTATAACTCTTCTCCACTAATTGTGTCTTACTTGGGGTGAAGGTAATGTCAAGGCATTGTTCTGGATGAGAGAGGGAAAATATTTTGTGTAGCACATATTTGATAGACATTGGATTCTTTTTCCTATTTTCCATTCAAAATACTGAATCCCTGACACTAACACATACCCTACTAGACTCTGACTACTAATCCTAATATGATGGAGAAAAATAACCCAAATAGAACAGAAATACAAGCAGGTCAGAGGAGGCATGGTGTATTTTTGAACTTTTCTTTTGCATAATAAATGGTAGGTGTTATAAATCTAGTGAATTTTTATTTGGAATAGTTTTTCATGTGTTTTTAAAATTAACAAATATGTGAATCCCTGCCTCCCTTTCTCTGTAGCCTATACAGCACATGTATTTTTATATGTACATATAGAATCCTACCTGGTATCACACGTACATTTTTGTGAGGTTGCTGACTCGGCAGATATAAATTGTGTGAAGAGACTACCCCTCTTAAACGCTGTTGGAACTAAAAATTCAACCTATGGGTGAGCTTCCTAGTACAACAACATTATACATAATTCCATGTTCAGTAAAGTATATATTTTTGCATCAGTAGATGTTATATATTTCATTATAAATTTCGTTTGGCATATATTGCTACTTTTTTATGTTTCTCTGTGTGTTTTTTTGGTATATATATATATATATATATATATATATATATACTCTCCTGATTTATCAAAACATGAAATATATGTGTCTTATATACACTCTCTACATTCATACATTCATTCATGTTCATGCATGAGGAAATATAATCAACTTTTCTCAAGATTATTATTGGAAATATTCATCCACCTGAAATACATATTTGTTTCCTTGTACTGACAACTCACTTCTGTGAATGGTGCATACAAATCCTAATAATTCTACAGTATCTGACCCATTTTAACATAAATGCAAGTAGATTCCTATGGGACATGATGTGTATTTTGACGTTCATTTATATTCCACACTGCTACATTAATATTTCTGCAGTTTTTGCACATCATAGGATATATATTTCATACACAAGTTCACAACTTTATAGGTATTTTTTCACTTTTAATCATTTCCTGCTTCAGAACACATGTATTCCTCCCGGTTTCTTGACTGGTCTTTTCATGAGACTTCTCTGCAAACACATTTTTTTTTAATTTCATAATCAGTTTTGAAGCAAAACTCACACACTTTTCATGATAAACCATAAATCTAATATCACCATTAGATGCATAACTGTTTGGAATGGATGATTGTATATCAATATTAGGTTTCCTGTATATTTTCAGAAATCAATTCAATCCATTATTTAAAGTTCGAACCAGTTATATTATTTATTCACAGTATGGTCTATTCATGCATTATCTCTATATTCCTAGGCACAAGGTACACCTATTTGTACCCCCAATTAATTTATACGTCTTCAAAATATTGCTTTCCTACATATTTTACCCAGTTCATCATTGTGACTGACTCTTCACATGTGCTGACATTTACATTCACTCTCTACCTGAAACCCTATTGCTAAAGAACTTTTGGTCCAAATCCTATACTCACTCTTTTATCTAAACCCACCGAATATTTTCCTAATCCTACCGAATATCCCTTTTTGACTGGATGTTCTCTTCCACATTCAATCATCCAAATTAGAAGGTCCTATGCCATAGTATATTGATTTAACTGAGACAACTGTGCAGGACATAAATCAATGCTAAGTATCCCAATCAAGGGCCCAATGCCCTTCTGGGCTTCAAAACTTACCTAGATTTCTGTTTTCATACTTATATTTCACCTATATATTCTTATAAATATCGCAGGTTCCTAATACAAATATTCATTCCAGAGAATGATTCCTAACCCAAATTGAACATGTTATTAACCCTAACCATACACTTTTCCCTCAATCTAATTTTACAGAAGAGCAGGGACAGAGTTGGTCTTACAATACAGGAATATAGGCGATCTTCCAGCTGCTGAAAACCTAAAAGGTCCATGCTGAAATGATCCTTGGAGAAGATGTAGGCAGCTATGAAGGACATGAGAGAGCAAAAGTCATCTTCCATGGCAAACAACCTGGTCAGGTTGATGGGATGTGTCTGAATTAGCCTCTCTCTTCCTAATGTAGAGAAGATGGACCAAACCATGCCTGTGTGGAGAGCTGTTCCCTGGTGCCTATGGTTGATATACCATTCTAACATATGAATGAGTCACAGCAAGTAGAGGCAGCCTCCATCTTTTGGGAACCATGTAAGCAACTGTTAAAACAAAGTGGTTTCCAAGGCAGTGACTTCATTCAGATCTTGAAGAAAGTGACATCACCTTACAGTTTTGGTAATGAAAGTCTGTGATCTTGGGATCCAGGAAACCAGGCACACAGAGTCAAACCCACTCCATGTCCCAGTGGGCTAACTTGTTTGGATTTAACAAGACAGAGTTACTCTTTCTTTGTACCTACTGATGTGAGGACAGCCAAATGCCTGGAAACTATGAAGACTGGCCTTTCCAGAGAAAGCAGGTAGTTTCTCACCATGGGCTCCTGACAACTTCACAGAGTTGGCCAAAGAGAACAGATTGGAGACAGGACACGCCATTTTGGGGGAACATAGTATGGCCCACAAGTCAGAGGACACTCTGGATAGTGACAGACCTACTTGGGGAAAGGAGGTGACTTTTTGGGTGTGAGTGTGAGTTTGTGGTTTTGTCTCATGTTCTGAGAATAGTTAGGAAAGCTGGTTTGTTTGTTTTGGAGTGGACTGTGTCTAGTAAATCCTTTGACAAGGTGAGTGTTTCTGTGTCTATATATCATACTGTGTCCGTGATTGTAGACATTAGAAAAGAGAATGCATCAATGGATGTGTCCTGTCTACAAGAAAGCTTCAAAGCATTCATCCTGTGCAATTAATGAATGGACTGCAGGTTGCCGTATGGATGGGCAACTCCTGCCATCTTTCTAAATTCCTGTTTTCTTCCTGAATTCTGGACACTCTCCAGAATACGCTCATGATTTTGTGTCCAAGATATGTACCACCTCCATCTCTGTGACATGGCCATGTACTGGATAGCTGAAGGGAATGGCGAGTATCTCAGAAAACTCAGATATCAGTATGCCCAAGTAAGTCTCAGTGGAGAAACCCTGCTTTGGGCCTTTTGCTTACCTATTCTGTTGCCCTGAATGTCAGGAAGGTCTTTGCCTCAGGCCACACTTTGTGAAGCCTGCAGAAAATAGTTTTCAAATGGAAAAGAATGGTCATTACCTGTGCCTCTTTGCTTAATTGCTTTGGAAATGGATGTTTTGAATCAGCCTCTCAGCCCTATGTGAGGCTGTGGCTTAGATTCACAGCACATGATGGGTCTAAAGAAAAATCCCATGTGTGCATCCCAAACCAAAATGGGCAAAAGAGCTGTCAGAGTGGTTCTTACAATACAGGAAAGTTGGGGACCTTCCACCTGATGAGAACCTCAAATGTCCATGCACAAATGATACCTGGAGAAGTTGTAGGCAGGTATGAAGCACCTGAGAGAGCAAAAGTCATCTTCCATGGCAAACAACCTGGTCAGGATGAAGGGATGTGTCTGAATCTGAATCTCTCTCTTCTTATTGTAGAGAAGATGGACCTAACCAGGCCTGAGTGGAGAGCTGTTCCCGGGTGCCAATGGTTGATATACATTCTACCTTATGAAAGTGTCACAGGAAGTAGGGGCAACCTCCATCTTATGTTACCCTTGGAAGCAACTGTTAGGACAAAGTGGTTGCCAAGGAAGTGACCTCATTCAGTTCCAAAGAATGTGACATACCTCATTTCCTTGGTGATGGAACTCTCTGAACTTGGTATCCAAGAAGCCAGGCACCCAGAGGCAGTCCCAGTCCCAGGCCCAGTGGGCTCACTTGTTTGGATTTACCAAGGACAGAGTCAGTTTTCTTGGTACCTAATGATGTGAGGATGGCCAAATGCCAGGAGAGCTCTGAAGATGGACCTTTCCTGAGAAAACAGGTAGTGGCTAACCACTTTTTCCTGACATCTTCACAGAGTTGGTCAAGGAAAGAATGTCTGTGAGAAGACAGGCCATTTCAGGGGAACATAGTATGGCCCACCAGTCAGAGGACACTCCGGATAGTCACAGACCTACTTGGGGCAAGGAGGTGCCTTTGTGGGAGTGGGTGTGGGTTTGTTGTTTTGTCTCATGTTCTGAGAATAAATAGGATAGGCGGTTTGTTTGGTTTGGAGTGGACAGTTTCTAGTAAGTCATTTGACACGGCGAGTGTTTCTGTTTCTGTGTATCCCACTGTGTCTGTTGTTGTAGACATTAGAAAAGAGAATGCATTAATGGATGTGTCCTGTCTAGTATAAATCTTCCCATAATTCATCCTGCCCAATATATGAATGGACTGCAGCTTGTCTTATCGATGTGCAACTAATGCTATCTTTCTAAGTTGTTGTTTTCTTCCTGAATTCTGGCCACTCTCCATAATAGGCTCATGGATTCGTGTCCAAAATATGTACCACTGCCAAGCTCTGTGACATGGCCATGTACTGGATAGCTGAAGAGAATGGCGAGCATCTCAGAAAACTCAGATATCAGTGTGACCAGAAAAATCTCAGTGCAGAAACCCTGCTTTGGGCCTTTTGCTTACTTATTGTTGTGTTGCACTGAATGTCAGGAAGGTCTTTGCCTCAGGCCCCCCTTTGTGAAGCCTGAAGAAAACAGTTTTCAAATGGAAATGAATGGGCCTCACCTGTGGCTCTTTGCTTAATTGCTTTGGAAAGGGATGTGTCTTTATCAGCCTTTGGACCTGTGTGTGGCTGTGACTTAGATTCTCAGAACCTGATGGATCTTAAGAATGATCCCATGTGAGCTTCCAAAACCAAAATGGCAAAAAATATCATTCATTGTGGATGAAGTCTCTTGCCTTCCTCTGTTAGGTTCCTGCACTCCATCAAATGAGAATAGGGATTCTTTGGGTCAAATGAGTTCTTCAAAGCCCTGCAGAGGTGCTTGTGTTTTCGCATGACTCTAAATCACCTAAAGAATTGATACCTAAAATCAGTAGGCCTGAAATTGGAGAAACAAAGAAGTATTAAAGGCAGGCTTATTTGTTCACTCCTGGTTCACAGAAACGGTGTCCAGGCTACCCTGACTTTAGGCAAATGAGGGGCAAAGGAGCTGATTTTGGACACTGTCTTGGGCTGCGCCCCTCATGGAAACCTCCAGCCAGAGGTTAAGATGATTGACTATATGGAATAAGATGAGGGCCATGTGGGAGTGTTTTGGTTTTGATTTTGGTCATTTGTGTGGCATTGGAAAAAATGACTGGGTACACGTGGGGTTGAACTCTGGTGTGATTCCCCTTAGAGACTGGGTTTTGGAACTGAACTCAGAGAAGCATTGCCATGAATTTTGTTGGGATTTTAAGAGGCCACGCATGAAAGTCGCTCTTGGAAACTGAGACCTAGGCCCCGGGTGGATTTCCACAGAGGCCTGGGAATCTCAGCAAGGATATCACATGATTTTATTCTTAAAGAAATGGCAGCCATAGTTGAGAGTCAAAACACACATGGACCTCACATTGTAGACCTCAATGGGCCTGGCCTAATGTGACCGTTTGTCCATTCTTTGGGAAGCCGTGCCTGTGTGAGTTCTCCAGAGATTTCATTGAAATGAGCTTCCTCACCATTTAATGTTTGCTGAATGAACTGAAATCCACAGTGCCTCCAACTTCATGCTTGAAAAATGGCTAGATAAATACCATGAAATTTTTGAAATTCCTATGACCAGGTGGCACTGGAGAAACATTGCATGTCCTGTTGCTGATCATGATTATACCAGACAGTGCCTTGACTTACTGAGTTTCATGAAAATGGTGTAGAACAGAGATGCCAGTAAGTTGGAGCCTGCTGAGTAGTGGGTCTAGAGCAGTGGTGGGGAGGTGTTTGATAAAACATCCGTGGTAGGGCCATGTGGATCTACCATTGGATTCCAAATGGCTTGTAACTGACATGGTGCAGCCAGCAGACCCTTATATGTAAAGGCATCTTGTTACATGGAGAGTTTTCAGAGGAAAATGAAGAATCAGGTTGATATGGACAAGGGGGCAATGGGGCAAGCTGTGAGAGATAGGAGCCTAGTTGGTGCATTCTCTTGCAGACCCTGACCCACCACACGTGACAGAACTCCCTCCAGCACTGTGTCCCAGTTTAGATCCTAGTATTTCGTGAAACAAATACCAAACTCACAGTGCAGCAGCAAAAACACCACAAAAAGTGGAAGAGGACCAAATGGCTTCACAGTCCACACGGGGAGACACTTAGTCCCCAGTGGCCTCAGTTTACCTACAAAGAGAGGATTCAGCACTGCTTCATCTAGTTCATTGGAAATAAGAAACCATGTCCTCCAGGTCACATAGATTCAGACCCAGCTTTGATGGTCTCACTACAAAGGAAGCCAAATCTCCTGAAAACAACATATATTTCAAGTGCAAAACTCAGTGGCAGTTTCTCAAAAAATTTTTAGGCCAGCAGAGCTCCATGTTTGTGGAGTGTTTACCGTGTCCCTTAGTTTTGGAAACTGCTCTACCACCTCCAAGGTTGTGAACTCCTGAGCATTTTCCATTCCAGATATGTATTCACTGATTTTGTAACTCTTCTCCTCTAATTGTGTCTTACTTGGGGTGAAGGTAATGTCAAGGCATTGTTCTGGATGAGAGCAGGATTATATTTGTGCAGCATATATTTACATACACATTGGATTCATTTTCCAATTTTCCATTCGAAATACTGAATCCCTGACACTAACCCATACCTAGTAGACTCAGACTATTCATCCTAATATAATGGAGAAAATTAACCCAACACAATAGAAATACAAGCACTTCAGAGGATACATGTTGTATTGTTGGACTTGACATTTGCATTATATAAGGGAGGAGTTATAAATCTAGTCAAATTTTTATTGAAATATTCTCCATGTGTTTTTAAACTTAACAAATATGTGAATTCTTGTTTCCCTTTTCTGTAGCCTATTCACACATGTATATTTATATGCATATATAGAATCCTACCAGGTATCACACGTACATTTTTGTGAGGTGGCTGTCTTGGCAGATACAAATTGTGAGAAGAGTTCACTCCTCCTAAATGCTGTTGGAAATGAAAATTCAACCTATAGGAGAGCGTCCTAGTAGAACAACATTATACATTAACTCATGTTCAGTAAAATAAATATTTTTGCATTTGTGGATGATATATATTTACTGATGAATTCGATTGGCATTTATATTGGTACTTTTTAATGTCTGTGAGTGTTGTGTGTGTGTGTTTGTGTGTGTGTGTGTGTGTGTATATATAGATATAGATATAGATATAGATATAGATATACTCTCCAAATTTTTCAAAATATGAAATATATGTGTCTAATATACACTCTCTAAATTCATTCATGTTCATGTATGTGGATTTATAATCAACTTTTCACAAGATGATAATCAGAAATATTCATCCACCTGAAATACATATTTGTTTCCTAGTACTGAAAACTAACTTCAGTGAATGGTGCATACAAATCCTAATTATTCTACAGTAACTGACCCAGTCTAACATCAATGCAAGTAGACTCCTATGGGACATGATATGTAATTTGTCATTCATTTGTATTCGACACTGGTACATTATTATTTCTTCAGTTTTTGCACATCATAAGATATACCTTTGCCAAGGCAGTGACCTCATTCAGTTCCAAAGAATGTGACATACCTCATTTCCTTGGTGATGGAACTCTCTGAACTTTGTATCCAAGGAGCCAGGCACCCAGAGGCAGTCCCAGTCCCAGTCCCAGTGGGCTCACTTGTTTGGATTTACCAAAGATAGAGTCAGTCATTCTTGGTACCTACTGAAGTGAGGATTACCAAATGCCTGGAGAGCTCTGAATAGGGAGCTTTCCTGAGAAAGCAGGTAGTGGCTCTCCACTTTTTCCTTACAACATTACAGAGTTGGCCAAAAAAAACAGATCTGAGAGAGGACAGGCCATTTCGGAAGAACAGAGTATGGCCACCAGTCAGAGGACACTCTGGTTAGTCATACACCTATGGGGAAGGAGGTGCCTTTTTGGGAGTGGGTGTGGGTTTGTGGTTTGTCTCATGTTCTGAAAATAGGTAGGAATGGCGGTTTGTTTGTTTTGGAGTGAACTGTTTCCGGTAAGTCGTTTGAAGAGGTGAGTGTTTCCATGTCTGGGTATCCCACTGTGCCTGTGGTAGTAGACATGAGAAAAGAGAATGCAGCAATGGATGTGTCATGTCTAGTATAAAGCTTCCCAGCATTCATCCTGCCCAATTTATGAATGGAGTGTGACTTGCCTTATGCACGGGCAACACCTAATACCTTCCTAAGTCCCTGTTTTCTTCCTGAATTCAGGCCACTCTCTAGAATAGGCTCATGGTTATGTGTCCAAGATATGTACCAAATCCAAGGTCTTTGACATGGCCATGTACTGGATACCTGAATGGAATGGCCAGCATCTCAAAAAAATCAGATATCAGTGTGACCAGGAAAGTCTCAGTGGAGATACCCTGCTTTGGGCCTTTTGCTTACCTATTGTTCTGTTGCCCTGAATATCAGGAAGGTCTTTGTCTCATGCAACCCCTTTGTTAAGCCTGAAGAAAACAGTTTTCAAATGGAAATGAATGTGCATCACCTCTGGCTCTTTGCTTAATTTCATTGGAAAAGGATGTGTCTGATTCAGGCCCTTTGCCCTGTTTTAGGCTGTGACTTAGATTCTCAGCACCTGATGGAAGTAAAGAAAGATCCCATATGTGCATCTAAACCAAAATGGAAAAACGTTCAATCAATGTGCATGAATTATATTGCCTTCCTTTGTTAGGTTTCTGAAATCCATCATGTCAGAATAGGGATCCTTTGGGTGAAATGAGTTCTTCAAATCTCTGCAGAGGGGCTTGGCTTTTCTCATGACTCCAATTCACAAAAAGAATCTAGACCCCACAGTCAGAGAGCCTCAAATTGGAGAAGCGAAGCAGTATTAAGGGCAGGCCTATTTGATCACTCCTGGTTCACAGGAAGGGTGTCCAAGCCACCCTGACATTCGGCAAATGAGGGGCAAGGGAGCTTATTTTGGACACTGTCTTGGGATGTGCCTCTCATGAAAACCTCCATCCAGATGTTATGATGAGTATCTTTATGGTAGAAGATGAGGGCCATGTAGGAGTGTTTTGGTTATAATTGTGGTCATTTGTGTGGCAGTTGGAAGAGATGACTGGGTAAACCTGGGCTTGAATTCTGCTGTGATTCCCCTTAGAGACTGAGTTCTGGAACTGACCTCAGAGAAGTATTGACATGAATTGTGTTGGGATTTTAGGAGGCCATGAATGAGAATTGCCATTGGAACCTGGGATCAAGGCCCAGAGTGGCTTTCCACAGAACACTGGGAATCACAGCCAAGACTTGGCAGGCATAATTGAGATTCAAAACACACTTGGACCTTGCTTTGTAGACCTAAATGGGCCTGGCTTCATGTGACTTTTTGGCCACTCTTTGGGTAGACTTGCCTGTGAGAGTGCTCCAGAGATTTCCCTGAAATTAGCTTCCTAACCATTTAATGGTTCCTGAATGAATTGAAACCAACATTGCCTCCAAATGCATCTGTGAAAAAATGCTAGATAATTACCATGAAATTTTAGAAATTCCGATGACCAGCTGGCACTGGAGGACCTTTCATGTCCTGTTGATGATCATGAGTATACCAGACAGGGCCTTGATTGACTGGGTTTCATGAAAATGGTGTAGAACAGAGATGCCAGTAAGTTGGGGCCTGGTAAGTAGTGGGCCTAGAGCTGTGTTATGCAAATGTGTGATAAAACATCTGTGGTGGGGCCATGTGGATCTTCCATTGGCTTCCAAATGGCTGTGACTGACATGGTGCAACCATCACACCCATATATATAAAGGCATATTTTTATATGGAGAGGTTTCAGGGCAATGTTCAGTATCATGTTGTAATTGTCAAGGGGGCAAGCTACTTGAGATAGAACCCTGGTTGGTGCATTCTCCTGGAGACCCTGCCAACCACACCTGACAGAACTCCCTTCAGCACTGTGTCCCATTTGAACTCGTTGTATTTCATGAAGCAAATACCAAACTCCCAGTGCAGCAGCAAGAAACACCACGAAAATTGGAGGATGACCATTGGTTTCACAGTCCACACGGGAAGACCCTTAGCCCTCAGTGGCCAAAGTTTACCTACAAAAAGAGAATTCATCACTGCTGCCTCATTTTTATTTGAAAATAAGTAACCATTTCCTCCAGGTCACATAGATGCAGATCCAGCTTTGATGGTTTCACTACAAATAAAGCTAAAGCTCCTGACAACAACATATATTTCAAGTGCCCAACCTCAGAGGCAGATTCTCAAAAAGTCTTTTGGCCAGCAGAGCTCCATGTTTGTGGAGTGTTTACCCTGTCTCTTACTTTTGGAAACTCCTCTACCACCTCCAAAGATGTGAAATCTGGAGCATTTTCCATTCTAGATATGTATTCACAGATTTTCTAACTCTTCTCCTCTAATTGTGTCTTACTTGGGGCGAAGGTAATGTCAAGTTCTGGAGGAGAGTGGGAAGATTTTTCCGTAGCATATATTTGCATACACATTGGATTCAGTGTCCTATTTTCAATTCAAAATACTGAATACCTGACTCTAACCCATACCCTACCAGACTCTGACTACTAATCCTAATATGATGGAGAAAAATAACCCATAAAGAATAGAAATACAAGCAGTACAGAGTAGGCATGGTGTATAGATGGACTTGCCTTTTGCATGATACAGAGTTGGAGTTATAAATCTAGTCAATTGTTTGTTGAAATAGTTGTCCTAGTATTTTTAAGGTTAACAAATATGTGAATTCCTGTCTCCCTTTCTCTGTATTCTTATATGCACATATAGATTCCTATCTGGTACCACACGTACATTCTTGTGAGGTGGCTGACTTGGCAGATACAAATTGTTAGAAGAGATCACTCCTACTAAACCCTGTTGGAACTGAATATTCAACCTATGTGTGAGCTTGCTAGTTGAACAGCATTATACATAAATCCATGTTCAGTAAAATGAATATTTTTAGATCTGTGGATGGTATATATTTTATAATGAATTTTGATTGACATATATATTGCTACTTTTTTGTCTGTGTGTGTGTTTTATGTATATGTATATATATGTATATATATATATGTATATATATATATATATATATATATATATATATATATATATACACTCTCCAGATTTTTCAAAATATGAAATATATGTGTCTTATATTCACTCCCTAAATTCATTCATGTTCATGTATGTGGATTTATAATCAACTATTCACAAGATTATTCTCAAAATATTCATCCACCTGAAATTTGCCCAATGCTTTCAAATGTCAATCCTATTTGTGACTACATATTTGTTTCTTCCTAAGATTATATATTTAAACTCAACCCTGTTCAAAATGTCTAATCCTATCACACACTTTATACTCTGCCTGATTTTGTAATGTCTCTATTAATTTATGCTTTCCTACATATTTTCCCCACTTCATCATTGTGACTGACTCTTCACTTGTGCTGACATTTACATTCACTCTCTAATCGAAATCCTATTGCTAAGAAACTTTTGTTCCAAATCTTATACTCACCCTTCTTCCTAAACTTACTGACTATCTTCCTAATGCTACAGACTATCCCTTTTTGACTGGATGTTCTCTTCTACATTCAATCATCCAAGTAAACGTGGTGCGAGCTTCAGAGGAGGAGACTACCAACAGGCTATCTCATGCAACATCAAAGGGTTTATTGGGTGTCCAGAATGCTGGGGTTCAGAGCTCACCTGAATAGTGCAGATAGCCCTGAGAATAGCTGAAGTAGAGCTTATATACTTTCCCTGGAGAGAGAAGGGAGGGAATTGTATTGATGTGTCAGGGCGAGTGGGCGGTTTGCATGCAACTGGGAGAGGGAGTACATTCTGCAATTTGGCAGCTGGGGATAGAACATTCTGGGAACAAGATTTGCAAACATTTCTCAAGATTTCAACAGTGTTCTGTTAAGCATACAGAAAAACAAGATGTGACAAGTACCTATTTTATTAATATTTCATTCCCCACTTCTTCTTCTGGCTAATTTTAATCATAAAAATGATCATTGGAGGGTGTCACATTCAATGTCTGCTAGTGGGGTATTACCATAAGTTTAACTCGTCCAATTTGAGCCTGGAGAAAAGACATTACACGGTTGAGCAAACAGGGTTTTATAGTTAGCAATAATATGAGGATTATTATTGGACCGGCCAGGGTTGATAAAAACGTAGTTAACCAGGGGGACTGTGTGAACCAAGACTCAAGCCACCCTTTTGGGCCCTCTCTCACTTGTTGATGCTCTTCAAGGTGTCTTTTAAATTTACTCATAGATTTTATTACGACTCCAGTATAGTCAGCATAAAAACAACATTCTTCCCTCAATGCAGCACAAAGGCCCCCTTCTCTAATGAAGAGGAGGTCCAACCCTCAACTGTTCTGTAAAACAACTTCAGAGAGAGAGGTTAAAGTTTCATGCAAAACCCTGAAGGAGGTTTCTAATATCTTACTTTTGCTCTATTGCTGCTTCTAATTGGGTCATCTTTTGTGTCCCATGGACAATGCCACTGGTTCCTCTGCCCACCCGTGCAGCAACTCCTATTCCTAATAGGATGGCTAAAGTGAGGGATATATGTTCCCAGTGGAACTGGTTGTATGCCCCCACTATTTGATCCTCAAATGAACCTGCGTCATGATAGAGCACTCTGGGAAACATCTGCACCACTACACAATTTATCACATATCTTGATCATTTCATGAAAACATAAACGATGTTTAAGTATATAGAATTATGCTGTTGTAGGCACTGACAAAGCAAGGCACCTAAGATAGCACTCAAGAGAGGGAAACAGTCCTATTTGGTTGCAACCGGATTCAGAGGGCATTGCTTCTATTGTAATCAATTAATCCCCTGAAACTCAAGTTTAGGTAGTTTCAGAATTTTGTACCCAACATATAAGGGATGGGGCTCAGAAGTTCACAGTCTTCAGAAGTTTAAAAAAGCAGTATTTGTTTCTGTTTTTCCTTCTGTTCTGGGCAAGTTAACTTTTCAAGGACACCTGGGAGGAGGAGAGCTTTTTCTTCCCTTTCTTATTTTCCCCCAGCCAGCTGTTACCATGGAGCCCGGTTGGTAATTTCTTTATCTTAGAAATGTAGCCATCTCTGTGAAGCCCCAGCTGAAGGCCAGAGGACTTGTTCACATATTTTGTGAAAAACTAGTTAGGGGTTGTCTAGCTTAGAAGTACTGAGATTTTTAGCCAGTGGCCAAGTAGAACAGGGCAATACGAAAGAGAAAGTTTATCTACATTAAAGTCTTTATTGGGACTGTTTTGCTGAAAGTTCAAAACTCAGCCATGGTGAAGACTTCTGAAGAAGGTCATTTAAGACTTTTCTGTGGGCCTGGTACAGAGGGGGAAAGACGGGGAAGGTGGGGCTGAGAGCACCTCCGAGGATCTGAGAATGAGGGAAAAGAGAGATGTAAAAGAATAATGCGAAAGGGTATTGGGAATTTCCTAGCAGCAAACTTGAGCAGTAGATCAGGTAGAGCAGAGTGAAAGACGGGAGTGAGGATCCCAAAATCCTGTGAGGGACTTTAAATTTTAGTAACCTGTTTTCAGTGATGACAAAGCAACTTTAAAGGCCAATTATATTACATCTTGGATAAGGGTCTCAGGGCTCTCCTCAGCTCGTTTGAGCATTGGGTTAGCTGGTAAGAGGACCTGGTGGGACCCGGTGAGGGCACTGACAGGAGATGAGAGGAATGAGTCGGTGGAGCGGTACCTATGTACCTGCTACCTCAGCAAGGGGCCGATGGTCTGAGAACTGGTGGAGCTTTGGGTTTCTGATCTAGTTATTGGAGGGGAGAAATCAAGTTGCTGAGATGGGAGTGACATCAGAGGGTCTGGAGCAGAAGGCTGAGGATAATGATCTATTGAAGAAGCATAGTTCAGGATGTGAGTGAGGGAGGGAAAAGGCTTCCACATAGGGGAATTTCCTTTCACTCTTTTGAGCACTTGCAGAAGTTAAAAAGGTCACGCAAAATTTGAGGATCTAGAGACCCATCTGGGTGCCATAGTTTTTGGTTGTCTAATTGGTAATGTGGCCAATGCTGTGTACTGAATTTGATGAAGAATTGGGGTTTCATCAGGCAGCCCCTGTTTGCACACATTTCCATGACATACAGAAAAAGTCGGCTTTTCCCCAACACAGCCATTACTCTTTGTGGTTTTGATAGTCTGCCAGGCAAACTTAGTAATCTAGACTAGCCAATCTGCATCTGGCTCGCGTGTCCCTACATCCATAATGTTTGTTTCCATTATCTATGGTACAGAAGGGATTTAATGGTATTTTAGTGGGATCCTCTTCATCAGGGATATCACAATAAAAAATACCTATAGCCAGAGATGGCCACCAGGTCCCTAAGGGGGCTGTATGCGAGATAGACCATACTTCTTTTCCAGTAGGATTTGTGATCAGCCATCACTGCTTAATGGGCTGATGAGGGTTAGGACTACTTGTAGCCAAGGGGAGAGTATATAACCTTATTCACATTGCCAATACACAATTTGAAACTGTTACCAGTCTTTTTCAGTTTCCAGAAAGATTCTGTATAGGCAGCAGGCTTGAGATGAGAGGTATGGATCCAGGAAGTGATTCTGTTTACGTTTACCACTGTAGGTGTTATAATAGCACCTGGTATGGTCCTTTTCAGCGGGGTACCAGGGATGACACCTGATATCATCTTACATAGATGAAATCTCTTACTTGATATGGATGTGGAATCCCCTGGTTCCCAGTTGGGTAGGCAGTGGCCAGCTGTTTTCACAGGTATTACTGAGTTCTTTCAAGATCTTTAAGTCTGTCAAGCAAGGGGGTGTGGAAAGGATCTTTAGGTCTTACAGTTGGGCTTAGGTCCCCTACTGGAGGAGGGCCACCATAAAGAATTTCATATGTGGTAAGGTTACTCAAAGAAACAAAGGGATTTTTTCTTGCATGAAACATTGCATAAGGCAGGAGCATAGTCCAATCTTATGCTGGTCTCTAAGCTTAATTTCGTTAAGGTCTCTTTAATGGTTCTATTCATTCTTTCTACTTGTCTTGAACTCTGTGGTCTATAAGCACAATTTAACTTCCAATTAATCCCCAGGTTCCTGGCTAACCCCTGACTTACCTGGGTCATGAACATCGGTCCATTGTCAGATCCTATTACCGGCTTAGCTTCCTCCAATGGTAGAGAGGCTTAGTCAGCAGCAGCGGAATCACTTAGAGTGTGTTGTGTGTTAGGGGACGAGGGCAGGGGATAAGGAGGGGGAGAAGAGTCCAGTAGAGTCAAATCTGTGACTCAGGGGGAACAGAGGGTGGAGGAGGAGGAGGTTGAGAGGGTTTGAGAGATCATGGGGGAAGGAGTAGGAGCAGAGGTAGGGGCAAGGAAAGGCTTCACCCATGGAGGAGGAGATTTGCAGAGGTCCTGCCAAGTTAAGATATATGGCTGTTAATCCAGATGGCTATGTGGCGCTGTCTGAAAGACAATACCTCTGACTTTTTAAATTAGTGGGAAGTAGAAAGATCCGTCTAGGGGCCATACGACTCCAAAGATGGGCCATTCTGAGGCACAGAGATTCTGCCAGGTCCAGCGTTTTACTAAAAAAAGAAAGATTCTGAGCCCTTAAGCGGACTTTGGTCCAGTGATCAAGGGTCAGGGACAGAGGCATTGACGTGCTCTGTTCCATAATGAAAGTTCCACAAACAGTAAAAGCAAGGACACATGACACAGATAAGACAAGACCATAAAGACAGGCAATGAACGTCCAACACTGAGAACAGGAATGAGTAGCCGGCAAAACCCAATGGTATTGCAATAACGAATCTAAAAGAAAATATCACTGAGTCGAGAAGACTATTGTTCCTTGATTTCCCGAGTTCTCTGCGGGGTCCTCCAGAGAGGTGCCCTTTGTCTCTGTGACATGTCTCTCAGCCACCGTTGGAGAGAGCCCAGGCTCTTCATCGCCAGCAATTTTGCCAAGCCCTAACAAGAAACCTGAAACCAGAAAGAGGCGCCTTACTTGCTCCGAGAGGAGCCCGTTAGGGTCTCTCGTCCTCCACTGCTGGAACTCAGTGGAACCTCAATATGTAAAGGTCAGGCGAGTGTCAGAGGAAGATACTACCAAGAGACTGTCTCATGCAACAGCAAAGGGTTTATTTGTGGTCCAGCATGCTGGAGCTCAGAGCTAAATTAAATAGAGCAGAGACCTCTGAGAACAGCTTAAGCAGAGCTTATATACTTTCCTTGGAGAGGGAAGAGAGGGAAGTTCAGTGATGGGTAAGGGCGAGTGGGCGGTTTGCATGACACCGAGTGAGGGAGTACATTCTGCAGTTCGGCTGTTGGGAACAGTACATTCTAGAACAAGATTAGCAAACATTTCTCAAGATTTCAACAGTGTTTTGTTAAGCATACAGAAAAACAGGAAGTGACAAGTACCTATTTTATTAATTTTATTAACCTTTCACTACCGACTATGCCTTTTTGACTTGATGTTCCTTCTACATTAATTCATGCAACGTACAAGGTGCTATGCCATTGTATATCGATTTATCTGAGACAACTCTGCAGAACGTAATTCAACACCACGTATCACTATCAAGGGCCCAATGCCCTTCTGGGCTTCAAATCAGACTTAAATTTCTTTTTTCATACATATATTTCACCTATATATTCTTCTACACATAGCAAGTTCCCAATACGATCATTCATCCAGGAAAATGATTTCTAACCCAAATCGAGCATGTTTTTAACCATAACCGGACACTGTTCCCTCAATCTAACTTTACAGAAGAGCAGGGAAGGAGTTGATATTACAATACAGAAATGTAGAAAAACTTCCACCTGCTGAGAACCTCAAAGGTCCATGCAGAAATGATCCCTGGAGAAGATGTAGGAAGCAATAAAGGACCTGAGAGACCAAAAGTCATCTTCCATCGCAAACAACCCGGTCAGGATAAAAGGTTGTGTCTGAATCAGATTTTTTTTTAATGTAGAGATCATGGACCAAACCAGGCCTGTGTGGAGATCTATTCCTGGGTGCCTTTGGTTGATATACCATTCTAACTTGTGAAAATGTCACAGGAAGTAGGGGCGGCCTCAATCTCTTGGGACCCTTGGAAGCAACAGTTAGGACAAAGTGGCTGCCAAGACAGTGCCCTCATTCAGTTCAGGAAGGAAGTGACCTCACCTCACTTTCTTGGTGATGGAACTCTCTGAACGTGGGATCCAGGAAGCCAGGCACACAGAGCCAGTCCCAGTCCCAGTCCCAGTGGTCTCACTTGTTTGGATTTACCAAGGACAGGGTCAGTATTTTTTGGTACCTACAGATGTGAGGAAGGCCAAATGCCAGGAAAGCTCGGATGCAGGGTTTTTCATGAGAAAGCAGGTAGTAGCTCACTGTTGGCTCCTAAGAAGTTCACAGAGTTGGCCAAGGAGACAAGATCTGAGACAGGAAAGGCCATTTGGGGGGAACATATTATGGCCCACAAGTCAGAGGACACTCTGGATAGTCACAGACCTACTTAGGGGAAGGAGGTGCCTTTGTGGGTGTGGTTGTGGGTTTGTGGTTTTGTCTCATTTTCTGAGAATAGGTAGGACAGTCGGTTTGTTTCATTTGAAGTGGACTGTTTCTAGTAAGTCTTTTCACAGGGCGAGTGTTTCTATGTCTGTGTATTCCACTGTTTCCGTGGTTGTAGACATTAGAAAAGAGAATTCATCAATGGATGTGTCGTGTCTAGTAGAAAGCTTCTCAGCATTCATATTGCCCCGTTTATGAATGGACTGTAGCTTGCCTTATCGATGAGCAACACCTGCTACCTTCCTAAGTTTCTATTTTCGTCCTGAATTCCGGCCAATCTCAAGAATAGGCCCATGGTTTTGTGTCCAAGATATGTACCACCTCCAAGCTCTGTGACATGGCCATGTACTGGATAGCTGTAGGGGATGGCGAGCATCTCAGAAAACTCAGATATCAGTGTGACCAGGAAAGTCTCAGAGGAGAAACCCTGCTTTCGGCCTTTTGCTTACCTATTGTTCTGTTGCCCTGAATGTCAGGAAGGTCTTTGCCTCAGGCCACCCCTTTGTGAAGCCTGAAGAAAACAGTTTTCAAATGGAAATGAATGGGCATACCTGTGGCACTTTCCTTAATTGCTTTGGAAAGGGATGTGTCTGAATCAGGCCCTTGGCCCTGTGTGTGGCTGTGGCTTAGATTCTCAGCACCTGATGGATCTAAAGAAAGTTACCATGTGTGCATCCAAAAGAAAATTCGCCAAAAGAGCAATTATTGGGATGAAGTCTCTCGACTTCCATTGTAAGGTTCCTGACTTCCATCAAGTGAGAATGGGATCCTTTGCGTCAAAAGAGTTCTACAAAACCTGCAGAGGCTAGCCCATTGTGCCTGGGTTTTCTCATGACTAAAATTCACATAAAGAATCTAAACCCCACAGACAGTAGTCCTCAAATTGGAGAGTTATTAACGGCAGGCCTATTTGATCACTTTTGGTTCACAGGATGGGTGTCCAGGCCACCTTGACTTTAGGCAAATGAGGGGCAAAGGAGCTTATTTGGGACACTGTCTTGGTCTGCACCCCTCATGGAAACCTCCAGCCAGATTATGATGAGTGTCTATATGAAAGAAGATGAGGGCCATATGGGAGGGTTCTTGTTTTAATTGTGGTAATTTGTGTGGTAGTTGGAAGAGATGACTGGGTCCACCAGGGCTTGAACTCTGGTGTGATTCCCCTTAGAGACTGAGTTCTGGAACTGACCTCAGAGAAGTATTGCCATGAATAGTGTTGGGATTTTAGGAGACCACGCATGAGAATCGCTTTTGGAAACTGAGATCTAGGCCCAGGATGGCTTTCCACAGAGCTCAGGGATTCTGAGCCAGGATATCACATGATTTAATTCTTAAAGACTTGGTAGCCATTGTTGAGAGTCCAAACACACATGGACCTCACATTGTATACCTCAATGGGCCTGGATTCATGTGTCTTTTTGGCCACTCTTTGGGAAGGCTTGCCTGTGAGTGTTCTCCAGAGCTTTCATTGAAATGAGCTTCCTCACCATTTAATGGTTCCTGAATTAAATGAAACCCACAGTGCCTCCAACTTCATCCTTGAAAAAATGACTAGATTAATACCATGAAATTTTTGAAATCCCCATGACCAGGTGGCACTGGATAACCTTAAGATATCCTGTTGCTGATCATGAGTATAACAAACAGTGCCTTGATTGACTGAGTTTCGTGAAAATGGTGTAGAACAGAGATGCCAGTAAGTTGGAGCCTACTGGGTAGTGGGCGTAGAGCAGTGGACTATAGGTGTGTAAATAAATATTGTTGGTAGGACCACCTGGATCTTCCATTGGCTTCCAAATCTTGCGACTGACATGGTGCAGGCAGCAGACCTTTATATGTAAAGGCATCTTGTTATATGTAGAGGTTTCAGGGCAATGTTCAGAATCAGGTTGCTATAGTCAAGGGGAAAGCTATGTGGGATAGAAGCCTGGTTCGTACACTCTCTTGCCGACCCTGACCAACCACACATGACAGAACTCCCTCCAGCATTGTGTCCCAGTTTAACATATTGTATTTCATGAAGCAAATACCAAATTCCCAGTGCAGCAGTAAGAAACACCCTGAAAAGTGGAGGATGACCAAATGGCTTCACAGACCACACGGGAAGACACTTAGCTCCCAGTAGCAACAGTTTACCTACAAACGGAGATTTCAGACCTGCTGCCTCATGTTCATTACAAAATAAAGAACCATGTCCTCCAGGTCACATAGATGCAGACCCAGATTTTTGGTGTCACTACAAACGAAGCTAAATCTCCTGACAATTACATATATTTCTTTTTCTTTTTTTAATTAATTTTTATTGTAGGTTGTTCAAAACAGTACATACTTCTTGATATATCAAATTTCACACTTTGATTCAAGTGGGATATGAGCTCCCATTTTTACTCCATATACAGATTGCAGAATCACATCAGTTGCAGAACCATTGATTTACATATTGCCATACATATATTTCTTGTGCCTAACCTCAGAGGAAGTTTCTCAATAAGTCTTTAGGTCAGCACAGCTCCATGTTTCTGGAGTGTTTACCCTCTCCCATACTTTTGTAAACTGTTTTACCACCTCCAGTGTTGTGAACTCCTGAGCATTTTTCATTCCGCATATGTATTCACAGGTTTTCTAACTCCTCTCCTCTAATTGTGTCTTACTTTTAGCGATGGTTATGTCAAGGTATTGTTCTGGATAAGAGAGGGAAGATTTTTGTGTATCACATGTTTGCATACACATTAGATCCATTTTCCTATTTTCCATTTGAAATACTGAATCCCTGACACTAACCCATACCCTACTAGACTCTGACTACTAATCCTAATATCATGGAGAAAAAAAAAACCTAACTGAATAGAAGTACAGTCCTTTTATAGGAAGCATGGTGTATATTTGTATTTGTCTTCCTCTTTATCAAGAGTATGTGTTTTAAATTTAGTAAACTTTTCATTTTAATATTTCTCCATGATTTTTTAAAGTTATCACATATGTAAATTCCTGTCTCCCTTTCTCTGTATCCTATTCAGCACATGTAATTTTTTTATGCATATACAATATCCTACCTGGTATCACACGTTCATTCTTGTAAGATCACTGACTTTGGAATATAAAAATTGTGAGAAGAGATGACTCTCCCTAAATAATGATGGAACTGAAAATTCCACCTATGGGTGAGCTTCCTAGTGAAAAACACTATACATAAATCCATGTTCAGTAAAATGAATATTTTTGGATTTGTGAATGAATTATATTTCATGATGAATATCGATTGGCATATATATTGCTAAATATTAATGTGTGTGTGTGTGTGCATGTGTGTGTGTGTGGGGGCGTGTGTGTGTGTGTATATTCTACGGATTTTAAAAAAATATGAAAAATATGTGTCTTATTATACACTCCCTAAATTCATTCATATTCATTTATGTTCATTTAAATTCAAATTTTCACAAGATTATTCTCAGTAATATTCATACACCTGAAATATATTTTGGTTTCCTACTACTGAAAACTAAGTTCAGTGGATGGTGCTTAAAAATCCTAATATTTCTACAGTAACTGACCCAGTTTAACATCAATGCAAGTAGATTGCTATGGGACATGATGTGTAATTTGAAGTTCATTTTTACTCAACACTGGTACATTACTATTTCTTCAGTTTATGGACATCATAGGATGTATTTTTTCATCCACAACTTCACAAATTTTTTTGGCATTTGGTTCACTTTCAATTACTTACTACTTCAGAACACATGTATTCCTCCATGTTTCTTTACTGGTCTTTTCACTAGACTTCTTTCTAAACACATTATTTTCGATTCCATAATCATTTTGGAAGCAAAACTCACTCTTCACGATAAACCGTAACCCTAATAATACCATTGCATATATAACTCGTTGGAATGATGGTATATATATCAATATAAGATTTCCAATATATTTTCAGATGCAAACTCAATCCATTATTTAATGTTGGATCCAGTTACATACTTTATTCACAATATGGTCTATTCCTGCATCATCTCAATTATCATCAACACAAGGTACACCTATTTGTATCCCCAGTACTAATTTATAAGTTTCCAGAATATTACTCCCCTTTATGGTGGAAGAAATACTTATGTCACCTGATCTACATATACATTTTACCACAGTAGTATTCTGGACACAAAATGCAAAGGTCACACATATGATTGTACCAAAGCCTAAATAGAAAGTGACCATGGATTACTAAAAGCATCTATGTCCAGGGTGCCTACTGCTCTCAAATGTCAATCCTATTGGTTACTACATATTTGTTTCTTCCTAAGATTATATATTTAACCTCAAGCCTGTTGAAAATATCTAATCCTATCACTCACTTTATACTTTTCCTGATTTCCTAATGCCCCTATTGATATCTGCTTTCCTACATATTTTTCCCAGTTCATCATTGTGACTGTCTCTTCACATGTGCTGATATTTACATTCACCCTCTAACTGAAAACCAATTGCTAAAGAACTTTTGGTCCAACTCCGAGACTCACTCTTCTTCCTAAACCTACTGACTATCTTCCTAATCCTACAGACTATCCCTTTTTGACTGGATGTTCTCTTCTACTTTCAATCATCCGAGGTATAGGGTCCTATGCCATTGTATATCGATTTATCTGAGACCTCGGTGCAGAACATAATTCAATCTAAGTATACCAATCAAGGGCCCAATGCCTTTCTGGGCTTCAAATCTTTAATAGATCTCTGATCTCATACATATATTTCACATTTATATTCTTATAAATATCACAGGTTCCCAATACCACAATTCATCCAGCAGAATGACTCCTAACCCAAATCGAACATGCTATTAACACTAACCATACACTGTTCCCTCAATCTCACTTTACAGAAGAGCAGGGACAGAGTTGGTCTTAAAATCCAGGAAGGTAGGGTATCATCCACCAGCTGAGAACCTCAAAAGTCCCTGCAGAAATAATCCCTTGAGTAGGTGTAGGCAGGTATGAAGGATCTGAGAGAGCAAAAGTCATCTTCCATGGCAAACAACCTGGTCAGGTTGAAGGGATGTGTCTGAATTAGCCTCTCTCTTCCTAATGTAGAGAAGATGGACCAAACCATGGCTGTGTGGAGAGCTGTTCCCCGGTGCCTATGGTTGATATACCATTCTAACTTATGAATGAGTCACAGCAAGTAGAGGCAGACTCCATCTTTTGGGAACCTTGGAAGAAACTGTTAAAACAAAGTGGTTTCCAAGGCAGTGACTTCATTCAGTTCTTGAAGGAAGTGACCTCACCTTACATTATTGGTGATGAAAGTCTGTGATCTTGGGATCCAGGAAACCAGGCACACAGAGTCAAACCCACTCCATGTCCCAGTGGGCTCACTTGTTTGGATTTAACAAGACAGAGTCACTCTTTCTTGGTACCTACTGATGTGAGGACAGCCAAATGCCTGGAAACTATGAAGACTGGCCTTTCCAGAGAAAGCAGGTAGTTTCTCACCACGGGCTCCTGACAACTTCACAGAGTTTGCTAAAGAGACCAGATCGGAGACAGGACACGCCATTTTTGGGGAACATAGTATGGCCCACAAGTCAGAGGATACTCCGGATAGACACAGACCTACTTGGGGGAAAGAGGTGCCTTTTTGGGTGTGAGTGTGAGTTTGTGGTTTTGTCTCATGTTCTGAGAATAGTTAGGAAAGCGGGTTTGTTTGTTTTGGAGTGGACTGTTTCTAGTAAGTCCTTTGACAACGTGAGTGTTTCTGTGTCTATATATCATACTGTGTCCGTGATTGTAGACAGTAGAAAAGAGAATGCATCAATGGATGTGTCCTGTCTACGAGAAAGCTTCAAAGCATTCATCCTGAGCAATTTATGAATGGACTGCAGCTTGCCGTATGGATGGGCAACTCCTGGTATCTTTCTAAATTCCTGTTTTCTTCCTGAATTCTGGACACTCTCCAGAATACGCTCATGATTTTGTGTCCAAGATATGTACCACCTCAATCTCTGTGACATGGCCATGTACTGGATAGCTGATGGGAATGGTGAGTATCTCAGAAAACTCAGATATTAGTATGCCCAAGAAAGTCTCAGTGGAGAAACCCTGCTTTGGGCCTTTTGCTTACCTATTCTGTTGCCCTGAATGTCAGGAAGGTCTTTGCCTCAGGCCACACTTTGTGAAGCCTGAAGAAAATAGTTTTCAAATGGAATTGAATGGTCATTACCTGTGCCTCTTCGGTTAATTGCTTTGGAAATGGATGTGTCTGAATCAGCCTCTTGGCCCTATGTGAGGCTGTGGCTTAGATTCACAGCACATGATGGGTCTAAAGAAAAATCCCATGTGTGCATCCAAAACCAAAATGGACAAAAGAACTGTCATGGTGGATAGAGTCTCTCGCCTTCCTCTGTAAGGTTCCTGACCTCCATTAAGTGAGAATAGGGATCATTTGGGTCAAGTGAATTCTTTAAAGTTCTGCAGAGGCTATCCCATAGGTTCGTGGGTTTTCTCATGACTCCAATTCACATCTATGTTTACAGAAGAGCAGGGACAGTGTTGGTCTTACAATACAGGAATGCAGTGGATCTTCCATCTGTTGAGAACCTCAAAGCTCCATGCAGAAATGATCTCTGGAGAAGATGTAGGCAGCTATGTAAGACCTGAGAGAGCAAAAATCATCTTCCATGGCAAACAACCTGGTCAGGATTAAGGGTTGAGTCAGAATGAGCCTATCTCTTCTTAATGTAGAGAAGATGGACCAAACCCGGCCTGTGTGGAGAGCTGTTCCCTTTTGCCTACGGGTGATATACCATTCTAACTTGTGAAAGTGTCACAGGAAGTAGGGGCAGCCCTCATCTCATGGGACCGTTGGGAGCAATTGTTATGACAAAGTGGTTGCCAAGGCAGTGATCTCATTCACTTCCTGAAGGACGTGATCTCATCTCACTTCCATGGTGATGGAACTCTCTGAACTTGGGATACAGAAAGCCAGGCACCCAGAGCCAGTCTCAGTTCTAGTCCCAGTGGTCTCACTTTTTTGGATTTACAAAGGACAGATTCAGTCTTTCTTGATACCTACTGATGTGAGGATGGCCAAATGTCAGGAAAGCTCGGAAGAGGGGCTCTTCCTGAGAAAGCAGATAGTGGCTCACTCCTGGCTTCTAACAACTTCACATTGTTGGCCAAGAAGACCAGATCTGAGACAGGTCAGGCCATTTCGGAGGATCATAGTATGGCCCATCAGTCAGAGCACACTCCGGAGAGTCACAGACCTATTTGGGGGAAGGAGGTGCCATTGCGGGTGTGGGTTTGTGGTTTTGTCTCATGTTCTGAGAATAGTTAGAAAAGGCGGTTTGTTTGGTTTGGAGTGAACTGTTTCTAGTAAGTCGTTTGACAATGCAAGTGTTTCTATGTCTGTGTATCCCACTGTGTCCGTGCTTGTAGACATTAGAAAAGAGAATGCATCAATGGATGTGTCCTGTCTCATAGAAAGCTTCCCAGCATTCATCCAGCACAATTTATGAATTGAATGCGGCTTGCCTTATTGATGGGCGATACCTGCTACCTTCCTAAGTTGCTGTTTTCTTCCTGAATTATGGCCAATCTCCAGAATAGGCTCATGGTTTTGTGTCCAAGATATGTACTACCTCCAAGCTCTGTGACATGGCCATGTACTGGATAGCTGAATGGAATGTCGAGCATCTCAGAAAACTCAGATATCAGTGTGACCAGTAAAGTCTCAGTGGAGAATCCCTGCTTTGGGCCATTTGCTTACCTATTGTTCTGTTGCCCTGAGAGTCAGGAAGGTCTTTGTCTCAGGCCAACCCTTTGTGAATCCTGAAGGAAAGATTTTTCAAATGGAAATGAATATGCTTTACCTTTGGCTCTTTCCTTAATTGATTTGGAAAGAGATGTGTGTGAATCAGCCTCTTGGCCCAGTGTGATTCTTTGACTTAGATTCTCAGTACCTGATGGATCTAAAGAAAGATCCCATGGGTGCATAAAATCCAAAATGGCAAAAAGAGCAGTCATTGTTGATGAAGTATTTTGCCTTCCTCTGTAAGGTTCCTGAATTCCATCAAGTGAGAATAGGGATCTTTTGGGTCAAATGAGTTCTTCAAAACTATTCAGAGGCTATCCAATAGGTGCTTGAGTTTTCTCATCTTTCCAATTCACATAAAGAATCTGTACCCGACACTCAGTAGGACTCAAATTGGAGAAGCAGAGCAGTATTAAGGGCAGGCCTATTTGATCACTCCTGGTACACAGGAAGGGTGTACAGGCCACTGGAAATTTAGGCAAATGAGGGGCAACAGAGCTTATTTTGGACACTGTCTTGGGCTACGCTAATGCTATCAAATGTCAATCCTATTGTTGACTTCATATTTGTTTTATCCTAAGCTCATATATTCATCCTCAACCCTGTTGAAAATATCTAATCCCATCACTCACTTTATTCTTTTCCTGATTTCCTAATGTCTCTATTGATATCTGCTTTCCTACATATTTTGCCCTGTGCATCATTGTGACTGACTCTTCACTTGTGTTGACGTTTACATTGACTCTCTAACCAAAACCCTATTGCTAAAGAACTTTTGTTCCAAATCCTATACTCACTTTTCTTCCTAAACTTACTGACTATCTTTCTAATCCAACTGACTATAACTTTTTGAATGGATGTTCTCTTCTACATTCAATTATCCAAGTACAGTTCAGGTTTCTATTCAACCGGGTGAGGGAGTAGATTCTGCAGTTTGGCAATTGGGGACAGCACATTCTGGCAACAAGATTAGCAAAGAGTTCTCAAGATTTCAACAGTGTTTCGTTAAGTGTACAGAAAAACAGGAAGTGACAAGTACATATTTTATTAACCTTTCATTCCCCACTTCTTTTTCCGGCTACTTTTAATCATAAAAGTGATCTTTGTGGGGTGTCACATTCTATGTCTGCTAGTGGGGTATTACCATAATTTTAATTTGTCCAATTTGAGCTTGGAGAAAAGAAATTACATGGTTGAGGAAACAGGGTTTTATAGTTAGTAATACTATGAGGATTATTATTGGACCGGCCAGGGTTGATAAAAACATAATTAACCAGGGGGACTGTGTAAAAAAAGACTCAAACTACCCTTTTTGTGCCTCTCTCTCTCGTTGTTGCTCTTCAAGGCATCTTTTTAATTTACTCATAGATTTTTTTACAACTCCAGTATTGTCGACATAAAAACAACATTCTTCCCTCAATGAAGCACAAAGGCCCCCCTCTGTCATGAAAAGGAGGTCCAACCCTCGACTGTTCTGTAAAACAACTTCAGAGAGAGAGGTTAAAGATTCCTGCAAAGCTGTGATGGAGGTTTCTAAAATCTTTAAGTTTTGATCTATTGCTTCTTCTAATTAGGTCACTTGTTGTGTCCCATGGACCAGAGCAGTGGTTCTTGTGCCCAACCCTGCAGCAACTCCTATTCGTAATAGAATGGCTAAGGTGAGGGACATATGTTCCCAGCGGAACCGGGTTGTATGTCCCCCTCTTTGATCTTCAGATGAACCTGCGTCATGATAGAGCACTCTGGGAAACATCTGCACCATTTCACAATTAATCACATCTGTTGACCATTTCATGAAAACATAAACAATGTTTAAGTATATAGAATTATACTGTTGTAGGGACGGACAAGGCAAGGCACCTAAGATAGCACCAAAGACACGGAAACAGTTTTTTTGGTTTCAACCAGATTCAGAGGGCATTGCTTCTGTTGTAATCAATTAATCCCCCGAAACCCAAGTTACGTAGTTTCAGAATTTTGTACCCAACACGTAAGGGAAGGGGCTCAGAAGTTCACAGTCTGCAGAAGTTCACAAAAAGCAGTTTTTGTTTCTGTTTTTTCCTCAGTTTGGGCATGTTAACTTTTCAAGGACACCTGGGTGGGGGTGTCTTCCCTTTCTTTTTTTCCCCCTTCCAGGTGTTTCCATACAGCCCAGTTTGTAACTTCTTTATCTTAGAAATGTAGCCATCTCTGTGAAGCCCCAGCTCAAGGCCAGAGGACTTTTTTTCAAATATTTTGTGAAAAACTAGTAAGGGTGTGTCTAGATCAGGAGTGCTGAATTTTTTAGCCAGTTGCCAAGGAGACCAGGGCAACACAAAAATAGGAAGTTTATCTACAGTGAACTCTTTTATAGGGACTCTTTTGCTGAAAGTCCTAAATCAGCCATGGTGAAGACTTCTGGAGAAGGTCAGTTAAGACTTTTCTGTGGGCCTGGTACAGAGGGGGAAAATTTGGAAGGCAGGGATAAGAGCAGCTCTGTGGATCTGAGAATGAGGAAGGAGAGATGTAAAAGAATATTGGGAGAGGGCTTTGGGATCTTAATAGCAACAAAAACTTGAGCAGTAGAACAGATAGAACAGAGGGGGAGACGGGAGTGAGATTCCAAAAAGCCTGTGAGGGACTTTAAATTCTTAGTAACCTGTTATTAGTGATGACAAAGCAACATTAAAGGCCATTTTCATTACATCTTGTATTAGGGTCTGAGGATTCTTCTCAGCGCGTTTGAGCTTTGCATTAGGTGGTAAGAGGACTGGGTGGGACCCGGTGCGGGCACTGACAGGAGAGGAGAGGAGTGAGTGAATGGAGTGGTACCTCAGTACCTGCAACCTCAGCAAGGGAGCAATGGTCTGAGAACCAGTCGAGATTTGGGTTTTTGATCTAGATATTGGAGGGGAGAAATCAAGTTGCTGAGGTGGGAGTGACAGCAGAGAGTCTGGAGCACAAGGCTGAGGGTGAGCATCTATTGGAGAAGCATAGTTCAGGATGTGAGCAAAGGAGAGAGAAGGCCTCCACATAGCGGAATCTCCTTTCACCCTTTTGAGCACTTGCAGAAGTTAAAAAGGTCACACAGAATTTGAGGATCTAGAGACCCCTCTGGGGGCCATCGGTTTTGGTTATCTAATTCGTAATATGGCCAATGCTGTGTACAGAATTTGATGAGGAGTTTGGGTTCCATCTGACAGTCCCTGTATGCTCACATCCCCATGACTTACAATAGAAGTCTGCTCTCCCCCCCCACAGCCGTGACTGTTTGTGGCTTTGATAGTCTGCCGGGCAAACATAGTAATCTAGGCTAGCCAACCTGCATCTGGCTCATGTGTCCCTACATCTATAATGTTTGTTTCCATTATCTATGATACGGAAAGGATTTAATGGAATTTTAGTGGGATCCTGTTAATCAGGGATATCCCAATAGGAAAGACCTATAGCCAGCTGACAAATGACTGGGTGGAGAGATGGCCACCAGGTTCGTAAGCTGGCTGTATTCGAGATAGGCCATACTTCGTGTCCAGTAGGATTTGTGATCAGCCATCGCAGCTTAAGGGGCTGATGAGGGTTAAGACTACTGGTCGTCAAGGGGAGAATAAATATCTTCCAGGATCTTCTTTACAACCATTTGCAATGTTTCTTTTTTCTTCTTTTTTATTTCTTTTTTTTTGTGTGTGTGGGGAAGGCTTCAATACATCCTGAAAATGTATGTTCAAAGACTAGGAGTTATTTAAGTCCATACCTTACTGGCTTAATTTCAGTAAAGTCCACTTCCCAGAAATGTCCTCGTCTGGTTCCTCATAGGTGCTTTCCTGCAGGAAGCTTGGAAGTGTAATCTTTAACCAATTAATGGACCTGACAGGCTTTTGTTACCCATTCAGTTATTTCCTTTTGCTGTGAGTAGGTTAGTGGAAAACTGTGTTCTTGATCCTTCACGAATGAATGCAGTTTCTTTGAACAAAGGTGAGTGAGTTGATGAACATTTTCTACTGACATAGTTAGAGCCATGATTATAGGAGTAGTTACTGAAGGATTAAAAAATTCCACTTGGGGGCCTTCAGGGTTAAAAGTTATTTTGGCCCAGAGCTTGGTGAGCAGAACTCTGCCCATCAATGGGGCCAGGGATTACTAGGAAGGAGTGATGGATTTTTCCTTTTCCCTGGTCCATGGTCCTCGTAGTTGTCAAAGCCCGATATTTACTTCTGTTAGACTCTTGAATTAGAGACCTTTTATTCGGTAGAGGGCCCAATGGGCCTTACGGGCTGAGTATATTCCCCCTGCATCTACTTCAAAGTTTATTGTGTTCCCCTCCACTTCAAAAGTTACCTTGAGGTCAGGGAGAGGATCTGAGCCCGGACTTTCTTAGTATTCCTCCAGAGTCAGAATATCTGGCTGGCATGGCTGTCTCTTTCTAGGGCACTCTTTGGCCCAGTGTCCTTTTTCTTTAGAGTTGGCACATTGATCTGAGGCCAGGGGTGGCCTCTAGTGTGTGCCCAGGTATCCCTTCCTGTCTCTCTGTTTCTTAATTTCTGGCCTATTTGTTGTTGTGACCAGGACCTTAGTCAAAGCCTTAGTCTGTCTTTTGTTTCTTTTATCCTCACTCAGCTCCCTTCTCTTCCTCAGTTTCTTTCTTAAAGTATATCTTCTCGGGTTCTCTGACTAAATCCCTCAAAGTCATATCTTGTAATCCATCTAAGCATTGTAACTTTCTTTTAATATCCAGGGCAGCTTTCCCAATAAAGGCCATTGTGACAGATGCCTTTTGATCCTCTGTCTGAGGATCGAAAGGAGTATGTCTCTTATATACCTACATAATTATCTCTAGGAACATAAAGGGAGATTCATCAGGCCCTTAAATAATCTCCCTTACCTTGGCCAAATTAGTTGGTCACCTAGCGGCCACTAAGATACCCACTATTAGAGCCCGGCGATAAGTGGACAGATGCTCCCTACCTTCAAAGGTGTTGGGGTCCCAGTTGGGTCGTTTCAAGAGAAAGCCGGCTTTGAATATATTGGGAAGTTTTGTCGGTCACGCATTTGGTCCGAGGATACTTTTTTCTAGCATTCAGGAGGATTCTCTTTTGTTCCTCTGTCATGAAGAGAGTCCCTAGGAGTTGTTGGCAGTCATCTCAAGTAGGTTGGTGTGAAAACATCAATGACTTCACCAGACCTGAGAGCCAGGTTGGGTCCTCGGTAAAAGGAGGATTGTTATTTTTCCATTTATATAGGTCTGAAGAGGAGAAGGCCAATACTGGTAGGCTTGCATTTTTTCCCTATGGCCATCGTCAATCATTGGTCCTTAGGGATGGAGGGAAGCAACACGGGAGTTCCAGGGTTTTCAATCATTTGCCACCAGCGAGTTCCTTTAGCAACTCCAGCTTCCTCCAGGGGAGGAGGGGCTGTGTGTGACGCAGGGGAGTTATCTGGAGGGCCCTGGGCTGGCTTAGCTTCCTCCAATTGCGGAGAGGCTGAGTCAGCAGCTGGAGAATCACTTAGAGGGTGTTGGGGGTTGTGGGACAAGGGTAGAAGATAAGGAGGGGAACGAGAGTCCAGTAGAGTCAAATCTTGTGACTCAGGGAGAACAGAGGGTGGAGGAGGAGGAGGAGCAGAGGGGTTGAGAGATCGTGGGGGAAGGAGTAGGAACGGGGACACAGCAAGGAAAGGCTTCACCCACGGAGGAGGAGATTTGCAGAGGTCCTGCCAAGTTAAGGTATATTCCTGTTTATCAGTATGGCTATGTGGCCCTGGCTGTAAGACAATATCTCTGTCTTTTTAAATTAGTGGGAAGTAGAAAGATCCTTCTAGGGGCCATCAGAATCCAAAGGTGGGCCATTCTGTGGCACACAGAGTCTGCCAGGTCCAGCGTTTTACTGAAAAAGAAACATTCTGAGCCCTTAAGCGGACTTTGGTCCATTGATCAAGGGTCAGGGACAGAGGCATTGAAGTGATCTGTCGCATAATGAAAGATACACAAACAGTAAAAGCAACGACACAGGACACAGACAAGAGAAAACAATAAAGACAGGCAATGGACGTCCAACACTGAGACCAAGACTGAGCAGGTGGCAAAACCCGATGGGCTGGCAATACCGAATCTGAAACAAAGTATCACTGAGTCGAGGAGACTATTATTCCTCGATTCCCGAGTCCTCTGTGGCGTCCCCCAGGGACTTGGCTTGTGGCTCTGTGACACGTCTGCCAGCCACCATCAAAGAGAGCTCACACACTTCATCGACAGCCATTTTGCCAAGCCCTAACATGAAACCTGAAACCAGAAAGAGGTGCCTTACTTACCCTGAGAGTAGCCCATTGGGGTCTCTCGTTCACCACTGCTGGATTTCGGTGGAACCTCCATATATAAATATCGGAAGAGCATTGGGGGAAGAGACCACCAAGAGACTCTCTCATGCAAAAACAAAGGGTTTATTGGGGGTCCAGCATGCTGGGGCTCAGAGCTCATTTGAATAGAGCAGAGAACCCTGAGAACAGCTTAAGCAGAGCTTATATACTTTCCTTGAAGAGGGCAGGAAGGAAAGTTTATTCATGGGCCTGGGCGGGTGAGCAGTTTGCGTGCAACTGGGTGAGGGAGTACATTCTGAAGTTTGGCAGTTGGGGACAGCACATTCTGGGAAAAAGATTAGAAATCACTTCTCAAGATTTCAACAGTGTTTTATTAAGCATACAGAAAAACAGGAAGTGACAAGAATCTATTTTATTAACATTTCACTACCAACTATACTTTGCCAGATTTCCTAAAGTCTCTATTGATATCTGCATTCCTACATATTTTCCCCAGTTCATCATTGTGATTAATTCTTCACATGTGCTGACATTTACATTCACTCAATACCCGAAACCCTATAGCTAAAGAACTTTTGGTCCAAATCCTATACTCACTCTCCTTTATAAACATACCGACTATCTTCCTAATACTACTGACTATCCATTTTGACTGGAAGTTCTCTTTGAAAATCAATCATCCAAGTTACAAGGTCCTATGCTTAATACCCAATCAAGGGCCCAATGCCCTTCTGGGCTTCAAATCTTACCTAGATTTTTGTTTTCAGATTCATATATTTTAGCTATATATTCTTGAAAATATCGCAGGTTCCCAATACCATTATTCATCCAGCAGAATGATTTCTATTCCAAATCAAACCTGTTATTAACCCTAACCATACACTGTTCCCTCAATCTAACTTTAGAGAAGAGCAAGGACAGAGTTGGTCTTAAAATACAGGAATTTAGGGGATCTTCCAACTGCTGAGAAACTCAAAGGTCTATGCGCAAATGATCCCTAGAGAAGTTGTAGGCACCTATGAAGGAACTGAGAGAGCAAAAGTCATCTTTCATTGCAAACAACCTGGTCAGCATGAAGGGATGTGTCTGAATCAGCCTCTCTCTTCTTTATGTAGAGAAGAAGGACCAAACGAGGCCTCTGTGGAGAGCTGTTCCCGGTTACCAATGTTTGATATACCATTCTAACTTGTGAAAGTGTCAAAGGAATTAGGGACAGCCTCCATTTCATGGGACCTTTGGAAGCAAATGTTAGGACAACGTGCTTGCCAAGGCATTGACCTCATTCAGTTCCTGAAGGAAGTGACCTCACCTCACATTCTTGGTGATGGAACTCTCTGAACTTGGGATCCAGGCATCCAGGCACACAAATCTAGTCCCAGGCCCAGTCCCAGTGGTCTCACTTCTTTTGATTTACCAAAGACAGAGTCAGTCTTTCTTGGTATCTACTGATGTGAGGATGGCCAAATGCCAGGAAAGCTCTGAAGAGTGGCCTTTCCTGAGTAAGCAGGAAGTGGCTCACCGTTGTCTCCTGACAACTTCACAGAGTTGGCCAAGGAAACCAGATCTGAGACAGAACAGGCCATTTGATGGGAACATAGTACGGCCCACCAGTCAGAGGTCACACCCGATAGTCAGAGACCTACTTTGGGAAAGGAGGTGAATTTGTGGGTGTGAGTGTGTGTTTGTGATTTTGTCTCATGTTCTGAGAATAGGTAGGAAAGGCAGTTTGTTTGGTTTGGAGTGGACGATTTCTAACAAGTGATTTGACAAGGCGAGTGTTTTTATGTCTGTGTATCCCACTGTGTCCATGGTTGTAGACATTAGAAAAGAGAATGCATCAAAGGATGTGTTTAGGCTAGTAGAAAGCTTACCAGAATTCTTTCTGCCCAATGTATGAAAGGAATGCGGCTTGCCTTATGGATTGGTAACACCTGCTATCTTCCTAAGTTCCTGTTTTCTTCCTGAATTCTGGCCACTCTCCAGAATAGGCTCATGATTTTGTGACCAAGTTTTGTACCACCTCCAAGCTCTGTGACATGGCCATGTACTGGATAGCTGAAGGGAATGGCGAGCGTCTCAGAAAATTCAGATATCAGTGTGACCAGGAAAGTCTCAGTGGAGAAACACTGCTTTGGGCCATTTGCTAACCTAATGTTCTGTTGCCCTGAATGTCAGGAAGGTCTTTGCCTCATGCCACCCCTTTGTGAAGCCTGAAGAAAACAGTTTTCAAATGGAAATGAATATGGATCACCTGTGGCTCTTTGCTTAATTGCTTTGAAAAGGGATGTGTCTGAATCAGCCTCTTGGCCCTGTGTGAGGTTGTGGCTTAGATACTCAGCACGTGGTGGATGTAAAGAGAGATCCCATGTGTGCATCCAAAACCAAAATGGAGAAAAAGCAGTCCTTGTGGATGAAGTCTGTCGCCTTTCTCTTTAAAGTTCTTGAACTCCATTAAGTGAGAATAGGGATCCTTTGGGTCAAATGGGTTCTTCAAAGACCTGCAGAGGAGCTTGTGTTTTCTCATGACTGCAAATCACATAAAAATATATACCTGACACTCAGTTTTCCACAAATTGGAGAAGCATAGAAGTATTAACGTCTAGCATATTTGATCACTCCTCTTTCACATGAAGGGTGTCCAGACCACCCTGAATTTACGCCAATGAGGGAAAGGGAGTTATTTTGGACACTCTCTTGGACTCCGCCACTCATGGAAACCTTCAGCCAGAGGTTGTGATTAGTGTCTATATGGAAGAAGATGAGGGCCATATGGGAGGGTTTTGGTTTTAATTTTGGTCATTTGTGTCCGGTTGGAAGACATGACTGGGACCACCTGGGCTTGAACTCTGGTGTGATTCCCCTTAGAGACTGAATTCAGAGAAGTATTGCCATGAATTTTGTTGGGATTTTAGGAGTCCACCCATGAGAATCACCCTTGGAAACTGAGATCTAGGCCCAGGGTGGCTTTCCACAGAGCCCTGGGTATCTCAGCCAGAAGATCACATGATTTAATTCTGAAAGACTTGCCAGCCATTGTTGAGAGTCACAACACCCATGGACGTCACATTGTAGACCTCAATAGGCCTGGCTTCATGTGACATTTTGGCCACTCTTTGGGAAGCCTTGCCTGTGAGTGTTCTACAGAGCATTCATTGAAATGAGCTTCCTCACCATTTAAAGGTTCCTGAATGAATTGAAACCCACAGTGCCTGCAACGTCATCCTTGAAAAATGCCTAGATAAATACCATGAAATATTTGAAATTCCCATGACCAGGTGGCACTGGAGAAACTTTGGATGTCCTGTTGCTGATCGTAAATATGCAAGACAGTGCCTTGATTGAGTGGGTTTCATGAAAATGGTGTAGAACAGAGATGCCAGTATGTTGGAACCTGCTGAGTAGTGGGCCTAGAGCAGTGGTAGGCAGGTGTGTGATAAAAAATTTGTGGTGGGGCCATGTGGATCTGCCATTGGATCCCAAATGGCTTGTGACTTACATGGTGCAGCCAGCAAACCCTTCCATGTAAAGGCTTCTGGTTATATGGAGATGTTTCCGGGCAATGTTTAGAATCAGGTTACTATGGACATGGGGCCAAGCTATGTGGGATAGAAGCCTGGTTGGTGCATTCTCCTGCAGACCCTGACCAACCACACATGAAAGAATTGCCTCCAGAACTGTGTCCCAGTTGAACTTCTTTTATTTCATGAAGCAAATGCCAAAGTCCCAGTGCAGCAGCAAGAAACACCACGAAAAGTGGAGGATGACCAAATGGCTTCCCAGTCCACATGGGAATACCCTTAGCCCCCAGTGGCCACAGTTTACTTACAAAGAGAGAATTCAGCACTGCTGCCTCATGTTCATTGGAAAATAAGAAACCATGTCCTCCAGGTCACATAGATGCAGACACAGCTTTGATAGTCTCACTAAAAAGAAGCTAAAGCTCCTGACAACAACATATATTTCAAGTGCCCAAACTCAGAGGCAGTTTCTCAAGAAGTATTTAGGCCAGCAGAGCTCCATGTTTATGGAGTGTTTACCCTGTCCCATACTAGGGAAACTCCTCTACCACTTCCAAGGTTGTAAACTCCTGAGCATATTATTCACAGATTTTATTACTCTTCTCCTCTAATTGTGTCTTACTTTGGGCGAAAAAAATGTCAAGGAATTGTTCTGGATGAGAGTGGGAAGATTTTGTTTAGCACATATTTGCATACACATTGGATTCATTTTTCTATTTTACTTTTGAAATACTGAATCCCTGACACTAACACATGCCCTGCTAGATTCTGAATACTAATCCTAATATAATGGAGAAAAATTACGGAAACAGAATAGAAATACAAGCAGTTCAGAGGAGGCATGTTGTATACTTGGACTTGCCTTTTGCATTATATAGGGTAGGAGTTATAAATCTAGTCAATTTTTTGTTGAAATAGTTTTCCATGTGCTTTTAAAGTTAACAAATATGTGAATTCCTGTCTCCCTTTCTCTGTATTCTATTCAGCACATGTATTTTTATATGCACATATAGAATCCTACCTGGTATCACACGTACATTCTTGTGAGTTACATGACTTGGCAGATACAAAGTGTGAGAAGAGATCACTCCTCTTCTGTTTGACCTGAAAATTCAACCTACGGGTGAGCTTCCTAGTTGAAAAAAGTTATACATAAATCCATATCCAGTAAAATAAATATTTTTGGATCTGTGGATGATTCATATTTCACGGTGTAATTCAATTGGCATATATATTGCTAATTTTTAAAATCTGTGTGTGGATATATATATATATATATATATATATATATATATATATATATATTCTCTCCAGATATTTCAAAATATTTAATATATGTGTCTTATTATACACTCCCTAAATTCATTCATGATTATGTATGTGGATTTATAATCAACTTTTCACAAGATTATTCTCAGAAATATTCATTCACCTGATATACGTATTTTTTTCCTAGTATTGAAAACTAACTTCAGTGAATGGTGCATATAAATCCTAATATTTCTACAGTAACTGATCCATTTTCACATCAATGCAAGTAGATTCCTATGGGACATGATAAGTATTTTGAAGTTCATTTTTATTGAAAACTAGTACATTACTATTTCTTCAGTTTATGCACATTATTGGATATATATTTCATCCACAAGTTCACAAATTTATAGGCATTTATTTCACTTTCAATCACTTTCTGCTTCAGAAAACACGTCTTCCGCCATGTTTCAAACTGGTCTTTTCATGAGACTTCTTTCCAAACACATTATTTTTGATTTCCATAATCACTTTTGAAGCAAAACTCACACACTCTTCATGATAAACCATAACCCTAGGATTACAATTAGACGTATAACTAGTTGTTATGAATGATTATATATCAATATATGATTTCTTTTGTATTTTCAGATATCAATTCAATACATTATTTAAAGTGGAACCAGTTATATTATTTATTAACTGTATGGTCTATTCATGCATTATCTCTATATTCATAGACACAGGGTACACCTATTTTTACCCTCAATACTAATTTATACGTTTTCAAAATATTCCTCAAAAAATGGTGGAAGAATTACTCATGTCCCCTGATCTATATATACATTTTATCACAGTAATATTCTGGACAAAAAAATCAAAGGTCACCCTTAAGGTTGTACCAGAGCCTAAATGGAAAGTGAGCATGGATTACTAAAACCTTCCATGTCCAGGTGGCCTAATGCTCTCAAATGTCAATCTTATTGGTGACTACATTTTTGTTTCTTCCTAAGATTATATATTCAACCTCAAGCCTGTTGAAAATGTCTAATCCTATTACTCACTTTATACTTTGCCTGATTTAGTAATGTCTCTATTTATATCTATCTATTTTCCTACATATTTTCCCCTGTTCATCATTGTGACTGACTCTTCACTTGTGCTGACATTTACATTCACTGTCTACCTGAAACCCTATTGCTTAAGAACTTTTGGTCTAAATCCTATTCTCACTCTTCTTTGTAAACCTACTGACTATCTTTCTAATCCTACCGACAATCCCTTTTTGAGTGGGTGTTCTATTCGACATTCAATCATCCAAGGTACAAGCTCCTATGCCATTGTATATAGATTTATCTGAGACATTTTTGCAGAAAATAATTCAAAGCTAAGTGTGCCAATTAAGGGCCCAATGCCCTTCTGGACTTCATATCTTCCCTAGATTTCTGTTTTTATACTTATATTTCACCTATATATTCTTGTAAGTATCATAGTTTCCCAATACCATTATTCGTCATGCAGAAGGATTCCTAACCCCAAATTGAACATGTTACTAACCCAAACCATACACTGTTCTCTCAATCGAACTTTACAGAACAGCAGGGACAGGGTTGCTCTTAAAATACAGGAATGTAGGGCATGTTCCACCTGTTGAGAACATCAAAGGTCCATGCAGAAATGATCCCTTGAGAAGATGTAGGCAGCTACGGAAGACCTGAGAGAGAAAAGTCATCTTCAATGGCAAACAACCTTGTCAGCATGAATGGATGTGTATGAATCAGCCTCTCTCTTCTTAATGTAGAGAAGATGGACCAAACCAGTCCTAGATGGAGAGCTGTTCCCGGGTGCCCATGGTTTATATACCATTCTAACTTGTGAAAGTGTCACAGGAAGTAGGGGCAGCCTCCATCTCATGGGACTCTTGAAAGCAACTGTTAGGACAAAGTGGTTGTCAAGGCAATGACCTCATTCAGTTCCTGAAGAAGTGATCTACCTCACTTCCTTGGTGATGGAACTCTCTTAACTTGGGATCCAGGAAGCCAGGCACCCGGAGCCAGTCTAGTCCCAGACCCAGTAGGCTCACTTGTTTGAATTTACCAAGGAGAGTGTCAGTCTTTCTTGGTACCTACATATGTGAGGATGGCCAAATACCAGGAGAGCTCTGCATAGGGGCCTTTCCTGAGAAAGTAGGTAGTGGTTCACCGCAGGCTCCTGACAACTTCACAGAGTTGGCCAAGGAGACCAGATCTGAGATAGGACAGGCCATTTTGGGGGAACATAGTATGGCCCACCACTCAGAGGAAACTCCGGATAGTCACAGAGTTACATGGGGGAAGGAGGTGTCTTTGTGGGGTGGGTGTGATTTTGTGGTTTTGTCTCATGATCTGAGAATAGGTAGGAAAGACGGTTTGTTTGATTTGGAGTGATCTTCTTCTAGTAAGTCGTTGGACAAGGCAAGTGTTTCTATTTCTGTGTATCCCACTGTGTCCGTGGTTGTAGACATTAGAAAATAGAATGCAACAATTGATATGTCCTGTATAGTAGAAAGATTCCTGGCATTCATCCTGCCCAATTTATGAATGGACTGCAGCTTGCCTTATCCATGGGCAACACCTGCTACCTTCCTAAGTTCCTGTTTCTTCCAGAATTCTCACCACTCTCCAGAATAGTCTCATGGTTTTGTGTCCAAAATATGTACCACCTCCAAGCTCTGTGACATTGCCATGTCCTGGATAGCTGAAGGGAATGGCGACCATCTCAGAAAACTCAGATATCAGTGTGACCAAGAAAGTCTCAGTGGAGAAACCATGCTTTCGGCCTTTTGCTTATCAATTGTTTTGTTTCCCTGAATGTCAGGAAGGTCTTTGCCTCAGGCCACCCCTTTGTGAAGCCTGAAGAAAACAGTTTTCAAATGGAAATGAATGGGCATCACCTGTGGCTCTTTGCTTAATTGCTTTGGAAAGGGATGTGTCTGAATCAGCCTCTTGGCCCTGTGTGAGGTTGTGGCTTAGATTCTCAGCACCTGATGGATGTAAAGAGAGATCCCATGTGTGCATCCAAAACCAAAATGGCCAAAAGAGCAATTATTGTGAATGAAGTCTCTCGCATTCATTTGTAAGGTTCCTGACCACCATCAAGTGAGAATACGGATCCTTTGGTTCAAATGAGTTATGCACAGCCCTGCAGAGGCTAACCCATAGGTTTTTGGGTTTTCTCATGGCTCCAAATCATATAAAGAATCTATAACTGACAGTCAGTAGGCCTCAAATTGGAGATGCAGAGCAGTATTAACAGCTGGCCTATCTGATCACTCCTGGTTCACCGGATGGGTGTCCTGGCCACCTTGACTTTAGGCAAATGAGGGGCAAGGGAGCTTATTTTTGACACTGTCTTGGGCTGCACCCCTCATGAAAAACTCCAGCCAGAGGTTATGATAAGTGTCTATATGGAAGAAGATGAGGGCCATGTGGGAGTGTTTGGTTTTAATTGTGGTCATTTGTTTGGCGGTTGGAAGAGATAACTGGATCCACCTGGGCTTGAATTCTGGCATGATTCCTCTTAGAGACTGAGTTTTGGAATTTACCTCAAAGAAGTATTGCCATGAAATGTGTTGGGATTTTAGGAGGCCACGCATGAGATGCGCCCTTGAAAACTGAGATCGAGGGCAAGGGTGTCTTTCCACAGTGCAGTGAGAATCTCAGCCAGGATATCACATGATTTTATTTTGAAAGACTTGGCAGCCATAATTGAGAGTCTAAACACAAATGGAACTCATATTGTAGACCTCAATGATCCTGGCTTCATGTGACCTTTTGGCCACTTTTTGGGAAGCCTTGCCTGTGAGATTTCTCCAGAGATTTCATTTAAATGAGCTTCCTCACCACATAATGGTTCCTGCATTAATTGAAACGCACAGTGACTCCAACTTCATCCTTCCAAAATGGCTAAATAAATACTATCAAATTTCTGAAATTCCCATTACCAGGTGGCACTGGAGAACCTTTGGATATCCTGTTGCTGAACATGAGTGAAATAATTCCCCACGCAATGACACTTCACCGGGAGAATTCCAATTTTATTGCTAAAAGCTGTGTGCTTATATAGAACTAAGGGGGAGATGGTATGGCTTAGATAAATGGCAGCAACCCGTTTATTGACAAGTTCTTTCAAATATCAGCTCCAGAGCCCAGGAATTAGTTCTAATTGGGGCTAAGGTTCCCCACAAGCGAGATTTGAAATTGGCGCTGGTGGGAGAGTTCACAAGGGCGGGAACTTTTTGCACCACTGCAGAAATGAAGAAGGTAGGAAGAAGAAGTCCTTAGGCGCCATGTTGGGGTTTTTCTCTGCGGTATGGCTGCCATTTATTCTTTTCCCGACATTCCACCCTTTTTGTTTTCTTAGGAAGTGGGGCGTCGTTTGTCAGATCTGGCTGGTTCCTGCTGTGTGGGGCTGGTGTGGGGCCTAGAAAAAGAAGTGAAGGAATGCTCATTGGGCAGGTATGGGGATATCATGGCAGCCAGAAATAAAACCCAGTGGCTATAGACAGCTATTTTCATAGGGGTGAAGTCAATGAATTTTCCCTGAAGCCAAAGATGTCGATGGCATGGAACCAGTCCTGGATGGAAGAGATTGTTGGTATCAGCCACTGGTCCTGTAACAGAGACTCAAGGAAATACTGGAAGCGTTGCCTGGACATGGTGTCGCCAGCACCTGAAGAAGATCAGAGCGAATAAAAACAGAATGAAGATAAAAATTAAAGCAAATGTCAATTTTTGGCAGAAGTTCCATGTGGGGGGACTGACATAGAAGAGGCCAAGGGCCATGAGAAAGCTTAGAAGGTGGTAAAGACTATGAATCCAGGATGGCAGATTAAGAGGTTCTCCGAGCTCGTTGTCTCCCGCTGTCTAATACCCGTTGCATTCCATCGTGCCTGGTAGTGAGCTTCATCACTGAGTGAACTGTTCTCTTGGAGATGTTGGGGATTCATCGGTCATCAGAGGCTGGTAGTGACTAAGCAAAAGCTGGTTGAAAGTTTGATTAGGAATTTTATGCAGTTGGGTTTGAAGGCACTTCATTATGCAGGGCAAGAGAGCACAAAAAAGGAGCATCCAAATAAGGGGACCCAAGATATGTAATAAGTACATGGCAAGATAGGATTGGAAGAACCCCGTTATGGGATTGGAGGAGGTAGGTTTGAGCAATTGGGTCAATAATTCCTGCAATTTAACAACATGTTTTTTTATTAGCCCAGATTCATTAACATAATAGCAAAATTCCTCTCTGAGGAATAGGCATGTAACCCCTTTTTCTGCAGTGAGAAGATCAATTGCCCTTTGGTTCTGTAAAGCCACTTGTGCCAATGAAGTAACCTGCCGCTGCAAGGAACCCAGAGACTCAGCCATGGTATTGAGTGTTTCCTGCAGTTTTTGTTGAAGGTCATTGGATCCCATAGAGCATGACCTATAGCTCCACCAGAGAGTCTGAGACCCGTCACTGAGGTTGTTAAAATGAGGCCTACCAGAACCGGCAGAAAGACTACCCTACGGGTGCGGGAAGGTAGGGCCAACTGTCGGAATTCGGTGGGAGTATACAAAGATAGCTGAGGAACTACAGTAACCAAGAAACAGGCGCCAGAGACATTGATGGTTGAGGTACTTAAAGAACCATTACACCAGAGGAAATGTCCAGGTTGCATAAACACAGGGCTCTATGGAGTGCTGTAGCTCAAGGAACAAATGGGTAAAGGATTCATTATTGGCAGGTGGAAACAGATGAAAGGAAATAATGTATTGGTGGAATAACTTTCCCACAGTGGGATACGTGTCACATGTAGGGGTTGTCCTTTTTAGAGAAATTGTAGGGTTTTGCTGGAATATTTCCTGCCGCTAATGGGACTGCTGCTAGAAGTGGACGACTAAGTGAAGCACAGAGAAAGCACTGAGAAGTAGGCACAGAAAGAGGGGTGGAGTTTAATAATCAAAAATTTTGGTGTAGCAAATTGAGCCATGTGGGAGGGGGACCTGAGAGGGTTGAAGGCTCTGAATCCTTTTTGGATGAGCTATGGATATGATCTCGAAGTTTTGATTCTGAGTCCTTAATGTGTTCGACTACCTGGATGGTTGCCTTAGGTTGCGTAATCAGGGTGCGGCCAATAGTCATCCACCCTGTGGGTCTGACTGAGGTTGTCCGAGCATAGACAGCAAACTCAACATAGCCCCATCGTTTGGCCTTGGGGTCAGGTTTATCTAAAGTATACCATCCATTGTTACTGGATGAAGAGCCTTTATGCCACTTTATGTAACTAGAAGTCCACCCTTCAGGGTAACCAAATGAGTGGTAAGAATAGCTACCACGTTCATCATGGAACATGCATGACCAATAGGGGCACCCATTATATATCTCAGGCCACCAATGACAATAGTCTTTTGTTTGATCAAAAAGGAAGCAAATGAAAGGCCAGTTCCAGCTACCAGGGACGAAGGTCCTTGAAGGTGACAATTTTAGGGAAATAGAGGTGCAGTTGTGGATGAAGCAAGTAGTTGCATCCACTGCGCAGACCTTCTGCATGCCATGTTCTGAGTATCGTTCCCGAAAAGTGAATAAATGCATGGTAGGTGAGGAGGGTAAAGACCAGTCCTGACAGAGCACAGAAAATAAGCAGAGCACAAAAAACAAGCAGTTAGAGAAGACTAGGGTGTTGGGAGAGCTCATTGTGCCTTCTTTAAGAGGAATTGGGCTGCAAGGAAAACCGTGTGAGCCACAACTAAAATGGGTGACATGGGTGTGGAGAGCAGGAGTAAAGGGGAGGTTCAGTAGGTGATTCTTGGAGTTCCTCTGGGGTGGCCCTGTCTTCAGCAGGTGGGGCCTCCTGGTGATGTGGCTTCAACCTAGACATGTGAATCCAGGGAGTGAGACAGTTGTCTGGTAAGGAGAGTTTGGCGGCGGTAAGGGTAAAGAGAATGACAGGATAGGGGCCTTCCCATTTTGCGGCAAGAGTCCCTTTCTCCTCTGGGGTATTATAATAGACTAGACTAACAGGTGTTAAGGGAGGAGTGTTTGGAGAGGAGACTGGGTCCGGAAGAAGCCAGTCCTGATATTTCCAGAGTTCCGAGTGGAGATGGAGCAAGAGAGGCAAAGACAAATCTCGGGTGAGAGGTCCTTGTGAAATGACCAACCCAGGGGTTATAAGAGGTCTTCCATACATTATCTCAAAAGGAGACAGTAAAGATGGTTTCTTAGGGAGAGCTCTGATTCGAAGCAAAGCCAAGGGAAGGAGTTTGAAACAGTCTATGTTTAATTCCTTTGTCAATTTGGTAAGGACTTCCTTTAGAGTATGATTTACCCTTTCCACTTTCCCTGAAGCCTGGGGGAAATATGGACAGTTGAAATGCCACTTGAAGGAGAGGGCTTGAGAGACCTTTTGTGTGATCCTAGAAGTAAACTCAGGGCCATTGTCATATTGTAGGGAAGTGGGCATACCAAACCTGGGGATGATGTCTGTCAGTAAGATTGAAGCTACAGTGGAAGCCTTTTTATTGGAAGTGGGAAATGCCTCAACCCAACCAGAGAAAGTGTCCACAAAGACAAGGAGGTATTTAGTGTGCCATACTGTGGGCATGTTGGTGAAGTCTACCTGCCAGTCAGCAGCGGGAATGTGTCCCCGGGCTTGGTGGAAAGGGAAAGGTTTGGGCCTTAAAGGAGTATGAGGGTTGGTCCGCTGACAGATCTGACAATTAGAGGCTATATTCTGTAGCATGGCTTGTCAGAGGGGGTGAGGGAAAAGAAACTCTGTAAAAAGAGGGTCAAAGACTGAGAATTGGAAAGGAATAGAGTATGAAGGTACTTGAAAAGATTCTTGTTCTTACTGAAAGACGTAGGGGCTTCAGATGAGCTGTCTAAAGTGGCCATTATCTGTCCCCCATGGAGGCCATAATTGAAAGTGGTAGCAGCCATTCGTGCCGCCTGGTCAGCTTTGGCATTGCCCTCAGTGATAAGAAAGCCGTCCTTCTGATGGGACCTACAATGGACAACTCCCAACTGGGTGGGTAAGTGGCCTCTATTAGATTGGTTATAAAAGCTGAATTAGTGATCGCATTACCTTTGGTGGTAAGTAGGCCTCGCTACTTTCAAATATCAGCATGGGATAATAAGATATGGAAGACATATTTTGAATCAGTTTAGAGGGTGAGTGATTTGCCTTGTGCTAGAAGGCAGGCACGAGTGGATGCTATAAGTTCAGCCTACTTGTCTGTAGTTCCTGAAGGCAAAACTTTGGCCTCTATAATCTCAGTGGCTGAAAATACAGCGTATCCAGAGTAATGAGTTCTGTTCTCCCTAAAGGAACTGCTGTCAGTAAACCAGATAAGGTCAGGCTTGCTGAGTGGTCTCTCAGAAATGGAAGAATGACAGGGGAGGAAATCATCTAAGGTTTCCAAGCAATTATGAGTTGGTATGTGAGACATGGGAGTCATTGGGAGCAGTGAGGCAGGGTTCAGTGCAGAGCAGGGGAGGAAAATAATATTAGGGTTTTCCAGAAAGGAAGTGAGGGGCGACAGAAATCTGGATGTAGGGAGAGTTTGAAGGCCCTTTTAAGCTAAAAGATCCTTCAAGTGATGTGGGGAGTGGATAGTTCAAGGGGCCCCAAAAGTCAGATTAGAGGCTTCTTTGTGTAAAATTTGTCCAGTAGCCAGAGCTCTTAAGCAAGGGGCCCACCCACGGATGGTAGGGTCTAGTTGCTTGGACAAATATGACACAGGTGCAAATGTACGCCCATAGTTTTGACCTAAGACCCCAAGTGCTTGCCCCCCTTTTTCATGGACATATAGATGAAATGTTCTTGAAAGATCTGGAAGGTGAAGGGCAGGTGCCTTTAAGAGGAGTTGCTGAAGCCTGCGGAAGTGGTAGATGGGAAAGGAGGCAAGAGATTCACTAGGGGGTCCCTTTGCTAGGTCATACAGGGGTTTGGAGAGAAGAGAATAATTTGGGATCCAGGCCCTAAAATAACCTGCTAATCCTAGGAATGATAGTATTTTGGCTTTCGTATAGGGCACTGAAAGATCACAGAGGAGTTGCCTCCTATCCAGTGTTATTTCCTTTTTCCCGGGTGTAAGGCAAAAACCAAGATAGGTGACCGAAGACTGGGAAACCTGGGCCTTGTGGGGAGACTCCCTATATCCCTTGTCTTCTAGGAATTTATGAAGCTGAGCGGTGTGGGATTGAGAGTGTTCCAGAAAGACTACATAGAAGAAGGTCATAGATATATTGAAGTAGAGTAGAGTCAGGACAGGTCAGGTGAAAGGATGTGAGGTCCTGGGCAAGAAATTGGCCAAAGAGATGGGGGCTATCCCTGAATCCCTGTGGGAGGACAGTCCAGGTAAGCTGATGAGAATGGTGGGTGTGAGAGTCAGTCCATGAAAAAACAAAGATATCCTGAGATTCTGAGAACAAGGGAATAGAAAAGAATGCATCTTTTAAATCTAGGACTGAGAAGTGAGTAGTAGTGGCATGGATCTGAGAGAGGAGGGTGTAAGGGTTGGGCACTAGCGGGTGGATGGGGTCCACAGAGGAGTTGACAAGGCGAAGTTCTTGAACCAGCCTGTAGGACACGTTAGGTTTCTTAACTGCCAGAATGGGTGTGTTGAAATGAGAGTGTGTAGGCCTAAGATACCCCTTTCATAATAAATCCTGGATGATGGGTTCTAATCCAAGGAGAAATGTGGTTGTGAGTGGATATTGTGGTTGACTAACATATCTTGAAGGGTCCCGTAAGACAATATGAATAGGACTGCATTTAGCCATAAAGGGTGTAATTGTGTCCCAAACCTCAGGGTTAAATGGTTTAGATAGTCGTGGGAGAGTGCATGAAGGAGGTGTATCTGCCCCTAGGAATATCATGAGGAAATGAGAGGTAGGAGAGGTGTGGGTTGATAAGTGAATGGTGACTTTTAATAGTGAGAGTATGTCCCTTCCCAGAAAGGGAATGGGGCAATGGCTCATAACAAGAAAGGAGTGAGTGAAGGACAAAAGGGATCGCTGCATATAACATGATTGGGGGGGGGTTTGAGGAAAAATCTTTTTACCTCCTACCCTGACAATAGGAGTTTTTGAGGGTGTGGTACTACCCTAATACTCCCTCAAAATCGAAAAAGCGGCACCAGTATCCAAGAGGAAGTTAATGAAGCGTCCATCCACCAGGAAGGTGACCCTAGGCTCTTGATTCTTGATGGTAATAGTCTGGAGGGAAGGCCCAGGACTCCATCAATCCTCCTCTGCCAAGCCCAGGTGAGGCTGGGGTTGCTGGGCAGCAGACCAACCTTCCTTCTGGGTTGTTGGGCAGTCTGCCCCCCAGTGTCCACTTTGATGGCATTTTGTGCAGGGGTTGTAGGGTGTCCTCGGCGAAGAACAATTTCTGGTCCAATGTCCCTCCTTACCTCATTTGAAGCAAGCTCCAGGGGGGGTCATATTGGGACGGCATGGTGATGGCCTTCTCTGAATGAGCTGGGCCAACATTTGGAATTTGGCATTTTCAGCCCTCTGCCTACGGAATTCACTTTCATCCTCTCTACCATGAAAAACCTTGAAAGTGACAGCGAGGATTTTGGTCTGAGGAGTAGCAGGGCCCTGTTCAAACTTTTTAAGCTTGGCTTTAATGTAAGGGTAGCTTTGGGCCAGAATATATGTCATTAAGACATGACGGCCATCAGGGGTTTCTGGGTCGAGGTTTGTGTACTGCTGAAGGGACTTGGTTAGTCTATCCAGGAATTCTGAAGGTGTTTCCTCCTTCCTTTGAATGACCTCCTGCATCTTTTGAAAGTTAACAGCCTTGCGGGTGGACTTTTTCAGTCCCGCCAAGAGGCAGGATGTAAAAAGGTCACTAGACTGTAAGCCCATAGGGGATCCTGCTCTGGGACAGCATGAGGGCCTGTGGGTGGTTATGATTGGTCCTATGATTTTCATCAGCATCGGCTTGGGCTAGCTCCCAGAACCATTGCCTTTCCTTGGGGAGAAGTTTATTGGCCAAGAGCATGTAGATGTCATGATGAGTGAGGCTATATGCTTGCAGTACCCATTGAAACTCCCGAATGTAAGTGGTGGGGTCAGTGGTGAAAGAGCCTAACTTCCTCTCTAGCTGAGTAATGTCCGACATGGAGAAGGGCACGTGGACTCTGATGACACCCTTGGGACCAGCTACCTCACGAAGGGGTGCGATTGTCTTGGGGGTGGAAAGGAGTCCCTTAGACCTGATAACAGGAGGACTGAAAGAGGCAGGCGGTGGACAGGAAGGAGAGGGAGGGGAATGGAATGTCTCTGTGGAAGAGGAGGAGGTGGAGCAGGCAGAAGAGTGGGGAAGGGAGGGGGATGAAATGGAAGGTTGAGGATCCGTGGAATCAGGCAGAGGAAGAGGAGGATTTTGCGGGAGAGAAGGGTCAGTTGGGGCTGGGGGATAAGGTGGGGGTTGATCTGCTGGGTCGAATGAGGAAGAATCTGCGAAGTCAGGAGTAGAACTAGGGGAAGAGAGGGGTTTGCAAGCAAGAAGGACCTGAGAGGGAGGGCAGGAGGAGCAGAGACAGGGTGCTGTGCGAGAAGGCTAAAACATTCAATACAGGGAATCTCACTCCACTTTTTCAGATGCTGGCAGTAATTAAAAAGGTCCAAGAGGAGGTTTGGATCTAAGGAGCCTTCTGGAGGCCAATGATTGCCATTATCCAGTGGATATGTAGGCCAATCTTGGGTACAGAATTTGATTAGAAGTTTGGGCTTGATGTCTGGTGTGAGGGAGAGTGTGGCCAGATTTTTTATTAAACTTTTGAGAGGTGAGGTTTCAGGTACAGATAAAGAGGTGTCCACAGTCACAGGGAGAGATGGAAGAGAGAGAGAGAGAGAGAGAGAGAGAGAGAGAGAGAGAGAGAGAGAGAGAATAAGTGTAAGCAAGAGAGACAAAGAGAAAACCCGGCCTGGAACGGACTCCGGGAAGCACTCAGGGCGAATGGGGGTCAGGTGGGCATCCCCAAAATGACCAGCCGTCATGAGGAAATACAGAGGGCACTACCTGATCGTCACCAGTGAAGTGCGATCTGTGAGACCCAATGGGTTCGGAGCCACGGGCAACCTGACATCAGGAAAGTTTTCGAACGCAGCAGAAGAAGTAAGTAATGAAAACAGAACTCCGGCTCCAGCAGAATGCAGTTCCAGGATGGGAGTTCAGTTTTCCCCGAGCAGAGAGGCAGCTTCAGCCAGACACAGCAGGCCCGCAGGAAACAGCAACTCTAGCCAGCAGCGGCAGCAGCAGCAGAGGAGGAAAAACCACAGAGCCTCTCATGTAAACTCAGAAGCCTCACACCCCAAAGGGAAACGGATCACCAGAGGGTCCACTGCAACCAGTAAAGGTCTTAGTGGGAGGAATTCCCTCCCCCCTACCAGGCGTCTAGAGTGTGACAGACGATCATGGTCACAAAGCCAGCGGTAGCCCGAAGGGAGTTGGCGAGCTGGGGTCAGGGGAGGCTTACATACAACAAATCAGTGGTGAGTGCAGGAAGCCTGCGTCTGAAAAGAGCAGACCAGGGCAGAGTGCCACGATGGAGCAGTGGACGGGGCTCTTGTTGGAAAGAGCTCACCCATATCCTCACACGGGGCACCAGAATGAAAGAACTCCCCACGCAAAGGCACTTCACCGGGAGAATTCCAATTTTATTGCAAAAAGCTGTGTGCTTATATAGAACTAAGGAGGAGATTGCAGGGCTTAGATAAATGGCAGGCAATCCGTTTATTGGCAAGTTCTTTCAGATATCAGCTCCGGAGCCCAGGAATTAGTTCTTATTGGGGCTAAGATTCCCGGCCATCAAGATTTGAAATTGGCGCCAGCAGAAGAGTTCACACGGGCGGGAACATTTCGCACCACTGCAGAAAAGAAGAATGTAGGAAGAAGAAGTGCTTAGGCGCCATGTTGGGTTTTTTTTTCTGGGGTATGGCTGCCGTTTATACTTTTCCCAACAATGAGTATACCAGACAGTGCCTTGATTGACTGGTTTTTATGAAAATGGTGTTTAACAGAGATGCCAGAAAGTTGGATCCTGCTGATTAGTGGGCCAAGAGCAAAGGTGGGCATGTGTGTGATAAAACATCAGTGGTGGGACCATGTGGATCTGCCATTGGCTTCCAAATGGCTTGTGACTGACATGGTGAAGCCAGCAGACCCTTATATGTAAAGGCATCTTGTTACATGGAGAGGATTCAGGACATTGTTCAGAATCAGGTTGCTATGTTCAAGAGGGCAAGCTATGTGGAATAGAAGCCTGGTTCTTGTATTCTCCTACAGACCCTGACCCACCACATGTGACAGAAATCCCTCACGCACTGTGTCCCCGTTGAACTCCTTGTATTTCATGAAGCAAATACCAAACTTCCAGTGCAGCACCAAGAAACACCACGAAAATAGAGGATGACCATATGGCTTCATAGTCCACACTAGAGACATTTAGCCCCAAGGGGCCACAGTTTACCTTCAAAGGGAGAATTCAGCACTGGTGTCTCATGTTCATTGGAAAATAAGAAACCATGTCCTCCAGGTCACATAGATGCCCAGGTTTATGGTTTCACTAGAAAGGAAGCTAAAGCACGTGACAACAACATATATTTCAAGTGCCCAACCTCACAGGCAGTATCTCAAGAAGTCTCTAGGACAACAGACCTCCATGTTTTTGAAGTGTTTACCCTGTCCCTTACTTTTGGAAACTCCTTTAACACTTCCAAGGTTGTGAACTCCTGATCGCATTCCATTCCAGATATGTATTCATGGATTTTCTAACTCTTCTCCTCTAATTGTGTCTTACATGGGGTGAAGGTGTTGTCAAGGTATTGTTCTGGATGAGAGTGGGAAGATTTTTGTGTAGCACATATTTACATACACATTGGATTCATTTTCCAATTTTCCATTCGAAATACTGAATCCCTGTCAGTAACCCATACCCTAATAGACTCTGACTACTAATCCTAATATGATGGAGACAAATAACCCAAACATAATATTAATACAAGCAGTTCAGAGGAGGCATGGTGTATAGTTGGTCTTGCCTTTTGCATGATATAGTGTAGGAGTTATAAATCTTGTCAATTGTTTGTTGAAATAGTACTCCATGTGTTTTTAAAGTTAACACATATGTGAATTTCTGTCTCCTTTTTTCTGTAGCCAATTCAGCACATGTATTTTTATATGCACATATAAAATCATACCTGGTATCACACGTACATTTTTGTGAGGTGGCTAACTTGGCAGAAACAAAGTATGAGAAGAGATCACCCCTCCTAAACGCTTTTGGAACTGAAAATTCAAACTATGAGTGAGATTTTTAGTTGAACAACATTATACATAAATCCATGTTCAGTAAAATTAATATTTTTGGATCGGTGGATGATATATATTTCACAATGAATTTTGATTGGCATATATATTGCTACTTCCTAATGTTTCTCTGTGTGATATATATATATATATATATATATATATATATATATATATATATATATATATATATTTTTTTTTTTCCAAATATAAAATATATGTGTCTTATTATACACTCCCTTAATAATTCACTCATGCTCATGTATGTGGTTTTATAATCAAATTTTCATACGATTATTTTCAGAAATATTCATCCACCTGAAATACATATTTTTTTTCTAGTACTGAAAACTCACTTCACTGAATGGTGCAAACAAATCCTTATATTTCTACAGTAACTGACCCAATTTAACATCAATGCATGTAGATTCCAATGGGGCATGATGTGTATTTTGACGTTCATTTTATTTAACACTGGTACATTACTATTTCTTCAGTTTTTGTACATCATAGTATAAACATTTCATCCATAAGTTCACAAATTTAAAGACATTTGAAACACATTCAATCACTTCCTGCTTCAGTACACATGTATTCCTCCTTGCTTTTGACTGGTCATTTCATGAGACTTCTTTCCAAACACATTATTTTCGATTTCCATAATCAATTTTGAAGCAAAACTCACACACTTTATGATAAACCACAACCCTAATATTACCATTAGATGTATAACTTGTTGGAATGAATGTATGTATATCAATATAACATTTACTGTGTATTTTCAGATATCAATTAATTCCAATTTCTAAAGTTGGAATCAGTTATATTATATATTCACACATGGTACACCTATTTGTGCCCCCAATACTAATTTATATCTCTTCTAAATATTGCTCCCAGAAATGGTGCAAGAAATACTCATGTCACCTGATCTACATATACATTTTATCACAGTAATATTCTGGCCACAAAATGCAAAGTCACACTTACAATTGTACCAAAGTCTAAATGGAATGTGAGTATTGATTATGAAAATCACCCATGTCCATGTTGCCTAATGCTCTCAAATGTCAATCCTATTGGTGACTACATATTTGTTTCTTCCTAAGATTATGTATTCAACCTCAAGCCTGTTGAAAATGTCTAATCCTATCAATCACTTCATCATTTGCCTGATTTCCTAATGTCTCTAATGATATCTGCTTTCCTACATATTTTCCCCAGTTCATCATTGTGACTGACTCTTCAAATGTGCTGACATTTACATTTTCTGTCTACCTGAAACCCTATTGCTAAGGAAGTTTTTGTCCAAATCCTATACTGACTCTTTTTTCTAATCCTATCAAGTATCTTCCTAATCCTACCAACTATCCTTTTTTGACTGGATGTTCTCTTCAACATTCAATTATCCAAGGTACAAGGTCCTATGCCATTATGTATAGATTTATCTGAGACACATGTGCACAACATAATTCAGAGTAAAGTATCCCAATCAAGGATCCAATGCCCTTTTGGGCTTCAAATCTTACCTAGATTTGTGTTTTCATACATATATTTCACCTCTATATATCCTTATAAATATTGCAGGTTCCCAATACCATTATTCATGCAGCAGAATGATTCCTAACCCAAATCAATCATGTTATTAATCCTAACCATACTTTGTTTCCTCAACCTAACTTTACAGAAAAGCAAGGACAAAGTTGTTCTTATATAGAAATGTAAGAGATCTTCCACCTGCTGAGAACCTCAAAGGTCCATGCAGAAGTGAACCCTGGGGAAGATATAGAAAGCTATGAAGGACCTGAGAGAGCGAAAGTCATCTTTCATGACAAAAAAAAAAAAAAAAAAAAAAAACAGGTCAGGATGAAGGGGTGTGTCTGAAGCAGTCTCTCTCTTCTTAATGTAGAGAAGATGGACCAAACCAGGCTTGTGTGGAGAGCTGTTTACGGGTGCCTATGTTTGATATACCATTCTTACTTGTGAAAGTGTCACAGGAAGTAGGGGCAGCCTCCATCTATTGGGACACTTGGAAGCAACTGTTAGGACAAAGAGGTTGCCAAGGCAGTGACCTCATTCAGTTCCTGAAGGAAGTGACCTATATAACTTTCTTGGTGATGGAACTCTCTGAACTTGGGATCCAGGAAGCCAGGCACCCAGAGTCATTCCCAGTCCCAGTCCCAGTGGCCACACATGTTTGGATTTACCAAGGACAGAATCGGTCTTTCTGTGTAACTACTGATGTGAGGATAGCCAAATTCCAGGAGAGCTCTGAAGAGGGGCCTTTCCTGAGAAAGCAGGTAGTGTCTCACTACTGGCACCTGACAACTTCACAGTGTTGGCCAAGGAGACCAGATGTGACATAGGACAGCCCATTTCGGGGAAACGTAGTATGTCCCATCAGTCAGAGGACACTCCGAATAGTCACAGACCTACTTGGGGGAAGGAGTTGACTTTGTGGGTGTGCGTGTGAGTTTGTGGTTTTGTCTCATGATCTTAGAATATATAGGAAAGTCGGTTTGTTTGATTTGGAGTGGACTGTTTCTAGTAAGTCTTTTGACAATGCGAGTGTTTCTATGTCTGTTTATCCCACTGTGTCCGTGGTTGTAGACATTAGAAAAGAGAATGCATCAATGGATGTGTCCTGTCTAGTAGAAAACTTCACAGCATTCATCCTGCCCAATTTATGAATGGACTGTGGCTTTCCTAATGGATGGGCAACAACTACTATCTTCCTAAGTTCCTGTATGTCTTCTTGAATTCTGGCCACTCTCCAGAATAGGTTCAGGGTTTTGTGTCCACGATATGTACCACCTCCAAGCTCTGTGACATGGCCATGTACTGGATAGCTGAAGGGAATGGGATCATCTCAGAAAACTCAGATATCATTCCAGAAACCCTGCAATGGGCCATTTGCTTATCTATTGTTTTGTTGCCCTGAATGTCAGAAAGGTCTTTGCCTCAGGCCACTCCTTTGTGAAGCCTGAAGGAAACGGTTTTCAAGGGGAATTAATGGGCATCATCTGTTGCTCTTTGCTTAATTGCTTTGGAAAGGAATGTGTCTGCATCAGACTCTTGGCCATGTGTGAGGCTGTTGCATAGATTCTCAGCACCTGATGGATCTAAAGAAAGTTCCCACGTGTGCTTCCAAAACCAAAATGGCCAAAAAAGCAGTCATTGTGGACGAAGTCTCTCGCCTTCCTCTGTAACGTTCCTAACCTCCATCAAGTGAAAATAGGGATCCTTTGTGTAAAATGAGTTCTCAAAACCCTGCAGATGATAGCCCATATGTGCTTGGGTTTTCTCATGATTCCAATTCACATAAAGAGTCTATACCCGAGAGTCAGTAGGCCTCAAATTGGAGAAGCAGAGCAGTATTTATGGCAGGCTTATTTGATCACTCCTGGTTCTCAGGAAGGGTGTCCAGGCAACCCTGACTTTAGGCAAATTATGGGCAAGGGAGTTTATTTTGTACACTGTCTTGGGCTGAGCCCCTCATGGAAACCTCCAGCCACAGGTTATGATGAGTGTCTATATGGAAGAAGATGAGGGCCTTGTGGGAGTGTTTTGGTTTTAATTGTGGTCATTTGTGTAGTGCTTGGAAGTGATGACAGGGTCTACCTGGGCATGAACTCTGGTGTGATTCCCCTTAGAGTCTGAGTTCTGGAACTGATCTCAGAGAAATATTGCCATGAACTGTGTTCAGATTTTAGGAGGCCACGCATTGGATTTCCCCTTGGAAACTGAGATCAAAAAAGAAGGGTGACTTTCCACAGAGCCTTGGAATCTCAGCTAAGATATCACATGATTTTATTCTGAAAGATGTGGCAGCCATAGTTGACAGTCAGAACACCCATGGACGTCACATTGAAGACCTCAATGGGCCTGGCTTCATGTGACCTTTTGACCACTCTATGGGATGACTTGCCTGTGAGATTTCTCCAGAGATTTCATTGAAATGAGTTTCCTCACCATTTAATGGTTCCTGAATGAACTGAAACCCACAATGCCTCCAACTTCATCCATGATAAATGGCTAAATAAATACAATAAAATTTTTGAAATTCCCTTAACCAGGTGGCACTGGAGAACCTTTGGATGTCTTTTTCCTGATCATGAGTGTACAAGAGAATGCCATGATTGACGGGGTTTCATGAAAATGGTGCAGAACAAAGATGCCAGTAAGTTGGACCCTGCTGAGTAGTGGGCCTATTGCAGTGGTGGGCAGGTGTGTGATAATACATCTGTGGTGTGGCCAGGAGGATTTTCCATTGCCTTCAAAATGGCTTGTGACTGATATGGTGCAGCCAGCAGACCCTTCTTGTTACATGGAGAGGTTTCTGGGCAAAGTTCAGAGTCAGATTTCTATGGACAAATGGGCAAGCTTTGTGAGATAGAAGCCTGGTTGGTGCATTCTCTGTCACCACAAGTGACAGAACTCCCTCCAATACTGGGTCCCAGTTGAACTCATTGTATTTTATGAAGCAAATACCAAACTCCCAGTGCAGCAGCAAGAAACACCACGAAAAGTGGAGGATGACCAAATGGCTTCACAGTTCACACAGGGAGACACTGAGCACCAAGTGGCCACAGTTTACCTACAAATACAAAATTCAGCACTGCTGCCTCATGTTCATTAGAATACAAAAAACCATGTCCTCCAGGTCACGTAGATGCAGACCCAGCTTTTATGGTGTCACTAGAAAGGAAGCTAAATCTCCTTACAACAACATATATTTCAAGTGCCCAACCTCAGAGGAAGTTTCTCAAGAAGTCTTTAGGCCGGCAGAGCTCCACGTCTTTGGAGTGTTTACCTGTTAGACCAGGACGCTAGAAAAGACCACTGACTCAAATTAAAATCAAATAAAATTAAGCTTATTATTTCCACCGGCCGTGCTGCCTCTCCCTCCCAAAATGGTGGGAACAAGACAGCATCCCCAGCTTTCCTACAGCCCAGTTTTATAGCCCAGAAAGTTACACAAAAGGGGGGTTACAGATAACAGAACTCTGATAAACATCACATTAAAGGTAGTTTACAATTTTTTTGCTGTCCCTACATCAGAATTCATGAGGACCATTAGAGCCTCAGAGAGGGTTGTTGTCTGGCCAGAGAAGGCAAATATTTATGATGTGTCACTAAAGTTTCAGAGAGGGCTGCTATCTGGTCAGAGAGCTGGGCATGCGTGAGTTCAAGACGTGGGCAGGCATTCCACGCAGGTTCAGAATTTGAAGTAATTTATGGTAAAGCCAAAATTATCTTTTCATGGCTTTGTGGCATGATGGCTCCCAATTTTAATAAAAGATCAGGTTGGGTCTACAATTTCCCCCTTTTCTCTGTGTCCCTTTCAAATCTTTGATAGATTATGGGAAGAACACTGAGGAAATTTTAATCCCTCAGATAAGAGTCTCCAAAATTTTACAACTCACCCAAAACCGATCTCCCTGATTTTACCTGACTTAATTAATTATTTATATTGATAGTCTATTTATCTTTCTCTCCATTGTTGTAAAAAGAGTGGCATTACTAATTTTTTCTTCTTCTGTCCTGAGACAGGGTGACGTGAGTGGGCTCGTCGTGAGGGACATGAGTTGACTATTAGAAGTCAGTTGAGAGACATGAGTTGCCCTTTAGAAGTCAGTTCGGTTTGAAGTCAGGTTGGGGAAGAACAGGTTGTAAAGTCATCTGTGAATGGATTCTTCTATGAGTGAAACAAAAACCATGAGTACTGAATAAATGTTGCAGCAGCTGGAACATGTCACTGTTTAGAAATTCCCTCACCAGTCTTTAATATCCCCAATTATCAGGACTGTCAACTTAATATTTAACTTTAAGTGTTACAGTTGGCCCTCCCAATAAGACACAGTTTAATAATTTAATGTCATCTGATCTTGTAAAAATCCTTTTACTAGTATGACCTCTGCGTCTAATAGAGAAACCTTTAATTCTGTTACTCAGGGCTGGATAATCGTACTAGCAAACACCAAGCCTACCTTTGTAGGTTAGGAATATCTGTAGGTCTTAAACTGAAAACTTCTGCCTGTGGCAGCTCTTCTTGATAGTCTCTTTTTATAAGTATTAGGCATTCCTGTGTGAGAATCCTTCTTTGTAGCCTCCAGTCTTACTTGTTTTTGGAGGATAAGATAAAGTGCATACCTTAAAATTTTATTATTATTATTATTATTATTATTATTATTATTATTATTATTTAATATGGCCAGGAGTGGCTGTATTTTGGTCTTAACTGTCTTTGCTAAGTGTTTAAGATGAAGCAGTCAAACTGACTTTTGTTTCCATCTATTGTTAACAGTCAGCTGACCTTTTATGGGAGTCAATTCTGGGGGAACTTGAGAAGAGATTCTCAGTTCTGCTAGTGCCATTTGCGCTAGGTGGGTCCAGGTCTTGCTTGACCATTTGGCTTCCCTCAGAAGCATCATGGATGTCTCCTTTCTATGATGACTCTCCTCTTTGTAACAAATGCACTGATTGGCTTTCTGTTCTCCAGTGGTCTCATTAATCTCCCTGATCAGGAGGTTATGTGGCTCAGAGTTGCAAAGCTCTTTAGAGAAGTCCCCTGTTCCCTGGATTCAGACTGACTCAGAGGGCAAGAGCCAAATATTGGTTTTCTTGGCCCTTTTCATTTAACATTAATTTTAAATCCTAATCTTAAACATCCAGCAAATAAATTTTAACAGCCTTACATTAAGAGTACTGGGCTTTAATGTCTATAACTTTATAATTACCTTTTTATTAATTGGGATGTGTATTATTCTGTCTGTATTGTAGTTGATGACTTATTATCTTGAATAAACCCATGTTGTGTTCTTATAGCAACGCATTTGTAAAACACTAACAGGGAATCTTTAGATCACTTATAAGAAAATTTCAAACTAAAATTAACAAAAGTAAAAATACTTAGTTCGTGTAATATCTTCCCTGAATTTTTTGGCTGAGTTATACATTATATCCCCTGTTTGAGATCCTAGGAATATTGACAATAAAAAAAAAACTTTTTAACATAACTTTAAAGAAATATTATCTGACCTACATGTTTCATAGTCATTCTCACATGTAGTAAGATGGGACACACAGCCTTCTCTCAGGTAAGGCAGGGCTCTTTATAAATCTTAAGTATTTTAATTCTAAAGCTGATCTTTATTTTTAAATATCTTTTGACAAAGTTTACATAAATTGTTTGAGGTCACATGAACATTAGCTAACACCATATGATATCACATTTAAAACATGAATTAAAGAAATGCTGAAAGTTTTTAACCTTTACAAAGATTAGGCTCTAATTAACTTAAAAATACATTTAAATTGTTCCCCAATGTAAAAAGTAACATAAAAATTTACATATCTTATTGATAACAGGTAAATAAATCCACAATATATTTTTTACCACACAACTTCAGAGCACCAGCTTGATATAATGCTCTTTTAAGGTTTCTACCTTACAGACTTGCATACCTGTAAGATATGAAAACATTAATAGCATAACAATTACATTTATGTTTCTACATTAATCAAGTTTGGCTTTTAAAGAAATGGCAGTACAGTGCTCTAAAATAACAGTTCTTATTTAATCAGTTGTTTAATTTTTATGGTTGCTTGCTCTAGAAAACATAAATCTTAATAAACTCAATGTTATGGGTAAACTTATGTTTTAAGAAATTTTTGCCTCATTAACACATGACTGATTTTTACAATCTTATACAGAGTTTACTAAAAAAAATACAGATCTTAGTAAATCAATCAGATATCTAACTAAAGTACTCATGAATGAGTAATCCCATATCAAATTTACTTTACTTATTTATCAAAAAGTTAGAGAAACGTATTGAACAGTGTAAACCATTTTTATGTTGAAGGAAAGGTGCTAGAGCCAAGGCATATTAGACATTTTGTAGATGTTAATATTTTGTTAGATGTTTGAACACCTAGAAAACTTTGTAAGCTTAAATTTAAAGACATTTGTTTTTATCTCTTTATCCAATTTAAATTGAAACATTTAAATCACGTGAATTAAAGATCTTTGGATCCACTTTTTAAAATTTGTTTTTATGAGCGCTTTTTTTTTATGAGCACTCCTTATATATGTTAATTTATGTATCATATATATGATATACGGACATATGTATATATAGACATACAACACATAACAAAATTGTGCACACATAATAATAGTAAAGGCCTCGTAGCATTTCGCAGGTGAAATCTTTATTGCAATGTTTCAAGAAGTCCACAGTTGGTCAAAGATAGAACTGATCAGAAAAACATTAACCTAGGTCTGTATGCTCAAAATCATGAGGTCAAAAAACATAAAGTATCTCAGAAAAAAATAAGAGTCCTAGAAAAAATGACTTGCCAGTAATTAGAAAATACCATACAATTTACCTTTTTTTCCCTTAGATCTCAAATCAGTCTCCTACAAAGCTTGCAGGCTTCTTTCATTTGCATTTCAACATAAGTCATGGCTGAGGTCTGGAAGGAGCAGGAAAAAAACTGCTATTCTGAACAGACATCTCAGGACTAAGGCATTTTAACCATAATTTTCAGGTTCGGATGTTGAAAATTATGATACAAGTTTAAGATACAATTCACAAAATTTTATATCTTTACATCTTGTTTGGTCAACAGACACCATACTATGATTTACTATCCATGTCCAAATTAATGCACTGGTACACACAGTGACATTTTCCCAGGCTACCCAATTCAAAATTGGTGAAAAAAAAAGACTGTATGATTGGGAAGTTTCTTGCCAACTTGGAAGAAGAGTTCTTCAGTTATCCATTGTAAGTATTTAAGTTCTCTGGCATGAATTATCTGAAATCATAAACTAAACATTTACCTAAACCCGACTTTTAACTGCAAGATTGTGCAATGCTTCAAAAACCCATTCAGATACCAGATTGTTAAAATAAAACATCATCATTTCGACACACATTCAGCTAAGATCATTCCCAAAAAACAATTTATAATATCAACACATTATTGCACATGCCTAAAAGGGCCAGAAAGAAAGACACAATACAGACCAAAAGGAGGTCCAGACTATGGCTGTCAGAGAGAACCCTTTAAACCAGAGCAGATAAGAGAAAAATCTCATACACCAGTGGGACCATAGCTGTCCCCACAAGGGGACCAGATGTTTTCACAGAGGGGCAACCTGAAATGTAAAATAAAGTGTCTCCATGGTGATTTTACTGCATTTAGTGTCCCCTTTTTCTTTTTCTCTTTTTTTAACAAGACAGAGGTGGCATAATCCTTACAGTGCAGGGAAGGAAGGAGGTAATTCCCTGAATCAACAGGGCTTTGGCAGCTGCTGGGAGTCCCTCAGTTTCTCCTTTTACATACAGGATTAGCTCCTCTGATTCAGTTCCACACCAAGCATGCTCTATCTCCTAACATTTCAGTAGATAGGTCTCACAAAGTTCCGGGGCGGAGGGGGGGTACAAGATTTGTAACTTAAAGTTTGGTTCCTGACCTTGAAGCCAATTAATACCAATTTAATAATGAGGACTGGGTTTTGAGAAAAAGAAAAAAGGAGGTTTATTGCTTGGCTAACAAAGGAGAAACACAGGGGACTCTGCCAAAGTTGTGACTCTCTTTATCTGGAGGGACAATGGGTTTTAAAGGAGTTTCACTTGTTAACCTGGGAGATACTCTGTTCTTAGGTCCCCAGCAGGCATTTCCCTCTGCAATGGGTGTGCTCCAGGCAGCCAGCTAGTGGCTTCTATCATCCTGCTTCGCAAAGGGGGATAAAGTTCATTGCAGTTCCTTAAAACACAGTCCAAAGGGGTGTCAGGCTTACTCTCTTTATTTCTGATTTTCTTGTCCAATATACTTAAGTTTTTACCACCAAACTCACACAACAAAACGAACAAAAACAAACAAACAAAAAAACAAAAAATAGAACACAGAACACAAATAAACAGAAACCCGGTGGCTAAACACAGAAACAGGGGAACAGTGCAACATCTTGCTAAAGCTCCAGGGTAGAAGCGCGTGCGTGCTCATCGGCACCTCTCTACAGTTCCAGAGGAATTCCCTACAGAACAGAACAGAGGACAGAATGATTCTCGTTACTGTTCTGCACAGAAGTATATGTGAGCCTCCCCGTGCCACATCTCTGTCATCAGAAGAGATCTCCCTTAACTGGATATCAGATGTTATAAAGGAGCCACTTACCTATGGAGGCCTCCTCCATCAGGTGCTTGCTAATAGTTTTAGTGCAGAGGTTCACTGTAGTGCTCCCTGGACTAAAGGCTCTTTTCCAAATATAAAGAAGATGGACCAAATCAGGCCTTCGTGGAGAGCGGTTCCTTGGTGCCTATGGTTGATATACCATTCTAATTTGTGAAAGTGCCACAGAAAATAGGGTAAGCCTCCTTCTCATGGTACGCTTGAAAGCAACTGTTTGGATAAAGTGGTTGCCAAGGCAGAGACCTAATTCAGTTCCTGAAGGATGAGACCTCACCTCATTCCCTTGGTAATGGAACTCTCTGAACTTGGGATCCAGGAAGCCAGGCACACAGAGTCAGTCTCAGTCCCAGTCCCAGTGTCTCACTTGCTTCAATTTAGCAAGGACAGAGTCAGTCTTTCTTGGTACCTACTGATGTGAGGATGGCCAAATGCCAGGAGTTCTCTGAAGAGGGGCCTTTCCTGAAAAAGCAGGTAGTGGCTCACAGCTGGCTCCTGAACACTTCACAAAGTTGGACAAGGAGACCAGATCTGAGACAGGACACGCCATATTGGGGGAACAGAGTATGGCCCAGCAGTCAGAGGATACTCTGGAGAGTGAGAGACCTACTTGGGGAAGGAGGTGCCTTTGTGGGTGTAGATGTGTGTTTGTGGTTTTGTCTCATGTTCTGAGAATAGGCAGGAAAGTCGGTTTGTTTGGTTTGGAGTGAACTGTTTCTAGTAAGTTGTTTCACAAGGCGAGTGTTTCTATGTCTGTGTATCCCACAGTGTCCGTGCTTGTAGACATTAGAAAAGAGAATGCATCAATGGATGTTTCCTGTCAAGTAGAAAGCTTCCCAGCATTCATCCTGCCCAATTTATGAATGCACTAGGGCTTGCCTTATCGATGGGCAACACCTGCTATTTTCCTAAGTTCCTGTTTTCTTCCTGAAATCTAGCCACTCTCCAGAATAGGTTCATGCATTTGCATCCAGGATATGTACCACCTCCAACCACTGTGACATGGACATGTACTGGATAGCTGAAGAGAATGGCAAGCATCTCAGAAAAGTCAGATATCAGTGTGACCCGGAAAGTCTCAGTAGAGAAACCCTGCAAAGGGCCTTTTGATTACCTATTGTTCTGTTGCCCTGAATATCAGGAAGTTCTTTGCCTCAGGCCACGCTTTTGTGAAGCCTGAAGAAAACAGTTTTCAAATGGAAATGAATGGGCATCACCTGTGGCTCTTTGCTTAAGTGCGTTGTAAAGGGATGTGTCTGAATCAGCCTCTTGGCCCTGTGTGAGCCTGTGGCTTAGATTATCAGCACCTGATGGGTCTAAAGAAAGATCCCATGTGTGGATCCTTAATCAAAATGGCCAAAAAATCAGTCATTGTTGATGAAGTCTCTCGCATTCCTCTGTAAGGTTCCTGACCTCCATCAAGTGAGAAAAGGGATCCATTGGGTCAATTGAGTTCTTCAAAGCCCTGCAGATGCTAGCCCATAGGTTCTTGGGTTTTCTTATGAATCCAATTCAAATAAAGAATCTAAACCCCACAGAGAGTAGGCCTCAAATTGAAGAACAGAGCTGTATTAATGGCAGGCATATTTGATCACTCCTGGTTCACAGGAAGGGTGTTCAGGCCACTCTGACTTTTGGCAAATGAGGGGAAAGGGAGATTATTTGGGACACTGTCTTGTGCTGCGCCTCTCATGGAATCCTCCTGCCAGAAGTTATGATGAGTGTCTATTTGGAAGAAGATGAGTGCCATTTCGGAGTGTTTTGGTTTTAATTGTGGGCATTTGTGTGGCGGTTGGTAGAGATAATTGGGTCCACCTTGTCTTGTATTTTGGTGTGATTCCCCTTAGAGACTGTGTTTTGGAACTGACCTCTGAGAAGGTACAAGGTCCTGTGTCATTGTATATCCATAATTCTAGGACATCTCCACGGAATGTAATTCAAAGCTAAGTATACCAATCAAGGACCAAATGAACTTCTGGGCTTCAAATCTTACCTAGATTTCTGTTTTCATACTTATATTGAAAGGTTAATAAAATAGGTACTTGTCACGTCCTGTTTTTCTGTATGCTTAATAAAACACTGTTGAAATCTTGAGAACTGTTTGCTCTTCTTGTTCCCAGAATGTGCTGCCCCCAACTGCCAAACTGCAGAATGTACTCCATCAACCATTTGCACGCAAACCGCCCACTCGCCCTTAACCATCAATAAACTTCCCTCCCTGCCCTCTCCAAGGAAAATATATAAGCACTTCTTAAGCTGTTCTCAGGGCTCTCTGCTCTATTCAACTGATCTCTGAGCCCTTGCATGCCGGACTCCCAATAAACCCTTTGCTGTTGCATTAGACAGTCTCTTGGTGGTCTCTTCCAGCGACGCTCACCCGACCTTTACTTCTGGTGGCCCCAGCGAGATCCGGCAGCTGCAGATGAAAGACCCCCAATGGGCTCCTCTGGGGGTAAATAAGGCCCCTCTTTCTGGTTTCAGGATTCAGGTTAGGGTTTGACAAAATGGCTATTGGTAAAGAGCGTGAGCTCTCTCCCACGGTGGCTGACACATATGTCACAGAGCCACAGGCCATGTTCCTGTGGGATGGACTCGGGAAATCGAGGAACCATAGTCTCCTCGACTCAGTGATATTTTCTTTCAGATTTGGAATTGGCAGCCCATCAGGATTTGCCCGCTACTCAGTCCTGGTCTCAGTATTGGACGTCCATTGTCTGTCTTTATTGTCTTGTCTTGTCTGTGTCGTGTGTCTTTGCTTTCACTGTCTGTGTATATTTCATTATGGGACAGAGCACTTCAATGCCTCTGTCCCTGACCCTTAATCACTGGACCAAAGTCTGCTTAAGGGCTCAGATTCTTTCTTTTTCATTAAAACACCAGACCTGGCAGATTCTGTGTCTCAGAATAACCCACCTTTGTAGTCGGATGGCCCCTAGAAAGATGTTTCTACTTCGCACTAATTTGAAAAGTCTGAGATATTGTCTTTCAGCCGGGGCCACATAGCCATCCAGATCAATAGCCATATATCTTAACTTGTCAGGACCTCTGCAAATCTCCTCCTCCATGGGTGAAGCCTTTCCTTGTCCCTGCACCCACTCCTACTCCTTCCCCTACGATTCTATCTCTCAAACTCTCTGCTCCTCAACCTCCACCCTCTGTTCTCCCTGAGTCTCAAGACTCTACTCGTCCTTATCCTCTGCCCTTGTCCCCCAACCCCCAAAACCCTGTAAGTAATTCCCCTGCTGCTTACTCAGCCTCTCCACCATTCGAGGAAGCCAGGATGGCCCAGCACCCTCCAGATGACTGTCCAATGGCACACACAGCCCCTCCTTCCCTAGAGGAAGCTGGCCCGGCTAAAAAAACTCAGAGAACTCGCCAACGTTTTCACACCTGCCTACTTGGGATGACTGCCAACAACTCCTAGGGACTCTCTTCACGACAGAGGAATGAGAGGAAAAACCTCCTGGAAGCTAGAAAAAAATATCCTCGGACTTGATGGGCGACCAACACAACTTCCCAACATAATCAAAGCCGGCTTCCCCTTAAACCAACCCAACTGAGACCCCAACACCTTTGAAGATAGGGAGCATATGTCCAATTATTGCCAGGCTCTAATAGCGGGTATCCAAGGGGCCGCTAGGTGACCAACTAATTTGGCCATGGTAAGAGAAATTATTAAAAGGCCTGATGAATCTACCTCTATGTTTCTAGAGAGAATTATGGAGGCATATAAGAGATATACTCCTTTCGATCCTCAGGCAGCAGATCAAAAGGCAACTGTCATGATGGCCTTAATTGGGGAAGCTGCCATGGATATTAAAAAAAAAAAAGTTAAAAGAGAGATTTAGTCAGAGAAGCCAAAAAAATATACTATAAAAGAGAAACAGGGAAAAAGAAAGGGAGCAAAGGGATGATGAAAGAAGCAAAAGAAAGACTAAGGCATTGACTTAGATCCTGGTCACAACAAGAAAGAGGCCAGAAATTAAGACATAAGGTGACAGGAAGGGATACCTGGGCCCGTGCCAGAGGCCACCCCTGGCCTCAGATCAATGTGCCTACCGTAAAAAAAAAGGACACTGGGCCAAAGAGTGCCCTATAAAGAGACAGACACGCCAGCCAGCCATTCTGACTCTGGAGGATGACTAAGAAAGTTGGGGCTCAGATTCCTTCCCCTAGCTCAGGGTAACTTTTGAAGAGTAGGGGACCCCAGTAAACTTTGAAATGAATAAAGGAGCAGTATACTCAGCCCTTAGGGCCCCATTGGTCCGTCTATCAAATAAAAGGTCTGTAGTTCAAAGGGCTAATGGCAGTAAATATCGGGCTTAGACTACTAAGAGGACCATGGACCTGGGGAAAGGAAAAATCCATCACTCCTTCCTAGTAATCCCAGAATGCCCGCACCCATTGATGGGCAGAGATCTGCTCACCAAGCTCTGGGCCAAAATAACTTTTAACCCTGAAAGCCCCCAAAAGAAATTTCTAAATCCTTCAGTAAAAACTCCTATAGTCACGGCTGTAACTATATTAGTAGAAGATAAACATCCACACTTCACACCCCCCAAGACTGATCAAACAGGCAAGCTACCGCAGAAATGGATAACAGATTACCCAGATGCCTGGGCAAAAACTGCTGTGTTAGGCCTGGCCGTGAAACAACCTCCAATAACAGTGGAGTTAAAAACCTCAGCCTCCCCAATCAATGTCAAATAATATCTTCTAAGCATAAAAAGCTAAAGATGGGATAAGGCCCTATATTCAGAAATATCTGGCCTTAGGGGTCCTAAGGCCCTGTCAATTGGCCTGGAACACTCCCCTGTTATTAGAAGAAAAAGCCAGGAACCGGGGACTATCAACCTGTTAAAGACCAAAGAGAGATCAACAACAGAGTGCAGGACATTCACCCCACAGTACCTAATCTGTTCAAACTGCTTAGCACTCTGAACCCTGAGCAGAAATGGTATACTGTTCTGGACTTAAAACAAGCTTTCTTTTGCTTGCCTCTGCATAAAGATAGTCAGTTGCTGTTTGCTTTTGGGTGGGTAGACCCAGAAACCGGAAAGTATAGTCAACTAACTTGGACTAGACTCCCAGAGGGGTTCAAAAACTCTACCACTCTCTTTGATGAAGCCCTCCACAGAGATCTCAACAATTTCAGAACTACACACCCCGAAGTCACCCAGCTTCAATACGTGGATCACCTGCTACTGGCATCCAACACCAAGGAAAACTGAACTGGGACCCAAGCACTATTATCGGAGCTTGCTCAACTCGGGTATAGAGCTTCTGCCAAAATTGCCCAATTTGCCAGCAAGAAGTAACCTTCCATGACTATTTCCTCAGGGGCGGTAAACGATGGCTCACTGAGCCCAGAAAACAAACCGTTGAGCAGATACCAACCCCATCTTACAGCAGACAACTAAGAGAGTTTCTTGGGATTGCTGGGGTTTGCAGGTTATGGATAAATGGGTTCGCGTCCTTAGCTGCTCCTTTATACCCGCTGTTAAAGGGAGATGCCCAATTCCAATGGACCCCTGAGTAACAGGAAGTTTTAGATAACATCTAAGGACACTGACACTGAACGCCTCAACTTTACTGAGCTCAGCCTGCAATTACAGAAAGCCCTACACTAAGTTAAAAATGTACGTCAACTCACTCACCTTGGTTCAAAGAAACTGCAGGCACTCCTGTAGGATTAAGAACAGAGTTTTCCACTAACCAACACACAGCGAAAGAAAAAAACTGAACCGGTAACAAAAGCCTGTTGGGTCAGTCAATTGTTTAATGCTTACCCTTCCAAGTTTCTTAGAGGAAAGCACCTATGAAGAACCAGACCAGGAAAATTCTGGGAAGTGGACATTACTGAAATTAAGCCAGCAAGGTATGGACTTAAATATCTCCTAGTCTTTGTCGATACATTTTCAGGATGGATTGAAGCCTTACACACACACACACACACACACACAGGAAAAAAAAAAAAAAAAACAACGGCCCAAATGGTTCTCAAGAAGATCGTGGAAGATATTTTTCCAAGATATGGTCTGTTTAAGGTAATAGGGTCTGATAATGGACTTGTGTTCATGGCCCAGGTAAGTCACGTGTGGATTAATTGTAAGTTACATTATGCTTATATACCCCAGAGCTCAGGAGAGGTAGAAAAAATAAATAGAACCATTAAAGAGACCTTAACAAAATTAAGCTTAGAGACTGGCATAAAAGATTGGACTATGCTCCTGCCTTATGCACTGTTTCATGCGAGAAATACTCCCTCAGTTTCTCTGTGTAACCTCACCCCCTATGAAATTCTCTATGATGCCCATCATCCAGTAAGGGACCTAATCCCCAACACTAAGGCCTAACAATCCCTTCCACACCCCTTGCTTGACAGACTTAAAGCCATTGAAAGAACTCAGTGATAACTGTGGAAACAGCTGGCCACTGCCTACCAACCTGGGGACGAGGGGATTCCACATCGATATCAAGTAAGAGACTTCGTCTACATAAGACAACATCAGGTGTCATTCCTAGAACCCCGCTGGAAAGGAACATACCAGGTGCTACTTATAACACCTACAGCGGTAAAAGTAGACAGAATCACTTTTTGGATCCATGCCTCTCATCTAAAGCCTTCGCTGTGTCCAGACTCTGGTTGGAAACTGGAAAAGACTGGTAACCATTTCAAATTTCGTATTCGCTATGTGGACAAGACTGTAGACTCTCAACTTGGCCACCAGTACTCCTAACCCTCATCAGCCTGTTCAGCAGTGAAGGCTGATCTCAAATCCTACTAGACAAGAAGTATGGTATATCTCGCATACAGCCCCCTTAGGGACCTGGTGGCTATCTCTTCACCCAGACATTTTTCAGCTTGGTATACGTCTTTCCTATTGAGATAACCCTGATGAAGAGGATCCGACTAAAGTTTCATTAAATCCCTTCCGTTCCATAGATAATTGAAACAAACATTATGGATGCACAGAAACGCGAGCCAGATTCAGATTGGCTAGCCTAGATTATGATGTATGCCCGGCGGACTATCAAAGCCACAAACAGCCATGGCTGTGTGGGGGAAAAGCCAACTTCTTGTGTAACTCATGAGGATGTGAGCATACCGGGGCTGCCTGGTGGAACCCAAACTCCTCATCACATTCAGTACACAGCATTGGCCATATTACCAATTAGACAACCAAAAGCTATGGCCCCCAGAGAGTTCTCTAGATCCTCAAATTCTGCGTGACATTTTTAACTTCGGCAAGTGCTCAAAAGGGGAAAATTCCCCTATGTGGAATCCTTTTCCCTCCTTCACTCACATCCTGTACTATGCTTCTCCAATAGTTCCTCACCCTCAGTCTTCTGCTCTAGAGTCTCTGCTGTCACTCCCACCTCAGCAACGTGATTTCTCACCTCCAATTACTAGATCAAAAACCCAAACCTCTGCCAGTTCTCAGACCATTGCCCCCTTGCTGAGGTAGCAGGTACCGAGGTACCCCTCCACTCACTCACTCCTCTCTTTTTCTGTCTGTGCGTGCACTAGGTCCCACCAAGTCCTCTAAGAAGCTAAACCAAAGCTCAAACCAGCTGAGAAGAGCCCTCAGACCCCTATCCAAGATGTAATAAAAATGGCCTTTAAAGTTGCTTTGTCATCACTGAACACAGGTTTCTAAAAATTTAAAGTCCCTCAGGGGTTTTTGGAATACTCACTCCCATCTTCACCTCTGCTCTACCTGTTCTACTGCTCAAGTTTTGTTCTAGGAAAATCCCAAACCCCTTTTCCATTATTCTTTTACATCTCATCTTCCTCATTCTCAGATCCATGGAGCTGCTCTCAGCCTCGCCTTCCCAGTCTTCCCCCTCTGTACCAGGTCCATAGATATGTCTTAAATAACCTTCTCCAGAAGTCTTCACCGAGGCTTACATTAGGTCTTTCAGCAAAAGAGTCCCTCTGAAAGAGTTCAATGTAGATAAACTTCCACTTTTCGTGTTGCCCTGTTCTACTTGGCCACTGGCTCGAAAAATCACCACCCCTAAGCTTGACACCGCCTTACTAGGTTTTCACAAAATATGTGAACAAAGCCTCTGGCCTTGAGCTGGGGCTTCACAGAGATGACTACATTTCTAAGATAAAAAAGTTACCAACTGGGCTCCATGGTGACAACTGGCAGGGAGAAAAAAAAGAGACAAAAAAGCTCTCCATTTCCAAGGTGTCCTTGAAAAGTTAACTTGCCCAGAAAAGAGGAACAAAAACAGAAACAAAAACTGATTTTTGTGAATTTCTACAGACTGTGAACTTCTGATCCACTTCCCTTACATGTTGGGTACAAATTCTAAAACTACCAAAACTTGGGGTTCAGGGGATTAATTGATTACAACAGAAGCAATGCCCTCTAAATCCGGATGCAACCAAATAAGGCTGTTTTCCTGTGTTTGGTGCTATCTTAGGTCCCTTTCCTTTTCCATCCCTACAACAGTATAATTCTATACACTTTAACATTATTTATGTTTTCATAAAATGGTCAATATATGTGATTAATTATGTAATGATGCAGATGTTTTCCAGAGTTCTCTATCATGACGTAGGTTCATTTAAAGATCAAATAGGGGGGCATACAACCCGGTTCCAGCGGGAACCTGTATCCCTCACTTTAGCCATCCTATTAGAAATAATAGTTGCTTAAGGGGTGGGCTAGTCCATGAGACACAACAAAGACACAATTAGAAGCAGAAATAGGCCAAACCTTAAAGACATTAATAACCGACATCACAGCTTTACAGGAATTTTAACCTCTCTCTTTCTGAAGTTGTTTTACAAAGCAGGCGAGTGTTGGACCTCCTCTTCATGAGAGAAAGGTGCCTTTTTGCTTGCATTGAGGGAAGAATGTTGTTTTTGTGCCGACAATACTGGAGTTGTAAAAGAATCTATGAAGAAATTAAGAAAACGACTTGAAGAGCGTCAAAGAGAGACAGAGGCCCCAAAAGGGAGGTTTGAGTCTTGGTTCACATAGTGACCTGATTAACTGCGCTTTTATCTGCCATGGCCGGTCCATTAAAATTCCTCATATTATTGCTAACTGTAGGACCCTGTTTGCTCAACCGTGTAGTTTTCTTTCTAAACCAAATCGAACCTGTTATTAATCCTAACCATACACTGTTCTCTCAATCTAATTTTACAGAAGAGAAGGGACAGAATTGGTATTAAAATACAGGAAAATAGAGGATCTTCCACCTGCTGAAAACCTCAAAGGTCCAAGTAGAAATGATCCCTGGAGAAGATGTAGGCAAGTATGAAGGACCTGAGAGAGCAAAAGTCTTCCATGGCAAACAACCTGCTCAGGATGAAGGGATGTGTCTGAATCAGCCACTCTCTTCTTAATGTAGAGAAGATGGACCAAAGCAGGCATGTGTTGAGAGCTGCTCCTGCATGCCTATGGTTGACATACCTCTCTGACCTGTGAAAGTGTCACAGGAAGTAGGAGCAGCCTCCCTCTCATGGGAACCTTGGAAGCAACTGTTAGGACAAAGTTGTTGCCAAGGCAGTGACCTCATTCAGTTCCAAAATTAAGTGACTTCACCTAACTTCCTTGGTGATGGAACTCTCTGAACTTGGAATCCAGGAAGCCAGGAACCCAGAGCCAGTCCCAGTCCCAGTCCCAGTGGTCAAACTTATTTTGATTTACCAAGGACAGACTCAGTCTTTCTTGGGACCTACTGATGTAAGGATGGCCAAATGCAAGGAAAGCTATGAAGAGGGGCCTTTCCTGAGAAAGCACACAGTGGCTCACCGCTGGCTCCTGACAACGTCACAGAGTTGGCCAAAAGACCAGATTTGAGACAGAACAGGCTATTTCCAGGGAACATAATAAGGCCCACCAGACAGAGGACACTCCGGATAGTCACAGACCTACTTGGGGGAAGGAGGTGCCTTTGTGGTGTGGGTGTGGGTTTGTGGTTTTGTCTCATGTTCTGAGAATAGGTATGAAAGGTGGTTTGTTTTGTTTGGAGTGAACTTTTTCTAGTAAGTCGTTTGACAAGGCGAGAATTTCTATGTCTGTGTATCCCACTGTGTCCGTGGTTGTAGACATTAGAAAACAGAATGCATCAATTAATATGTCCTGTCTAGTAGAAAGCTTCACAGCATTCATCCTGCCCTATTTATGAATGGACTGCAGCTTGCCTTATTGATGTGCAACACCTGCTATCTTCCTTAGTTTCTGTTTTATTCCTGAATTCTGGCCACTCTCCAGAATAGGTTCATGGTTTTCTGTTTAAGATATGTACAACCTCGAAGCTCTGTGACATGACCATGTCCTGTATAGCTGAAGGGAATGGTGAGCATCTCAGAAAACTCAGATATCAGTGTGACCAGGAAAGTCTTAGTGGAGAAACCCTGCTTGGGGCCTTTTGTTTACCTACTCTTCTGTTGCCCTGAATGTCAGGAAGGTCTTTTCCGCAGTCCACCACTTTGTGAAGCCTGAAGAAAACAGTTTTCAAATGGAAATGAATGGGCATTACCTGTGGCTCTTTGCTTAATTGCTTTGGAAAGGATGTGTCTGAATCAGCTTATTTACCCTGTGTGAGGCTGTGGCTTAGATTCTCAGGTCCTGATGGATCTAAAGAAAGATCCCATGTGTACATCCAAAACCAAAATGGCCAAAAGAGCAGTCCTTGTGGATGAAGTCTCTCGCCTTCCTCTGTAACTTTCCTGACCTCCATCAAGTCAGATTAGGGATCCTTTGGGTCAAATGAGTTCTTCAAAGCCTTGCAGAGTCTAGCCCATAGTTGCTTGGGTTTTCTCAAGACTCCAATTCACATAAAGAATCCAAACCCCACAGTCATTTGGCCTCAAATTGAAGAAGCGGAGCAGCATTAACGGGAGGCCTATTTAATCTCTTCTGGTTCACAAGAAGGGTGTCCAGGCCACCCTGAATTTAGGCAAATTAGGTGCAAAAGAGCTTATTTTGGACACGGTCTTGGGCTATGCCCCTCATGGAAAACTCCAGCCATAGTGGAGTTTATTGTGAGTGTCTATATGGAAGAAGATGGGCGCAACGTTGGAGTGTTTTGGTTTAAATTGTGGTCATTTGGGTGGCGGTTGGAAGAGATGACTTGGTCCACATGTTCTTGAACTCTGGTGTGATTCTCTTAGAGTCTGAGTTCTTCAACTGACCTCAGAGAAGTATTGCCATGAATAGTGTTGAGATTTTTGGAAGCCAGGCATGAGCATCGCCCTTGGAAACTGAGTTCTAGGCCCAGGGTGGCTTTCCACAGAGCACTGAGCCTCTCAGCCAGGATACCACAAATTTTATTCTGAAAAACTTGACACCCATAGTTGAGAGTCAAAACTCATATGGACCTCATATTGTAGACCTAAATGGGCATAGCATCATATGATCTTCTGGCCACTCTTTGGGAAGCCTTACCTGTGAGTGTTCTCCAGAGATTTCATTGAAATGAGCTTCCTAACCATTTAATGGTTCCTGAAAGAATTGAAACTCACAGTGCCTCCAACTTCATCCTTGAAAAATGGCTAGATAAATACCATGAAATTTTTGAATTTCCCATCACCAGGTGGCACTGGAAAACCTTTTGATGTCCTGTTGCTGATCATGAATATACCAGACAGTGCCTTGATTGACTAGGTTTCATGTAAATGGTGTAGAACAGAGATGCCAGTAAGTTGGACTCTGTTGAGTAGTAGGTTAGAGCAGTGGTGGGCAGGTATGTGATAAAACATCTGTGGTGGGGCCATGTGGATCATCCATTGGCTTCCAAATGGCTTGTGACTGACATGGTGCAGCCAGCAGAACCTTCCATGTAAAGGCAAGTTGTTATATGGAGAGGTTTCAGGACATTGTTCAGAATCAGGTTGCTATGGTCAAGGGGGCAAGATATGTGGGATTGGATCCTGGTTCTTGTATCCTCCTGCAAAACCTGACCCACCATACATGACAGAACTTCCTCTTGCATTGTGACCCAGTTGAACTCCTTGTATTTTGTGAAGCAAATACCAAACTCTCAGTGCAGCAGGAAGAAACACCACGAAAATGGAAGATGACCATATGCCTTCACAGTGCACACCGGCACACATTTAGCCCCCAGTGGCCACAGTTTATCTAAAAAGAGAATTCAGCACTGCTGCCTCATGTACATTGGGAAATAAGAAACCATGTCCTCCAGGTCTCATAGATGCAGACCAAGCTTTTATGGTCTCCCTAGAAAGGAAGCTAAAGCTCTTGACAACAACATATTTTTCAAGTGCCCAACCTCACAGGCAGTTTCTCAAGAAGTCTCTAGGCCAGCAGACCTCCATGTTTGTGGAGTTTTTACCCTGTCCCATACTTTTGGAAACTACTCTACCACTTCCAAGGTTGTGAGCTCCTGAGCATATTGCATTCCACAAATTTATTCACATATTTTCTAAATCTTCTCCTCTAATTGTGTCTTTCTTGGGGTGAAGGGATTGTCAAGGCATTGTTCTGGTTGAGAGTGGGAATAATTTTGTGTAGCACATATTTACATACACATTGGATTCATTGTTCAATTTTCCATTCGAAATACTGAATCCTTGACACTAACCCATACCCTACTAGACTCTGACTACTAATGCTAATATGATGGAGAAAAATAACCGAAACAGAATAGAAATACTAGCATTTCAGAAGAGGCATGGTGTATAGTTGGTCTTGCCTTTTGTATGATATAGGGTAGGAGTTATAAATCTTGTCAATTTTTTGTTGAAATAGTTCTGCATGTGTTTTTAAAGTTAACACATCTGTGAATTCCTGTCTCCATTTTTCTGTAGCCTATTCAGCACATGTATTTTTATACGCACATATAGAATCCTACCTGGTATCACACGTATATTCTTGAGAGGTGGCTAACTTGGCAGATACAAAGTGTGAGAAGAGATCACTCCTCATTAATACTTTTGGAACTGAAAATTCAGACTATGAGTGAGCTTCTTAGTTCAAGAACATTATACATAAATCCATGTTCAGTAAAATTAATATTTTTGGATCTGTGGATGATATATATTTCACAATGAATTTTAATTGGCATACATATTGCTACTTTTCAATGTCTCTGTGTGTGTTTTGTGTGTGTGTGTGTGTGTGTGTGTATATATATATATATATATATATATATATATATATATATATATACTCTCTAGATTTTTCAAAATATAAAATATATGTGTCCTATTATACACTCCCTAAATTCATTCTTGTTCATGTATGTGGTTTTATATTAAACTTTTCATAAGATTATTTTAAAAATATTCATCCACCTGAAATACATATTTGTTTTCTAGTACTAAAAAGTTACTTCAGTGAATGGTGCAAACAAATCCTTTTATTTTTACAGTAGCTGACCCACTTTAACATCAATGCAAGTAGATTCCTATGGGACATGATGTGTATTTTGACGTTCATTTTTATTAAACACTGGTACATTACTATTTCTGCAGTTTTTGTACATCATAGAATATACATTTCATCCACAAGTTCACAAATTTAAAGAAATTTGTAACACATTCAATCACTTCCTGCTTCAGAACATATGTATTCCTCCTTGTTTTTGACTGGTCATTTCATGAGACTTCTTTCCAAACACATTATTTTCGATTTCCATAATCAATTTTGAAGCAAAATTCACACACTCTTTATGATAAACCACAACCGTAATATTACCATTAGATGTATTACTGGTTGGAATGAATGTATATATATATCAATATATGATTCCTGTGTATTTTCAGATATCAATTCAATCCATTATTTAAAGTTGGAACAAGTTATATTATTTATTCGCAGTATGGTCTATTCATGCATTATCTCTATATTCATACATACATGGTACACCTATATGTACCTCCAATACTAATTTATACCCCTTCAAAATATTGCTCCAAGAAATGGTGCAAGAAAGACTCATGTCACCTGATCTACATATACGTTTTATCACAGTAATATTCTGGCCACAAAATGCAAAGTCACACTTACGATTGTACCAAAGCCTAAATGGAATGTGAGTATGGGTTATGAAAATCACCCATGTCCACGTTGCCTAATGCTCTCAAATGTCAATCCTATTGGTGACTACATATTTGTTACTTCCTAAGATTATATATTCAATCTCAAGCCTGTTGAAAGTGTCTATTGCTATCACTCACTTTATACTTTGCCTGATTTCCTAATGTCGCTATTGATATCTGCTTTCCTACATATTTTCCCCATTTCATCACTGTGACTGACTCTTCACATGTGCTGACATTTACATTTTCTGTCTACCTGAAAACCTATTGCTAAAGAACTATTTGTCCAAATGCTATACTCACACTTTTTTCTAATCCTACCAACTATCTTCCTAATCCTACCGACTCTCCCTCTTTGAATGGTTGTTCTCCTCAACATTCAATCATCCAAGGTATCAGGTCCTATGCCATTGTGTATAGATTTATCTGAGACATCTGTGCAGAACATAATTAAATGCTAAGTATACCAATCAAGGACCTAATGCCCTTCTGGGCTTCAAATGTTACCGAGATTTCTGTTTTCATTCATATATTTCACCTATATAATCTTATATATATCGCAGGTTCCCAATACCATTATTCATCCAGCAGAATGATCCTAACCCAAATCAAACATGTTATTAACCGTAACCATACACTGTTCCCTCAATCTAACTTTACAGAATAGCAGGGACAGAGTTGGTCTTACAATACAGGAATGTAGGAGATCTTCAACCTGCAGAGAACCTCAAAGGTCCATGCAGAAATGATCCCTAAAGAAGATGTAGGCAGCTATGAAGGACCTGAGAGTGCGAAAGTCATCTTTCATGACAAAAAAAAAAAAAACATGTCAGGATGAAGGGATGTGTCTGAAGCAGTCTCTCTCTTCTTAATGTAGAGAAGATAGACCAAACCAGGCTTGTGTGGAGAGCTGTTCCCGGGTGCCTGTGGTTGATATTCCATTCTAGCTTGTGAAACTGTCATAGGAAGTAGGGGCAGGATCCATCTCAGGGACCCTTGGAAGCAACTGTTAAGACAAAGTGGTTGCCAAGGCAGTGACCTCATTCAGTTCTAGATGAAGTGACCTATGTCACTTTCTTGTTGATAGAACACTCTGAACTTGGGATCCAGGAAGCCAGGCACCCTGAGGCAGTCCCAGTCCAAGTCCCAGTGGTCTCAAATGTTTGGATTTAAGAAGGACAGAGTCAGTCTTTCTTGGCAACTAAATTGAAGATGGACAAATGCCAGGAAAGCTCTGAAGAGGGGCTTTACCTGAGAAAACAGGCAGTGGCTCACCGCTGGCTCCTGATAACATCACAGTTTTGGCCAAGGAGACCAGATCTGACATAGCACAGCCCGTTTCGGGGGAACATAGTATGGCCCACCAGTCAGAGGACGCTCTGGATAGTCACAGACCTATTTGGGGAAACAAGGTGCCTTTGTGGGTGTGTGTGTGTGTGTGTGTTTGATTTTGTCTCATGTTTTGAGAATATGTAGGAAAGTCGGTTTGTTTGGTTTGGAGTGGACTGTTTCTAGTAAGTCCTTTGAGAAGGCGAGTGTTTCTATGTCTGCATATCCCACTGTGTCCGTGGTTGTAGACAATAGAAAAGAGAATGCATCAATAGATGTGTCCTGTCTAGTAGAAATCTTCGCAGTATTCATCCTGTCCAATTTATGAATGGACTGCAGGTTACCATATGGATGGGCAACACCTACTACCTTCCTACATTCGTGATTTCTTCCTGAATTCTGGCCACTCTCCCATAGGCTCATGGTTTTGTGTTCAAGATATGTATCTCCTCCACAATCTGGGACATGGCCATGTACTGGATAGCTGAAGAGAATGGTGAATATCTCAGAAAACTCAGATATCAGTGTGACCAGGAAAGTCTCAGTGGAGAAAATCTGCTTTGGGATTTTGCTTACCTATTGTTCTGTTGCCCTGAATGTAAGGAAGGTCTTTGCCTAAGGCCCCACATTTCCAATGCCTGAAAAAAACAGTTTTCAAATGGAAATAAATGGGCATCACCTGTGGCTCCTGGCTTTATTGCTTTGCAAAGGGATATGTCTGAATCAGCCTCTCAGTGCAGTTTGAGATTATCGCTTAGATTCTCAGCACCTGATGGATCTAAAGAAAGATCCCATGTGTGCATCCAAATCCAAAATGGCCGAAAGAGAAGTCATTGTGATGAAGTCTCTTGCCTTCCTCTGTAAGGTTCCTGATCTCCATCAAGTGATAACAGGGATCTTTGGGTCAACTGAGTTCTTCAAGCCCTGCAGAGGCTAGCCCATAGGTTCTTGGGTTTTCTTATGACTGCAAATCACATAAAGAAACTATACCCGACAGTCAGTATGCCTCAAATTGGAAAAGCGGAACAGTATTAATGGCATGCCTCTTTGATCAGTCCTGGTTCACAGGAACGTTGTCCAGGAAACACTGACTTTAGACAAATGAAGGGCAAGGGAGCTTATTTTGACATTGTCTTGGGCTGTGTGCCTCATAAAAACTTCCAGCCAAGGTTATGATGAGTGACTATATGGAAGAAAATGAGGGCCATGTGGGAGTGTTTTGGTTTTAATTCTGGTCATTGGTGTGGCGGTTGGAAGAGATGACTGGGTCAACTGGTCTTGAACTCTGGTGTGTTTCCACGTAGAGACTGAGTTTTGAAACTGATCTCAGAGAAGTATTGCCATGAATTGTGTTGGGATTTTAGGAGGCCACGCATGAGAGTCGCCCTTGGAACCTGAGATCTAGGACCAGGGTGGCTTTCCACAAAGAACTGGGAATCTCAGCCTGGATATCACATGATTTTATTCTGAAAGACTTGGCAGCCATAGTTGAGAGTCAAAAGACATAGGACCTCACATTGTAGACCTCAATGGTCCTGGCTTCAAGTGACCTTTGTCCACTCTTTGGAAAGCCTTGCCTGTGAGAGTTCTCTAGAATTTTCTTTGAAATGAACTTTCTCAACATTTAATGGTTCCTGAATAATTGAAATCCACAGTGCATCCAACGTCGTCCTTGAAAAATGGCTAGATAAATAACATGAAATTTTTGAAATTTCCATGACCAGGTGGAACTGCAGAAACTTTCGATGTCCTGTTGCTTACCATGAGTGTACCAGACAGTGCCTTGATTGACAGGGTTTCATGAAATTTGTTTAGAACAGAGAAGCCAGTATTTTGGAGCCTGCTGAGTAGTGGGCCTAGAGCAGTGGTGGAGAGGTGTGTGATAAAACATCATGGTGGGGCCATTTGTATCTGCCATTGGCTTCCAAATGGCTTGTAACTGACAGAGTGCAGACATCAGACCCTTATATGTAAAAGCATCTTGTTATATGGCGTAGTTTCAGGGCAATGTTCAGAATCAGGTTGCTATGGACAAGCGGGCAATCTTTGAGAGATAGAAGCCTGGTTGGTGAATTTTCTTGCAGACCCTGACCCACCACACGTGACAGAACTACCTCAAGCACTGTTTCCCAGTTGAACTCCTTGTATTTCGTGAAGCATGAACCAAACTCCAAGTGCAGCAGCAAGAAACACCACGAAAAGTGGAGGATGACCAAATGGTTTCACAGTCCACACGGGGGACAATAAACCCCCAGTGCCCACAGTTTACCTACAAAGAGAGAATTCAGCACTGCTGCCTCGTGTTCATTGGAAAATGAGAAATGTTGTCCTCCAGGTCTCATAGATGCAGACACAGCTTTGAGGGTCTCACTACAAAGGAAGCTTAACTCCTGACAACAACCTATATTTCAGTGCCCAATTTCACTGGCAGTTTCTCAAGAAGTTTTAGGCAAGCAGAGCTTCATGTTTGTGGAGTGTGTACCCTGTCCTTACTTTTGGAAACTCCTATTCCACCTCCAAGTTTGTGCACTCCTGAGCATTTTCTATTCCAGAAATGTAATCACAGATTTTGTAACTCTTCTACTCTAATTGTGTCTCCCTTGGGGCGAAAGTAACGACAAGGCATTGTTCTGGATGAGAGTCAGAAGATTAATTTTTCTATTTTCCATTTGAAATTCTGAATCCCTGACACTAACCCATATTCTACTAGACTCTGACTACTAATCCAAATATGATGGAAGAAAATAACCCAAACAGTACATAAATACTTGCAGTTCAGAGTTGGACTTGCCTTTTCCATGATAAAGGGTAGGTGTTATAAATCTATTCAATATTTAATTGAAATAGTTCTCCATGTGTTTTTAAAGTTAACAAATATGTGAATTACTGTCTCCCATTCTCTGGAGCTTATTCAGCACATGTATTTTTATATGCACAAATAGAATCCTACAAGGTATCACACGTACATCCTTGTGAGGTATATGACTTAGCAGATACAAAGTGTTAGAAGTGATCACTCCTCCTAAACGCTGTTGGAACTGAAAATTCAACCTATGGGTGAGCTTCCCAGTGGAACAACATTATACATAAACCCATGTTCACTAAAATGAATGTTTTTGCATCTTTATGATATATATTTCATGATGAATTTCGATTGGCATATATATTGCTACTTTTTAATGTCTGTGTTAGTGTGTGTGTGTGTGTGTGTGTGTGTGTGTGTGTGTGTGTGTGTATTATGTATATATATATATGTATATATATATATATATGGAGAGTATATATATATATATATATATACTCTCCATATTTTTAAAAATATGAAATATGTGTGTCTTATATACACTCCCTAAATTCATTCATGTTCATGTATGTGGATTAATAATCAACTTTTCACAAGATTATTCTTAGAAATATTCATCCACCCGAAATACATATTTGTTTCCTAGTACTGAAAACTAACTTCAGTAAAAGGTGCATACAAATCCTAATATGTCTACTTTAACTGACCCAGTTTAACATCAATGCATGTAGGTTCCTATGGGACATGATGTGTATTTTGACATTAATTTTTATTCCACACTGGTACATTACTATTTCTTCAGTTTATGCAAATCTCAGTATATATATTTTATTCACTAGTTAGCAAATTTATAGGCATTTGTTTCACTTTCAATCACTTCCTGCTCCAGAACACATGTATTCCTCTATGTTTCTTGACTGGTCTATTCATGAGACTTTTTTCCAAATATATTATTTTCGATTTCCATAATCAATTTTGAACCAAAACTCACACACCCTTCATGATAAACCATAATCCTAAGATTATCGTTAGATATATAACTGGTTGGAATGAATGATTGCATATCAATATAAAATTTCTTATAAATTTTCAGATATTTATTCAATCCATTATTTAAAGTGGATCCAGTTATATTATTTATTCACAGTATGGTCTATTCATGCATTATGTCTATATTCATTGAAACAGGGTACACCTATTTGTACCCCCATACTAATTTGTAAGTCTTCAAAATATTGCTCGTAGAATTGGTGGAAGAAATACTCTTTTCACCTGATCTACATACACATTTTATTACAGAAATATTCTGGACACAAAAAGCAAAGGTCACACTTACAATTGTACCAAAGCATAAATGGAAAGTGAGCATGGATTACTAAAAACATCCATGTCCAGGTTGCCTAATGCTCTCAAATATCAATTCTATTTTTGACTACATATTTGTTTCTTCTTAAGATTATATATTCAACTTCAAACCTGTTGACAATGTCTAACCCTATCACACAATTTGTACTTTGCTTGATTTCCTAATGTCTCTATTGATATCTGCTTTCCTATATTTTTCCCCAGTTCATCATTGTGACTGACTCTTCACATGTGCTTACATTTACATACACTCTCTACCCGAAATCTTATTGCGAAAGAACTTTTGGTCCAAATCCTATACTCACTCTTCTTTCTAAACCTACCAACTACCTTCCTAATCCTACCGACTATCAGTTTTTGACTGGATGTTCTCTTCAACATTCAATATCCAAAGTACAAGGTACGATGCCAGTGTATATTGATTTATCTGAGACATCTGTGCTGCACATTACTCAAAGCTAAGTATCCCACTCAAGTCCCCAATGCCCTTCTGGGCTTCAAATCTTACCTAGATTTCTGCTTTCATACTTATGTTTCACATATATACTCTTGTAAATATCGCATTTTGCCAATACCATTATTCATCCCGCAGAATGATTTGTAACCCAAATTGAACATGTTATTAACCCTAACCATACACTGTTCCCTCAGTATAACTTACTTAAGAGCAGGGACAGTGTGGGTCTTACAATATAGGAATGTAGATGATCTTCCACCTGCTGAGAACATCAAAGATCCATGGAGAAATGATCCTTGCAGAAGATATAGGCAGCTATGTAGGACCTGAGAGAGCAATAGTCATCTTCCATGGCAAACAACCTGGTCAGGATTAATTGATAGTCTGAATCAGCCTCTCTCTTCTTAATGAAGAGAAGATGGACTGAACCAGGCCTCTGTGGAGAGCTGTTCCCTGGTGCCTATGGTTGATATACCATTCTAACTTCTGAATGTGTCACAGGATGTTGGGGCAGCCTCCATCTCATGGGAACCCTGGATGCAACTGTTAGCACAAAGTGGTTACCAAGGTAGTGACCATATTCAGTTCCTGAAAGAAGTGACCTCACTTCACTTCCTTGGTGATGGAATTCTCTGAACCTGGGATCCAGGAAGGAAGGCACCCAGAGCCAGTCCCACTCCCAGTTCCAGTGGGCTAACTTGTTTGCTTTTCCCAAAGACATTATCAGTCTTTCTTGGTACCTACTGATGTGAGGATGGAAAAATGCCAGCAGAGCTCTGATGAGGGGCCTTTCCTGAGAAAGCAGGTAGTGGCTCACCTTTGGCTCCTGACAACTTCACAGATTTGGACAAGGAGACCAGATCTGAAACAGGACAGATCTGAAACAGGACAGGCCATTTTGTGGGAACATAATATGGCCCACCAGTCAGAAGACACTCCGGATAGTCACAGACCTATTTGGGGGAAGTAAGTGCCTTTGCCGTTGTAGGTGTGAGTTTGTGGTTTTTTCTCATGTTCTGAGAATAGGTAGGAAAAGTGGTTTGTTTGGTTTGGAGTGGACTGTTTCTAGTAAGTCGTTTGACATGGTGAGTGTTTCTAGGTCTGTGTATCCCACTGTATCCGTGGTTGTAGACATTAGAAAAGAGAATGCATCAATGGATGTGTTGTCTCTAGTTGAAAGCTTCCCCGCATTCATACTGCCCAATTAATGAATGGACTGCAGCTTGCCTTATGGATGGGCAACATCTACTATCTTCTAAAGTTCCTGTTTTCTTCGTGAATTCTGGCCACTCTCCAGAATAGGCTCATGGTTTTGTTTCCCAAATATGTAACACCACAAGATTCTGTGACATGGCCATGTGCTGGATTGCTGAAGGGAATGGGAGCATCTAAGAAAACTCAGATTTCAGTGTGACCAGTAAAGACTCAGTGGAGAAACCCTTCTTTGGGCCATTTGCTTACTTCTATTTCTATTACCCTGAATGTCAGGAAGGTCTTTGCCTCAGGCCACCCCTTTGTGTAGCCTGAAGAAAACTGTTTTCATATGGAAATATATGGACATCACCTGTGGCTCTTTGCTTAATTGATTTGGAATGAGATGTGTCTGAATCAGCCTCTTGTCCTTGTATGAGGTTGTGGCTTTGATTCTCAGCACCTGATAGATCTAAAGAAAGATCCCATGTGCTTCCAAAACTAAAATGGCCAAAAGAGCAGTCATTGTTGATGAATATTTTTGGGTTCTTGTTTTAGGTTCCTGACCTCCATAAAGTGAGAATAGGGATCCTTTGGGTCAAATGAGTTCTTGAAATCCCTGCAGAGGCTAGCCCATATTTGCTTGGGTTTTCTCATGACTCCAAATCACATAAAGAATCTATACCCTACAGCCAGTAGGCCTCAAATTGGAGAAGTGGAACACTTTAACAGCAGGAATATTTGATCATTCCTGGTTCACAGGAAGAGTGTCCAGGCCATCATGATTTTAGGCAAATGAGGGGCAAGTGAGCTTATTTGTGCTCATAGAAACCTCCAGCTGGAGGTTATGATGAGTGTCTACATGGAAGAAGATGATGGCCATGTGGGAGTGTTTTGATTTTAATTGTGGTCATTTTTTGGCGGATGGAAGGGATGACTGGTTCCACCTGGGCTTGAACTCTGGTGTGATTCCCCTTAGAGACTGAGTTCTGAAACTGACCTCAGAGAAGTATTGCCATGAATTGTGTTGGGATTTTAGGAGGCCACGCATGAGACTCACTCTTGGAAACTGAGATCTAGGCCCAGGGTGGTTTCCACAGAGGCCTGAGAATCTCAGCCAGGATATCACATGATTTTATTCTGAAAGACTTAGCACCCATATTTGAGAGTCAAAACACACATGGACCTCACATTGTAGATGTCAGTTGGCCTGGCTTTAGGAGACCTTTTGGCAACTGTTTGAGAAGCATTGACTGTGAGAGTTCTCCAGAGCGTTCATTGTAATGAACTTTCTCAACACTTAATGGTTCCTGAATGAATTGAAACCCACAGTGCCTCTAACTTCATCCTTGAAAAATTTCTAGATAAATACCATGAAATTTTTGAAATTCCCATGACTAGGTGGCACTGCAGAAACTTTTGATGTCCTGTTGCTGATCATGTGTATACCAGACAGTGCCTTGTTTTTGACTGGGTTTCATTAAAATGGTGTAGAACAAGAGAAGCCAGTAATTTGGAGCCTGCTGAGTAGGGGGGCTAGAGCAGTGGTGGGCAGGTGTGTGATAAAACATCATGTTGGGGCCATGTGAATCTGCCATTGGCTTCCAAATTTTTTGTGACTGATATAGTGCAGACATCAGACCCTTATATGTAAAGGCATCTTGTTAAATGGAGAGTTTTCAGGGCAATATTCAGAATCAGGTTGCTATGGTTATTGGGGCAAGCTATGTGGGATACAAGCCTGGTTGGTGCATTCTCCTGCAGACCCTGATGCACCACACGTGACAGAACTCCCTCCAGCACTGTATCTCAGATGAACTTTTTATGTTTTGTGAAGCAAATACCAAATTCCCAGTGCAGCAGCAAGAAATACCACGAAAAGTGGAGGATGACCAAATGTCTTCACAGTCCCCACTGGGAGACACTTAGCTTCCAATGGACACAGTTTAGCTACAAAGAGAGAATTGAGCACTGCTGCCTCATGTTCATTGAAATATAAGAAACCATGTCTTTCGGTTACATAGATGCAGACCCAGCTATGATGGTCTCACTACAAAGGAAGCTAAAGCTCATGACAACAACATATATTTCAAGTGCCCAACCTCAGAAGCCGTTTCCCAAGAATTCTTAGGCCAGCAGAGCTCCTTTTTGTGGAGTGTTTACCCTGTCCTTTACTTTTGGAAACTCCTCTACCACCTCCAAGGTTGTGAACTCCCGAGCATATTCCATTCCATATATATGTATTCATAGATTTTCACACTTTTCTACTCTAATTGTGTTTTACTTGGGGCGTAGCTAATGTCAAGGCATTGTTCTGGATGTGAGTGGGAAGATTTTTGTGTAGCACATATTTACATACACATTGGATTCATTTTTCAATTTTCCATTTGAAATACTGAATCCCTGACACTAACCCATACCCTACTAGTCTCTGACTAATAATCCTAATATGATGGTGAAAAATAAGCCAAAAAGAGAAGAAACACAAGCAGTTCAGAGGACGCATTGTGTATTGTTGGAATTGCCTTTTGCATTATATAATGTAGGAGTTATAAGTCTAGTCAATTTTTTTGTTGAAATAGTTCTAAATGTGTTTTTAAAATTAGCAAATATGTGAATCCCTGTCTCCCTTTCTCTGTAGCCTATTCAGTACATGTATTTATATATGCACATATAGAATTCTACCTGATATCACTCGTATACACTTGTGAGGTGGCTGAATTGGCAGATGCAAATTGAGAGAAGAGTTCACTCCTCCTAAACGCTGTTGGAACTGAAAATTCAACCTATGGGTGAGCTTCCTAGTTGAAAAACATTATACATGAATCCATGTTCAGTAAAATGAACATTTTTCGATCTGTGGATTATATACTTTTCATGATGAATTTCTATTGGCATATATGTTGCTACTTTTTTTTTCTTTTATTGGTTGCTCAAAACATTACAAAGCTCTTGAATATCATATTTCATACATTAGATTCAAGTGGGTTATGAACTCCCATTTTTACTCCAAATACAGATTGCAGAATCACATTAGTTACACATCCATATTTTTACATAATGCCCTATTAGTTACTGTTGTATTCTGCTACCTTTCCTATACTCTACTATCCCCACTCCCCTCTCTTCCCATCTTCTCTCTCTACCATACCTACTGTAATTCATTTCTCTCCTTGTTTATTTTCCCACAACCTCTTATATGTAATTTTGTGTAACAATAAGTGTCTCTCTCCATTACCATGCAATTTCCCTCTTCTCTCCCTTTCCCTCCCACATCATGTTTCTGCTTAATGTTAATCTTTTCTTCATGCTCTTCCTCCCTGCTCTGTTCTTAGTTGCTCTCATTATATCAAAGAAGACATTTGGTAATTGTTTTTTAGGGATTGGCTAGATTCACTAAGCATAATCTGCTCAGTGCCATGCATTTCCCTGCAAATTCCATGATTTTGTCATTTTTTAGTGCTGCGTAATTCTCGATAGTATATAAAAGTCACATTTTTTTATCCATTCATCTATTGAAGGGCATCTGGGTTGGTTCCACAGTGTAGCAATTGTGAATTGTGCTGCTATGAAAATCCATGTGGCAGTATCCCTGTAGTATGCTCTTTTAAGGTCTTCAGGGAATAGTCCGAGAAGGGCAATAGCTTGGTCAAATGGTGCTTCCATTCACAGCTTTCCCAGGAATCTCCATACTGCTTTCCAAGTTGGCCGCACCAGTTTTCAGTCCCACCAGCAATGTACAAGAGTACCCTTTTCCCCACATCCTCGCCAGCACTTGTTGTTGTTTGACTTCATAATGGCTGCCAATCTCACTGGATTGAGATGGTATTTTAGGGTGGTTTTTATTTGCATTTCTCTTACTGCTAGAAATGGAGAGCATTTTTTTCATGTACTTGTTAATTGATTCTATGTCCTCCTCTGAGAAGTTTCTGTTCAGGTCCTTGGCCCATTGGGTTATTGGTTATCTTATTGTCTAATTTTCTAAGTTCTTTGTATACTTTGTATACTCTGGATATTAGGGCTCCATGTGAAGAGTGAGGACTAAAAATTTGTTCCCATGATGTAAGCTCCATATTTACCTCTCTTATTGTTTCTCTTTCTGAGAAAAAATAATTCAGTTTAAGTAAATCCCATTTGTTGATTCTTATTATTAACTCTTGTTCTATGGGTGTCCTATTAAGGAATTTGGATCCTGACCACACAATATGTAGATCGGAGCCAACTTTTTATTCTATCAGACGCAGAGACTCTGATTTGAATCTAGCTCCTTGATCCACATTGAGTTAACTTTGGTGCATGGCGAGAGGAGGGGATTCAGTTTCATTTTGTTGCATATGGATTTCCAGTTTACCCAACACCATTTGATGAAGATGCTATCCTTCCTCCATTGCAGGCCATTAGCTCCTTTATCAAATATAAGATAGTTGTAGCTTTTTGGATTAGTTTCTGTGTCCTCCATTCTGTACCATTGGTCCACCCGCCTGTTTTGGTACCAGTACCATGCTGTTTTTATTATGATTGCTCTGTAATATAGTTTGAAATCTGGTATCGCTATACTGCCTGATTCACACTTCCTGCTTAGAATTGCTTTTGCTATTCTGGGTCTTTTATTTTTCCATTTGAATTTTATGATTGCTTTATCTATTTCTACAAAAAGTTTCTATGGGATTTTGATTGGCATTGCATTAAACCTATAGAGAACTTTTGGTAATATCACCATTTTGATGATGTTAGTTCTGCCTATCCATGAACACGGTATATTTTTCCATCTTCTAAGATCTTATTCTATTTCTCTTTTTAGGGTTCTGTAGTTTGCATTATATAAATCTTTCACCTCTTTTGTTAGGTTTATTCCCAAGTATTTAATTATTTGAGGAAATTGGGAATGCAGTGTTTTGACTCATTTTTGTTTCAGAAGTATTGTCGCTGATATACAGAAATGCCTTTGATTTATTCATGTTGATTTTGTATCCTGCCACATTGCTGCATTCATTTATGAGTTCTAGTAGTTTTTTCTGTAGACCCTTTTGGGTCTTCTATGTATAGAATCATGTCATCTACAAATAGTGATAATTTAAGTTCTCCTTTTCCTATTTTTATGCCTTTAATGTCTTTCATCTCTCTAATTGCTCTGGCCAGTTTTTCGAGAACTATATTGAATAGAAGTGGTGATAGAGGACATCCCTGTCTTGTTCCAGATTTTAGAGGGAATGCCTTCAATTTTTCTCCTTTCAGAATGATGCTAGCCTGAGGATTAACAGAGATAGCTTTTACAATGTCGAGGTAAGTTCCTGTTATCCCTAGTTTTTAAAATGTTTTGAACATAAAGAAATGCTCTACTTTGTTGAATGGTTTTTCTGCGTCTATCGAGATGATCATATGGTTCTTATCTTTAAGTCTATTGATGTTGTGAATAACATTTATTGATTTCCATATATTGAACCCTCCTTGCATCCCAGGGATGAATCCAAGTTGATCATGGTGCACGATTTTTTTGATGTGCCTTTCTATCCAATTCGCCAGAATTTTAATGAGGATTTTTGCATCTAGGTTCATCAGAGATATTGGTCTGTAGTTTTCTTTCTTTGAGGTGTCTTTGTCTGGTTTCAGAATCAGGGTGATGTTGGCCTCATAGAATGAATTCGGCAGAGCTCCCAGTTTTTCTATTTCCTGAATAACTTGAGAAGTATTGGTATTAATTCTTCTTTAAAGGTTTTGTAAAACTCTGCTGTATACCCATCCAGTCCTGGGCTTTTCTTGGTTGGTAGTCTTTTGATTGCTTCTTCTACTTCATCCATTGATATTGGTCTGTTTAAATTGTGTGTTTCCTCCTGACTCAGTCTGGGCAAATCATATGACTTAAGAAATTTATCGATGTCTTCACTATTTTCTATTTTATTGGAATACAGGTTTTCAAAATAATTTCTAATTTTCTTCTGTATTTATGTAGCATCTGTTGTAATATTGCCTTTTTCATCCCGTATGTTAGTAATTTGATTTCTCTCTATTCTTCTCTTCGTTAGCATGGCTAAGGGTCTGTCTATCTTATTTATCTTTTTGAAGAACCACCTTTTAGTTTTGTTAATTTTTTCAATAGTTTCTTTTGTTTCAATTTCGCTATGATTTTAATTATTTCTTGCCTTCTGCTACATTTGCTGTTGTTTTGCTCTTCCTTTTCTAAGGCTTTGAGATGAAGTGTGAGCTCATTTATTTGTTTTTCTTTTCTATCTTGAGGAATAACCTCTAGGCGATGAATTTACCCCTTAAAACTTCTTTTCATTGTACCCCATAGAATCTGATATGTTGTGTCTGTATTTTCATTTATCTCTAAGAATTTTTTGATTTCCTCCTTTATGTCTTCTGTAACCCATTGATCATTCAGTAACATATTCTTCATTTTGGATGTGATGTATGATTTTTTCTTCCTTCTTTTATCATTGGTTTCCAGTTTCATTCCATTATGATCACAAAAAATTCATGGTATTATCTCCACCCCTTTATATTTACTGAGGGTTGCCCTATGGCATAACATATGGTCTATTTTTGAGAAGGATCCATGTGCTGCTGAGAAAAAAGTATATCCACTTGATGATGGTTGATATATTCTATATATGTCAGTTAAGTCTAGGGTATTGATTGCGAGATTGAGTTCTATAGTTTCTTTTTTCAACTTTTGTTTGGAGGATCTGTCCAATGGTGAGAGAGGTGAGTTGAAATCACCCATAATTATTGTATTGTGGTCTATTTGATTCTTTAACTTGAGGAGAATTTGTTTTATGAACATCGCAGCACCATTATTTGCTGCGTGAATATTGATAATTGTTAAGTCTTGTCGGTGAATGGTTCATTTTAGCAGTATATAATGTCCTTCTTTATCCCTTTTGATTAAATTAGTCTTGAGGTCGATTTTATTCGATAGGAGGATGGCCACCCCTGCTTGCTTACGAGGACCGTGTGCATGGTATAAATTTTCCCAATCTTTCACCTTCAGCCTGTGTATGTCTTTTCCATTCAGATGTGTCCCCTGGAGGCAATATATTGTTGGATTTTTTTTTTATTTCAAGTTACAAGCCTATGTCACTTTATTCGAGAGTTTAAGCCATTTACTTTTAGAGTTACTATTGATATATGGTTTGTACTGCCACCCATGTTTGCTTATATCTTTTTTTTAAATTAGTTTGTTTCTCCATGATTAGCTTTTCCCCCGCCCTCTGTCATTACTGAGGCACTTCTCACTCATGGTTTTCGTTGTTGATTTTCATTTCTTCCTCGTGTAGTGTTTTGCTCAAGATGCTTTGCAATGCTGGTTATCTGGCTGCAAATTCTTTTAGGTTTTGTTTATCATGAAATATTTTTATCTTGTTGTCTTACCTTAAGCTTAATTTTGCTGGATACATAATTCTTGGTTGGCATCCATTGTCTTTCAGTGTTTGAAGTACGTTGTTCCAGGATCTTCTCACTTCCAGCATCTATGATGAAAAATCCATTGTTAACCTTTTTGGTTTACCCCTGATTGTAATGATTCTAATCTGCCTCCTTTCTCTGGTAGCTTTTAATATTTTCTCTTTGTTCTGTATATTGGATATCTTCATAACAATGTGTCTTGGCATTGGTCTACTGTGATTTTGTGTGCTCGATGTCCTGTAAGCATCTACAATTTGTTTATCCCTTTCCATTTTTATTTCTGGAAAGTTTTCTGTAATTATTTCATTCAGCAGGTTTCTCATTCCCTTGGTTTGAATCTCTGTACCTTCCTCTATCCATATGACTCATTAGTTTTTTTTTTTTTTATGTTATCCCATATCTCTTGAATGTTTTCTCATAATTTTTTACAGCATTTCTTTGTTGGCTAGACTTTTTTCAAGATGATATATTTTGTCTTCATTCTGTCTTCTACTTGCTCTACACTGTTAGTGATACTCTCAATTGAATTTTTAATTTGGTTTATCATTTCCTTGATTTCTAGAATTATTGTTTGATTTTTATAATAATCTCTATCTCCTGATAAAGATGCTTAATTTCTTATTTTATCTGTTTATGTAATTTATTTTCAATGTGTTCTATCACTGTTTGTTTTTGCTGTCTCGTATCCTCTTTAAGGTTCCATTCCATCTGTCTAAGGTATTCCTTGAGTTCTTTATATGACCATTTTTCTGATGACTCTAGGTGCTCTTGAATATTTAGGCTGTCCTTCATTGTTCGTACTCTTTTCTTCCTTGCTTTTTTATGCTTCTCATGTTACTTCTCGTTCTGTTTGACTACTGAGTTACTGCTTACTCTTATAAATTTATTTGATGCTTGAGAGGAAAGATATTAGAAGGGAAGGGAGAAGTCACTAAAGAGAATGAGAGTAGGCAGGTAGAATTCAAGTAAGGGGGAATAAAAAAATTGAAATGAAATGAAAAGACAAAAAAAATAGAAAATAAAGAAAGAAAATTTTAAGTAATAATGATGATTAAAAAATTGAAAATTAAAATTTAAAATAATAATATTAATAATAATAATAATAAAATAAAAGAAATTAAAAAAATAAAAACATTTTAAAAAGTTAATGAACAACAACAACAAAAATGAAAATGAAAGAAAAAGAAAAAAATACAAATAAAAAAATAGTAATAATACATGCAGTCCTAGAGTTCAATTAACTTCTCTTCCAGTAGGTGGAGCTGTGCGCACTGGGCCAAGCTTCTCCTCTCAATAAGTGGGAACCAATCACTGTGCAGCAGCTCTTCCTCCCAGACTGGGCGGGTCTCCAACCCTGAGTGCCTAGGGCCTTCTCTTGTGCTTCCTAAAGCCAGACCCCACTCACCTGTGACGCTCACCACAATACTGGTTACAAGCCAGGCCTCTGCTCCTGGTAGCCCTGTTTCCATGAACGGCTGGGCACACTCTCCTTAATTGCCTCCCTCAGACCCTAAGTTTGTAGAGCTTGGGGCTGAGAAACCCCAGCGAATTTGCTTGCCCTTCGGGAGCCATGGCCCCGGTAGGTGGTGTAAGAGACCTCAATTGTCAGCACTGGTGGGAGCGGTAGCCGGCAATTACACGCCTCGAGTCCCGAGCCAATCCTGATTCCCTAGGTCTGGGTATTGCGCTCCTTGGAGAGCTGGGAGGGGCCATTACGGCAGAGGTGGGAAGGGCCCTTGAGGTTTCCCTGCGGTGTTGAGAGAGATGGCAATGGGATAACATACTTGTTGCACTGGTTTCAATGAAGTTATCTCCTCCGACTGTGACGTCAGTTCGCTGCCATGGTGGTATACCATTAAAATGGTGACCGTTCGTTCCCTTTGCTGGGAGACCAATGCAACAGGTGGGTCCTGACTATCTCTCCCAAGCCCCATTTCAATCCTGTGGCCACTGCCTATGAAGGCTCAGTTGGCTTTTAACTCTGTCAATTCCGAAAGCCCGACCAATTATTTCAGCGGGAATGTTAGTGCTGAGTCACAAAAACCAGATGAATCTAAGCTTGAATGCAGCCAATCCGGGCTTTGTGTGTGTTCTGAGGGGCCCAGACTGTTCGCCCCAGATTCACAACAGGTCAATATTGCCTAGTGATTCTGAGCAAACAGCATTTAGACAGTTTACGACTCCCTATGCCCGCGCAGCTGAAGAGATCAGAGACTTGAATTCTCCATGCCTGCCTTCATAATGGATCTCCTGTATTGCTACTTTTTAATATCTGTGCATTTGCGTGTGTGTGTGTGTATATATATATATATATATATATATATATATATACTCTTTAGATTTTTCAAAATATGAAATATATGTGTCTTATTATGCACGCCCCTAAATACATTCATATTCATATCTGTGGATTTATAATCAACTTTCAACAAGATTATTTTCAGAAATAATCATCCACCTGAAATACATATTGTTTCCTAGTACTGAAAACTAAATTCAGTGAATGGTGCATACAAACCCTAATATTTCTACAGTTACTTAGCCAGTTTAAAATGAATGCAAGTAGATTCCTAGGGGACATGATGTGTATTTTGACTTTCATTTTTATTCAACACTTGTACGTTACTATGTCTTCAGTTCATGCACATGATGGGATATATATTTCAGTCACAAATTAGAAAATTTATAGGCATTTGTTTCACGATCAATCACTTCCTGATTCAGAACACATGTATTCCTCCATGTTTCTTGACTGGTCTTTTCATGAGACTTCTTTCCAAACATATTATTTTTGTTTAACATCATCACGTGTAAAGCAAAACTCAAACACCATTCATCATAAACCATAATCCTAATATTACCATTAGAAATATAACTGGTTGGAATGAATGATTGTATATCAATATAAGATTTCTTATATATTTTCACATATCAATTCAATCCATTATTTAAAGTGGAATCAGTTACGTTATTTATTCATAGTATGGTCTATTCATGCATTATCTCTATATTAATAGACACAGGGTACACCTCTTTGTACCCCTAATACTAATGTATACGTCTTCAAAATATTGCTCCCAGAAATGGTGAAAGAAATACTCATGCCACCTGATCTACATATACATTTTATCACAGTAATATTCTGAACAAAAAAAAAAACCATAAAAATGTCACACTTATGATTGTACCAAAGCCTAAAAGGAAAGTGAACGTGTATAACTAATAACATCCATGTCCAGGTTGCCTAATGCTCTCAAATGTCATTCCCTTTTGTGACTAGATATTTGTTTTTTCCTATGATTATGTATTCAAACTCAACCCTGTTGAAAATGTCTAATCCTATCACTCACTTTATACTTTGCCTGATTTCGTAATGTCTCTATTGACACCTGCTTTCCTACATATTTTCCCCAGTTCATCATTGTGACTGACTCTTCACATTTGCTGACATTTCCATTCACTCTCTAAACGAAACCCTATTGCTAAAGAAGCTTTTTATTCCAAATCATATAATCACTCTTCTTCCTAAACCTACTGACTATCTTCCTAATCCTACTGACTATCCCTTTTTGACTGGATGTTCTCTTCTACATTCAATCATCCAAGGTACAAGGTCCTATGCCACTGTATTTCGATTTAACTGAGACAATTGTACAGAACATAATTCAACACTAAGTATCCAAATAAAGGGCCCAATGCCCTTCTGGGCTTCAAATCTTTCTTAGATTCCCGTTTTCATACATATATTTCACGTATATATTCTTATAAATATCGCAGGTTCCCAATCTCATTATTCTTCCTGCAGAATGATTCCTAACCCAAATCGAACATATTATTAACCGTAACCATACACTCACTTTGCAGGAGATCAATAACAGTGTGGGTATTAAACTACAGGAATCTAGGGGATCTTCACCTGCTGAGAAACTCAAATGTTCATGCAGAAATGACCCCTGGTGAAGATGAAGGCAGCTATGAAGTACCTCAGAAAGCAAAAGTCATCTTCCATGGCAATCATCCTGGTCAGGATGGAGGGTTGTGTCTGAATCAGTCTCTCTCTTCTTAATGTATAGAACATGGACCAAACCAGTCCTGTGTGGAAGCTGTTCCCGGGTGCTTATGGTTGATATAACATTCTAACTAGAGAAAGTGTCCCATGAAAATCAGGACAGCCTCCACCTCATGATACTTTTGGAAGCAACTGTTAGGACAAAGTGGATGCCAAGGCAGTGACATCATTCATATCCTGAAGGAAGTGATCTCACCTCACTTCCTTGGTGATGGAACTCTCTGAACTTGAAATCCAGGAAGCCAGGCACCAAGAGACAGTCCCTGTCCTAGTCCCAGTGGTCTGACATGTTTGGATTTACCAAGGACAGAGTCAGTCTTTCTTGGTACCTACAGATGTGAGGATGGCCAAATGCCAGGAAACCTCTGAAGAGGGGCTTTTCCTGAGAAAGCAGGTAGTGTCTCACCGCTGGCTCTTGAGAACTTCACAGAGTTGGCCAAGCAGACATGATCTGAGACAGGAGAGGTCATTTTGGAAGAACATAGAATGGCCCACCAGTCAGACGACACTCCAGGGAGTCACAGATCTACTAGGGGGAAGGAGGTGCCTTTTTGGGTGTGGGTGTGAGTTTGTGGTTTTGTCTCATGTTCTGAGAATAGGTAGGAAAGGCGGTTTGTTTGGTATGGAGTGGAATATTTCTATTAAGTCCTTTGACAAGGCGAGTGTTTCTATGTGTGTGTATCCCACTGAGTCCATTGTTGTAGACATTAGAAAAGACAATGCATCAATGGATGTGTCCTGTCTAGTAGAAAGCTTCCCAGCATTCATCCTGCCCAATTCATGAGTGGACTCTGGCTTGCCTTATGGATGGGCAACACCTACAAGCTTCCTAATTTCCTGTTTTCTTTCTCAATTCTGGCCACTCTCCAGAATAGTATCGTGGTTTTGTGTCCAAGATTTGTACCTCCAAGATCTGTGACATGGCTATGTACTGGATAGCTGAAAGAAATGGCTAGCATCTCAGAAATCTCAAATATCTGTTGACCAGGAAAGTCTCAGTGGAGAAACCCCTCTTTGTTCCTTTTGCTTACCTATTGTTCTGTTGAATGTCAGGAAGTTTTTTGCCTCAAGCCACCACTTTGTGAACCCTGAAGAAAACAGTTTTCAAATGGAAATGAATGGGAATCACCTGTGACTCTTTGCTTAATTGCTTAGGATTGGGATATGTCTGAATCAGCCTGTTGGCCCTGTGTGAGGCTGTGGCTTAGATTCTCAGCACCTGATGGATCTAAAGATAGATCCCATGCATGCATCCAAAAAAAAAATGGCAAAAAGATCAGATATTGTTGATGAACTCTCTTGCCTTCCTCTGGTAGGTTCCTGATATCCATCAAGTGAGAATAGGGATCCTTTGGGTCAAATGAGTTCTTCAAAGCCCTGCAGAGGCTAGGCCATAGGTGTTTGATTTTCATGACTCCAATTCACTTAAAGAATCTAAACCCCAAAGCTAGAAGGCCTCAAGTTGGAGAAGCCAAGCAATATTAAAGGCAGGCCTATTTGATCACTACTGGTTCACAGGAAGAGAGTCCAGGCCACCCTGACTTTAGGCAAATGAGGGGCAGGGAGCTTATTTTGGACACTGTCATGGGCTGCGTCCCTTATGGAAACCTCCAGCCAGAGAATATGATGAGTGTCTATATGGAAGAAGATGAGGGCCATGTGAGAGTGTTTGGTTTAAATTGTGGATATTTGTCTGGCGGTTGGAAGAGATCTCTGGGTCCACCTAGGCTTGCACTTTGGTGTGATTCCCCTTAGAGACTGAGTTCTTTTACTGATCTCAGAGAATTATTGCCAGGAATTGTGTTGGAATTTTAGATGGCCATGCATGAGAGTTGCCCTTGGAAAGTGACATCTAGGCCCAAGTTGACTTTCCACAGAGCACAGGGAATCTCAGCCAGGATATCACATGATATTATTCTTAAAGACTTGGCAGCCATATTTGAGAGTCGAAACACACATGGACCATACATTGTAGACCTCAAGGGGCCTGGCTTAATCTGACTTTTCGCCACTTTTGGAAGCCTTGCCTGTAAGAATTCTCCAGAGTTTTCATTGAAATGAGCTTCCTCACCATTTAATGGTTTCTGAGTGAATTAAAATTCACAGTGCCTCCAACTTCATCCTTGAAAATTGGCTATATCAATACCATGAAATTTTTGAAATTCCCATGACCGGGTAGCACTGGAGAATATTTGGATGTCCTGTTGCTGATCATGAGTATACAAGACAGTGCCTTGATTGACTGGGTTTTATGAAAATGGTGTTGAACAGAGATGCCAGTAAGTTGGATCCTGCTGAGTAGTTGTACTAGAGTAGTGGTTGGCAGGTGTGTAATAAAACATCTGTGGTGGGGGCATTTGGATCTGCCATTGGCTTCCAAATGGATTGTGACTGACATTTTGCAGCCAGTAGACCCTTATATGTAAAAGCATATTGTTATATGGAGAGGTTTTAGGGCAATGTTCAGAATCAGGTTGCTATGGTCAATGGGGCAAGCTATGTGGGATAGAAGCCTGGTTGGTGCATTCTCCTGACGAACCTGACCCACCACACTTGACAGAACTTACTTCAGCACTGTGTCCCATTTGAAATCCTTGTATTTCATGAAGCAAACACCAATCTCCCAGTGCAGCAGCAAGAAATACCACGAATAGTGGAGGATGACCAAATGGAATTACAGTCCACAAGGGGAGACACTTAGACCCCAGTGGCCACAGGTTACCTACAAATAGAAAATTCAGCACTGCTGCCTCATGTTCATTGGAAAATAAGAATCCATGTCATCCAGATCACATAGATGAAGACTCAGCTATGATGGTCTCACAACAAATGAAGCTAATGCTCCTGACAACAGCATATATTTCATTGCCCAACCTCAGAGGCAGTTTCTCCAGATGTTAGGCTGGCAGAACTTCATGTTTGTGGAGTTTTTACCCTGTCCCTTACTTTTGGAAACTCCTCTACCACCTGCAAATTTGTGAACTCCTGAGCATTTTTCATTACACATATGTATTCACAGATTTTCTAACTCTTCTCCTCTAATTGTGTCTTATGTGGGGCGATGGTAATGTCAAGGCATTGTGCTGAATGAGGGTGGGAAGATTTTTGTGTAGCACATATTTGCATACACATTTGATACATTTTCCAATTTTCCATTCGAAATACTGAATCCCTGACACTAACACATACCCTACTAGACTTTGACTTTTAATCCTAATATGGTGGAGAAAAATAACCCAAACAGAATAGAAATACAAGAGGTTCACAGGAGGCATGGTGTATAGTTGGACTTGCCTTTCGTATGATAAATGGTAGGTGTTATAAATCTAGCGAATTTTAATTGAAATAGTTCTCCATGTGTTTTAAAAGTTAACAAACATGTGAATAACTGTCTCCCTTTCTCTGTAGCCTATTCATCACATGTATTTTTATATGCACATATAGAATTCTACCTGGTATCACTCGTACATTTTGTGAGGTGGCTGGCTTGGCAGATGCAAATTGTGAGAAGAGATCACTCCTACTAAATGCTGTTGGAACTGAAAATTCAACATATGAGTGAGCTTCTTATTTGAAAAACATAAATCCATGTTCATTAAAATGAATATTTTTGGATCTGTGGATGATATATTACTTCGTGGTGAATTTCGATTGGCATACATAATGCTACTTTTTAATGTCTGTGTGTGTATGTGTGTGTGTGTATATATATATATATATATATATATATATATATATATATATATTCACTCTCCAGATTTTTCAAAATATGAAGTATATTTTTCTTATTATACACTCCCTAAATTCACTCATATTCATGTATTTGGATTAATAATCAAGTTTTCACAAGAATATTCTCAGAATTATTCATCCACCAGAAATACATATTTGTTTCTTAGTACTGAAAACTAACTTTGGGGGATCATATGATGGTGGTGAAGGGAGTGCATCACCCCCATGTACCGCGTCACTGTGCGGGAGAATGACGAGTTATAATGGCTAAAACCTATCTTGTTAGAAATTTCCAGCAAAATTGGGGTGCTCCAAAACCTAGTCGACATATTTCCATCTCACGAGGATCAGCTACGCGGGCTCAAACACGAGTGATTTGTCCGCATAGAGGGTCATGCTGCTTATTCAGGAAATCGGTCTGCGGCTAGAGTCTGCGGCGTGCACTGGGAAACGAAGAGATAGCAATGCAAATACACAGCGGTGTGGATTCTGTGGGCTCCTGACAGGTATGCAATCACTGTGCTAAGTGCTGAATTCTGGGTTTGAGATGGGAAAGGATGCGGTCCAATTCGGTTCTCCACACCGGTCAGACCACAGAGGAAGCCAGCGGCCACCATCTTGGAGAGCTGATGTCACCATCCCTGTTTTCGACTGATCGAAGCTCATTCACCTATAGAACAGGTAATTTCAGGATGCCATTCACCTTTGTGTCACAGACAAATTACTCAGGCTCAGTGCCAAAGAACCTGCAGAAACTCCGTCTTGGAGCCTGCTCCTATTAGAACATACACCAAGCCCAGAGCGGCCGAATTCCGCCTCTCGGAACTGATCTGGCCCAGGGCTAAAGAACCCGTGGAAACTGCTTCTCGTTCCGGGTCTTGCTGAATACTGTGGAGGTAAATATCAACCGAGCCTTCATAGGCAGTGGCAACAGGATTGAGACGCGGCTTGTGACGGCCGGTCAGGACTCACCCCTTGCTTTGGTCACCCAGAAAAGGGAACAAAATGCTGCCTTTCACATGGGATACCAACATGACAAATTTCTGATGTCATCAGAAAGCAGCAGAGGAAATAACTTCATTGATACCAGCAGTGACAGAAACAGTTGGTCTCCTGGTGAAGAAAGTGAGTCACAAACACCCGGGTCTCTCTCACTTTGTCATCAAGCCAGAGGGGCAGAGCAGAGCAGCTGCCCGCACCTGGAACAGACCCAGTGACACACCTGCATGGTAGTCACATCAACCCAATTGGAGTAGAGGCAGAACAGAGCTGCTACCCGGGCCCAGAACAGGCCCAGCAACCCACAGGTGTGGTAGTCACGTCACCCCAATTGGAGTTGTTGCAGAGCAGAGCCTTCTCCCGTGCCTAGTACAATCCCAGTGGGTCACCGGCATGGTAGTCACATTACCCCAATAGGAGTAGGGGCAGAGCAGAGCCTTTGCCCATGCCCAGAACAGGCTCAGCAACCTGCAGGCATGGTAGTCACGACACACCAATTGGAGTAGGGGCAGAGCAGAGCCACCACCCGCGCCTGCTAGGTAGCAGACCTGCACCTGACCAGAAGAAGAGGCCCAGCGGCCTGCTGGCGCGGCAGACACTTTACCCCATTTGGAGTAGGGGCAGAACAGATCTGTAGCCCGTGCTCACAAGGTATCCTGACCTGCGACCAACCGGCAGACCAGGCCCAGCGGCCCACTGGCGTGGTAGTCACGTCACCCCAATTGGGGTAGGGGTAGAGCAGAGCCGCCGCCCACGCAAGCAAGGTAGGCAGACCTGCGACCGATCGGCAGAACACCGCAGGGGTCCACGGGCGTGGTAGACACGTCACACCAATTGGAGGAGGGGCAGAGGAGAGCAGCCTCCTGCGCCTGCATGGTAAGCAGACCTGCGACCGATCAGAATAACAGGCCTAGCGGCCCATCAGCGTGGTAGATATATCACCCCAATTGGTGGAACAGCACAGCCACCCCTGCCCCTGCAATGAAGACTTTTCAAATATACAAGAGCAATATAAATATATAGGGGGAAAATTTCAAAATCACAACAGTTTCACCAAGCAGAAAGAAACGCGAGCAGTATGAAAAGAAAAGGAAAAAAGAACCACAAGCAATGCAGGTCAACACAACTTTAGAAGAGGTAATAGCTGCAGCAGATGGAATGTCAGATAAAGAACTCAGGATATACATTCTTCAGATGATCTGAAGTCTCAAGGAAGACATTAGACAGCAAAATCAGACAATGAAAGATCACTTCAACAATGAATTACATAAACAAAACCAAGAAGCAAAAGATCAACTATACAGGGAGATAGAGGTTGTAAAAAATAACAAACAGAAATCCTAGAAATGCAGGAAGCAATAAACCATCTTAAAAACTCAATTGAGAATACTACCATCAGAGTAGAACACTTAGAAGATAGAACATCAGACAATGAAGACAAAGTATTTCAACTTGAAAAGAACATAGACAGCTCAGCCAAACTGTTAAGAAACCATGAACAGAACATCCAAGAAATATGGGATAAAATAAAGAGACCAAACTTAAGAGTCATTGGGATACAGGAAGGTATAGAGGTCCAAACCAAAGGAATGAGCAATCTATTCAATGAAATAATATGAGAAAACTTCCCAGACTTGAAGAATGAGACAGACTCCCACATTCTAAAAGCCTACAGGACGACGAATGTGAAAAATCATAAGAGATCCACACCTAGACACAGTATAATGAAGATGCCCAACATACAGAATAAGGAGAGAATTTTAAAATCTACAAGAGAAAGGAAGCAGATTACATTTAGGGGTAAACCAATCAGGATAACAGCTGATCTTTCAACAAAGACTCTGAAAGCTAGAAGATCCTGGAATGACATTTTTCAATCACAGAAAGAAAATGGGTTCCAACCATGTACTGTGTATCCAGCAAAATTAAGCTTCAGGATGGAAGATGAAATTAAAACTTTCCACGATAAACAGAAGTTAAAAGAATTTGTAGCTAGAAAACCATCTCTTCAAAACATCCTTGGCAAAATATTACAGGAAGAGTAATTGGAAAATAATGAAAACCAACAGTGGGAGGTAGGACATTAAAGGGGGGAAATAATCAAAGAGGAAAACAATCCATGTTTAATAACATAAATAAACAAATATGGCTGGAAGAACAACCCTTATCTCAATAATAACTGTAAATGTTAATGGCTTAAACTCACCAATTAACAGACACAGGCCAGTAGAATGGATCACAAAACAAGACCCAATAATATGCTGCCTACCGGAGACGCATTTGATAAGAAAAAGACATACATACACTGAAGGTGAAAGTTTGGAAAAAATCATATCACTCATATGGACTTCGGAAAAACAGCAGGAGTGTCCATACTCATATCAAATAAAATAGATTTCAAGCCAAAGTTAATCAAAAGGGATAAAGAGGGACACTACATACTGTTCAAGAGAACCATACACCAGCAAGACATAACAATCATAAATATGTATGCCCCAAACAATGGTGCAGCTATGTTCATCAAACAAACTTTTCTCAAGTTCAAGAGTCTAATAGACCACCATACAATAATCATGGGAGACTTCAACACAGCTCTCTCACCACTGGACAGGACTTCCAAACAAAAGTTGAAATAGGAAACTATAGAACTCAATAACACAATTAATAACCTAGTGTTGAGAGCCACAGCCGAAGGGGCTCCAGCAAACTTTCAGACTGCCAGCTGATGATTGGCTCACAGCGGCCCCAGCAACACCTAGCTGATTGGCTCCTCTGTGGAGATGCTCATTGAGCTGTTTCCCTGCCCTTTCAGACTGCCAGCTGATGATTGGCTCACAGCAGCCCCAGCAACATCTAGCAACATCTAGCTTATTGGCTCCTCTGCGGTGATGCTCATTGGGCTGTTTCCCTGCCCTTTCAGACCACGGAGCTGCTCATTGGGGGACTTTTTTGGCTCCGCCCATGCGACCCAGCCAATTGGCCTCAAGAGCAGGAGGATTGTGGGAAGAAGAGGTTGTTGGGTGTGTGTGGCTTGTGGGAAGCCGGTGGTGGCAGTTGGGCTCTGAGGGTTTTTTCCTGAGGAGCTGTTTTGTTTATCTTGTGTGGTTCTAAAAATAAAGTTAGTTTCTTTTGACAAGTGGCTCCTGAATTGTGCCCAGCCAGACTGCGGCATTTGGTGGCTCGCACGGGGAGCGACTGAGGGTAAGTAAACCGCTCGCCCCTGAGAGCAGGGTGAGAGGATGGGGAGCCATTTTAAGATTCCTCTTTTGTTTTGCTTCATTTTTGTTTTAAGTTGCCCTGACCTGTGATTTACTGGGATGCCTTCTTCCTCTAACAATTTACTTAACACTCTCTGTGAGACGGAAGAAAACCGCCACTGAGAAAAACTATTTACGTCTGAGGAACAGATAGGGAGAAAGGACGGATGCACATGTAAGGAGGATAGAAAGGTTATAATGATTTTGTGTTGGCGTCATCTTGTTGGGTTGTATTATAGTAGAAATATGGGATCAGAAATTAGTAAAAAACAAACCGAAAGAGTGTTAAGTAAATTGTTAGAGGAAGAAGGCATCCCAGTAAAATCAAGAGCAGTCAGGGCATACGTTGATACAATGCAAAAATGTAGCCCATGGCTTTTTAAGGAGGAGTTGTTAAATATATCACAATGGAACCATCATGGTGAAGATTTAAAAAGAATAGAAAAGAAAAGCCCAGGGACTCTGCCAGCTGGCACATTGGCATTGTGGGCATTGGTATCTGGTTTTCTTAGTCCAAAACCTTCAATTCAGACAAAGGTAGAGGAAGGAGAAGACATATTGATTCAAGTAAATGAGGAGGTCTCTCAAGTTAGTCAGAAAGAGGAAAAGATTCAAGGAAAAGAGAAGGTCTTTCGAGCTAATCAGACAGAGAAAGAAAGTTTAGAGCAGAAAAAGCCATCAGGGGGAAAGTTACAAAAGGAGACTGCTACTAAAACCTTTCTATCACCAGAGGGCTTACGTGTCCAACCAACAGCACCACCTCTACAGGAGACTGCTACTAACACCTTTCTATCACCAGAGGACGTAAGTGTCCAACTGACAAGGCCACCTTCATATGCTGAGAGGCCCCCAACCCCCGCAGTGGATAGTTCAGATCCTGAGACAGGATCTCAAGTATTAACATGCCCTGTATTTGAGGTAGGAGGGCAGCGAGTTTACCATACTTTAAATTTCAAAACAGTGAAGCAGCTAAAAGAGGCTGTGACAACCTATGGTCCTCAAGCACCCTTCACTGTAAGCTTGGTCGAATCCATTACCAACTTGAACATGACGCCAGCAGATTGGGCTAATATGTGTAAAGCTGTGCTAAATGGAGGACAATACCTGTTATGGAAGGTTGCCAATGAGGAATTTTGCAAGGAGACGGCTAGGCGAAATGCAGCAGCTGGTTATCCTCAGAGAAATCTAGATATGTTGTTAGGAAAGGGACCTTATGAGGATCAGCAGCAACAAATTGCATATGATCCTGGTGTATATTTACAAATTGCTGTAGATGCAGTTAAGGCATGGAAGACTTTACAAGGACATGGAGGTTTACAAGGTCAATTATCTAAGATAATACAAGGAACTAATGAATCTTATGCTGAATTTGTAGATAGGCTTATTCAAACAGCTACCAGAGTTTTTGGGAATACAGAACAAGCAATGCCATTAATAAAACAACTGGCTTATGACCAAGCGAATCGTTGGTGCAGAGATGTCATTAGACCATGGAAACATGAAGATTTAAACACATATATTAAATTATGTAGAGACATTAATGAACAAGAGCAAGTCATGGCAGCTGCAGTAAAACAGGCTTTAGATGCCAGAGACATTAATGAACAAGGGAAAATTGTGGCAGCTGCAGTAAAACAGGCTTTAGATGCCAGAGACATTAATGAACAAGGGCAAATTGTGGCAGCTGCAGTAAAACAGGCTTTAGATTCCAGGCCAAGAACATGCTACAATTGTGAACAAACAGGACATTTTTAAAGGAATTGCCCCATAGGAGGAGGGTTTAACAAAACTAGGTATCAAAGGAGTAGAATACCGGGTATTTGCCCACGATGCCGTAGAGGGAGACATTGGGCTAATGAATGCCGTTCTCAAACCACCATAGAGGGTACTCCATTATCAAAAAACGAACAAGGACCAAGTGTTTATCCACGATATCGTGGAGAAAGGTACTGGGCTCCATTGCCAAAAAATGGACAGGGGGGCCCAATGCTCCGGGGCCCAAAACCACAAATATACGGAGCACTGGAGGAACCCAGCAACCCCATCAGGGTAGTGCCCAGGACACATTGTCCATCAGATCCCTCATCAGACAAACCAGAGGGAGCGCAGGGTTGGACATCTGCGCCTCCGCCAGATCAGTACTAACTCCAGAGATGGGAGTTCAAATCATTCCCACAGGGGTGAAAGGACCTCTTCCCAAAGGAACAGTAGGCTTATTATTGGGACGCAGCTCTTCTACTCTAAAAGGACTTATGATAAGTCCTGGGGTAATTGATCCCGATTATGAAGGTGAAATAAAAATTATAGCCAGTTCTCCAAATGGTATATCAGTAATTTCACCAGGAGATAGAATAGCACAGTTACTAATAATACCAAGCCTACATGATAAATTTTCCAGTCGTGCTATAGAAAGAGGTTCCAAGGGATTAGGCTCCACAGGTGTAGATTGGGCTATGCTGTCTTTAAATTTAGATTCTCGCCCCATGCTAAAACTAAATATTCAAGGACATGAATTTAATGGGCTACTGGATACAGGTGCAGACCTTAGCATCATCTCTCGTCAAGAATGGCCAAAACATTGGCCATTACAACAAGCCACTCAAACGCTTCGAGGCCTAGGAGTGGCGACTAATCCCCATAGAAGTGCAATGGTATTAGATTGGAAGGATCCTGAAGGATGTGAAGGAACTATACAGCCATATGTATTGGATTATCTTCCTATAAATTTATGGGGACGAGATGTCCTAGATCAATTAGGTTTGACATTAACAAATAACATCAACCAAAATGCACCCACTATTATGACTAGACAAGGTTTTAGGAAAGGAAAAAGATTAGGAAAACAAGAACAAGGTATAGCAGCACCAATACAAATAGATCAAGGAACAGACAGACATGGGTTGGATTTTCAGAAAGGGCCACTGAGACAATAAAAATTACTTGGAAATCAGAAAGACCAGTATGGGTTCCTCAGTGGCCCCTGACTAAAGAAAAGATACTAGCAGCCCATGATCTGGTCAAACAACAATTAGCAGAAGGACATATACAACCTTCTGTATCTCCCCATAATACTCCCATTTTTGTCATCAAAAAGAAATCTGGTAAATGGAGATTATTGCAAGATTTAAGAGCCATTAATAATGAGATGGTTATTATGGGACCTGCTCAATCGGGGATTCCTCAATTGTCTGCTTTGCCAAAAACTTGGTATGTTTTAGTTATAGATATTAAAGATTGTTTTTTTTTCAATTCCAATTCATCCTGAGGATAGTCCACGTTTTGCATTTACTATCCCTGCACTGAATCATGAAGGTCCTGATCAGAGATATGAATGGAAAGTACTCCCTCAAGGGATGGCTAACAGCCCAACTATGTGTCAAATTTATGTTGACAAAGCAATCCAGCAACTTAGAAATCAAAATCCTGAACTACAAATATTTCACTATATGGATGATGTATTATTAGCACACAAAGCTAAAAACACATTGCTAGACTGTTATGCCACACTTACAAACTTATTAAAAAATTATAATCTAGAGATAGCAATAGATAAAGTACAATTAAATTTTCCAATTAATTATTTAGGAGTTCTATTATCCTCAACCATGGTCCGTCCACCAAAAATTCAAATACGAGTAGATCAACTCAAATCACTTAATGACTTTCAAAAGTTATTAGGAGACATAAATTGGATAAGGCCTTATCTAGGTATACCAACGGGAGAGTTGGGACCTTTATTTGATATCCTAAAAGGTCCATCAGATCCAAATTCACCCCGAATGTTAACGCCTGAAGCAAGAAAGGCATTAAAAATCATTGAAACATATATGGAAAATATGCATTTGTATAGAATTGATATAAGTTTGCCTTTATTATTTATTGTACTACCAACAAAAAATATTCCTACAGGAGTATTTTGGCAAGAAGGCCCATTATTATGGATACATTTATCTTATTCTCCTAACACTATTCTTACTAGGTATCCTGAGGCTGTAGGACAATTAATACTCAAAGGAATAAAAGCAGCAAAGGGAGTGTTTGGAATTTCTCCCAATAAAATTATTACTCCATATACTATGAATCAAATTGATGAGTTAGCTAATGAGTTAAATACTTGGGCAATAATCATGTGCAAATCTAATGTTTCATTTGATAACCACTTACCATCTAATCCTTTATTGTCTTTTTGGTCATCTCATCCTGTAATTTTTCCAAAAATGACAAGAAAAACACCTATTGGAAATGCTCCAAATATATTCACTGATGGATCAAATAATGGTACAGCAGCAATAGTTACACCTGATCAAACTTTTACATTTTTAGTACCCAAACAATCAGCTCAAAAGGTAGAGCTTAAGGCAGTATTACAGGCTTTTGTGATGTTTAAAAATTCTGTATTTAATTTATTTTCCGATAGTCAGTATATAGTTAATGCTATAGTATCCCTTGAAGATGCTGGTAGGATTTCCCCTTCCTCTACTATTTTCTTTTTGCTTTCCACTATACAAAGTCTAATCTGGGACAGAAAAGATCCATTCTTTATAGGACATATCAGGGCACATACAGGATTGCCTGGAGCCCTTAGTTTGGGCAATGATTTAGCAGATAAAACTACACATGACATACATATTTTCTCTACACTAGAAGAAGCTATAAATTTTCATAAAAAGTTCCATGTCAATGCTAATACTTTACAAAAGCGTTTTAAAATAACTAAGGAACAAGCTAGACAAATAATAAAACAATGTCAAAATTGTGTGACCTTTTTACCACAAGTTAATCTTGGAGTCAATCCTAAAGGATTGATACCTAACCATATTTGGCAGATGGACGTCACACACTTGCCAGAATTTGGAAAATTAAAATATTTGCATGTTACAGTTGATACTTCTTCTGGATTTTTGATGGGCTCCCTTCATGCCGGAGAAAAAACTAAAGATGTTATAGCTCATTGCTTACAAAATTTTGCCACTGTGGGCGTTCCAAAACAGTTAAAAACAGATAATGCTCCTGGTTATACTTCTACCTCTTTTAAACAATTTTGCTCATCATTTGGCATTACTCATATAACAGGAATCCCATACAATCCACAGGGACAAGGTATAGTTGAAAGAGCTCATCAAACTATTAAAATGTACTTATTAAAGCAAAAAGAAGGAATTGGGAAGGGGTATATATTCCCCAAAGATAAACTTAAAATAACCCTTTTTACTCTAAACTTTTTAAATTTGGATTCATCAGGGCTTAGTGCTGCAGAAAGGCATATGTGTCCAAAAAATGTATATAAGCCCAAGGTACTTTGGAAGGATATTCTAACAGGACAATGGAAAGGTCCTGACCCAGTAATTGTCTGGAGTCGGGGGTCTGTTTGTGTGTTTCCACAGGGAGAACAGCAGCCGATTTGGATTCCAGAGAGATTAACTAAGGTCCTGACCCAGTGATTGCCTGGAATCGGGGGTCTGTTTATGTGTTTCCACAGGGAGAACAGCAGCTGATTTGGATTCCAGACAGATTAACTAAAGCGATTTCTACAGACCAAAAAGAAGATGTGATATCCAGAACTCCAGTTTGGTTATTCTTACATCTGCAACAGAACCAGAATGCTTTTTTCAATATCTATTTTATTATTGCCCTTTCCCATATTTTTTTTTTTTTTTGAGCTCATACAGACCTAGGTTAATGTTTTGCTGATCAGTCCTATTTTTTGACTATAGAGTTTTTAAACATTGCAATGGAGATTTCACCTGTAAAAAGTTATAAGGCCTTTACTATTATGTTATGTGTCGTATGTATTATGTGTGCACACTTGTGTTTTGTGTTTGAATGTACGTATGTCCATATGTCATATATGATGAGCGCTCATGAAAAAATGGATCCAAATAATTTTTTTTTATTCACGTGATTTAAATGGTTTAATTTAAATTGGGTAAACAGCTGTTGAAGATTGTTTTAAAATGTGAACAAAAAAGGAGGTTAACAGATCTGTTTGTTTACTTTCACCTTTCCTTTTCATTATATTTAATAATTCTCTTAAAGATAATGTAAATTGTTAAGAAAATTGTTTTCTTTTAATGCCTTCTGGAACGTTACATAATTTTTTCTTTAGCCATTATTGCCAAAATTCCTATCTTCATCCCAGTGCCAGTGAAGACAATGTAAATTGTTAAGAAAATTGTTTTCTTTTAGTGCCTTCTGGAATGTTACATAATTTTTTCTTTAGCCATTATTGCCAGAATTCCTATCTTCAGTGAAGACAATGTAAATTGTTAAGAAAATTGTTTTCTTTTAGTGTCTTCTGGAATGTTATATAATGTTATATAATTTTTCTTTAGCCATTATTGTCAGAATTCCTATCTTCATCCCAGTGCATGAAGACAAAGATAAAACCAATCTACAGCTTCTGCTATAGCCATCACTGAACTGCTTGCAGAACTTGCCTGGACTATGTATCACTTATATGCATTGTGAACTCACTTGTATGCATTGTGAACTATCTGTTGGTGCAGCAACTTCTGGTAGTGTTGGGGTATTTATGCTGATGGTGTCATCGGTGGTACAATTTTTCCAAAAGGAGCCGTCAGCTGGCGTGGTGTATCTTCCTCCCTTCTGTTTGTCATGATCGTTCAGCTAAAATTTGGAGGCCAACAGAGGTGAGGCAAAGAACCTCACCCCCCCGCTGGTACGAAGACCTCTACACAGGTGTGGCTGTATACTGGACTGGTAGTCAATGACGGGTAAGATCCAATTACTATGGTACCAACCTAAGACAGGAGGCTGACGCCTTGAGGTCAGCTCATCCAATAACGGGTAAGGACCATATGTACTATTGGACAACCTAAGGCAGACACGGTCCCTAAGCCACATGCTTCTTGTTTAAACAGAGAGGGGGAGATGTTGAGAGCCACAGCCGAAGGGGCTCCAGCAAACTTTCAGACTGCCAGCTGATGATTGGCTCACAGCGGCCCCAGCAACACCTAGCTGATTGGCTCCTCTGTGGAGATGCTCATTGAGCTGTTTCCCTGCCCTTTCAGACTGCCAGCTGATGATTGGCTCACAGCAGCCCCAGCAACATCTAGCAACATCTAGCTTATTGGCTCCTCTGTGGTGATGCTCATTGGGCTGTTTCCCTGCCCTTTCAGACCACGGAGCTGCTCATTGGGGGACTTTTTTGGCTCCGCCCATGCGACCCAGCCAATTGGCCTCAAGAGCAGGAGGATTGTGGGAAGAAGAGGTTGTTGGGTGTGTGTGGCTTGTGGGAAGCCGGTGGTGGCAGTTGGGCTCTGAGGGTTTTTTCCTGAGGAGCTGTTTTGTTTATCTTGTGTGGTTCTAAAAATAAAGTTAGTTTCTTTTGACAAGTGGCTCCTGAATTGTGCCCAGCCAGACTGCGGCAACCTAGACTTAATTGACATATATAGAATATACGACCCAACATCAAGCAGTTACAGTTTTCCTCAGCAGCACATGGATCCTTCTCAAAAGTAGATCATATATTATGTCACAGGGCAACTCTTAGACAAATTAAAGGAGTAGAGATAATACCATGCATCTTATCTTATCATAATGGAATGAAACTAAAAATCAATGATAAAAGAAGGAAGGAAAAACCATGCATCATTTGGAGAATGAACAATAGGTTACTGAATGATCAATGGGTTATAGAAGACATCAAGGAGGAAAATAAAAAATTCTTAGAGAAAAATGAAAACACAGACACAATATATCGGAATCTATGGGACACATTGAAAGCAGTTCTAAGAGGAAAATTCATTGCTTGGAGTTCATTCCTTAGAAAAAGAAAAAAACAACAAATAAATGATCTCATACTTCATCTCAAAATCTTAGAAAAACAAGAGCAAACAACAGCAAAAGAAGTAGAAGGAAAGAAATAATTAAAATCAGAGCAGAAATCAATGAAATCGAAACAAAAGAAACAATTGAAAAAATTGACAAAACTAAAAGTTGGTTCGTTGAAAAAATAAATAAAATGGACAGACCCCTAGCCATGCTAATGAAGAGGAGAGAGAACTGAAATTACTATCATATGGGATGAAAAAGGCAATATCACAACAGATATTTCAGAAATACAGAAGATAATCAGAAATTACTTTGAATCCTTATACTCCAAAATAATAGAAGATAGTGAAGGCATCGAAATATTTCTTAAGTCATATGATCTGACCAGAGTGAGTTAGGAGGATATAGACAACCTAAACATACCAATATCAATTGAGGAAATAAAAGAAACCATCCAAAGACTACCAACTAAGAAAATCCCAGGACCGTATGGGTATACAGCAGACTTTTACAAAACCTTTAAATATGAACTAATACCAATACTTTTCAAGCTATTTCAGAAAATTGAAAAAGAGGGAGATCTTCCAAATTCATTCTACGAGGCCAATATCACTCTGATTCCTTCACCAGATAGACACTTCAAAGAAAGAAGACTAAAGACCGATATCTCTAATGAACCTAAATGCAAAAATCTTAAATTAAATTCTGGAGAATCAGATACAAAAACATATCAAAAAAATGTGGACCATGATCAAGTAGGATTCATCCCTGGGATGCAAGGAGGGTTCAATATACGAAAATCAATAAGTGTTATTCACCACATCAATAGACTTAAAAATAAAAACCATATTATCATCTAGATAGATGCAGAAAAAGCATTCGACAAAGTACAGCATCCCTTTATGTTCAAAACTCTCGAAAAACTAGGAATAACAGGAACATTCCTCAATATTGTAAAAACAATCTATGCTAAACTGCAGGCTAGCGTCATTCTTAATGGAGAAAAATTGAAGACATTCCCTCCAAAATCTGGAACAAGACAGGGATGCCCGCTCTCACCACTTCTGTTCAATATAGTTCTCAAAAGACTGGCCAGAGCAATTAGACAGATGAAAGAAATTAAAGGCATATAAATAGGAAAAGAATAACTTAAATTATCACTATTGCAGATGACATGATTCTATACCTAGCAGACCCAAAAGGGTCTACAAAGAAACTAATAGAGCTAATAAATGAATTCAGCAAAGTGGCAGGATATAAAATCAACACGCATAAATCAAATGCATTCCTGTATATCAGCGACAAATCCTCTGAAATGGAAATGAGGACAACCACTCCATTCACAATATCCTAAAAAAAAAAATGGGAATCAACCTAACAAAAGAGGTGAAAGTCTTATACAATGAAAACTACAGAACCCTAAAGAGAGAAATAGAAGAAGATCTTAGAAGATGTAAAAATATACCCTGTTCATGGATAGGCAGAACTAACATCATCAAAATGGCGATATTACCAAAAGTTCTCTATAGGGTTAATCCAATGCCAATCAAAATCCCAAAGGCATTTCTTGTAGAAATAGAGAAAGCAATCATGAAATTCATATGAAAAAATAAAAGACCCAGAATTGCAAAACAATGCTAAGCAGGAAGTGTGAATCAGGTGGTATAGCGATACCAGACTTCAAACTATACTACAGAGCAATAGTAACAAAAATAGCATGGTACTGGTACCGAAAAAGGCAGGTGGACCAATGGTACAGAATAGAGGACACAGAAATCAATCCACAAAACTACAACTATCTTATATTTGATAAAGGGGCTAAAAGCATGCAATGGAGGAAGGATAGCATCTTCAACAAATGGTGTTGGGAAAACTGAAAATCCATATGTAACAAAATGAAACTGAATCCCTTTCTCTCGCCATGCACAAAAGTTAACTCAAAATGGATCAAGGAGCTTGATATCAAATCAGAGACACACTGTCTGATAGAAGAAAAATTTGGTTACGATGTACATACTGTGGGGTCGGGCTACAGATTCCTCAATAGGACACCCATAGTACAAGAGTTAATAACTAGAATCAACAAATGGGACTTACTCAACTAAAAAAGTTTTTTCTCAGCAAAAGAAACAATAAGAGAGGTAAATATGGAGCCTACATCCTGGGAAGAAATCTTTACTACTCACACTTCAGAGAGAGCCCTAATATCCAGAGTATACAAAGAACTCAAAAAATTAGACAATAAGATAACAAATAACCCAATCAACAAATGGTCCAAGGACCTCAACAGACACTTCTCAGATGAGGACATACAATCAATCAATAAGTACATGAAAAAATGCTCACCATCTCCAGCAGTCAGAGAAATGCAAATTAAAACCACCCTAAGATACCATCTCACTCCAGTAAGATTGGCAGCCATTATAAAGTCAAACAACAAGAAGTGCTGGCAAGGATGTGGGAAAAGAGGTACACTTGTACATTGCTGGTGGGACTGCAAATTGGTGCAGCCAATTGGGAAAGCAGTATGGAGATTTCTTGGAAAGCTGGGAATGGAAGCACCATTTGACCCAGCTATTCCCCTTCTTGGTCTATTCACTAAAGACCTAAAAAGAGCATGCTACAGGGACACTGCTACATCGATGTTCATAGCAGCACAATTCACAACAGCAAGACTGTGGAACCAACTTAGATGCCCTTCAATAGAATAATGGATAAAAAAAATGTGGCATTAACACACAATGGATTATTACTCTGCATTGAAAAATGAAAAAATCACAGAATTTGCAGGAAAATGGATGGCATTAGACTGGATTATGCTAAGTGAAGCTACACAATTCCTGTAAAACAAATGCCAAATGTCATCTTTGATATAAGGAGAGTAACAAAGAACAGATAGGGACAAAGAGCATGACAAGATGATTAACATTAAACAGGGATGAGAGGTGGAAGGGAGGGAGAAGGGAAATTGCATGGAATTGGAAGGAGACACTCTGGGTTATACAAAATTACAAACAAGAGGAATTGAGGGGAAAGGGAAAAATAATACAAGGGGGAGAAATTTATTACAGTAGAGGGAGTAGAGAGAGAAGTGGGGAGGGGCAGGGAGGCTAGGGGGGATAGTAGAGGATAGGAAAGTCAGCAGAATACAACAGACACTAGTATGGCAATATGTGAATCAATGGATGTGTAACTGATGTGATTCTGCAATCTGTATACAGGGTAAAAATGGGAGTTCATAACCCACTTGAATCAAAGTGTGAAATATGATATATCAAGAACTATGTAATGTTTTGAACAACCATAAATAAAAATAAAAAAAAAACTATCTTTGGTGCATAATGCACACAATTCTAATATTTCTACAGTAACTGACCCAGTTTAACATCAATGCAAGTAGATTCCTATTGGACATGATGTGTATTTTGACATTCACTTTTATTCAACACTGATACATTACTATTTCAACAGTTTATGCACATAACAGGATATATATTTCATTCACAATTTAGAAAATTTATAGGCATTTGTTTCACTTTCAATCACTTCCTGCTTCAGAACACATGGATTCCTCCATATTTCTTGACTGGTCTTTTCATGAGACTTTTTTCCAAACATATTATTTTCGATTTCCATAATCACTTTTGAAACAAAACTCACACACACTTCATGATAAACAATAACCCTAAGATTACCATTAGATATATAACTGGTTGGAGTGAATGATTGTATGTCAATATATGATTTCCTATATATTTTCAGATATCAATTCAATCCATTATTTAAAGTGGAACCAGTTATAATATTTATTCACAGTATGGTCTATTCATGCATTATCTCTATATTCATAGACACAGGGTACACCACTTTGTACCCCCAATACTAATTTATATGTCTTCAAATATTGCTCCCAGTAATCGTGGAAGAAATACTCATGTCATATGATCTACATATACATTTGATCACAATATTTTTCTGGGCACAAAATGCAAAAATCACACTTATGATTGTACCAAATACTAAATGGAAAGTGAACATGGATTACTAAAACGATAAATGTCCTGGTTGCCTAATGCTTTCAAATGTCATTCCTATTGGTGACGACATATTTGTTTCTTCCTAATATTATGTATTCAATCTCAACCCTATTGAAAATGTCTAATCCTATCACTCACTGTATAATTGCCTAATTTCGTAAGGTCTGTATTGATATTTTCCTTTCTACATATTTTCCCCAGTTAATCATTGTGAATGACTCTTCACATGTGCTGAAATTTACATTCACTCTATAACCAAAACACTATTGCTACAGAACTTTTGCTCCATGTCCTATACTCACTCTATTTCCTAAACCTACTGACTACCTTCCTAATCCCACCGACTATCTCAATTTGAGTGGATGTTCTCTTCTAAAATCAATCTTCCAAGGTGTAAGGTCCTATGCCATTGATTATCGATTTATCTGAGACATCTGTGCAGAACGTAATTATAAGCTAAGTATCCCAATCAAGGGCCTAATGCCCTTCTGGGCTTCAAATCTTACCTAGATTTCTGTTTCCATACTTATATTTCACCTCTATAATCTTATAAATATCGCAGGTTCCCAATACTATTAATCATCCTTCGCAATGATTCGTAACCCAAATCAAACATGTTATTAACCCTAACCATACACTCTTCCCTCAATCTAACTTTGCAGAAGAGCAGGGACAGAGTTCGTCTTACAATACAGGAATGTAGGGTATCTTCCTCCTGCTGAGAACCTCAAATGTCCATGCAAATTTAATCCCTGGAGAAGATGTAGGCATCTATGAAGGACCTGAGAGAGCAAATGTCATCTTCCATCGCAAACAACCTTTCCAGGATGAAGGGTTGTGTCTGAATAAGCCTCTCTCTTGTTAATGTACACAAGATAGACCAAACCAGGCATGTGTGGAGAGCTGTTCCTGGGTGCCTATGGTTGATATACCATTCTAACTTGTAAAAGTGTCACAGGAAGTAAGGGCAGCCTCCATCTCATAGGACAAAGTGGTTGCCAAGACAATGACCTCAAAAAATTCCTGAAGGAAGTAATCTCACCTCACTTCCTTGGTGATGGAACTCTCTGAACTTGGAATCCGGGAATCCAGGCACCCAGAGCCAGTCTCAGTCCCAGTCCCAGTGGTCTTATTTTTTGGATTTACCAAGGACAGAGTCAGTCTTTCTTGGTACCTACTGAGGTGAGGATGAACAAATGTCAGGAAAGCTCTGAAGAGGGGCCTTTCCTGAGACAGCAGGTAGTGGCTCACCGCTGGCTAGTGACAACTTCACAGATTTGGCCAACGAGACCATATCTGACACAGGACAGGCGATTTCATCAGAACATAGTTTGGCCCACCAGTCAGAAGACACTCCCAATAGTCACAGACCTACTTGGGGAAGGAGCTTCCTTTGTGTGTGTGGGTGTGGGTTTGAGATTTTGTCTCATGTTCTGAGAATAGGTAGGAAAGGCGGTTTGTTTGGTTTGGAGTGAACTGTTTCTGGTAAGTCGTTTGACAAGGCCATTGTTTCTTTGTCTGTGTATCCCACTGTGTCCGTGGTTTTAGATATTAGAAAAGAGAATGAATCATTGGATGTGTCCTGTCTAGACTCAACTTGCCCAATTTATGAATGGACTGCGGCTTGACTTATGGGTGGACAACTCCAACAATCTTCCTAAGTTCCTCTTTTCTTCCTGAATTCTGGCCACTCTCCAGAATAGGCTCATGGTTTTTTGTCGAAAATATGTACCACCTCCAAGCTCTGTGACATGGCCATGTACTGGATAGCTGAAAGAAATGGGAGCATCTCAGAAAACTCAGATATTAGTTTGACCAGGAAATTCTAAGTGAAGAAACCCTGCTTTGGGCCTTTTGCTCACCAATTGTTCTGATGCCCTGAATGTCAGGAAGGTCTTTGCCTCAGGCCACACCATTGTAGAGCCTAAAGAAACAGTTTTCAAATGGAAATGAAAGGGCATCACCTGTGGCTCTTTGTTTAATTGCTTTGGAAAGGGATGTGTCTGAATCAGCCTTTTGGCCCTGTGTGAGACTGTGACTTAGATTCTCAGCACCTGATGGATCTAAAGAAGGATCCCATGTGTGCATCCAAAACCAAAATAGACAAAAGAGCAGTCAGTGTGGATGAATTCTCTCGCATTCCTCTGTAAGGTTCCTGTCATCCATCATGTGAGAATAGTGATAATTTGGTTCAAATGTGTTCCTCAAAACCCTGCAGAGGCTAGCCCATAAGTGCTTGGTTTTTCTCAAGACTCCAATTCACATAAAGAATCTAAAACACACAGTCAGTAGGCCTCAAATTGGAGAAGCAGTGCCATATTAATGGCAGGCCTATTTGATCACTCTTGGTTCACTGGAAGGATGTCCTGGCCACCCTTATTTTAGGCAAATGAGGGGCAAGGGAGGTTATATTGGATACTGTCTTGGGCTGCACCCCTCATGGAAACCTCCAGCCAGAGATTATGATGATTGTGTAAATGGAAGAAGATGAGTGCCATGTGGAAGTGTTTTGGATTTAATTGTGGATATTTGTGTGACACTTGGAAGACATAACAAGGTCTACCTGGGCTTGAACTCCGGTGTGATTCCCCTTATAGACTGAGTTCAGGAACTGATCTCAGAGAAGTATTGCCATGTATTGTGTTGTGATTTAAGAGGCGATGTATGAGAGTCACCCTTGGAAACTGAGATCTAGCCCCAGAGTGGCTTTCCACAGAGCACTGGGAATTTCAGCCAAGATAACACATGATTTCATTCGAAAGACTTGGCAGCCATAGTTGAGAGTGAAAACACACATGGACCTCATATTGTAGACCTTAATGGGCCTGGCTTAATGTGACCTTTTGGCCATTCTTTGGGAAGCCTTGCCTGTGAGGGTTCTCCAGAGCTTTCATTGAAATAATCTTGCTCACCATTTACTGGTTCCTGAATGAATTGAAACCCACAGTGCCTCCAACTTCATCCTTGAAAAATGTCTAAATAAATACCATGAAATTTTTGAAATTCCCATGACCAGGTGGCACTGGAGAATCTTTGGATGTCCTGTTGCTGATCATGGATGTACCAGACAGTGCCTTGCTTGACTGGGTTTTATGAAAATTGTGTAGAACAGAGGTGCCAGAAAGTTGCAGCCTGCTGAGAAGTGGGCCTAGAGCTGTGGTGGGCAGGAGTGTGATAAAACATCTGTGTTGGAGCTATGTGGATCTTCCATTGACTTCCAAATGGCTTGTGGATTACATGAAGCAGCCAGCAGACCCTTGTAATTAAAGGCATCTTGTTATATGGAGAGGATTCAGGGCAATGTTCAGAATCAGGTTGCTATGGACAAGGATGCAATGTGGCAAGCTTTGAGGGATAGAAGCGTGGTTGGTGCGTTCTTCTGCAGACTCTGAACCACCACACATGACAGAACTCCCTCCAGCACTGTGTCTCAGTTGAACTCCTTGAATTTCATGAAGCAAATACCAAACTCCCAGTTCAGCAGCAAAAAACCCACAAAAAGTGGAGGAGGACCAAATGGCTTCACAATCCAACGGGGAGACACTTAGCCCCCAGAGGCCACAGTTTACCTAAAAAGAAGAAAATCAACACTGCTACCTCATGTTCATTGGAAAATAAGATACCATGTCCTCCACGTCACATAGAGGCAGACCCAGCTTTGATGGTCTCACTACCAAGGAAGCCAATTCTCCTGACAACAACATATTTTTCACGTTCCCAAACTCAGAGGTAGTTGCTCTAAAAGTTTTTAGGCCAGCAGAGCTCCATGTTTGTGGAGTGTTTACCCTGTCCCTTACTTTTGGAAACTCCTCTACAACCTCCAAGGTTGTGAACTCCTGAGCATTTTCCATTCCAGATATGTATTCACTGATTTTCTATCTATTCTCCTCTAACTGTGTCTTACTTGGGGTGAAGGTAATTTCAAGGCATTCTTCTGGATGAGAGTGGGAGGATATTTGTGTAGCATATATTTGCATACAAATTGGATTCAATTTCCAATTTTCCTTTTGAAATACTGAATCCCTGACACTAACCCATACATACTAGAGTCAGACAACTCATCCTAATATGATAGAGAAAAATAACACAAACCTATAGAAATACAAGCAGTTCATTGGAGGCATGTTGTATAGTTGGACTTGCATTTTGCATTATACAAGGTAGGAGTTATAAATCTAGTCAATGTTTAATAGAAAAAGATCTCCATGTGTTTTTAAAGTTAACAAATATGAGAATTCATGTTTCCGTTTCTCTTTAGCCTATTCACACTTGTATATTTATATGCATATATAGAATCCTACCAGGTATCACACGTACATCTTTGTGAGGTGGCTGACTTGGCAGATACAAATTGTGAGAAGAGATCACTCCTCCTAAATGCTGTTGGAACTAAAAATTCAACCTATAGGGAGCGTCCTAGTAGAACAACATTATACGTAATCTCATGTTCAGTAAAATAAATATTTTTGCATCTGTGGATGATATATATTTACTGATGAATTTCGATTGGCATTTATATTGCTACTTTTTAATGTCTGTGAGTGTTTTGTGTGTGCGTTTGTGTGTGTGTGTGTGTACACTCTCCAGATTTTTCAAAATATGAAATATATGTGTCAAATATACACTCTCTAAATTCATTTATGTTCATGTATGTGGATTTTTAATAAACTTTTCACAAGATTATTCTTGTGAAAAGTTGATTAAAAATATTCAGAAATATTCATCCACCTGAAATACATATTTGTTTCCTAGTACTGAAAACTAACTTCAGGGAATGATGAATACAAATCCTAATTATTCTACAGTAACTGACCCAGTCTAACATCAATGCAAGTAGATTCCAATGGGACATGATATGTAATTCTTTATTCATTTGTATTCGACACTTTTACATTATTATTTCTTCAGTTTTTGCACATCATAGGATATACATTTCATCCACAAGTTCACAAATTTGTAGGCATTTGTTTCAAATTTAATCACTTTTTGCTTCAGAACACATGTATTGTCAAGGTTTCTTTACTGGTATTTTCATGAGTCTTCTTTCCAAACACATTATTTCCATAGTCACTTTTGAAGCAAAACTCACACACTCTTCATGATAAACCAAAACACGAATATTACCATTAGATGTATAACTGCTTGGAATGAATGATTGTATATCAATATACGATTTCCTGTGATTTTTCAGATATTAGATCAATTCATTTTTTAAAGTTGAAAAAAGTTATATTATTCATTCACATTACGGTCTATTCATTCTTTATCTCTATATTCATAGACACAGGGTACACCTCTTTGTACCCCCGATTCTAATTTTACATCTTCAATATATTGCTTGCAGAAATGTTGGAAGACATACTCATGTCACCTGATGTACATATACATTTTATCAAAGTAATATTCTGGACAAAAAAATGTAAAGGTCACATTTATGATTGTACCAAAGCCTAAATGTAAAGTGTACATGAATTACTAAAAACATCCATGTCCAGGTTGCCTAATGCTGTCAATTGTCAATCCTATTGGTGACTACATATTTGTTTCTTCCTAATTTATATATTCAAACTCAACCCTGTTGGAAATGTCTAATCCTATCACTCACTTTATACTTTGCCTGATTTCATAATGTTTCTATTGATATCTGCTTTTCAACAAATTTTCCCAAGTTGATCCTAGTGACTGGCACTTCATATGTGCTGACATTTACATTCACTCTATAATCGAAACCCTATTGCTAAAGAACTTTTGGTCCAAATCCTATACTCACTCTTCTTTCTAAACATACCGACTATCTTCCTAATCCTACCGACTATCCCTTTTTGACTGGATGTTCTCTTCTACATTCAATAAAATGTCCTATGCCATTGTATATCGAATTATCTGAGACAATTTTGCAGAGCATAATTCAAAGCTAAGTATCCCAATCAAGGGCCCAATGTCCTTCTGGGCTTCAAATCATACCTAGATTTCTGTTTTCATACTTATATTTCACCTCTATATTCTTGTAAATATCGCAGGTTCCCAATAGCATTATTCATCGCACAGAATGATTCGTAACCCAAATCAAACCTGTTATTAACCCTAAACATACTCTGTTACCTCAATCTCATTTTACAGAAGAGCAGGGACAGAGTGGTTTTTACAATACAGGAAACTTGGGGACCTTCCACCTGCTGAGAACTTCAAAGGTCCATGCAGAAATGATACCTGGAGAAGTTGTAGGCAGGTATGAAGGACCTGAGAGAGCAAAAGTCATCTTCCAATGCAAACAACCTGGTCAGGATGAAGGGATATGTATGAATCAGCCTCTCTCTTCTTATTGTAGAGAAGATGGACCAAACCAGGCCTGTGTGGAGAGCTGTTCTTGGGTGCCAATGGTTGATATACCATACTACCTTGTGAAAGTGTCACAGGAAGTAGGGGAAGGCTCCATCTCATGGGACCTTTGGAAGCAACTGTTAGGACAAAGTCATTGCCAAGGCAGTGACCTCATTCAGTTCCAAAGAAAGTGACATACCTCATTTCCTTGGTGATGGAACTGTCTGAACTTGGTATCCAAAAAGCCAGGCACCAAGAGGCAGTCCCAGTCCCAGTCCCAGTGGGCTCACTTGTTTGGATTTACCAAGGACAGAGTCAGTTTTCTTGGTACCTAATGATGTGAGGATGGCCAAATGCCAGGAAAGCTCTGAAGATGGACCTTTCCTGAGAAAGCAGATAGTGGTTCACCACTGGCTCCTGACAACTGCACAGAGTTGGCCAAGGAAACCAGATCTGAGAGAAGACAGACCATTTCAGGGGAACATAGTATGGCCCACCAGTCAGAGGACACTCTGGATAGTCACAGACCTACTTGGGTGAAGGAGGTGCCTTTGTGGGAGTGTGTGTGGGTTTATTGTTTTGTCTCATGTTCTGAGAATAGATGGGAAAGGCGGTTTGGTTTGGAGTGGACAGTTTCTAGTAAGTTGTTTCACAAGGTGAGTGTTTCTATGTCTGTGTATCCCACTGTGTCCATTGTTGTAGACATTGGAAAAGAGAATGCATTAATGGATGTGTCCTGTCAAGTGTAAATCTTCCCATATTTCAACCTGCCCAATATATGAATGGAGTGCAGCTTGTCTTGTCGATGTGCAACACCTGCTATCTTTCTAAGTTGCTGTTTTCTTCCTGAATTCTGGCCACTCTCTAGAATAGGCTCATGGATTTGTGTTCAAAATATGTACCACCTCCAACTCTGTGACATGGCCATGTACTGGATAGCTGAAGAGAATTGCGAGCATCTCAGAAAACTCAGATATCAGTGTGACCAGGAAAGTCTCAGTGGAGAAACCCTGCTTTGGGCCTTTTGCTTACTTATTGTTGTTTTTCACTGAATGTCAGGAAGTTCTTTGCCTCAATCCACCCCTTTGTGAAGCCTGAAGTAAACAGTTTTCAAATGGAAATGAATGGCATCACCTGTGGCTCTTTGCTTAATTGTTTTGGGAAGGGATGTGTCTGAATTAGTCTCTTGGCCATGTGTGTGGCTTTGAGTTAGATTCTCGGCACCTGATGCATCTAAAGAATGATCCCGTGTGTGCATCCAAAACCATAATGGCAAAAAAATCATTCATTATGGATGAAGTCTCTTGCCTTCCTCTGTTAGGTTCCTGAACTCCATCAAGTGAGAATAGGGATTCTTTGGGTCAAATGAGTTCTTCAATTCCCTGCAGAGGTGCTTGGGTTTTCGAGTAACTCCAAATCACATAAGAAATTGATACCTGAAATCAGTAGGCCTCAAATTGTAGAAACACAGAAGTATTAACGGCAGGCTTATTTGATCACTCCTGGTTCACAGAAACGGTGTCCAGGCCACCCTGACTTTAGGCAAATGACGAAAAAGCGAGCTGATTTTGGACACTGTCTTGGCTTTTCTCATGACTCCAATTCACATAAAAAATCTACACCCCACAGTCAGAGAGCCTCAAATTGGATAAGCGGAGCAGTATTAAGGGCAGGCCTATTTGATCACTCCAGGTTCACAGGAAGGGTGCCCAGGCCACGCTGAAGTTAGGCAAAAGAGGTGCAAGAAGCTTATTTTGGACATTTTCTTGGGCTGCACAACTCATGGAAAACTCCAAGAAGAGGTTATGATTAGTGTCTATATCGAAGAAGAATAGGGCCATGAGGGAGTATTCTGGTTTTAATTGTTTTCATTTGAGTAGCGGTTGGAAGAGTTGTCTGGGTCCACCTGGACTTGAACTCTGGTGTGATTCTCCTTATAGACTGAGTTCTGGAACTGACCTGAGAGAAGTATTGCCATGAATTGTGTTGGGATTTTAGGAGGCCAGGCATGAAGTTGCCATTGGAACCTGAGATCTAGGCACAGGTTGGCTTTCCACAGAACACTGCGAATCTCAGCCAGGATATTACATGATTTTATTCTGAAAGACTTGGCATGCATTATAGAGATTCAAAACCCACATGGACCTCGCTTTATAGACCTCAATTGGCCTCGCTTCATGTGACTTTTTGGCCACTCATTGGGTAGCCTTGCTTGTGAGAGTACTCCAGAGCTTTGCCTGAAATTAGTTTCCTAACCCTTTAAGGGTTCCTGAATGAATTGAAACCCACAGTGCCTCCAACTTCATCCATGAAAAATTGCTAGATAATTACCATGAAATTTTTAAAATTCCCATGACCAGATGTCACTGGAGAACCTTTGATGTCCTGTTGATGATCATGAATATACCAGACAGGGCCTTGATTGACTGGGTTTCATGAAAATGGTGTAGAACAGAGATGCTAGTAAGTAGGAGCCTGGTGAGTAGTGGGCCTAGAGAAGTGTTATGCAAGTGAGTGATAAAACATCTGTGGTGGGGCCATGTGGATCTTCCATTGGCTTCCAAATGGCTTGAGACTGACATGGTGCAGCCATCAGACCCATATACGTAAAGGCATATTTTTATATGGAGAGGTTTTAGGGCAATGTTCAGAATCATGTTGCTATTGTCAAGGGGGCAAGCTACGTGGGATAGAACCCTGGTTGGTGCATTCTCCTGGAGACCATGCCCACCACAGCTGACAGAACTCCCTTCAGCACTGTCTCCCATTTGAACTCATTGTATTTCATGAAGCAAATACCAAACTCCCAGTGCAGCAGCAAAAAACACGACGATAATTGGAGGATGACCAAGTTGTGTCACAGTCCACACGGGGAGACACTTAGCCCTCAGTGGCCACAGTTTACCTACAAAGAGAGAATTCAGCACTGCTGCCTCATTTTTATTGGAAAATAAATAACCATGTCCTCCAGGTCACATAGAAGCAGATCGAGCTTTGATTGTCTCACTACAAATAAAGCTAAAGCTAATGAAAACAACATATATTTTAAGTGCCCAACCTCAAAGGCAGGTTCTCAAAAAGTCTTTAGGCCAGCAGAGCTCCATGTTTGTGGAGTGTTTACCCTGTCCCTTACTTTTGGAAACTCCTCTACCACCTCCAAAGATGTGAAATCTGGAGCATTTTCCATTCCTGATAGGTATTCACAGATTTTCTAACTCTTCTCCTCTAATTGTGTCTTACTTGGGGCGAAGGTAATGTCAAGGCATTGTTCTGGAGGAGAGTGGGAAGAATTTTCTGTAGCATATATTTGCATACACATTGGATTCAGTTTTTTATTTTCCATTCAAAATACTGAATCCCTGACTCTAACCCATACCCGACCAGACTCTGACTACTAATTCTAATATGATGGAGAAAACTAACCCAAACAGAATAGAAATACAAGCAGTTCAGAGTAGGCCTGGTGTATTGTTGGACTTGCCTTTTGCATGATACAGAGTTGGAGTTATGAATCTAGTCGATTTGTTGTTGAAATAGTTGTCCATGTATTTTTAAGGTTAACAAATATGTGAATTCCTGTCTCCCTTTCTCTGTATTCTTATATGCACATATAGATTCCTACCTGGTACCACACGTACATTTTTGTGAGGTGGCTGACTTGGCAGATACAAATTGTTAGAAGAGATCACTCCTACTAAACTTGTTGGAATTGGATATTCAACCTATGGGTGAGCTTGCTAGTTGAAGAGCATTATACATAAATCCATGTTCAGTAAAATTAATATTTTTAGATCTCTGGATGATGCATATTTTATAATGAATTTTGATTGACATATATATTGCTACTTTTTTGTCTGTGTGTGTGTTTTGTATATATATATATATATATATATATATATATATATATATATATACACTCTCCAGATTTTTCAAAATATGAAATATATGTGTCTTATATACACTACCTAAATTCATTCATGTTTATGTATGTGGATTTATAATCAACTATTCACAAGATTATTCTGAGAAATATTCATCCACCTGAAATTTGCCTAATGATCTCAAATGTCAATCCTATTTGTGACTACATATTTGTTTCTTCCTAAGATTATATATGTAAACTCAACCCTGTTCAAAATATCTAATCCTATCACTCACTTTATACTTTGCCTGTTTTCGTAATGTCTCTATTGATATCTGCTTTCCTACATATTTTCCCCAGTTCATCATTGTGACTGACTCTTCACCTGTGCTGACATTTACATTCACTCTCTAATCGAAACCCTATTGCTAAAGAACTTTTTTTCCAATTCCTATACTCACCCTTATTCCTAAAAGTACTGACTATCTTCCTAATGCTATAGACTATCCCTTTTTGACTGGATGTTCTCTTCTACATTCAATCATCCAAGTAAATGTGGGGCGAGCTTCAGAGGAGGAGACAACCAACAGACTATCTCATGCAACATCAAAGGGTTTTTTTGGTGTCCAGCATGCTGGGGCTCAGAGATCACTTGAATCGAGCAGATAGCCCTGAGAATAGCTTAAGTAGAGCTTATATACTTTCCCTGGAGAGGGCAGGGAGGGAATTTTATTGATGGGTCAGGGCGAGTGGGTGGTTTGCGTGCAACTGGGTGAGGGAGTACATTCTGCAGTTGCGCAGTTGGGGACAGAACATTCTGGGAACAAGATTTGCAAGCATTTCTCAAGATTTCAACAGTGTTTTGTTAAGCATACAGAAAAATAAGAAGTGACAAGTACCTATTTTATTAACCTTTAATTCCCCACTTCTTCTTCTGGCTACTTTTAATCATAAAATTGATCATTGGAGGGTGTCACATTCTATGTCTGCTAGTGGGGTATTACCATAAGTTTAACTCGTCCAATTTGAGCCTGGAGAAAAGAAATTACACGGTTGAGCAAACAGGGTTTTATAGTTAGCAATAATATGAGGATTATTATTGGACCTGCCAGGTTGATAAAAACGTAGTTAACCAGGAGGAGTGTGTGAACCAAGACTCAAGCCACCCTTTTTGGGCCTCTCTCTCTTGTTGATGCTCTCCAAGTTGTCTTTTAAATTTACTCATAGATTTTATTACAACTCCAGTATGGTCAGCAAAAAAACAACATTCTTTCCTCAATGCATCACAAAGGCCCCCTTCTCTAATAAAGAGGAGGTCCAACCCTCAACTGTTCTGTAAAACAACTTCAGAGAGAGAGGTTAAAGATTCATGCAAAGTTCTGATGGGGGTTTCTAATATCTTAGTTTTGCTCTATTGCTGCTTCTAATTGGGTCATTTGTTGTGTCCCATGGACAATGGCAGTGGCTCCTGTGCCCACCCGTGCAGCAACTCCTATTCATAATAGGATGGCTAAAGTGAGCGATACATGTTCCCAGTGGAACCGGTTGTATGCCCCCCCCATTTGATCTTCAAACGAACCTGCATCATGATAGAGCACTCTGGGAAACATCTGCACCATTTCAAAATTAATCCCATCTGTTGACCATTTCATGAAAACATAAACAATGTTTAAGTATATAGAATTATGCTGTTGTAGGGACAGACAAGGCAAGGCACCTAAGATAGCACTGAAGACAGGGAAACAGTCCTATTTTGTTGCAACCGGATTCAGAGGGCATTGCTTCTGTTGTAATCAATTAATCCCCTGAAACTCAAGTTTAGGTAGTTTCAGAATTTTGTACCCAGCATATAAGGATGGGGCTCAGAAGTTTACAGTCTGCAGAAGTTCAAAAAAGCAGTATATGTTTCTGATTTTTCCTCTGTTCTGGGCAAGTTAAATTTTCAAGGACACCTGGGAGGAGGAGAGCTTTTTATTCCCTTTCTTATTTTCCCCCTGCCAGCTGTTACAACGGAGCCCAGTTGGTAATTTCTTTATCTTAGAAATGTAGCCATTTCTGTGAAGCCCCAGCTGAAGGCCAGAGGCCTTGTTCACATATTTTGTGAAAAACAAGTTAGGGGTTGTCTAGCTTAGAAGTACTGAGTTTTTTAGCCAGTGGCCAAGTAGAACAGGGCAATACAAAAAGAGAAAGTTTATCTACATTGAACTCTTTATAGAAACTCTATGCTGAAAGTTCTAAATTCAGCCATGGTGAAGACTTCTGGAGAAGGACATTTAAGACTTTTCTGTGGGCCTGGTACAGAGGGGGAATACGGGGAAGGTGGGGCTGAGAGAAGCTCTGAGGATCTGAGAATGAGGAAAAAGAGAGATGTAAAAGAATAATTGGAAAGGGGTTTGGGAATTTCCTAGCAACAAAACTTCAGCAGTAGAACAGGTAGAGCAGAGCAGAAAACGGGAGTGAGTATCCCAAAATTCTGTGAGGGACTTTAAATTTTAGTAACCTGTTTTCAGTGATGACAAAGCAACTTTAATGGCCATTTATATTACATCTTGGATAAGGGTCTGAGAGCTCTCCTCAGCTCGTTTGAGCTTTGGGTTAGCTGGAAAGAGGACCTGGTGGGACCCGGTGAGGGCACTGACAGGAGAAGAGAGGAATGAGTCGGTGGAGGGGTACCTCAGTACCTGCTACCTCACTAGTGGGCAATGGTCTGAGAACTGGTGGAGGTTTGGGTTTCTGATCTAGTAATTGGAGGGGAGAAATCAGGTTGCTGAGGTGGGAGTGACAGCAGAGAGTCTGGAGCAGAAGGCTGAGGATAAAAATCTATTGGAGAATCATAGTTCAGGATGTGAGTGAAGGAGGGAAAAGGCTTCCACATAGGGGAATCTCCTTTCACCCTTTTGAGCACTTGCAGAAGTTAAAAAGGTCACGCAAAATTTGAGGATCTAGAGACCCCTCTGGGGGCCATCCTTTTTCTGTTTTCTACTTGGTAATATGGCCAATGCTGTGTACTGAATTTGATGAAGTATTGGGGTTCCATCAGGCAGCCCCTGTATGATCACATCTCCATGAAATACAGAAGAAGTCGGCTTTTCCCCCACACAGCCGTTACTGTTTGTGGCTTTGATAGTTTGCCGGGCAAACATAGTAATCTAGGCTAGCCAACCGCATCTGGCTCGCGTGTCCCTACATCCATAAAGTTTGTTTCCATTATCTATGGTACGGAAGGGATTTAATGGTATTTTAGTGGGATTTTCTTCATCAGGGATATCCCAATAAAAAAGACCTATGGCCAGCTGACAAATGTCTGGGTGGAGAGATGGCCACCAGGTCCCTAAGGGGGCTGTATGCGAGATAGATTATACTCTTTTCCAGTAGGATTTGTGATCAGCCATCGCTGCTTAACAGGCTGATGAGGGTTAGGACTACTTGTGGCCAAGGGGAGAGTATATAACCTTATCCACATGGCGAATACACAATTTGAAACTGTTACCAGTCTTTTCCAGTTTCCAGAAAGATTCTGGACAAGGAGCAGGCTTGAGATGAGAGGCATGGATCCAGGAAGTGATTCTGTATACCTTTACCACTGTAGGTGTTATAAGTAACACCTGGTATGGTCCTTTTCAGCAGGGTTCCAGGGATGACACCTGATGTCATCTTACATACATGAAGTCTCTTATTTGATATGGATGTGGAATCCCCTGGTACACAGTTTGGTAGGCAGTGGCCAGCTATTTTCACAGGTATCACTGAGTTCTTTCAAGAGCTTTAAGTCTGTCAACCAAGAGGGTGTGAAATGGATCCTTAGGTCTTACAGTTGGGCTTAGGACCCTTACTGGACGAGGGCCACCATAGAGAATTTCTCAGGGGGTAAGGCTACTCAAAGAAACAGAAGGATTTTTTCTTGCATGAAACATTGCATAAGTCAGGAGCATAGTCCAATCTTTTATGCTGGTCTCTAAGCTTAATTTCGTTAAGGTCTCTTTAATTGTTCTATTCATTCTTTCTACTTGTCCTGAACTCTGGGGTCTATAAGCACAATATAACTTCCAATTAATCCCCAGGTTCCTGGCTAACCCCTGACTTACCTGGGCCATGAACATCGGTCCATTATCAGATCCTATTACCGGCTTAGCTTCCTCCAATGGTAGAGAGGCTTAGTCAGAAGCAGGGGAATCACTTAGAGTGTGTTGTGTGTTAGGGGACGAGGGCAGTGGATAAGGAGGGGAAGAAGAGTCCAGTAGAGTCAAATCTTGTGACTCAGGGAGAACAGAGGGTGGAGGAGGTGGAAGAGGTGAGGGTTTGAGAGATCATGGGGGAAGGAGTATGAGCAGAGGCATGGGCAAGGAAAGGCTTCACCCATGGTGGAGGAGATTTGCAGAGGTTGGCAAAGTTAAGATATATGGCTGTTGATCAGGATGGCTATGTGGCCCTTGCTGAAAGACAATATCTCTGACTTTTTAAATTAGTGGGAAGTAAAAAGATATTTCTAGGGGCCATACGACTCCAAAATGGGCCATTCTGAGGCACAGAGAGTCTGCCAGGTCTAGCGTTTTACTAAAAAAAGAAAGATACTGAGCCCTTAAGCAGACTTTGGTTCAGTGATCAAGGGTCAGGGACAGAGGCATTGAAGTGCTCTGTCCCATAATGATAGGTACACAAACAGTAAAAGCAAAGTCACATGACACAGATAAGACAAGACCATGAAGACAGGCAATGGACGTCCAACACTGAGACCAGGAATGCGTAGCCGGCAAAACCCGATAGGATGGCAATACCTAATCTAAAACAAAATATCACTGAGTCGATGAAGCAATTGTTCCTTGATTCTCCGAGTCCTTAGCGGGGTCCCCCATGGAGGTGCCCTATGTCTCTGTGACACGTCTCTCAGCCACCGTCGGAGAGACCCCAGGCTCTTCATCGCCAGCAATTTTGCCAAGCCCTAACATGACACCTGAAACCAGAAAGAGGCGCCTTACTTGCTCCGAGAGGAGCCCGTTGGGAGTCTCTCATCCGCCACTGCCAGAACTCGGTGGAACCTCAATATGTAAAGGTCAGGCGAGTGTCGGAGGAAGAGACTACCAAGAGACTGTCTCATGCAACAGCAAAGGGTTTTTTTTGGGTCCAGCTTGCTGGGGCTCACAGCTAACTTAAATAGATCAGAGAGCTCTGAGAACAGCTTATGCAGAGCTTACATACATTTCTTGGAGAGGGAAGGGAGGGAAGTTTACTGATGTGTAAGGGTGAGTGGGCGGTTCGCGTGACACCGAGTGAGGCTGTACATTCTGCAGTTTGGCAGTTGGGAACAGTACATTCTAGAACAAGATTAGCAAACATTTCTCAAGATTTCAACAGTGTTTTGTTAAGCATACAGAAAAACAGTAAATTACAAGTACCTATTTTATTAACCTTTCACTACCGACTATCCCTTTTTGACTGGATGTTCCTTCTACATTAATTCATGCAAGGTACAAGGACCTATGCCATTGTATATCGATTTATCTGAGACATCTCTGCAGAACGTAATTCAATGCTGTGTATCCCAATCAAGGGCCCAATGCCCTTCTGGCCTTCAAATCATACTTAGATTTCTTTTTTCATACATATATTACACCTATATATTCTTATACACATAGCAAGTTCCCAATACCATTATTCATCCAGCACAATGATTTCTAACCCAAATCAAACATGTTTTTAACCATAATCATACACTGTTCCTTCAATCTAACTTTATAGAAGAGCAGGGAAAGAGTTGATTTTACAATAAAGAAATGTAGGGAAACTTCCACCTGCTGAGAACCTCAAAGGCCCATGCAGAAATGATCCCTGGAGAAGATGTAGGCAGCTATGAAGGACCTGACAGAGCAAAAGTCATCTTCCATGGCAAACAACCCGGTCAGGATAAAAGGTTGTGTCTGAATCAGATTCTCTTCTTAATGTAGAGAACATGGACCAAAACAGGCCTGTGTGGAGATCTATTCCTGGGTGCCTATGGTTGATATACCATTCTAACTTGTGAAAGTGTCACAGGAAGTAGGGGCAGCCTCAATCTCATGGGACCCTTGGAAGCAACAGTTAAGACAAAGTGGTTGCCAAGACAGGGACCTCATTCAGTTCAGGAAGGAAATGACCTCACCTCACTTCCTTGGTGATGGAACTTTCTGAACTTTGGATCCAGGAAGCCAGGCACACAGAGCCAGTCCCAGTCCCCATCCCTGTGGTCTCACTTATTTGAATTTACCAAGGACAGTCAGTCTTTCTTGGTACCTTCAGACGTGAGAAGAACAAATGCCAGGAAAGCTCGGAAGCGTTGCTTTTCTTGAGAAAGCAGTTAGTGGCTCACCGTTGGCTCCTGAGAAGTTCACAGAGTTTGCCAAGGAGACCAGATCTGAGACAGGACAGGCTATTTTGGGGGAACATATTATGGCCTACAAGTCAGAGGACACTCCGGATAGTCAAAGACCTACTTGGGGGAAGAAGGTGCCTTTGTGGGTGTGGTTGTGGGTTTGTGGTTTTGTCTCATTTTCTGAGAATAGGTAGGAAAGTCAGTTTGTTTCATTGGAAGTGGACTGTTTCTAGTAAGTCGTTTAACATGGCGAGTGTTTCTCTGTCTGTGTATCTCACTGTGTCCGTGGTTGTAGACATTAGAAAAGAGAATTCATGAATGGATGTGTCTTGTCGAGTAGAAAGCTTCTCAGCATTCATATTGCCCCATTTATGAATGGACTGTAGCTTGCCTTATTGATGTGCAACACCTGCTATCTTCCTAAGTTCCTGTTTTCTTCCTGAATTCCGGCCAATCTCAAGAATAGGCCTATGGTTTTGTGTCCAAGATCTTTACCACCTCAAAGCTCTGTGACATAACAATGTACTGGATAGCTGTAGGGAATGGGGAGCATCTCAGAAAACTCAGATATCAGTGTGACCAGGAAAGTCTCAGTGGAGAAACCCTGCTTTGGGCCTTTTGCTTACCAATTGTTCTGTTGCCCTGAATGTCAGGAAGGTCTTTGCCTCTGGCCACCCCTTTTTGAAGCCTGAAGAAAACAGTTTTCAAAGGGAAATGATTGGGCATACCTGTGGCTCTTTTCTTAAGTGCTTTGAAAAGGGATGTGTCTGAATCAGCCCCCTGGCCCTGTGTGTGGCTGTGACTTAGAGTCTCAGCACCTGATGGATCTAAAGAAAGTTCCCATGTTTGCATCCAAATGAAAAATGGCCAAAAGAGCAGTCATTGGGATGAAGTCTCTTGACTTCCTCTGTAAGGTTCCTGAACTCCATCAAGTGAAAATAGGGATCCTTTGGGTCAAATGAGTTCTTCAAAACCTACAGAGGCTAGCCCATAGGTGTTTGGTTTTATCATGACTAAAATTCACATAAAGAATCTAAACCCCACAGTCAGTAGGCCTCAAATTGGAGAATTGGAGCGGTATTAATGGCAGGCCTATTTGATCACTCCTGGTTCACAGGATGGGTGTCGAGGCCACCTTGACTTTAGGCAAATGAGGGTCAAAGGAGCTTATTTTGGACACTGTCTTGGTCTGCGCCCCTCATTTAAACATCCAGCCAAATTATGATGAGTGTCAATATGGATGAAGATGAGGGCCATATGGGAGTGTTCTTGTTTTAATTGTGGTAATTTGTGTGGTAGTTGGAAGAGATGACTGGGATCACCTGGGCTTGAACTCTGGTGTGATTCCCCTTAAAGAATGAGTTCTGGATCTGACCTCAGAGAAGTATTGCCGTGAATTCTCTTGGGATTTTACTAGGCCACGCGTGAGAATCGCCTTTGGAAACTGAGATCTAGGCCCAGGATGGCTTTCCACGGAGCTCGGGGATTCTGAGCCAGGATATCACATGATTTACTTCTTGAAGACTTGGCAGCCCTAGTTGAGAGTCCAAACACATATGGACCTCACATTGTAGACCACAATGTGTCTGGATTCATGTGACCTTTTTGCCAGTCTTTTGGAAGGCTTTTCTGTGAGTGTTCTCCAGAGCTTTCATTGAAATGAGCTTCCTCACCATTTAATGGTTCCTGAATTAATTGAAACCCACAGTGCCTCTAACTTCATTTTTGAAATATGACTAGATTAATACCATGAAATTTCTGAAATTCCCATGACCAGGTGGCACTGGATAAACTTTGGATTTCCTGTTGCTGATCATGAGTGTACCAAAGAGTGCCTTGATTGACTGGGTTTCGTGAAAATGGTGTAGAACAGAGATGCCAGTAATTTGGATCCTGCTGAGTACTGGGCGTATAGAAGTGGACTGTAGGTGTGTAAATAAATATTTTTGGTAGGACCACCTGGATCTTCCATTGGCTTTGAAAGACTTGCGACTGACATGGTGCAGGCAGCAGACCTTTATATGTAAAGGCATCTTGTCATATGGAGAGGTTTCAGGGCAATGTTCAGAATCAGGTTGCTATAGTCAAGGGGAAAGCTATGTAGGATAGAAGCCTGGTTCGTACATTCTCTTCGCGACCCTGACCAACCACACATGACAGAACTCCTCCAGCATTTTTATCCCAGTTGAACTCCTTGTATTTCGTGAAGCAAGTACCAAACTCCCAGTGCAGCAGTAAGAAACACCCTGGAAAGTGGAGGATCACCAAATGGCTTCACAGTCCACATGGGAGACACTTCAGCCCAGTGGCCTCAGTTTACCTACAAAGAGAGAATTCAGCACCGCTGCCTCATGATCATTGGAAAATAAGAAACCATGTTCTCCAGGTAACATAGATGCAGACCCAGATTTCATGGTGTCACTACAAACGAAGCTAAATCTCCTGACAATTACATATATTTCTTGTTCCCAACCTCAGAGGAAGTTTCTCAAGAAGTCTTTAGGCCACCACAGCTCCATGTTTCTGGATTGTTTACCCTCTCCCTTACTTTTGGAAACTGTTCTACCACCTCCAGTGTTGTGAACTCCTGAGCATTTTCCATTCCACATAAATTCACAGATTTTCTAACTCCTCTCCTCTAATTGTGTCTTACTTTTAGCGATGGTTATGTCAAGGCATTGTTCTGGATGAGAGAGGGAAGATTTATGTGTATCACATTTTTGCATACACATTAGATTAATTTTCCTTTTTTCCATTTGAAATACTGAATCCCTGACACTAACCCATACCCTACTAGACTCTGACTACTAATCCTAATATCATGGAGAGAAAGAAACCTAACCGAATAGAAATACAGGCCTTTCATAGGAAGCATGGTGTATACTTCTGTTTGCCTTCTGCATTATCAAGAGTATGTGTTTTAAATCTAGTCAACTTTTCATTGTAATATTTCTCCATGATTTTTTAAAATTATCACATATATAAATTCCTGTCTCCCTTTCTTTGTATCCTATTCAGCACATGTATTTTTTTATGCATATATATAATATCCTACCTGGTATCACACGGACATTCTTTTGAGCTCCCTGACTTTGGAATATAAAATTGTGAGAACAGATGACTCTCCCTAAATAATGATGGAACTGAAAATTCAACCTATGGGTGAGCTTCCTAGTGAAAAACACTATACATAAATCCATGTTCAGTAAAATGAATATTTTTGGATACGTGGATGAATTATATTTCATGATGAATTTCGATTGGCATATATATTGCTAAATATTAATGTGTGTGTGTGTGTGTATGTGTGCATGTGTGTGTGTGTGTGTGTGTGTGTGTGTGTGTGTTTGTGTATTTTTTTTAAATCTGGAAAAAATATATATGTATATATATATATATATATATATATATATATATATATATATTTTTTTTTTTTTTTCTCCAGATTTTAAAAAAATATGAAAAATATGTGTCTTATTATACACTCCCTAAATTCATTTATATTCATGTATGTGGGTTCAAAATCCAATCTTTACAAGATTATTTTCAGCAATATTTATATTCCTGTAATACATTTTTGTTTCCTACTACTGAAAACTAAGTTCAGTAGGTGGTGCATACAAATCCTAATATTTCTACAGTACCTGACCCAGTTTAACATCAATGCAAGTAGATTGCTATGGGACATGATGTGTATTTTGAAGTTCATTTTTATTCAACACTGGTACATTACTATTTTATCTGTTTATGGACATCATAGGATATATTTTTTTCATCCACAACTTCACAAAATTATAGGCATTTGGTTCACATTCATTTACTTACTACTTAAGAACACATGTATTCCTCCATGTTTCTTTACTGGTCTTTTCACTAGACTTCTTTCTAAACACATTATTTTTGATTCCATAATCATTTTTGAAGCAATACTCACCCTTCACGATAAACTGTAACCCTAATATTACCATTACATATATAACTGGTTGGAATGATTGTATATATATCAATATAAGATTTCCAATATATTTTCAGATGCAAACTCAATCCATTATTTAAAGTTGGAACTAGTTATATACTTTATCACAATATGGTCTATTCATGCAACATCTCAATAATCATCAACACAAGGTACACCTATTTGTATCACCAGTACTAATTTATAAGTTTCCAGAATATTACTCCCCATAATGGTGGAAGAAATACTCATGTCACCTTATCAACATATGCAATTTATCACGGTAGTATTCTGGACACAAAATGCAAAGGTCACACATATGATTGTACCAAAGCCTAAATGGAAAGTGACCATGGATTACTAAAAACATCCATGTCCAGGGTGCCTAATGCTCTCAAATGTCAATCCTATTGATTACTACATATTTGTTTCTTCCTAAGATTATATATTCAACCTCAAGCCTGTTGAAAATGTCTAATCCTATCACTCACTTTATACTTTGCCTGATTTCCTAATCTTTCTATTGATATCTGCTTTCCTACATATTTTTCCCAGTTCATCATTGTGACTGTCTCTTCACATGTGCTGACATTTACATTCACTCTCTAACTGAAACCCTATTGCTAAAGAACTTTTGGTCCAACTCCTAGAGTCACTCTTCTTCCTAAACCTACTGACTATCTTCCTAATCCTACAGACTATCCCTTTTTGACTGGATGTTCTCTTCTACATTCAATCATCCGAGGTACACGGTCCTATGCCATTGTATATCGATTTATCTGAGACCTCGGTGCAGAACATAATTCAAGCTAAGTATACAAATCAAGGGTTCTGTTGCCCTGAATGTCAGGAAGGTCTTTGCCTCAGGCCACAACTTTGTGAAGCCTGAAGAAAAAATTTTCAAATGGAAATAAATGGACATCACCTGTGGCTCTTTGCTTAATTGCTTTGGAAAGGGATTTGTCTGAATCTGCCTCTTGGCCCTGTGTGAGGCTGTGGCTTAGATTCTCAGCACCTGATGGATCTAAAGAAAGAACCCATGTGTGCATTCAAAACCAAAATGGCAAAAAGAGCAGTCATTGTGGATGAAGATTCTTGCCTTTCTCTGTTAGGTTCCTGACCCCCTTCAAGTGAGAATAGGGATCCTCTTTGTCAAATGAATTCTTCAATGCTCTGCAGATGTGCTTGGGTTTTCTCATGACTCCAAATCACATAAAAAATCTATACCTGACATTCAGTAAGCCTCAAATTATAGAAACAGAGCGGAATTAATGGCAGGCCTTTTTGATCACTCCTGGTTCACAGGAAGGGTGTCCAGGCCACCCTGACTTTAGGGAAATCAGAGGCAAGGGAGCTTATTCTGGAACTGTCTTTGGTTGCGACCCTCATGAAAACTTCCATCCAGAACTTTTGATGAGGGTCTTTATGGACGAAGATGAGGGCCATGTGGGAGTTTTTTTGTTCTAATTGTGGTCATTTGTGTGGGGGTTGGAAGAGATGACTTGGTCCACCTGGGCTTGAACTCTGGTGTGATTTCCCTTAGAGCCTGAGTTCTGGAACGTACCTCATAGAAGTATTGAAATGAATTGTGTTGGTTTTTAGGAGGCCACGCATGAATGTCACCCTTTGAAACTGAGATCTAGGCCCAAGGTGGCTTTCCACAGAGCAATGGGAATCTCAGCCAGGAAATCACATGATTTTATTCTGAAAGACTTTGCAGCCATTGTTGGCCCTCGGAAGCAAGAAGGAGTGGCCATACTCATATCGATTAAAATCAACTTAAACCTAAGTTAATCAAAAGTGATAAAGAAGGACACTATATACTGTTAAAAGGCACCATTAACCAACAAGACATAACAATTATCAATTTGTATGCATCAAACAATGGTGGTGCAAAGTCATAAAACAAACTCTCCTCAACTTCAAGAGTCATATAGGCTATAACACAATAATTACGGGTGACTTCAGCACACAACTCTTGCAATTGGACAGATCCTCTAGAGAAAATCTGAATTAAGAAACTATAGAACTTAATAGAACAATCAATAACCTAGACTTAACCAACATATATAGAATATATCAAACATCATAAAGTGGATACATGTTCTTCTCAGCAGCACATTGGTCCTACTCAAATATAGACCATATATTATGCCATATGGAAACTCTTAGTAAATATAAAAGTATGGAGATAATACCATGCACCATATCTGATCATAATGGAATGAAACTTGAAATTAATGATTGAAGAAGGAAGGAAAAATTCTACATCACATGGAAAATGAACAATATGTTACTGAATGATCAATGGGTTACAGAAGACATAAAGGAGGAGATAAAAAATTTCTTAGAGACAAATGACAATACAGACAAAACATACCGGATTCTATGGAAAACAATGAAAGCAGTTTTAAGAGGGAAATTCATTTCTTGGAATTCTTTCCTCAAAAAAAAAAAGAAAAAAACAACAAATAAATGATCTCACACTACATCTCAAAAACCTAGAAAAAAAAAGCAAAACAACAAATGTAGTAGAAGACAAGAAATAATTAAAATTAGAGGAGAAATCAACAAAATTGAAACAAAAAAATTGAAAAAATAAAAGTTGGTTCTTTGAAAATAAATTAAATCGACAGGGCCTTAGCCATGCTAATGAAGAGAAGTAGAGAGAGAACTCAAATTACTAACATATGGGATAAAAAAGGCAACATCACAACAGACACTACAGAAATTCAGATGATAATTAGAAAGTATTTTGAAACCCCATATTCCAATAAAACAGAAGATAATGAAGATATTGATAAATTTCTTAAGTCATATAATCTGCCAAGTTTGAGTCCGGAAGACTCACACAATTTAAATAGACCAATAACAAAGGAAGAAATAGAAGAAACCTTCAAAAGACTACCAACCAAAAAAAGCCCTGGACCAGATGGTTATACAGCAGAGTTCTACAAAACGTTCAAAGATGAATTAATACCAATACTTTTCAAGCTATTTCAAAAAATAGAAAAAGAAGGAGTTCTTCCAAATTCATTCTATGAGGCCAACATCACCCTGATCCCAACACCAAAGACACTTCAAAGAAAGAAAACTACAGACCAATATCTCTAATAAACTTGGATGCAAAAATTCTCAATAAAATCCTGGCAAATAAAAAACAAAAGCATATAAAAAAATTGTGCTTCATGATCAAGAGGGATTCATCCCAGGGATGCAAGGCTGGTTCAATATACGGAAATCAATAAATGTAATCCATCACATCAATAGACTTAAAGAGAAGAACCATATGATCATCTCGATAGATGCAAAAAAAGCATTCTACAAAGCACAGCATCCCTTTTTCTTTAAAACTCTATAAAACACTAGGAATAACAGGAACTTACCTCAACATGGTAATAGCTATATATGCTAAACCTCAGGCTAGCATCATCCTAAATGGAGAAAAACTGAAGGCATTCCCTCTAAAATTTGCAACAAGACAGGGATGCCCTCTATCACCACTTCTATTTAATTTAGTTCTTGAAATACTATCCAGAGCAATGATACAGACAAAGGAAATTAAAGGCATAAAAATAGGAAAAGAAGAACTTAAATTATCGCTATTTGTGGATGACATGATAATATATTTAACAGACCCAAAAGGGTCTACAAAGAAACTGCTAGATTTAATAAATGAATTCAGCAAATTGGCAGGATATAAAATCAACACGCATAAATCAAAGGCATTCTTGTATATCAGCAACAAAACTTCTGAAATGGAAATAAGGAAAACCACTCCATTTACAGTATACTCAAAGAAAATAAAAAACTTGGGAATCAACCTAACCAAAGAGGTGAAAGATTTATACAATGAAAACTACAGAACCCTAAAGAGAGAGATAGAAGAAGATGTTAGAGGATGGAAAAATATGCCCTGTACATGGATAGGCAGAAATAACATCATCAAAATGGCGATATTACCCAAAGTTCTCTACAGGTTTAATGCAATGCCAATCAAAAACCCAATGGCATTTCTTGTAGAAATAGATAAAGTAATCATGAATTTCATATGGAACAACAAAAGACCCAGAATAGCGAAAGCAATTCTAAGCAGGAAGTGTGAATCCAGAGTTCAAACTGTACTACAAAGCAATAGTAACAAAAACAGTGTGGTACTGGTATCAAAACAGGCAGATGGACCAATGGTACAGAATAGAGGACACAGAGACATATCCACAAAATTACAACTTTCTTATATTTGAAAAGGGACCTAAAAGCATGCAATGTAAGAAGGATAGCATCTTCAACAAATGGTGCAGGGACAATTGGAAATTCATATGCAACAAAATGAAACGGAATCCCTTTCTCTCACAATGCATAAAAGTTAACTCAAAATGGATCAAGGAGCCAGATATAAAATCAGAGACACTGCGTCTGATAGAAGAAAAAGTTGGCTACGATGTACATACTGTGGGGTTGGGCTCCAAATTCCTTAATAGGACACCCATAGCCCAAGAGTTCATAAAAAGAATAAACAAATGGGACTTACTTAATCTAAAAAAGTTTTTTCTCAGCAAGAGAAACAATAAGAGAGTTAAATAGAGAGCCTACATCCTGGGAACAAATTTTTACCCCTTACACTTCAGATAGAGCCCTAATATCTAGAATATACAAAGAACTCAAAACAATTAAACAATGAGATAACAAATAACCCAATCAACAATGGGCCAAGGATCTTAACAGACACTTCACAGAGGAGGATATACAATCAATCAACAAGTACATGAAAAAATGCTCACCATCTGTAGCAGACAGAGAAATGCAATCAAAACCACCCTAAGATACCATCTCACTCCAGTAAGATTGGCAGCCATTATGAAGTCGAACAACAATAAGTGTTGGTGAGGATGTGGGGTAAAGGGTACACTTGTACACTGCTTGTGGCCCTGCAAATTGGAGAGTCCAATATGGAAAGCAGTATGGAGATTCCTGGGAAAGCTGGAAATGGAACCACCATTTGAGATATCGCCCTTCTCAGACTCTTCCCTGAGGATCTTAATAGAGAGCAGTATAAGGATACTGCCACATCGATGATCATAGCGGCACAATTCACAATAACTAGACTGTGGAACCAAACTAGATGCCCTTCAATAGACGAATGGATAATAAAAATGTGGCATCTATACACAATGGAGTATTACACAGCACTGAAAATGACAAAATCATAGAATTTGCAGGGAAATGAATGGCATTAGAATAGATTATGCTAAGCGAAGCTATCCAATCCTTAAAAAACAAATGCCAAATGTTTCCTTTTATATAGAGAGAGCAAATAAGAAGAGAACAGGGAGGAAGAACATGAGAAAAATATTAAAACTAAACAGAGATGAGTGGGGGGAGAGAAAGGGAGAGAGAAGGAAAATTATATGGAAATGGTAGGAGACTACTCAATGTTACACAAAATTACATATAAGAGGTTGTGAGGCTAAAGAGGGGAAAACAAGGGAGAGAATTAAACAACAGCAGATGAGGTAGAGAGGGAAGATGGGAGGGGAGGGGGAATAGTAGGGGATAGGAAAGGTAGCAGAATTCAACAATAACTAGTATGCTATTATGTAAAAACGTGAGTGTGTAACTGATGTGATTCTGCGATTTGTATTTGGGGTAAAAATGGGAGTTCATAACCCAATTAAGTCAAATGTATGAAAGATGATATATCATGAGCTTTATAATGTTTTGAACAACCAAAAAAAAGAATTGAATTTCCAATATTTGAGTCATAGAACAACTTTATTTTTTAATAAAATTGTCTTTTATTTGTTATCTTACTTGCTGGTATCTGCCTTTCAGTTTTAAAAAACTATGTGCTTTAGCCATTCATCCATGTAGTATGTAACAGAAAATTTTGAGTGTCTCCATATAACCAGATTGGCAAGGCATCAAGGTTTCCTTCACAAACAAGGTGAAGGCTTTGCCATTAGAAATTTAATATTCTGCAAAACAATTTTTTTAACTTTCCAATTAAATTTCCAAAAAAATTTAGAAAAAAAAAGAATCTAAACCCCACAGTAAGAAGGCCTCAAAGTGGAGAAGTGGAGCATTTACGGCAGGCCTATTTGATCACTGCTGGTTCACAGGAAGCGTGTTCAATCAACCCTGATGTTAGGCAAATGAGGGGCAAGGGAGCTTATTTTGGGCACTGGTTTGGATGTGCACCTCATGGAAAACTCCATCCAGAGGTTATTATGTGTGTTTATATGGAAAAAGATGAGGGCCATGTGGGAGTGTTTTGGTTTTAATTGTGGTCATTTGTGTGGTAGTTGGAAGAGATGACTGGGTCCACCTGGGCTTGAACTCTGGTGTGATTCCCCTTAGAGAATGAGATTTGGAACTGACTTCAGAGAAGTATTGCCATGAATGTTGTTGGGATTTCAGGAGGCCACGCATGAGAGTCGCCCTTGGAAACTGAGATCTTGGCCCAGAGAGGCTTTCCAGAGAGCACTGGGAATCTCAGCTAGGATATCACAGGTTTTATTCTGAAAGACCTGGCAGCCATCGTTGAGAGTCAAAACACACATGGACCTCACATTGGAGACCTCAATGGGCCTGGCTTCATGTGACAATTTGGCCACTCTTTGGGAAGCCTTGCCTGTGAGAGATCTCCAGATCCTTCATTAAAATGAGCTTCCTCAACATTTAATGGATCCTGAATGAATTGAAACCCACAGTACCAACAACTTCATATGTGAAAAATAGTTAGATAAATACCATGAATTTTTAGAAATTCTCATGACCAGGTGGCACTGGAGAACCTTTGGATGTCCTGTTGCTGATCATGAGTATACCAGACAGTGCCTTGATTGACTAGGTATCATGAAAATGGTGTAGAACAGAGATGCCAGTAAGTTGGAGCCTGATATGTAGTGGGCCTAGAGCAGTGGTGTGCAGGTGTGTGATAAAACATCTGTGGTGGGGCCTGTGGATCTGCCATTGACTTTCAAATGCCTTGACACAGACACGGTGCAGCCAGCAGACCCTTCTATATAAAGGCATCTTGTTATATGGAGATTTTTCACGGCAATGTTTAGAATCAGGTTGCTATGGTCAAGAGGCAAGCTATGTGGGATAGAAGCCTAGTTGGTGCATTCTCATGCAGACACTGACCCACCACACGTGACAGAACTCCCTCCAGCACTGTGTCCCACTTGAACTCCTTGTATTTCGTGAAGCAAATACCAAACTCCCAGTGCAGCAGCAAGAAACACAATGAAAAGTCGAGGATGACCAAATGGCTTCACAGTCCACATGGGGTGACACTTAGCCCCCGTGGCCACAATTTAGCTACAAAGAGAGAATTTAGCACTGCTGCCTCATGTTCATTGGAAAATAAGAAACCATGTCCTCCTGGTCACATAGATGCAGACCTAGCTTTGATGGTCTCACTACATCGGAAGTTAAAGCTCCTGAAAACAACATATATTTCAAGTGCCCAAGCTCAGAGGCAATTTCTCAAGAAGTGTTTAGGCCAGCAGATCTCCATGTTTGTGGAGTGTTTACCATGTCACTTACTTTTGGAAACTGCTCTATCAACTCCAAGGTTGTGAACTCCTGAGCATTTTCCATTCTAAATATATATTCACAGATTTTCTAACTCTTCTCCTCTAATTCTGACTTACTTGGGGCAAAGGGAATGTCAAGTCATTGTTCTGGATGAGAGAGGGAAGATTGTTTTGTAGCACATATTTGCATACACATTTTATTCATTTTCCAATTTTCTGTTTGAAATACTGAATCCCTGACACTAACCCATACCCTACTAAACTCTGACTACTAATCCTAATATAATGGAGAAAAATAACCCAAACCGAATAGAAATACAAGCATTTCAGAAGAAGCATGGTGTATAGTTGGAATTACCTTTTGCATGATATAAGGTAGGAGTTATAAATCTAGTCAATTATTTGTTGAAATAATTTTCCATGTGTTTTTAAAGTTAAGAAAAATGTGAATTCCTGTCTCCCTTTCTCTGTAGCCTATTAAGCAAATGTATTTTTATATGCACAAATAGAATCCTACCTGGTTTCACATATACATTCTTGTGAGGTGGCTGACTTGGCAGATACAAATTGTGAGAAGAGATCACTCCTCCTAAACGCTGTTTTAACTGAAAATTGAACCCATGGGTGAGCTTCCTAGATGAACAACACTATACACATATTCATGTTCAGTAAAATGAATATTTTGGGATATGCGGATGAGTTATTTTTCATGATGAATTTCAATTGGCATATATATTGCTACATTATAATGTGTGTGTTTGTGTGTCTATATATACATTATATATATATATATATATATATATATTCTCCAGATTTACCAAAATATGAAATATATGTGTCTTCTTATACACCGCCTGAATTCATTCATATTCATATATGTGGATTTATAATCAACTTTTAAAAAGTTTATTCTCAGAAATATACATCCAATGAAATAAATATTTGTTTCCTAGTACTGAAAACTAACTTCAGGGAAGGGTGCTTACAAATCCTAATATTTCTACAGTAACTGACCAAGTTTAACATCAATGCAAGTAGATTCCTATTGGATATGGTGTGTTTATTAAAGTTCATTTTAATCAAACCTGGTACGTTATTATTTCTTCAGTTTATAGACATCATAAATTATATCCTTTCATTCACAAGTTCACAAATTTATAAACATTTGGTTCACTTTCAATCACTTCCTCCTTCAGAACACTTATATTTCTCCATGTTTCTTGACTCGTCTTTTCACTAGACTTCTTTCTAAACACATTATTTTCGATTCCATAATCATTTTTGAAGCAAAACTCACACACTATTTATGATAAACGGTAACTCTAATATAACCATTAGATATATAAGTGGTTGGAATGAATGTATGTATATCAATAAATGATTTCCTCTATTTTTTCAGATATCAATACAATCCATTATTTAAATTTGGAACCAGTCATATAATTTATTCACAGTATGGTCTATTAATGCATCATCTCTATATTCATCAACACAGGGTAAGCCGATTAGTATCCCCAGTACTAATTTATATCTTTTCAAAATATTTCCCCCAGAAATGGTTGAAGAAATACTCATGTCACCTGATCTTCATATACATATTAACACAGTAATATTCTGGACACAAAATGCGAAGGTCACCCTTATGATTGTACCAAAGCCTCAATGGAATGTGAACATGGATTACTAAATATATCCATGTCCAGGTTGCCTAATGCTCTCAAATGTCAATCTTATTGGTCACTACAAATTGGTTTCTTCTTAAGATTATGTATTCAACCTCAACCCTGTTGAAAATGTCTAATCCTATCACGTTATACTTTGCCTGACTTCCTAATGTCTCTATTGATGTCTGCTTTCCTACATATTTTCCCCAGTTCATCATTGTGCCTGACTCTTCACATATGGTGTCATTTATATTCACTCTCTAACCAAAACCCTATTGCTAAAGTACATTTGGTCCAAATCCTAGACTCACTCTTCCTTCTAAACCTACTGACTATCTTCCTAATCCTACACACAATCCCTTTTTGACTGGATGATCTCTTCTAGATTTAATCATCTGAGGTACAGGGTCTTATGCCATTGTATATCAATTTAACTGAGACCTCGGTGCAAAACATAACTCAAGCTAAGGATCCCAATCAAGGGTCCAAATCCTTCTGGGCTTCAAATATTACCTAGATTTCTGTTTTCATACTTATGTTCTACCTCTATATTCTTATAAATATCGCTGGTTCCCAATACCATTATTCATCCAGCAGAATGATTTCCAACCCAAATCGAACATGCTATTAATCCTAACCATACAATGTTCTCTCAATCTCACTTTACAGAAGAGCAGGGACAAAGTTGGTATTACAATATAGGAAGTTAGGAGATCTTCCAACTGCTGAGTACCTCAAAATCCATGCAGAAATGATCCCTGGAGAAGATGCAGGCAGCTATGAAGGACCTGAGAGAACAAAAGTCATATTCCATGGCAAAAAACATGGTCAGGATGAAAAGATGTGTCTGAGTCAGCCTCTCTATTCTTTATGTAGGGAAGATGGACCAAACCAGGCCTGTGTGGAGAGCTGTTCCCAGGTGACTATTGTTTCTATACCATTCTAACATGAGAAAGTATCACAGGAAGTAGGGCAGCCTCCATGTCAGGAGACAATAGGAAGAAACTGTTAGGACAAAGTGGTGGCCAAGACAGTGACCTCATTCATTTTCTGAAGGTAGTGACCTCACCTCACTTCTTTGGTGATGGAGCTCTCTGAATTTTGTGATCCAGGAAGCAAGGCACCCTGAGCCAGTCCCAGTCCCAGTCGCAGTGGGCTCATTTCTTTGGATTTTCCAGGAACAGAGTCAGTCTTTCTTGGTACCTACTGATGTAAGGGTTGCCAAATACCAAGAAAGCTCTGAAGAGAGGTCTTTCCTGAGAGGATAGGAATTGGCTCACCACTGTGTCCTTACAACTTCACAGATTTGACCAAGGAGACCAGATCTGAGACAGAAAGGCCATTTCTGGGGAGCATTGTATGTCCTACCAGTCAGAGGACATTCCAGATAGTCACAGACCTACTTGGAAGAAGGAGGTGCATTAGAGGGTGTTGGTTTGTGTTTGTGGTTTTTTCACATGATCTGAGAATAGGTAAAAAAGGAGGTTTGTTTGGTTTGGAGTGGACTGTTTCTAGTAAGTCATTTGACAAGGAGACTGTTTCTGTGTCTGTGTATCCCATTGTGTTTTTCTTTGTAGATATTAGAAAAGAAAATAGCTCATTGGGTGTGTCCTGTCTAGTAGAAAACTTCCCAGTATGCATCCTTCCCAATTAATGAATGGACTGAGGCTTGCCTCATCCATGGGCAACACCTGCTATCTACCTAAGTTCTCATTTTTTTCCTGAATTCTGGCCACTCTCAAGATTAGTATCATGTATTTTTGTACAAGATACGTACCACCTCCAAGCTCTGTGACATGGCTATGTACTGGATAGTTGAAAAGAATGGTGAGCATCTCAGAAAACTCACATATCAGAGTAACCAGGAAAGTCTCCTAGGAGAAACCCTGCTTGGGGGCTTTTGATTACCTATTGTTCTGTTGCTCTGAATGTCAGAAAGGTCTTTGCCTCAGGCCAAACCTTAGTGAAGCCTGAAGAAAAGAGTTTTCAAATGGAAATGAATGGGAATCACCTGTGGCTTTTTACTTTATTGCTTTGGAAAAAGATTTGTCTGAATCAGCCTCTTGGCCCTGTGTGAGCCTGTGGTTTAGATTTTCAGCACCTGATGGGTCTAGAGAAAGATCCCATGTGGGCATTCAAAACCAAAATGGAAAAAAGATCAGTCATTTTGGATGAAGCCTCTCGCCTTCCTCTGTAATATTTCTGACCTCCATCAAGTGAGAATAGGGATCATTTGTGTCAAATGAGTTCTTCAAAGCCCTGCAGAGGCTGGACAATAGGTGCTTGCGTTTTCTCATGACTCCAATTCACACAAAGAATCTATACCCCACAGTCAGTAGGCCTCAAATTTGAGAAGTGGAGCAGTATTAACAGCAGTCCTATATGATCACTTCTGTTTCACAGGAATGTTGTCCAGGCCACCCTGACTTTAGGCAAATGAGGGGCAAGGGAGATTATTTTTGACACTGTCTTGGGCTGTGCCCCTCATGGAAACCTCCAGCTAGAGTTTATGATTAGTGTCTATATAAAAGAAGAAGAGGGCCCTGTGGGAGTGTTTTGGTTTTAATTGTCATCATTTGTGTGGCAATTGGAAGAGATGCCTGGGTCCACCTGGGCTTGAACTCTGTTGTGATTCCCCATAGAGACTGAGTTGTGGAACTGAACTCAGAGAAGTATTGCCATGAATTGTGTTGGAATTTTTGGAGGCCACGCATGAGATTCGCCATTGGAAACTGAGATCTAGGCCCAGGGTGACTTTCCACAGAGCACTGGGAATCTCAGCCAGGATATCACAAGATTTTATTTTGAAAGATTGTCAGCCATAGTTGAGAGTCAAAACACACATGGAATTCACATTGTAGACCTCAATGGGCCTGGCTTCATGTGACCTTTTGCCCACTCTTTGGGAAGCCTTGCCTGTGAAAGTTCTCCAGAGCTTTCATTGAAATGAGATTCCTCACCTTTTAATGGTTCCTGTATAAATTAAATCCCACAGTGCCTCCAACTTCATTATTGAAAAATATCTAGATAAATACCATGAATATTTTGAAATTACTATGACCAGGTTGCACTGGAGAACCTCTGAATGTCCTGTTCCTGATCATGATTGTACCAGACAGTGCCTTGATTGACTGGGTTTCATGAAAAAAGTGTAGAACATAGATGCCAGAAAGTTGGAGCCTGCAGACTAGTGGGCCTAGAGCAGAGGAGTGTAGGTGTGTGAAAAAAACATTTGTGGTGGGGCCACGTGGATCTGCCATTGGCTTAGAAAGACTTGTGACTGACATGGTACAGCCAGCAGACCCTTCTATGTAAGGGCATCTTGTTATATGGAGAGGATTCCTGCCAAAGGTCAGAATCAGGTTGCTATTGTCAAGTTGAAAAGCTATGTGGGATTGAAGCCTCACTGGTGCATTTTACTAACCCACCACACGTGAGAGTACATCCTCCAGCACTGTGTCCCAGTAGAACTCCTTGTATTTTGTGAAGCCAATACCAAACTCACAGTGCAGCAGTAAAAAACACCACGAAAGTGGATAATGACCAAATGGCTCTACAGACAACACAGTTAGATACTTAGACCCCAGTGGCCAAAGTTTACCTACAAAGAGAGAATTCAGCACTGCTGCCTCATGTTCACTAGAAAACAAAAAACCATGTCATCCAGGTCACATAGATGGAGACCCAGAATTGATGGTCTCACTACAAAGGAAGCTAAAACTCCTGACAACAATATATATTTTAACTGCCCGACCTCAGAGGCAGTTTCTCAAAAAGTCATTGGGCCAGCAGAGCTCCATGTTTGTGGAGTGTTTACCCTCTCCCTTTTTGTAACCCGTTCTACCTCCTACAAGTTTGTGAACTCCTGAGCATTTTTCTTTCCACATATGTATTCACAGATTTTCTAACTTTTCTCCACTAATTGTGTCTTATTTGGGGCGAAGGTAATGTCAAAGCATTGTTCTGGATGAGAGTGGAATGATTTTTGTGTAGCACATATTTGCATACACATTAGATTCATTTTCATATTTTCCATTTGAAATACTGAATCCCTGACACTAACCCATACCCTACTAGACTCTGACTACTAATCCAAATATGATGGAGAAAAAGAAACTTAACAGAATAGAAATACAGGCCTTTCATAGGAGGCATGGTGTATACTTGGACTTGCCTTCGGCTTTATCAACGGTATGTGTTATAAATATAGTCAACTTTTCATTGTAATACTTCTCCATGAGTTTTTAAAATTAACACATATGTAAATTTCTGTCTCCCTTTCTCTGTAGCCTATTCATCACATGTATTTTTTAATGCATCTTTAGAATTCTACCTGGTATCACATGTACATTCTTGTGAGCTTGATTATTTTGGAAGATACAAATTGTGAGAAGAGATCACTCCCTCTAAATACTGATGGAACTGGAAATTCAACCTATGGGTTAATTTCCTAGATGAACAATATTATGCATAAAAAAATGTTCAGTAAAATGAATATTTTTGGATACGTGGATGATATCTATTTTATTATGATTTTCAAATTGCATATATATTGCTACATTTTAATGTCTGTGTATGTGAGTATCTATCTATCTATCTATCTATCTATCTATCTATCTATATAGATATAGATATCTACTCTTTAGATTTTCCAAAATATGAAATATATGTGTCTTATTATACACTTTCTAAATTTACTCATGTGTGTGTATGTGGATTTATAATCAAATTTTCACAAAATAATTCTTAGAAATATTCATCCACCTTAAATACATATTTATTTCCTAGTACTGAAAACTAAATTCAGTGAATGGTGCATACAAATCGTAATATTTCCACAGTGACTGACCCAGTTTCACATCAATGCAAGTAGACACCTATGGGACCATGATGTGTATTTTGAAGTTCATTTTTATTCAACACTGATACATTACTATTTCTGCAGTTTATGGACATAATAGGATATATTCTTTCATCCACAATTTCACAAATTTATAGGCATTTAGTTCACTTTCAATCACTTCCTACTTCAGAACACATGTATTCCTCCATGTTTCTTGACTGTTCTTTTCATGAGATTCTTTCCAAACACATTATTTTTGATTTCCATAATCATTTTTGAAGCAAAACTCAGACACTCTTCATGATAAACCATAATGCTAATATTACCATTAGATGTATAACTGGTTAGAATGAATTTGTGTATATCAATATAAGATTTCCTATATATTTTCAGATATCAATTCAATCCATTATTTAAAGTTTGAACCAGTTATATTATTTATTCACAGTATGGTCTATTAAGGCATCATCTCTATATTCATAGACCGATGGTATACCTATTTGTATCCCAAATACTAATTTATAAGTCTTTAAAATATTGCTTTAAGAATATTGGAAGAAATACTCTAGCCACCTGATATATATATACATTTCATCACAGTAATATTCCTGACACAAAATGCAACGGACACACTTATGATTGTACCAAAGCCTATATTGAAAGTGAGCATGTATTACTAACAACATCCATGTCCTGATTAACTAATGATCTCAAATATCATTCCTATTGGTGAGTACATATTTGTTTCTTCCTAAGATTAATTATTGAAACTGAACCCTGTTAAAAATGTCTCATCCTATCACTCACTTTGTACTTTGCCTGATTTCCTAATGTCTCTATTGATATCTGATTTCCTACACATTTTCCCCAGTTCATCACTGTGACTGACTCTTGAAATATGCTGACATTTACATTCACTCTCTAACAAAACCCCTATATCTAAAGAACTTTTGGTCCAACTCCTAGACTCACTGAAATGGGTTCTTCAAAGCCCTGCAGAGGGTAGCCCATAGGTGCTTGGGTTTTCTCATGACCCCAATTCACATAAAGAATCTATGCCCCACAGAGAGTAGGCCTCAAATTGGAGAAGTAGAGCAGTATTAATGGCAGGCCTATTTGATCACACCTGATTCACAGGAAGGGTTTCCAGGCCACCCTGAATTTAGGCAAATAAGGGGCAAATGAGCTTATTTTGGACACTGTCTTAGGCTGCGCCCCTCATGGAAACCTCCAGCAAGAAGTTATGATGAGAGTTTATATTGAAGAAGATGAGGGCCATGTGGGAGTGTTTTGGTTTAATTGTGGTCATTTGTGTGGTAGTTGGAAGAGATGACTGGGTCCACATGGGCTTGAACTCTGGAGTGATTCCCCTTAGAGACTGAGTTCTGGAAATGAACTCAGAGAAGTATTGACATGAATTGTGTTGGGATTTTAGGAGGCCACACATGAGAGTTGCCCTTGGAGACTGAGATCTAGGCCCAGGATAGCTTTCCAAAGAGCACTGGGAATCTCAGCCAGGATATCACATGACTTTATTCAGAAAGACGTGGCAGCCATTGTTGAGAGTCAAAACACACATGGACCTCAATTGTAGACCTCAATGGGCCTGGCTTAATGTGACCTTTTGGCCACTCTTTGGGAAGCCTTGCCTCTGAGAGTTCTCCTGAGCTTTAATTGAAATAATCTTCCTCACCATTTCATGGTTTCTGAATAAATTGAAAGCCACAGTGCCTCCAAATTCATCCTTGAAAATTGGCTATATAAATACCATGAATTTTTTAAATTCCCATGAACAGGTGGCACTGGAGAACCTTTGGATATCTGTTGCTGATCACGAGTGTACCAGACATTGCATTGATTGACTGGGTTTCATGAAAATGGTGAGAACAGAGATGCCAGAAAGTTGGAGCCTGCTGACTAGTGGGCCCAGAGCAGTGGTGGGCAGGTGTATGATAAAACATCTGTCTTGGGGACACGTGGTTCTGCCATTGGTTTCCGAATGATTTGTGACTGACATGGTGCAGCCAGCAGAACCTTACAAGTAAAGGGACCTTGTTATATGGAGAGGTTTCAGGGCAATGTTCAGAATCAGGTTGCTATGGACATGGGTGCAAGCTTTTTGGGATAGAAGCCTGGTTGGTGCATTCTCCTGCAGACCCTCATCCACTACACGTGAGAGTACTCCCTCTAGCACTGTGTCCCAGTTTTTCTCCTTGTATTACGTGAAGCCAATACCAAACTCCCAGTGCAGCAGTAAGAAACACCACGAAAAGTGGAGTATGACCAAATGGCTTCACAGATCACATGGTTAGACACTTAGACCCCAGTGTCCTCAGTTTACTAACAAAGGAAAAATTCAGAACTTCTGCCTCATGTTCAATAGCATATAAGGAACCATGTCATCCAGGTCACATAGATGCCGACCCAGGTTTGATGGTCTCAATACAAAGGAAGCTAAAGCTCCTGACAACAACAAATTTTTCAAGGGCCCAAACTCAGAGGCAGTTTCTCAACAACTCATTAGGCCACCAGAGTTCCATGTTTGTGGAGTGTTTACCCTGTACCTTACTTTTGGAAATTCCACTACCACCTCCAAGGTTGTGAACTCCTGAGCATTTTCTTTTCCAGATATATATTCACAGACTTTCAAACTCTTCTCCACTAATTGTGTATTACTTGTGGCGAAGGAAATATCAAGGCATTGTTTTGGAGGACAGTGGGAAGATTTTTGTCTAGCAAATATTTGCATACACATTAGATTCATTTTCCTATTTTCCATTAGAAATACTGAATCCCTGTCACTAACCCATACCCTACTAGACTCTGACTACTAATCTTAATATGATGTAGAAAAAGAAACCTAACAGAATAGAAATACAGGCCGTTCATAGGAGGCATGGTGTATACTAGGACTTGCCTTCTGCTTTATCAAGTGAATGTGTTATAAATCTAGTCAACTTTTTATTGTAATACTTCTCCATGAGTTTTTAAAGTTAACACATATGTACATTTCTGTCTCCCTTTCTCTGTACCCTATTCATCTCATGAAATTTATTATGCATATTTAGTATCCTACCTGGTATCACACGTACATTCTTGTGAGCTTGCTGTTTTAGGAAGATACAAATTGTGAGAAGAGATCACTCCCCCTAAATACTGATGGAACTGAAAATTCAACATATGCGTGAATTTCCTAGATGAACAGCATTATACATAAATCCATGCTCAGTAAAAAGAATATTTTTGGATATGAGGATGATATATATTTCATGATGAATTTTGATTGGCATACATATTACTACATTTTAATGTCTGTGTTTGTATCTTATATATATATATATATATATATATATATATATATATATATATATATATATTTTTTTTTTTTTTCTCCAGATTATTCAAAATATGAAATATATGTGTCTTATTTTACACTCACTAATTTAACTCATGTTCCTATATGTGGATTTATAATCAAATTTTCACAAAATTATTCTCAGAAATATTCATCCACATGAAATACATATTTATTTCCCAGTACTGAAAACTAACTTCGGTGAAAGGTGCTTACAAATCCTAATATTTGTACAGTAACTGACCCAGTTTCACATCAATGCAAGTAAAATCCTATGGGACATGATGTGTATTTTGAAGTTCATTTTTATTCAACACTGGTACATTACTATTTCTTCAGTTTATGGACATTATAAGATAATACTTTTCATCCACAAGTTAACAAATCTGTACGCATTTGGTTCACTTGCAATTACTTCCTGCTTCAGAATATATGTATTCCTCCATGTTTCTTGACTGTACTTTTCATGAGATTATTTCCAAACACATTATTTTCGATTTCCATAATCATTTTTGAAGCAAAACTCCCACACTCTTCATGATAAACCATAATGCTAAAATTACCATTAGATGTATAACTGGTTAGAATGAACTTATGTATATCAATATAAGATTTCCTATATATTTTCAGATATCAATTCAATCCATTATTTAAAGTTTGATCAAGTTATATTATTTATTTACAGTATGGTCTATTAAGGCATCATCTTTATAATCATAGGCACAGGGTACACGTACTTGTGTCCCCAATACTAATTTATAAGTCTTAAAATGTTGCTTTCAGAAATGTTTGAAGAAATACTGTAGTCACCTGATATACATTTACATTTCATCACAGTAATATTCCTGACAAAAAATGCAACGGACACCCTTATGATTGTACCAAAGCCTAAATTTAATGTGAGCATGTATTACTAACAACATCCATGTCCTGATTAACTAATGATCTCAAATATCATTCCTATTGGTGACTACATATTTGTTTCTTCCTAAGATTATATATTCAAACTCAACCCTGTTAAAAACGTCTTATCCTATTACTCACTTTGTACTTTCCCTGATTTCCTAATGTCTCTATTGATATCTGCTTTCCTACACATTTTCCCCAGTTCATCACTGTGACTGACTCTTCACATATGCTGACATTTGCATTCACTCTCTAACCAAAACCCTATATCTAAATAACTTTTGGAACTATCCCTTTTTGTCTGGAGGATCTCTTCCTCATTCAGTCATCCAAGGTACAAGGTCCTATGCCATTGTATAACGATTTATTTGAGACAACTTTGCGGAAATAATTCAAAGCTAAGTATCCCAATCAAGGGCCCAGTGTTCATCTGGGTTTCAAATCTTTCCTAGATTTCTGTATTCATACTTATATTACACCTATATATGCTTGTAAATATCGGAGGTCCCCAATACCATTATTCATCTCGCAGAATGATTCCTAACCCAAATTGAACATGTTATTAACCCTAACCATGCACTGTTCCCTCAATTTAACTTTACAAAGACCAGGGACAGAGTTGGTGTTATAATACAGGTAGGTAGGGGATCTTCCACCTGTTGAGAACCTCAAGTTCCATGCAGAAATAAACCCTGAAGAAGATGTAGGCAGCTATGAAGGACCTGAGAGAGTAACAGTAATCTTCCTTGGTAAAATACCTGGTCAGGATGAAGCGATGTGTCTGAATAAGCCTCTCTTTTCTTAAAGTAGAGAAGATGGACCAAACCAGGTCTGTGTGGAGAGCTGTTAACATGTGCCTATGGTTGATATACCATTCTATCTTGTGAATGTGACACAGGAAGTAGGGGAAGCCTCTCTCTCGTGGGACCCTTGGAAGCAAATGTTAGGATAAAGTGGTTACCAAGGTAGTGACCTCATTCAGTTCCTGAAGGAAGTGACCTACCTCACTTCCTTGGTGATGGAACTCTCTGAACTTGGGATCCAGGAAGCCAGGCACTCAGAGCCAGTCCCAGTCCCAGTCCCAGTGGGTTCACTTGTTTGGATTTACCAAGGACAGAGTCAGTCTTTTTGGTACATACTGATGTGTGGATGGCTAAATGCCAGGAAAGCTCTGAAGAGGGGCCTTTCCTGAGAAAGCAGGTAGTGACTCACTGATTGATGCTGAAAACTTTACAGAGTTGGTAAAGGAGACCTGATCTGAGACAGGACAGTCCATTTCGAGGGAGCAGAGTAAGGCCCATCAGTCTGAGGACACTCTGGATAGTCACAGACCTACTTGGGGGAAGGAGGTGCCTTTGTGAGTGTGGGTGTGAATTTGTGTTTTTTTATCATGTTCTGAGAATAGGTAGGAAAGGCAGTATGTTTGGTTTGGAGTGGACTGTTTTTAGTAAGTCATTTGACAAGGCGAGTGTTTTTAGGTCTGTGTATCCCACTCTTTTCGTGGTTGTAGAAAACACCTACTTCTTTCCTTAGTTCCTGTTTTCTTCCTGAATTCTGGCCACTCTCCAGAATAAGCTCATGTTTTTTTGTCCAAGATATGGACCTCCGTCGAGTTCTGTGACTTGGCCATGTACTGGATAGATGAAGGGAATTGGGAGCACCTCTGAAAACTCGGATATCAGTGTGACCAGTAAAGTCTCAGTAGAGAAACCCTGCTTTGTGCCTTTTGCTTACCTACTGTTCTGTTGACCTGAATGTCAGGAAGGTCTTTTCCTCAGGCCACCAGTTTGTGAAGCCTGAAGAAAAGTGCTTTCAATTGGAAATGAATGAGCATCACCTGTGGCTCTTTGCTTAATTGCTTTGGAAAGGGATGTGTCTGAATCATCCTTTCGGCTCTGAGAGAGGCTGTGGCTTTGATTATCAGCACCTGATGGATCTAAAGAAAGATCCCATGTGTGCATCCAAAACCAAAATGGCAAAAAGATCAGTCATTGTGGATGAAGTCTCTTGCTTCCTCTGTTAGGTTCCTGACCTCCATTAAGTAAGTATAGGGATCCTTTGAGACAAATGAGTTCTTCAAAGCCCTGCAGCAGTGCTTGGGTTCTCACATGACTCCAAATCACATAAAGAATCTATACCTCACAGTCAGTAGGCTTCAAAATGAAGAAACAGAGCAGTATTACTGGCAGGCCTATTTGATCAATCCTGGTTTACAGGAAGGGTGTCCAGGAAACCCTGACTTTAGGAAAATGAGGGGCAAGAGAACTTATTTTGGACACTGTCTTGGGCTGCGCCCCTTATGGAAACCTCCAGCCAGAGGTTATGATGAATGTCTACATGGAAGAATATGAGGGCCATGTGGGAGTATTTTGGTTTTAATTGAACATATTGTTAACCCTATCCATACACTGTTCCCTCAATCTAAGTGTTCAGAAAAGCAGGGAAAGATTTGGTCTTACAATACAGGAATGCAGGGGATCTTCCACCTGCTGAAAACTTCAAAGTTCCATGGAGAAATGAACCCTGGAGAAGATGTAGGCAGCTATGAAGGATCTGAGAGAGCAAAAGGCATCTTCCATGGCAAACAGCCTGGTCAGGATGAAGGGTTGTGTCTGAATCAGATTCTCTCTTCTTAATGTAGAGGAGAGGCCTGTGTGGAGAGCTGTTCAGAGGTGACTATTGTTTCTTTACCATTCTAACTTGTGAAAGTGTCACAGGAAGTAGGGACATCCTCCATGTTATGAGACCTTAGGAAGCAAATGTTAGGACAAGTTGGTTGCCAAGGCAGTGACCTCACTCAGTTAATAAAGGAAGTGACCTCACCTCACATCCTTGTTGATGGAACTCTCCAAATTTGGGTTCCAGGAATCTAGGCACCCAGGCCCAGTCCCAGCACCAGTTCCAGTGTTCTCACTTGTTTGGATTTTCCAAGGACAGAGTCAGTCTTTTGTGGTACCTACTTATGTGAGAATGGCCAAATTCCAGAAAAATTCTGAAGAGGGGCCCTTCCGGAGAAAACAGATAGAGGCTCACTGCTGGCTCCTGACAACTTCACAGAGTTGACCAAGGAGTCCAGATCTGAGACAGGACAGACCATTTCTGGGGAACATAGTATGGCCCTCCAGTCAGAGGACACTCTGGATAGTTCCAGACCCACTTGGGGGAAGGAGGTGCCTTTGTGGTTGTGGGTGTGGGTTTGTGGTTTTTTCTTTTGTTCTGAGAATAGTTAGGAAAGGGGGTGTGTTTGGTTTGGAGTGGACTGTTTCTAGTTAGTCCTTTGACAAGGCGAGTGTTTTTAGGTCTGTGTATCCCACTGTTTTCGTGGTTGTAGACATTAGAAAAGATAATGCCTCAATGGGTGTATCCTCTCAAGGAGAAAACTTCCCAGCATTCATCCGGCACAATTTATGAATGGAGTGTGGCTTGCCTTATCAATGGGCAACACCAACTATCTTCCTACGTTCCTGTTTTCTTCCTGAATTCCGGCCACTCTCCAGAATAGGCTCATGATTTTGTGTCAAATATATGTACCACTTCCAAGCTCTGTGACATGGCCATGTACTGGTAGCTGAAGGGAATGGCAAGCATCTCAGAAAACTCAGATATCAGTGTAGCCAGTAAAGTCTCAGTGGAGAAACCCTGCTTTGGGCCTTTTGATTACCTATTGTTATGTTGCCCTGAATATCAGGAAAGTCTTTGTCTCAGGCCACCCCTTTGTGAAGCCTGAAGAAAACAGTTTTCACATGGAAATGAATGGGCATTACCTTTGAGTTTACAATAAAACCTTCACAGATTTGGCTCTCATTAAGTTAAAAATACTTTTAGATTGTATCTCAGTGTAAAAAGTAACATGGAACTGTACATATCTTATTGATAACAAGTCCAATTATAGAACACAAATGATATACATAAATCTCCAACACTCCAACATGTTTTTCTTTTAAGCCTAGAATTACCATACAACCTTAGAACACCAGCTTGATACAATGGTCTTTGCAAGCTTCTACCTTACAGACTTGTATACCTGGAAGATATGAACACATTAACACCACAATTACATTGATGTTTTTGTATTAAACAAGTTTAGATTTTAAAGAAATAACATGGCACAATTTTATAAAAACAGTACTTGTTTTACCAGCTGTTTAATTTTTTAAGATTACTTGCTCAAAACTTACACATATAACCAAGTTACACACACCTTTTTTTATTATTTACTTAAACCCTTTTAATTACTTAATCATATAGACTCTCTTATCCAGAAACACGTTTTTCCTCTATTATATCTATATCTAGAACCTTTTAGTTTCTCTTTTCCATCTACTAACCTCTTTCTGTTCACATTTCAATACAATGCTTTTCAATTTCTGAATTTAAGCAGATTATTTTATAGACATCTACATTTTATTAGGGCCTTTTTGAAAACCTAGAAAACTTATTGGCCTAATTTTAAAGACATCTTTATTTTTATCTGTTTACCCAATTTGAATTAAAACATATGAATCACGTGAATCAAAGACATTTGGATACATTTTTAAATTTTTCATGAGTGCTCCTCATCTGTCAATTGTCATATCCCTGCATGATATATGGACATACACACATACAGACATACCAACATACAACACGTAACACAAATGTAACACATAACACAATAGTAAAGGCCTTGTAGCTTTTTTCAGGTGAAATCTCCATTGCAATGCTGAAAACTCCAGAGTCGATCAAAAATAGAACTGATCAGAAAACATTAACCCATCAGCAGAATCAAGATCATGAGCTCAAAAAAAAATTACAGAATCTAAGAAAAGCAAGAGTCCTAAAAATGATGACTGGCCAGTAATTAGTAAATACCATATTATATACTTTTTTGGTTAGGTCTAGTTTGAGTTCAGGTAAAAAGACACATTTACTCTTTTTATCTGTCTCCTGCTGAGTGCTGCAGGCTTCTTTTATTTGCATATCAAAGTAAGTCCTGGCTGAGGTCTGGAAAACTGGAAAGACTGGAATTCTGAGAAGAAACCTCACGCCTAAGGCATTTATCTATAAGTCATAATTTCCAGGTTTGGATGTTGAAAATTTTGATGCAAGTTTAAGATGTAATTCTCAAAATTTTATTTCTTTAGATTTTTCTACACTAGAAAAACTTGCTCACACAAAACTGAAAATAGGATCATTTTTTGATAATATTAATGCCACCATCAGAAGAAGTTTCTATAGGATCATTAAGCCCCTTTCTTTGTTATGAAGTTTCTAATAGTATTAAGTTAAATTAAATTGGCTGAAAAATTTTTAAAAAGAACCACATGCTACCATGTGTATCCGAAATTAAGCTTTAAAAATTTCCAAGACTGTTGCTAATTAATGTCATTTCAATAAGCCAGACCAACGTTTTAATTTAGTACCATTTTTTAAAATCTTACACACTGATGGGAATAGATACCATATCATAATTTATTATCTCTTCCCAAGTTAATGCACTGATATATCTAGTGAAATTTTTTCAGGCTGTCTAGTTCAAAATTAGAACTCTTTATTTTTTTTTTACCCTAAGTATTTAAGTTTCCTAGCATGAACTACCTGAAATCAAACTAAACAATTGTTTAAACCCAACTTTTAACTGTAAGATAGTGCAATGCTTTAGAAACCCATTTAGATACCAGATGGTTAAAATAAAAAAATCATTTCTAGATACACATTCACCCTAGATCATCCCCAAAAAACAATCTATAATATCAACATATTAATGCATTAATTGTCCCTTTTGTTAAGTAAACAGAGGTGGAGAAATCCTTAAAGTGCACGTAAGGAATAAGGGAGTTCCCCACAGCAAAATGGATCTGGCAGCTGCTGGGAGTCCCTTAGCCTCACCATTTACTTACAGGATTAGTTCCTCTGGTTTGCTTTGACCCCAGGCACCAGGCATATTCTATGTCTCCCAACTTTGCAGTAGTCAGCTCCCAAAAATTTCATTCTCTGCTTCAGTTGTTTTGAGTGCTAGGCTTCCCCAAGAGGGCAGAGTGGGGTTTATTTAAAGTCCCCTCTGGGGTGTCAAAATTTATGACTGAAGGCTTGGTTCCCATCCCAAAGCCAATTAATGCCAATTTAATAATGAGAACAGGGTTTTGAGAAAAGTTTAAGCGAGATATCAAAGTTCTTAGACCCCAGACATTTCCCTCTGCAGTGGGCATGCTCAATCCAACTACGGGAAGAAAAGAAATCACTGCTTCCGTAATGTTGCTTAACAAAGGGGAGTAAAGTTTATCAAAGTTCTTTAAAGCACAGCTAAGAGAGGTGAAAAGGTGAGAACAGAAAAACTGGCGGTTCTATTGACTTTTGGTCCCTCACAGGAGAAGCATTAGTTTAAAATTTAGCTAAAGTAACTTCCACATATGTAATGCAGGTTGGAACTCGGGACTCTGCATCGGACCAAACAATGCCATCACATTTAACAGAAACACAGATAAAATGACACACAAAGACCATCATGCAGCTCCCGTTTGTTCACAACCCCAAGATCTACAATCTTGTGACTCAGAGAGAATGGAGGGAAGAGGGGGAGGAGTAGAAGGTTTGAGTGATAGGATCCTGGGTGAAGGGGTCGGATTGGAGGCAGGGACCAGGAATGGCTTCAAGGAAAGAGGCATGGAATGGCTTTGTCCCATAATGAGAGTTTCTCAAACAGAGACAAGGACAATACAAACGTGACACAAACATGTACACACAGTTAACATTTAACACGAGTTCAGAAGTAAAGATTAGAACCTAGTAACTGTCAAAACCTGATTGGTTAGACCACAAAGACAGACAGTGAATTCAACCTGAGAGAAAAAAATAGTCAGCAATATATGATGGGTTGCCAGCAGAGTCACCTAATGTGGGCTCATTCATCCCTCCTCACCTAATGAGAGCACATCCGTCACTCCCCGAGTCCTCCAAGGCATCCCTTGCAAGGACATGGCCTGTGGCTTTAGGACACGTTTGTCCACCACTGACAGGGGGAACTTACATTCTCCGCTGGAAGCCACTCTGCCAACCCAAACCAAAAACGGAAAAATGGAACCTGAACAAAAAGCTCTGAGTTATCACAAGGAAAAATGAAAAGAAGCGCCTTACTTACCTCCAGAGGGGTCTGTTGGTGTGTCCTTGTCCTATGCTGCGTGATTCCCGGCCAACGCACCAAATGTAAGGGTCCGGTGAACGTCGGAGGAAGAGACCACCAAGAGAACGCGGCTCATGCAACAGAAAAAGGCGTTCATTGAGGATCCAATCCAGCATGCTGGGGCTACGTGCTCACTCAAGAAGGGAGAGCAGCCCAGAGCCCCGAGCAGGGGTTGAGCAGTGCTTAAGTACACTTTTTGGGGAGGGCGGGACTTTACATATATCACATTCTCCTTTAAGAAATCAACATACACCGCAGAAAAATCAAACAACAATTCCTAAACATGATTAGTTCATTCATTGGCAGGAACAGGTCAGGCGGGAGTGATAGGTGAGTTCTAAAGCGAGGTACACATTCAAACAGATTGGTTTAGGCCTTGCGATGTCTATGTGCCAGGCCACACAGGGTCCTAGGTTATTAAACAACCAGGCGGTCAGGGGGAATATTTACTGGGCAGTCCGGAATTGTACTACAAGCTACAGGAATTTCAGGTTTTGCATGTAGCATAGGAACTTAACAATACCTGGTCCTTTACATTTTAACTCAGGCCTTGCAGCTTAGAAACTTTACAAAACCCGGTCTTTTACACTTCAACTTTTACACTTTAATTTCAATTTATTTTACCCTTTCAGATCACTCCTGGTGCACAAGAAGGGTGTCCAAGCCACCCTGAATTTAGGCAAATGAGTGGCAAGGGAGCTTATTTGGGACACTGTCTTGGGCTGTGCCCCTCATGGAAACCTCCAGCCAGATGTTATGATGAGTGCCTTTATAGAAGAAGAGGAGGGCCATGTGAGAGTGTTTTGGTATTAATTGTGGTCATTTGTGTGACGGTTGGAAGAGATGACTGGGTCCACCTGGGCTTGAATTCTTGTGTGATTCCCCTTAGAGACTGACTTCTGGAACTGAACTCAAAGAAGTATTGCCATGAATTGTGGTGATATTTTAAGAGGTCAAGCATGAGAGTCGCCCTTGGAAACTAAGATCAAGGCCGAGGGTGGCTTTCCACAGAGCACTGGGAATTTCAGCAAAGATATCCCATGATTTTATTCTTAAAGACTTGGTAGCCATAGTTGAGAGTCAAAACACACATGGACCTCACATTGTAGACCTCAATGGGCCTGGCTATATCTAACCTTTTGGCCACTCTTTGGGAAGCCTTGCCTATGAGAGTTCTCCAGAGTTTCATTGAAATGAGCTTCCTCAACATTTAATGGTTCTTGAAACCCACAGTGCATACAAACACAATAGAAATACAAGCAGTTCAGAAGAGGCATGGTGTATAGTTGGACTTGGCTTTTGCATTATGTAGGGTAGGTGTTATAAATCTAGTTAATTTTTAATTGAAATAGTTCTCCTTGTGTTTTTAAAGTTAATAAATATGTGAATTCCTGTATCCTTTTCTCTATAGCCTATTCATCACATGTATTTTTATATAAACATATTGAATCCTACCTGGTATCACATATACATTCTTGTGAGGTGGCTGACATGGCAGATACAAATTATGACAAGAGATCACTCCTCCTAAACGCTATTGGATCATAAAATTCAGCCTAAGGGTAACCTTTCTAGTTGAACAACATTATTCATAAATCCATGTTCAGTAAAATTAATATTTTAGAACAGTGATGCCAGTATGTTGGAGCCTGTTCATTAGTGGGCCTAGAGCAGTGGTGTGAAGGTGTGTGATAAAACATGTGTGTTGGGGCATGTGGATCTGCCATTGGCTTCCAATTGCCTTGTGACTGACAGGGTACAGCCAGCAGACCCTTATATGTAAAGGCATCTTGTTATATGGATAGGTTTCTGGGCAATGTTCAGAATCAGGTTGCTATGGACAAAGGGGCAACCTATGTGGGACAGAATCCTGGTTGGTGCATTCTCATGCAGACTGTGTCCCTCCACACGTGACAGAACTCCCTCCAGCACTGTGTCCCAGTTGAACTCCTTGTATTTCATGAAGCAAAACCAAACTCCCAGTGCACCAAGGAGTAACACCACGAAAATTGGAGCATGACCAAATGGCTTCACAGTCAACCCGGGGAGACACTTACACCCCAGTGGCCATAGTTTAACTACAAAAAGAGTATTCAGCACTGCTGCCTCATTTTCATTGGAAAATTAGAAACAATGTCCTTCAGGTCACATATTTGCACACCCAGATTTGATGGTCACACAACAAAGGAAGCTAAAGCTCCTGACAACAACATGTATTTTAAGAGCCCAACCTCAGAGAGTTTCTCAAGAAGTCTTTACACAAGCAGAGCTCAATGTTTGTGGAGTGTTTACCCTGTCCCTTACTTTTGGAAACTCCTCTACCACCTACAAGTTTGTGAACTCCTGAGCATTTTTTATTCCTGATATGTATTTACAGATTTTCTAACTTTTCTCCTCTAATTGTATCTTACTTGGAACTAAGGTAATGTCAAGGCAATCTTCTGGATGAGAGTGTGAACATTTTTGTGTAGCACATATTTGCATACCAATTAGAGTCATTTTCCATATTTCCATTCGAAATACTGAATCCTTGACACTAACGCATACCCTAATACACTCTGACTACTACTCCTAATATGATGGAGAAAAATAACACAAACAGAATAGGAATACAAGCAGTTCAGAGGAATCATAGTGTATAGTTGGACTTGTTTTTTGCATGATTAATTGTAGGTGTTATAAATCTAGTCAATTTTTAATTGAAATAGTTCTCCATGTGTTTTTAATGTTAACAAATATGTGAATACCTGTCTCCCTTTCTCTGTAGCCTATTCAGCACATGTATTTTTAAATGCACATATAGAACACTACCTGGTATCACACCTACATTTTGTGAGGTGGCTAATTTGGCAAATACAATTTGTGAGAAGTGATCACTCCTGTTAAACTCTGTTGGAACTGAAAATTTAACCTAGGGGTGTGTTTCCTAGAAGAACAACATTATACATAAATACATGTTCTAAAAGAAATAATTTTGCATCTGTGGAGGATATATATTTCATGATAAATTTGATTGCTAATTTATTGTCTGTGTGTGTTTTTTTGTATATATATATATATATATATATATATATATATATATATATATATATATATATATATATATAAATATACATACACTCTCCAGATTTTTCAAAATATGAAATATATGTGTCTTATATACACTCCCTAAATTCATTCATGTTCATGTATATGGATTTATAATCAACTTTTCACAGGATCATTCTCAGAAATATTCATCCACCTGAAATACATATTGTTTCCAGTACTGAAAACTAACTTCAGTTAATGTTGCATACAAATACTAATAATTCTACAGTAACTGACCCAGTTTAACATCAATGCAAGTACATTCCTATGTGACATGATGTGTATTTTGAAATTCATTTTAATTCAACACTGGTACATTACTATTTCTTCAATTTATGAACATCATAGGATATATATTTCATCCACAAGTTAGCAAACTTATAGGCATTTGTTTCACTTTCAATCACTTCCTGCTTCAGAACACATGGATTCTTCCAGGTTTCTTGACTGGTCTTATAATGAGACTTCTTTCGAAATATATTATTTTTGATTTTTTTTATCACTTTTTAAGCAAAACTGACACTCACTTCATGATAAACCATAACTATAATATCACCACTAGATGTATAACTGGTTGGAATGAATGATTTTATAACAATAAAGTATTTTTTATATATTCTCTTATATCAGTTTATTCCATTATTTAAAGTGCAACCAGTTATTTTATTTATTCACTATATTGTCTATTCATGCATTATCTCTATATTCATAGACACAGGGTACACCTCTTAGTACCCCCAATACTAATTTATTAGTCTTCTAAATATTGCTCCCAGAAATGGTGGAAGAAATACTCATGTCACCTGATCTACATATGCATGTTATCATAGTAATATTCTGGACACAAAATGCAAAAGTCACACGTATGATTGTACCAAATCCTAAATGGAAACTGAACATGGATTACTAAAAACATCCATATCCAGGTTGCCTAATGCTCTCAAATGTCAATCCTATTGGTGACCACATTTTTGTTTCTTCCTAAGATTATATATTCAACCTCAAAACTATTGGAAATGTCTAGTTTTTTCACTCACTTTATACTTTGCCTGATTTCCTAATGTCTCTATTGATATCTACTTTCCTACATATTTTTTCCAGTTCAACATTGTGACTGACCCTTCACATGTGCTGACATTGACATTCACTCTCTAACCGAAACCCTATTGCTAATGAACTTTGGTCCAAATCCTATACTCTATCTTCTTCCGAAACATACTGACTAACTTCCTGATCCTATCGACTATCCCTTTTTGAGTGGATGTACTCTACTACATTCAATCATCTGAGGTACAAGGTCCTATGCCATTGTATATCGATTTTTCTGAAACATGTATGCAGAACATAATTCAAAGCTACGTGTCCCAATCTATTGCCAAATGCACTTCTGAGCTTCAAATCTTACCTAGATTTCTGTTTTCATACTTATATTTAACCACTATATTTCTATATATTGCAGGTTCCCAATAACCTTATTCATCCCGCAGAATGATTCCTAACACAAATCGAACGTGTTATTAACCCTAACCATACACTGTTGCCTCAATCTAACATTACAAAAGAGCAGGGACAGGGCTATTCTTTCAATTAGGGATGTAGGTTATCTTCCAACTGCTGAGAACCTCAAAGTTCGATGCAGAAATGATCCCTGGAGAAGATGTAGGCAGCTATGAAGGACCTGCATGAGCAAAAGCCATCTTCCATGGCAAACAACCTGGACAGGATGAAGGGATGTGTATGCATCAGATTCTCTCTTCTTAATGTAGAGAAGATGAACCTAACCAGGCCTGCGTGTAGAGCTGTTCCATGGTGTCTATTTTGATATACCATTCTAACTAGTCAAATTGTCACAGGAAGTAGGGGCACCCTCCAACTCATGGAACCATTGGAAGCAAGTCTTAGGACAAAGTTGTTGCCAAGGCAGTGACCTCATTCAGTTGCAAAGAAAGTGACATACCTCATTTCCTTCGTGATGGAACTCTCTGAAATTGGGATGCAAGAAGCCAGGCACCAAGAGCCAGTCCCAGTCCCAGTCCCAGTGGGCTCACTTGTTTGGATTTACCAAGTACAGAGTCAGGCCTTCTTGGTACCTACTGATGTGAGGATGGCCAAATGCCAGTAGAGCTCTGAAGAGGGGCCTTTCTTGAGACAGCAGGTTGTGGCTAACAGCAGGCTCCTCGCAGAATAACAGAGTTGGCCAAGGAGACAAGATCTGAGACCAGACAGGCCATTTCGAGTGGAACATAGTATGGCCCACCAGTCAGAGGACACTCCAGATAGTTAAAGACCTATTTTTGGGAAGGAGATGCCTTTTTGGTTGTGGGTGTGAGTTTGCGGTTTTGTTTCATGTTCTGAGAATAGGTAGGAAAGGTGGTTGGTTTGGTTTGGAGTCGACTGTTTCTAGTAAGTCTATAGACAAGGCGAGTGTTTCTATGTCTGTGTAGCCACTGTGTCCGTGGTTTTAGACATTAGAAACGAGAATGCATCAATGGAGGTGTCCTGTCTAGTAGAAAGCTTCACAGCATTCATCCTGCACAATTGATTAATGGACTGTTGCTTGCCTTATGGATGGGAAACACCTACTAACTTCCTAAGTTGCTGTTTTCTTCCTGAATTCTGGCTACTCTCCAGAATAGTATCATGGTTTATTGTCCAAGATATGTACCACCTCCAAACTCTGTGACATGGCCATGTCCTTGATAGCTGAAGGGAATGGGAACATCTCAGAAAACTCAGATATCAGTGTGACCAGTAAAGTCTCAGTGGAGAAACCCTGCTTGGCTCCATTTGCTTATCTATGTTTCTGTTGCCTTGAATGTCAGGAAGGTCTTTGCCTCAGGCCACCCCTTTGTGAAGCGTGAAGAAACAGTTTTCAAATGGAAATGAATGGGCATCACCTGTGGCTCTTTGCTTAATTGCTCTGGAAAGGGATGTGTCTTAGTCAGACACTAGGCCCTGTTTGAGGCTGTGGCTAAGATTCTCAGCTCCTGATAGATCTAAAGAAGATCCCATGTGTGCATCCAAAACCAAAATGGCAAAAAATCTGTCATTGTGGATGAAGTCTCTTGCCTTCTTCTGTTTGGTTCCTGACCTCCATCAAGTGAGAATAGGGATCCTTTTGATTAAATGAGTTCTTCAAAGTCCTGAAGAACTGCTTGGGTTGTCTCATGATGCCAAATCACATAAAGAATCTATACCTGACAGTAAGTAGGCCTCAAATTGGAGAAGCAGAGCAGTATTTATGGCAGGCCGAGAGCAGTTGTGTGCAGGTGTGTGACAATACATCTGTGGTGGGGTCATGTGGATCTTACATTGGCTTCCAAATGGCTTGTGACTGACATGGTGCAGCTAGCAGAACTTTGTATGTAAAGGCATCATGTTACATGGAGAGTTTTCAGGGCAATGTTCAGAATCAAGTTCCTATGGTAAAGGGGGCAAGCAATGGGGGATAGAAGCCTGGTTGGTGCATTCTCCTGCAGACCCTGACACACCATACGTTACAGGACTCCCTCCAGCATTGTGTCCCAGTTTAACTCCTTGTATGTCATGAACCAAATACAAAACACCCACTGCAGCAGCAAGAAACACCACGAAAAGTGGAGGATGACCAAATGATTTCAAAGTCCAGACGGGGAGACACTTATCCCCCATTGGCCACAGTTTAGTTACAAAGAGTGAATTCAGCACTGCTGCCTCATGTTCATTGGACAATAAGAATTCATGTCCTCCAGGTCACAAAAATGCAGACCCAAGTTTGATGGTCTCACTACAAAGGAAGCTAAAGCTTCTGAAAACAACATATATTTCAAGTACCCAACCTCATTGTCAGTATCTCCAGAAGTGTTTAGGCCAGCAGAGATCCATGTTTGTGGAGTTTTACCCTGTCCCTAAGGTTTGGAAACGTCTCTTGGACCTCAAAGGTTGTGAACTACTGAGCATTTTCCATTCTACGTATGTATTCACAGATTTTCTAACTCTTCTCCTCTAATTGTTTCTTACATGGAGCGTGGTTATTTCAAGCCATTGTTCTGAATGAAAGTGGGAATTTTTTGTGTGTAGCACGTATTTGCATACACATTGGATTCATTTTCCAATTTTCCATTCGAAATACTGAATCCCTGACACGAACCCATACCCTACTAGACTCTGACTACTAATTCTAATATCATGCAGAAAAGTAACACAAACAGAATTGAAATACAAGCAGTTCAGAGGAGGCATGGTGTATAATTGATCTTGCCTTTTGCATGATAAATGTCAGATGTTATAAATCCAGTCTATTTTTAATTGAAATAGATCTCCATGTGTTTTTAAAGTTAACAAATATGTGAATTCCTGTCTCCCTTTGTCTGTAGCCTATTCAGCACATGTATTTTTATATGCACATATCAAATCCTACCTGGTGTCACACCTACATTCTTGTGAGGTGACTGACTTGGGAGATACAATTTGTGAGAAGACATCACTCCTCCTAAACGCTGTTGGAACTGATAATTCAAATAATGGGTGAGCTTCCTAGTAGAAAAACATTATACATAAATCCCTGTTAAGAAAATTGAATATTTTTGGATCTGTGATTGATGTATATTTCATAGTGAATTTAGATTTGCATATATGTTGCCACATTTTAATATCTGTATGTGTCTGTGTGTGTATACACACACACACACACACACACACACACACACTCTCTCTCTCCAGATTTTTCAAAATATGAAATATATGTATCTTATTTACACTCCCTAAATTCATTTATGTTCAAGTATGTGGATTTATAATCAACTTTTCACAAGATTTTCTCAGAAATATTTATCCACCTGAAATACATATTTGTTTCCTAGTACTGAAAACTAACTTCAGTGAATGGTACATACAAATCCTGTTGATAGCCACAGCCAAGGGTCTCCAGTAAATACCATATGTACTACTGCACAACCTAAGGCAGGCATGGTCCCTAAGCCACATGCTCGTTGTTTAAACAGAGAGGGGGAGATGTTGAGAGCCACAGCCAAAGGGGCCCCAGGAAACCTCCAGCTGCCAGCAAACTTCCAGCTGCCGGCTGATGATTGGCTCCACAGCGGCCCCAGCAACATCTAGCTGATTGGCTCCTCTGCGGTGATGCTCATTGCAGATGCTCATTGAGCTGTTTCCCCGCCCTTTCAGACTGCCAGTGGATGATTGGCTGACAGAGGCCCCAGCAACATCTAGCTGATTGGCTCCTCTGTGGTGATGCTCAATGGGATGTTTCCCTGCCCTTTCAGACAACGGAGCTGCTCATTGGTGGACTTTTTTGGCTCCGCCCATGTGACCCAGCCAATCGGCCTCAAAAGGAGGAGGCTTGTGGTTGAGGGAGAGGCTTGTGGGAAGACTGTGGTGGCAGTTGGGCTCTGAGGGTTTTTCCTGAGAAGCTGTTTTGTTTGGCTTGTGTGGTTCTAAAAATAAAGTTTGTTTCTTTTGACAATTGGCTCCTGAATTGTGCCCAGCCAGACTGATGATAATCATGTAAAATGTTGATTTTAAATCGCATACATGAACTTGAATGAATTTAGGGAGTGTATAATAAGACACATATATTTCATATTTTGGAAAAACTGGAAAATCTGGTATATATATATATATATATATATATATATATATATATATATATATATATATATATATATACACACACACACACACAACAATAAAATGTAGCAATATATATGCCAATCGAAATTTATCATGAAATATATATCATCCACATATCTAAAAATATTCATTTTACTGAACATGGATTTATGTATGATGTTGTTCACTAGGAAGCTCACCCATAGTTTGAATTTTCAGTTCCATCAGTATTTAGGGGAAGTGATCTATTCTCATAATTTGTATATTCCAAAGTTAGTGAGATCACAAGAATTTACGTGTGTTACCAGGTAGGAGTCTATATATGCATAAAAATATACATGTTCTAAAGAGGCTACAGAGAAAAGGAGACAGGAATTTACCTATGTGTTAACTTTGAAAACTCATGGAGAAATATTACAATGAAAAGTTGACTAGATTTATAACACATATCCTTGATAAAGGAAAAGGAAAATCCAAGTATACACCATGCCTCCTACAAAAGGCCTGTATTTCTATTCTGTTAGGTTTCTTTTTCTCCATCATTTTAGGATAGTAGTCAGAGTCTAGTAGGGTATGGGTTAGTGTCAGAAATTCAGTATTGCAAATGGAAAATAGGATAATGTATCCAATGTGTATGCAAATATGTGCTACACAATAATCTTCCCACTCTCACCTAGAACAATGCCTTGACATTACCTTTGCCCCAAGTGAGACACAATTAGAGAAGAAGAGTTAGAAAATCTGTGAATACATATCTGGAATGGAAAATTCTCAGGAGTTCTCAACCTGGGAGCAGGTAGAGGAGTTTCCAGAAGTAAGGGATTGGGTAAACACTCCACAACCATGGAGCTCTGCTGGAAAAAAGACTTCTGGAGAATCTGCCTCTGAGGTGTGGCACTTGAAATATATATTGTTGTTAGGAGCTTTGTCTTCATTTGTAGTGAAACCATCAAAGCTGGGTCTGAATCTATGTGACCTGGAGAACATGGTTTCTTATTTTCCAATGAACCTGAGGCAGCAGTGCTGAATTCTCTCTTTGTAGGTAAACAGAGGCCAGTGGGCCAAAGTGTCTAACCATGTGGACTGTGAAGCCATTTAGTCATCCTCCAATTTTCATGGTGTTTCTTGGTGCTGAACTGGGAGTTTGGTATTTGCTTCAAGAAATACAAGGAGTTCAACTGGGACACAGTGTTGGAGGGAGTTCTGTGACATGTGCTGGTTCAGAGTCTCCAGGAGAACGCACTAACCCGGCTTCTATCCCACATAGCTTGCCCCCTTGACCATAGCAACCTGATTCTGAACATTTCCCTGAAACCTCTCCATATAACAAGATGCCTTTGCATATAAGGGTCTGCTGGGTGCACCATGTTAGCTAAAAGCCATTTGGAAGTCAATGGCAGATCCACATGGCACCACCATAAATATTTTATCACACACCTGCACACCACAACTCTGGGCCAACTACTCCGCAGTCTCCATCTAACCGGCATCTCTGTTCTACACCACTTTCATTATACCCAATCAATCAAGGCACTGTCTGGTACACTAATGATCAGCAACAGGACATCAAAGGTTCTCCAGTGCCACCTCATCATGCGAATTTCAAAAATTTCATGGTATTTATCTAGCCATTTTACAAGGATGAAGTTGGAGGCATTGTGGGTTTCAATTCTTTCAGGAATCATTCAATGTTGAGGAAGCTCATTTCAATGAAAGTTCTGGAGAACTCTCACAGGCAAGGCTTTCCAAAGAGTGGCCAAATAGTCACATGAAGCCAGGCCAATTGAGGTCTACAATGTGAGGTCCATGTGTGTTTTGACTCTCAACTATGTCTGGCAAGTATTTCAAAATAACATCATATGATATTCTGTCTGAGATTCCCTGTGCTCTGTGGAAAGCCACCCCGGGCCTAGATCTCAGTTTCAAAGGGCGACTTTCATGGGTGGCCGCCTAAAATCCCAACACAAATCATGGCAATACTTCTCTGAGGTCAGTTCCAGAACTCAGTCTCTAAGAGGAATCACACCAGAGTTCAAGCCCTGGTGGACCCAGTCATCTTTTCCTACTGCCACATAAATGACCACAATGAAAACCAAAACACTCCCAAATGGCCCTCATCTTCTTCCATATAGACACTCATCATAACCTCTGGCTTGACGTTTCCTTGAGGGGCACAGCCCAAGACAGTGTCCAAAATAATCTCCCTTTCCTCTCATTTGCCTAAAGTCAGCGTGGCCTGGACACCCATTCTGTGAACCATGAGTGATCAAATAACCCTGACTTTAATACTGCTCTGCTTCTCCAATTTGAGGCCTACTGTCTGTGGAGTATAGATTCTTGATGTGAATTGGAGTAATGAAAAAACCCAATAACCCATTGGCTACACTCTGCAGGGTTTTGAAGAACTCATTTGACCCAATAAATCCCTATTCTCATTTTATGGAGGTCAGGAACCTTACAGAGGAAAGTGAGAGACTTCATCCTCAATGACTGCTTTTTGTGCCATTTTGGTTTTTGATGTGCCTTCTGGAATGTTACATATTTTTTTTTTTTGGTTTTAGTGCCTTCTGGAATATTACATAATTTTTTTCTTTAGACATTATTGCCAGAGTTCCTATCTTCATCCCAGTGCAGGTGAAATCAAAGATAATACCAATCTACAGCTTCTGCAATAGCCATCCCTGTAATGCTTGCAGAACTTGCCTGGACACATTGTGAACTCACCTAAATGCATTGTGAACTATCTGTTGGTGCAGCGACTTGTGGTAGTGTTGGGGTATATTTGCTGATGATGTCATCGGTGGTACAATTTTTCCAAAAGGAGCCATCAATTGGCTTGGTGTATCTTCCTCCCTTCTGCGTGTCATGATCGTCCAGCTAAAATTTGGGGGGCCAACAGAGGTGAGGCAAAGAACCTCACCCACCCCCGCTGGTACAAAGACCTCTCCACAGGTGTGGCTCTATAGTGGACGGGTAGTCAGTGACGGGTAAGATCCAATTGCAATGGTACCAACTTAACGGGTAAAGACCATATGTACTATTGGACAACCTAAGGCAGGCACGGTCCCTAAGCCACATGCGTGTTGTTTAAACAGAGAGGCGAAGATGTTGAGAGCCACAGCCGAAGGGGCCCCAGCAAAATTCCTGCTGCCAGCAAACTTCCAGCTGCCGGCTGATGATTGGCTCACAGCGGCCCCAGCAACACCTAGCTGATTGGCTCCTCTGCGGTGATGCTCAATGGGCTGTTTCTCTGCCCTTTCAGACCACAAAACTGCTCATTGGGGGACTTTTTCTGACTCCGCCCACATGACCCAGCCAATCGCCCTCAAGAGCAGGAGTATTGTGGGAGGCGGAGAGAGGCTCCTGTGGGAGGGAGAGGTTTTGGGAAGCCAGTGGTGGCAGTTGGGGCTCTGAAGGTTTTTTCCTGAGAGGCTGTTTTGTTTGGCATGTGTGGTTCTAAAAATAAAGTTAGTTTCTTTTGACAAGTGGCTGCTGATTGTGCCCAGCAAGACTGCGGCATTATCCTAATATTTCTACAATAACTGACCCAGTTTAACATCAATGCAAGTAGATTCCTGTGGGAGAGGACATGATGTGTATTTTGACGTTCATTTTTATGTAACAGTGGTACATTACTATTTCTTCAGTTTACGCACATCATAGTATATATATTTGATCCACAAGTTCACAAATTTATAGGCATTTGTTTCACTTTCAATCACTTTCTGCTTCAAAACACATGTATTCCTCCAGGTTTCTTGACTGGTCTTTTCATGAGACTTCTTTCCAAACACATTATTTCCGATTTCCATAATCACTTTTGAAGCAAAACTCACACATTCTTCATGAAAAACCATAATGCTGATATAACCATTATATATATTACTGGTTGGAATGAAGGATTGTATATCAATGTAAGATTTTCTGTATATTTTCAGATATCAATTCAATCCATTATTTAAAGTTAGAACCAGTTATAATATTTCTTTACAGTATGGTCTATTCATGCATTATCTCTATAATTATAGACACAGTGTACACCATTTTTACCTCCAAAAATAATTGATACGTCTTCAAAATATTGCTCCCAGAAATGGTGGAAGAAATACTCATGTCACCTGATCTACATATACATTTTACCACAGTAATATTCTGCACACAGAAAGAAGAGGTCAAACTTATGTTTGTACCAAAGCCTAAATGAAAAGTGAGCATGGATTACGGAAAACATCCATGTCCATATTGCCTAATGCTCTCAAAAGTTCATCCTATTGGTGACTACATGTTTGTTTCTTCCTAAGATTATATATTCAAACTCAAGCCTGTTGAAAATGTATAATTCTATCACTCACTTTATACTTTGCCTGATATCCTAATGTCAATTGATATCTGCATTCCTACTTTTTTTCCCAGTTCATCCTTTTGACAGACTCTCCACATGTGCTGACAATTACATTCACTCTCTATCCGAAACCCTATTGCTAAAGATCTTTTCATCTAAATCTTATACTCACTCTTCTTTCAAAACCTACCAACAATCTTACTAATCCTACAAATTATTTCTTTTTGACTGGATGTTCTCTTCAACATTCAATCAACCAAGGTACAAGGAATTATGCCATTGTATATTGATTTATCTGAGACATCTGTGCAGAATATAATTCAAAGCTAAGAATCCCAGCCAAGGGTCCAATGCAATTCTGGGCTTCAAATATTACCTAGATGTCTGTTTTCATACTTATATTTCACTTATATTCTTATAAATATCGCACGTTCCCAATACCATAATTCATCCCGCAGAATGATTCCTAACCCAAATGGAACATGTTATTAACCCTGACCATACACTGTTCTCTCAATCTATCTTTACTGAAGAGCAGGGACAGAGTTGGTCTTTCAATACAGAAATAAGGGGATCTTCCACTTGCTGAGAACCTCCAAGGTCATTAAAGAAATGATCCCTGGATTAAATGTAGGCAGCTATGAATGACGTCAGAGAGCAAAAGTCATCTTCCATGACAAACAACCTGGTTAGCATGAAGGGATGTGTCTGAATCAACATTTCTTTTCTTAATGTATAGAAGATGGACCAAACCAGGCCTATCTGGAGAGCTTTTTTTGGGTGCCTATGGTTGATATACCATGCAAACTTGTGAAAGTTTCACTGAAAGAAGGGGCAGCCTCCAACTCATTGGACTTTGGAAGCAACTGTTAGGACAAATTGGTTGACAAGGCAGTAACCTAATTCAGTTCCTGAAGGAAGTGACCTACGTCACTTCCTTGGTGAAGGAATTCTCTGAACTTGGGATCCATGAAGACAGGTACCCAGAGCCAGTCCCAGTCCCAGTCCCAGTGGGCTCACTTGTTCAGTTTTACCAAGGACAGGGTCAGTCTTTCTTGGTACCTACCTATGTGAGGATGGCCAAAGGCCAGAAGAGCTCTGAAGAGGGACCTTTTCTGAGAAAGCAGGTAGTGGCTCACCGCTGGCTCCTGACAACTTCACAAAGTTGGCCAAAGAGACCAGATCTGAGTCAGGACAGGACATTTCGGGAGAACATTTTATGGCCCACCAGTCAGAGGACACTCTGGATAGTCACAGACCTACTTGGGGGAAGGAGGTGCCTTTGTGGGAGTGGTTGTGGTTTTGTGGTTTTGTCACATGTTCTGAGAATAGGTAGGAAATGTGGTTTGTTTGGTTTGGATTGGACTGTTTCTAGTAAGTCGTTTGACATGTAAGTGTTTCTATGTCTGTGTATCCCACTGTGTCTGTGGTTGTAGACATTAGAAAAGAGAATGAATTAATGGATGTGTCCTGTCTAGTAGAAAGCTTCCCAGCATTCATCCTGCCCAATTGATTAATGGACTGCAGCTTACCTTCTGGATGGGCAAAACCTTCTATCTTCCTAAGATCCTGTTTTCTTCCTGAATTCTGGCCACTCTCCAGAATAGGCTCATGGTTTTGTGTCCAAGATATATACCACCTCCAAGCTCTGTGACATGGCCATGTACTTGATAGCTGAAGTGAATGTCAAGCATCTCAGAAAACTCAGATATCAGTGTGACCAGGAAAGTCTCAGTGGAGAAACCCTGCTTTGTGTCTTTTGCTTACCTGTTCTTCTGTTGCCCTAAATGTCAGGAAGGTCTTTGCCTCTGGCCACCCCTTTGTGAAGCCTGAAGAAAACAGTTTTCAAATGAAAATGAATGGGCATCACCTGTGGCTCTTTGCTTAATTGCTTTGTAAAAGGATGTGTCTGAATCAGCCTCTTGGTTCTGTGTGAGGTTGTGGCTTAGATTCTCAGCACCTGATGCATCAAAAGATAGATTCCATGTGTGCATTCAAAACAGAAATGGCAAATGAGTCTCTTGCCTTCCTCTATTAGATTCCTGACCTTCATCAAGTAAGAATCAGGATCCTTTAGTTCAAAAAAGTTCTTTGAACCCCTGCAGAGTGCTTGGGTTTTCTGATGACTCCAAATCACATAAAGAATCTATACCTGACAGTCAGTAGGCCTCAAATTGGAAAAGCATGACAGTATTAACGCCATGCCTATTTGATCAGTTCTGGTTCACAGGAAGGGTGTGTAGGCCACCCTGACTTTCGGCAAATGAGGGGAAAGGGAGCTTATTTTGGACAGTGTCTTGGTCTGCGCCCCTCATGGAAACTTCTAGCCAGAGGTTATGATTAGTGTCTATATGGAAGAACATGAGGGCCATGTGAGAGTGTTTTGGTTTTCATTGTTGTCATTTGTGTGGCGGTGGGAAAAGATGACTGCGTCCACCTGGGTTTCAACTCTTGTGGGATTCCCCTTGGAGACTGAGTTCTGAAACTGACCTTAGAGAAGTATTGCCATGAATTGTGTTGGAATTTTCGGAGGCCACGCATGAGAGTCACCCTTGGAAACTGAGATCTAGGCCCATGGTGGCTTTCCACAGAGCACTGGGAATCTCAGCGAGGATATCACTTGATTATATTCTGAAAGACTTGGCAGCAATAGTTGAGAGTCAAAACACACATGGACCTCACATTGTAGACCTCAATGTGGCTGGCTTTATGTGACCTTGGGCCACTCTTTCAGAAGACTTGCCTGTGAGAGTTCTCTAGAGCTTCCATTGAAATGAGATTCCTCAATATTTAATGGTTCCTGAATGAATTGAAACCCACAGTAACTCCAACTTCATCCTTGAAAAATGGCTAGAAAATACCATGAAATTTTTGAAATTTCCATGACCAGCTGGCACTTGAAAACCATTTGATGTCCTGTTGCTTATCATGAGTATACAAGACAGTGCCTGGTTTGACTGAGTTTCATGATAATGGTGTAGAAAAGATATGCCAGTAAGTTGGAGCCTGCTGAGTAGTAGGCCAAGAGCAGTAGAGTGTAGGTGTGTGAAAAACATCTGTGGTGGGGCCACGTGGATCTGCCATTGGCTTATAAATGGTTTGTGACTGACATGGTGCAGCTAGCAGACCTTTGGATGTAAAGGCATCTTGTTGTATGGAGAGGTTTCAGGGCAATGTTCAGATTCATGTTGCTATGGTCAAGGGGGCAACTATGTGTGATAGAAGCCTTCTTGGTACATTCTCCTGCCGATCCTGACCACCACACATGACAGAACTCCCTGCAGCACTGTATCACAGTTAAACTCCTTTATTTCATAAAGTAAATACCAAACTTTCAGTGCAGCATCAAATAACATGATTAAATGTGAAGGATGATCAAAGGGCTTCACAGTCCACATGGGGAGACACTTAGCCCCCAGTAGCCCCAGTTTGCCTACAAAGAGAGAATTCAGTACTGCTGCCTCGTGTTCATAGGAAAATAAAAAAAACATGTCGTCCAGGTCACATAGATGCAGACTCAGCTTTGATGGTCTCACTACAAAGGAAGCTAAAGCTCCTGACAACAACATATATTTCAAGTGCCCAACCTCAGAGGCATTTTCTCAAGAAGTCTTAAGGCCGACACAGCTCCATGTTTGTGGTATTTACCCTGTCCCTTACTTTTGGAAACTCCTCTACCACCTTCAAGGTTGTGAACTCCTGAGCATTTTCCATTCCAGATATTTATTATGAACTCAAACAACAACAAGTGCTGGCGAGGATGTGGAGAAAAGTGTACACTTGTACATTGCTGGTGGGACTGCAAATTGGTGCAGCCAAATTGGAAAGCAGTATGGAGATTTCTTGTAGAGGTGGGAATGGAACCACCATTTGACCCAGGTATTCCCCTTCTCAGTCTATTTCCTAAAGACCTAAAAAAAATGCTACAGGGACACTGCTACATTGATGTTCATAGCAGCACAATTTACAATAGCAAGACTGTGGAACCAACCTAGATGCACTTCCATAGATGAATGGATAAAAAATGAGGCATTTATACACAATGGAGTATTACTCTGCATTAAAAAATGACAAAATTTTTACAGAGAAATGGATGGCATTAGAGCAGATTATGCTAAGTGAAGCTAGCCAATCCCTAAAACCAAATGCCAAATGTCTTTTTGATATAAAGAGATTAACTAAGAACAGAGTAGGGACGAATAGAATGAGAAGAAAATTAACATTGAACAGGGATGAGAGGAGGAAGGGAAAGGGAGAGAGAAGGGAAATTGCATGGAAATAAAAGGAGACCCTCAGGGTTATACAAAATTACATACAAGAGGAGGTGAGGGAAAGGAAAAAATTATACAAGGGGGAGAAATGAATTACAGTAAAGAGGTAGAGAGAGAAGAGGAGAGGGGAGGTAAGGGGAGGGGGATAGTAGAGGTTAGGAAAGGCAGCAGAATACGACAGACACTAGTATGGCAATATGTAAATCAATGGATGTGTTACTGATGTGATTCTGCAATCTGTTTATGGGGTAAAAATGGGAGTTCATAACCCACTTGAATCACAGTGTGGAATATGATATATCAAGAACTATGTAATGTTTTGAACAAGCATAAATAAAAATTAAAAAAAAAGAAAACTAACTTTGGTGAATGGTGCAAAGAAATCCTAATATTTCTACAGTAACTGACACAGTTTAACATCAATGCGAGAAGATTCCTGTGGGACATGATGTGTATTTTGATGTTCATTTTTATTCAGCACTGGTACATTACTATTTCTTCAGTTTATTCACATCATATTATAATATTTCATCCACAAGTAAGGAAATTTATCGTCATTTTTTTCAATTTCAATCACTTCCTGCTTCAGAACTCATGAATTCCTCGGTGTTCCTTGACTGGCATTTTCATGAGACTTCTTTCCAAACACATTATTTTCGATTTCCATAATCACATTTGAAGCAAAACTCACACAAACTTCATGATAAATCGTACCCTAATATTAACATTAGGTGTATAAGTGGTTGTCATGAATGATTGCATATCAATATAAGATTTCTTATATATTTTCAGATATCAATTCAATCCATTATTTAAAGTGGAACAAGTTGTATTATTTATTGAAATTAAGGTCTATTCATGCATTATCTGTATATTCATAAAAACAGGGTACACCTCTTTTTACCCCTAATGCTAATTTATACGTTTTCAAAATACTGCTCCTAGAAATGGTGGAAGAAAAAATCATGTCATCTGATCTACATATACATTTTATCACAGTAATATTCTGGAAACAAAATGCAAAGGTCCCACTTAGGATTGTACCAAAGCCTAAATGTAAAGTGAACATGGATTACTAACAATATCCATGTCCATGTTGCCTAATGCTCTCAAATGTCAATCCTATTGGTGACCTACATATTTGTTTCTTCCTAAGATTAGATATTCAGTCTCAACCCTGTTGAAAATGTCTTATTCTATCACTCACTTTATACTTTGCCTGATTTCCTAATGTCTCTATTGATATCTGCTTTTCTACAAATTTTCCCCAGTTCATCATTGTGTCTGATTTCTTCATATGTGCTGACATTTATATTCACTCACTGCCCGAAAAAAATTGCTAAAGAACTTTTGTTACATATCCTATACTAACTCTACTTGCTAAACATAACGACTATCTTCTTTTTTTTTTTAATTTTTTTTATTGGTTGCTCAAAACATTACAAAGCTCATGGCATATCATCTTCCATACATTTGATTCAAATGGGTTATCAGCTCCCATTTTTACCCCAAATACAAGTTGCAGAATCACATCGGTTACACATCCACATTTTTACATAATACCATATTAATAACTGCGACTATCTTCTTAATCCTACCGTCAATCCCTTTTGACTGGATGTTCTCTTCAGCATTCAATCATCCAAGGTTCAAGTTCCTCTGCCATTGTATATCGATTTATTTGAGACATGTGTGCAGATAGTAATTCAAAGCTAAATATCCCAATCAATTGCCCAATGCCCTTCTGGGATTCAAATCTTACTTTAATTTCTGTTTTCATACATATGTTTAACCTCGATATTCTTATAAATATCACAGGTTCCCAATACCATTATTAATCCAGCAGAATGATTCCTAACCCAAATCGAACATGAAATTAACCCTAACCATACACTGTTCACTCAATCTAACTTTACAGAAGAGCAGAGACAGATTGTTCTTACAATACAGGAATGTAGGGGATGCTCTACCTGTTAAGAACCTCAAAGGTCCATGCAGAAATGATCCCTGGAGAAGATGTAGGCAGCAATGAAGGACCTGAGAGACAAAAAGTCATTTTCCATGGCAAACAACCTGGTCAGGATGAAGGGTTTTGTCTGAATCAGCCTCTATCTTCTTACTGTAGAGAAGATGGACCAAACCAGGCTTGTGTGGAGAGCTGTTCTCGGGTGCCTAAGGTTGATATACCATTCTAAGTTGTGAAAGTGCCAAAGGAAGTAGGGGCAGCCTCCATCTCATGGGACCCTTGGAAGCAACTGTTAGGACAAAGTGGTTGCCAAGGCAGTGACCTCATTCAGTTCTTAAAGGAAGTGACCTACCTCACTTCCTTGTTGATGGAACTTTCTGAACTTGGGACCAAGGAAACCAAGCACCAGAGCCAGTCCCAGTCCCAGTCCAAGTGGTCTCATTTGTTTGGAATCACCAAGGACAGAGTCAGTCTTCTTGGTACTGACTGATGTGAGGATGGCCAAATGCCAGGAAAGATATGAACACGGGCCTTTCTGACTAAGCAGGTAGTGGCTCACCGCTGGCTCCTGACTGCTTTACAGAGTTGTACAAGGAGACCAGATCTGAGACAGGACAGACCATTACCGGGGAACATAGTATGGCAAACCTGTCAGAGGACACTCCGGATAATCACAGCCCTACTTGGGGGAAGGAGGTGTCTTTTTGAGTGTGGGTGTGTGGTTTTGTCTCTGTTCTGAGAATAGGTAGGAAAGGAGGTTTCTTTGGTTTGCAGTTAACTGTTTCTAGTAAGTCGTTTTACGAGGTGAGTGTTTCTATGTCTGTGTATCCCACTGTGTCCGTGGTTGTATACATTAGAAAAGAGAATGCATCAATGCGTGTGTCCCCTCTAGTAGAAAGCTTCCCAGCATTCATCCTGCCCAATTAATGAATGGAGTGTGGTTTCCATATCGATAGGCAACACCTACTACCTTATTAAGTCCCTGTTTTCTTTCTGAATTCTTACAACTCTTCAGAATAGGCTCTTGGGTTTGTGTCCAAGATATGTACCACCTCCAATCTCTGTCACATGGCCATGTACTGGATATCTGAAGGGAATGGCCAGCATCTCAGAAAACTCAGATATCAGTGTGACCAGGAAAGTCTCAGTGGAGAAACCCTGCTTTGGGCCTTTTGCTAACCTATTGTTCTGTTGCCTTGAATCTCAGGATGTCTTTGCCTCTGGGCACCCCTTTGGGAAGCCTGAGGAAAACATTTTTCAAATGGAAATGAAGGGCATCACCTGTGTCTCTTTGCTTAATTGCTTTGGAAAAAGATGTGTCTGAATCATCCTCTTGGCCCTGTGTGAGGCTGTGGCTTAGATTCTCAGCACCTGATGGATTAAAGAAAGATCACATGTGTGCATCCAAAACCAAAATGGCAAATATTCACTCATTGTGAATGAATTCTTTTACCTTCCTCTGTTAGGATCCTGACTTCCATCAAGTGAGAATAGGAATCCTTTCGGCCAAATGAGTTCTTCAAATCTCTGCAGAGGGGCTTGGATTTTCTCATGACTCAAATTCACATAAAGAATCTAAACCACAGAGTCAGAAGGCCTCAAATTGAAAAAGCCAAGCAGTATTAATGGCAGGCCTATTTGATCATTCCTGGTTTACAGGAAGTGTGTCCAGGCCACCTTGATGTTAGACAAATGAGGGGAACAGGACCTTAATTTGGACACTGACTTGGGCTGTGGACCTCATTGAAAACTCCAGCCAGACGTTATAAGGAGTGTCTATATGGAAAAAGATGAGGACCATGTGGGAGTGTTTTGGTTTTAATTGTGGTCATTTGTGTGGCGGTTGGAAGAGATGACTGTTCCACTGGGCTTGAACTCTGGTGTGATTCCCCTTAGAGACTGAGTTCTTTAACTGACCTCAGAGAAGTATTGCCATGAATTGTGTTGGGATTTTAGGAGGCCACACATGAGAGTCGCCCTTGGAACCTGAGATCTAAGCCCAGGTTGGATTTCCACAGAACATTGGGAATTTCAGCCCGGATATAACATACAATTTTTCTTAAAGACTTGGCAGCCATATTTGAGTTTAAAACACACATGGACCTCATATTGTAGATCTCAATGGGCCTGGCTTCATGTGACATTTTGGCCACCCTTAGGGAAACCTTGCCTGTGAGAGTGCTCCAGAGCTTTCATTGAAATTAGCTTCTTCACCATTTAATGGTTCCTGAATTAATTGAATCCCTCAGAGCCTCAAACTTCATCCGTGAAAAATGGCTAGAAAATTACCATGAAATTTTTGATATTTTCATGATCAGCTGGCACTGGAAATACTTTGGATGTCCTGTTTCTGATCCTGAGTATACCAGACACTGCCTTGATTGACTTTGTTTCATGAAAATGGTGTAGAACAGATATGCCAGTAAGTTGGAGCCTGGTGAGTAGTGGGACTAGAGCAGTGGTATGCAATTGTGTGATAAAACATCTGTGTTGCGGCCATGTGGATCAGCCATTGGCTTCCAAATGGCTTGTGACTGACATGGTGCAGCCAGCAGACCCATATATGTAAAGGGATCTTGTTATATGGAGAGGATTCACTGCAATGTTCAGAATCATGTTGCTATTCTCAAGGGGGCAATCTACATGGGATAGAACCTTGGTTTGTGCATTCTCCTGAAGACCCTGACTCACCACACCTTAAAGAACTCCCTCCACCACTCTGTCCCATTTTAACTCCTTGTATTTTTTGAAGCAAATACCAAACTCCCAGTGCAGCAGCGAGAAACACCACGAAAAGTGGAGGATGACCAATTGGCTTCACAGTCCACACTGAAAGACACTTAGACCCCAGTGTCCATAGTTTACCTACAAAGAGAGAATTCAGCACTGCTGCCTCATGTTCATTGGATAATAAGAAACCATGTCCTCCAAGTAACATAGATGCAGACCCAGCTTTCATGGTTTCTCTACAAAGGAACTAAATCTCCTCAGAACATCAAATACTTCAAGTGCCCACTCTTAGAGGCAGTTTATCAAAAAGTATTTAGGCCAGCAGAGCTACATGTTTGTGGAATGTTTACCCTGTCCCTTACTTTTAGAATCTTCTCTACCACCTCCAAAGTTGTAAACTCCAGAGTATTTTCCATTCCAGATATATATTCACAGATTTTCTAACTCTTATCCTCTAATTGTGTCTTACTTGAGGAGAATGTAATGTCAAGGCATTGTTCTGGATGAAAGTGGGAAGATTTTTGTGTAGCACATATTTGCATACACATTGGATTCAATTTCCTATTTTCCATTAGAAATGCTGAATCCCTGAAATTAACATATACCCTATTAGACTCCGACTACTAATCCTAATATGATGGAGAAAAATAACACAAACATAATAGAAATACAAGCAGTTTAGATGAGGTATGTTTTATAGTTGGAGTTGCCTTTTGCATGGTATAGTGTAGCAGTTATAAATCTAGTCAATTATTTGTTGAAATAGTTCTCCATGCGTTTTTAAAGTTAACAAATAAGTGAATTCCTGTCCCCCTTTCTCTGTAGCCTATTCAGCACACGTATTTTTATATGCACATATAGAATCCTACCTGGTACCACACGTACATTCTTGTGAGGTGGCTGACTTGGCAGATACAAATTGGAAGAAGAGATCACTCCTCCTAAACGCTGCTTGAACTGGTAATTCAAATGTGAGTGAGCTTCCTAGTTGAACAACATTATACATAAATCCATGTTCAGTAAAATGAATATATTTGGATCTGTGGATGATATACATTTCTTGGTGAATTTCGTTTGGCATATATATTGCAATTTTTAATGTCTGTCTCTGTGTGTGTATATAAATATATAGATAGATACACTCTCAGGAGTATTCAAAATATGAAATATGTGTCTTATTACACACTTCCTAAATTCATTCATATTTATGTTGTGGATTCATAATCAACTTTTCACAAGATTATTCTCAGAAATATTCATCCACCTGAAATACGTATTTGTTTCTTAGTACTGTTTCCACCCCAGATATGCATTCACGGATTTTCAAACTCTTCTACCCTAATTGTGTCTTACTTGAGGTGAAGGTAATGTAAAGGCATTGTTCTGGATGAGAGTGGGAAGATAATTGTGTAGCATATATTTTTATACACATTGGATTCATTTTCCTATATACCATTGAAAATACTGAATCCTGACAATAACCCATACCCTACTATACTCTGTCTACTAATCCAAATGATGGAGAAAAACAACCCAAACAGAATAGAAATACAAGCAGTTCAGAGGAGGCGTGGGGTATAGTTGGACTTGCCTTTTTCATGATAAATGGTAGGTGTTATAAATCTAGTCAATTTTTAATTGAAATAGTTCTCCATGTGTTGTTAAAGTTAACAAATATGTAAATGCCTGTCTGCCTTTCTCTGTAGCCTATTCAGCACATGTATTTTTATAAGCTTTATAGAATCCTACCTGGTATCACACGTTCATTTTTGTGAGGTGACTGACTTGGCAGATACAAGTTGTGAGAAGAGATCACTACTCTAAACGCTGTTGGAACTGAAAATTCAAACTATGGGTGAGCTTCCTAGTAGAACAACATTATACATAAATCCTTGTTCAGTAAAATAAATATTTTTGCATCTGTGGATGCTATATATTTTATGATGAACTTCGATTGGCGTATATATTCCTACATTTTAATGTCTGTGTGTGTGTTTTGTGTGTGTGTGTATATATATATATATATATATATATATATATATATACACATATATATGTATATACACATATATAATTATGAATATATATATATATATATATATATATATATATATATATATATATATATACTGTCCTGATTTTTAAAATATGAAATGTATGTATCTTAAATACACTCCCTAAATTCATTCATGTTCAAAAATGTGGATTTATAATAAACTTTTCACAAAATTATTCTCAGAAATATTCATCCTCCTGAAATACACATTTGTTTCATAGTTCTGAAAACTAACTTCAGTAAATGGTGCTTACAAATCCTAATATTTGTACAGTAACTAACCCAGATTAACATCAATCAAGTAGATTCGTATGGGACATGATGTGTATTCTGACGTTTATTTTCATTCAACACTGGTACATTACTATTTCTTCAATTTTTACAAATCATAGGATATATATATTTCATCCACAAGTTCACAAATTTATACGCATTTGTTTCACAATCACTTTCTGCTTCATAAAACATGTATTCCTCCAGGTTTCTTGACTGGTCTTTTCATGAGACTTCTTTCCAAACACATTATTTTAGATTTCCATAATCACTTTTGAAGCAAAACTCACACACCCTTCATGATAAACCATAACCTTAATGTGGCCATTAGATATATAACTGGTTGGAATGAATGTTTGTATGTCAATATAAGATTTCTTGTATTTTTTCACATATAATTTCAATCCATTATTTAAAGTCGGAACCAGATATATTATTTATTCAAAGTATGGTCTATTCATGCATTATCTCTATATGCACAGACAAAGGGTACACCTCTTTTTACCCCCATTACTAATTTATACGTCGTGAATATGTTGCTGCCAGAAATGGTGGAAAAATAGTCATGTCACCTGATCTACATATACGTTTTATCACAGTAATATTCTGGACAAAAAAAGCAAAGGTCACACTTAAGATTGTAGCAAAGACTAAATGAAAAGTGAACATGGATTACTAAACATCCATGTCCAGGTTGCCTAATGCTGTCAAATGTCAATCCTATTGGTCACTACACATTTGTTTCTTTCTAAGATTATATATTCAAACTCAACCCTGTTGAAAATATCTAATCCTATCACTCACTTTATACTTTGCCTGATTTTGTAATGTCTCTATTGATATCAGCTTTCCTAACTATTTTCCCCAGTTCATCATTGTGACTGTCTCTTCACTTGTGCTGACATTAACATTCACTGTCTACCAGAAACCCTATTGCTAAACAACATTTGGTCCAAATCCTATACTCACTCTTCTTTCTAAACCTACCGAGAATCTTCCGAATCCTACCAACTATCCCTTTTGACTGGAAGTTCTCTTCTACATTTAATCATCCATGGTACAAGGACCTAAGCCATTGTATATCGATTTACCTGACACATCAGTGCAGAACATAATTCAAAGCTACGTATCCCAATCAAGGGCCCAATGCCCTTTTGGGCTTCAAATCTTAGCTAGATTTCTGTTTTCATACTTATAATTCACCTATATATTCTTGTAAATATCGCAGTTTCCCAATACCATTATTCATCCCGCAAAAAGATTCCTAATCCAAATCGAACCTGTTAGTCAACCTAACCATACACTGTTCAGTCAATTTAACTTTACAGAAGAGCAGGGATAGAGTTGTTCTTACAATACAGGAATATAGGGGATCTTCCACATGCTGAGAAACTCAAAGGTCCATGCAGAAATGATTCCTGGAGAAGTTGTAAGCAGCTATGGAGGACCTAAGAGAGCAAAATTCATCCTCCATTGCAAACAACCTGGTCAGGATGAAGGGTTGTGTCTGAAACAGCTTCTCTCTTCTTAATGTAGAGAAGATGGACCAAACCAGGCCTGTGTGGAGAGCTGTTCCCAGGTGACAATGGTTGATATACCATTCTAACTTGTGAAAGTGTCACAGGAGGTAGGGGCAGCCACCATCTCATGGGACCCTTGAAAGCAATTGTTAGGACAAAGTGGTTGCCACGGCAGTAACCTCATTCAGTTCCTGAATGAGGTGACCTACCTCTCTTCCTTGATAACAGATCTCTCTGAACTTGGGATCCAGGAAGCCAGGCACCCAGAGTCAGTCCCAGTTTCTTGCCCAGTGGGCTCAGTTGTTTGGAATAACCAAGGACAGAGTAAGTCTTCCTTGGTACCTACTGATGGGAGGATTGCCAAATGCCAAGAGAGCTCTAAAAAGGGGAATTTCATGAGAAAGCAGGTAGTGGCTCACCACTGGCTCCTGAAAACTTCACAGTGTTGGCCAAGGTGACCAGATCTGAGAAGGACAGGCCATTTCAAGGAAACATAGTATGGCCCATCATTCAGAGTACATTCCAATTAGTCACAGACCTACTTGAATAAAGGAGGTGTCATTGTGGGTGTGATTGTGATTTTGTGGTTATGTCTCATGTTCTGAGAATAGGTAAGAAAGGCGGTTTGTTTGCTTTAGAGTGGACTGTTTATAGTAAGTCATTTGACAAGGTGATTGTTTGTATGCCTGTGTATCCCACTGTGTCCGTGGTTGTAGACATTATAAAAGAGAATGCATCAATGGATGTGTCCTGTCTAGTAGAAAGCTTGCCAACATTCATCCTGCCCAATTTATGAGTGGACTGCAGGTTGCTTTAGGGACGGGCAACACCTACTATCTTCCGAAGTTCCTGTTTTCTTCCTGAATTCTGGCCACTCTCCAGAGTAGGCTCATGGTTTTGTGTCCAAGATATGTACCACTTCCAAGCTCTGTGACATTGCCATATACTGGATAGCTGAAGGGAATAGCAAGCATCTCAGAAAACTCAGATATCAGTGTGACAAAGAAAGTCTCAGTAGAGAAACCCTGCTTTGGGCCTTTTGCTTACCTATTTTTCTGTTGCTCTGAGAGTCAGGAAGGTCTCTGCCTCAGGCCACCAATTTGTGAAGCCTGAAGAAAACTGTTTTCAAATGGAAATGAATGGGCATCACCTGTGTATCTTTGCTTAATTGCTTTGGAAAGGGATGTGTCTGAATCAGCCACTTGGCCCTGTGTGGGGCAGTGGCTTAGATTCTCAGCACCTGATGGAACTAAAGAAAGATCCCATGTGTGCTTCCAAAACCAAAATGGCAAAAATATCAGTAATTGTGTATGAAGTATCTTGCCTTACTCTGATAGGTTTCTGATCTCCATCAAATGAGACTAGGGATCCTTTGGGTCAAATGAGTTCTTCAAAGCCCTGCAGAGGCTAGCCCATATGAACTTGGGTGTTTTCATTACTTTAAATCACATTAAGAATCTATACCTGACAGTCAGTAGGCCTCAAATTGGAGAAGCAGAGCAGTATTAAGGCCAGGCTTATTTTATCACTCCTGGTTCACAGGAATGGTGTCCAGGCCCAGCTGACTTTAAGCAAATAAGGGATAAGGGAGCTTGTTTTGGATACTGTCTTGTGCTGCGCCCCTCATGGAAACCTCCAGCCAGAGGTTATAATGAGTGTCTATATGGAAGAAGGTGAGGACCATGTGGGAGTGTTTTGGTTTTAATTGTGTTCATTTGTGTAGTGGTTGGAAGAAATGACTGGATCCACCAGGGCTAGAACTTTGGTATGATTCACCTTAGAGACTGAGTTCTGGAACTGACCTCAGAGAAGTATTGTCATGAATTGTGTTGCGATTTTAGAAGGCCACGCATGAGAGTCGCCATTGGAAACTGAAATCTAGGCCAAGGGTGGCTTTCGACTGATCACTTGGAATCTCAGCCAGGATATCACATGATTTTATTATGAAAGACTTGACAGGCATAGTTGAGAGTCAAAACACACATGGACCTCACATTGTAGACCTCAATGGGCTGGGCTTCATGTGACTATTTGGCTACTCTTTGGGAAGCCTTGCCTTTGAGAGTTCTCCAGAGCATTCATTGAAATGAGGTTCCTCAACATTAAATGGTTCCTGAATGAATTGAAACCCACAGTTTCTCCAACTTCATCCTTGAAAAGTGGCTAGATAAATACTCTGAAATTTTTGAAACTCCCATGACCAGGTGGCACTGGAGAACCTTTGGATCTCCTGTTGCTGATCATGAGTGTACCAGACAGTGCCTTGATTGACTGGATTTCATGATAATGGTGAAGAACAGAGATGCCAGTAAGTTGAGAATGCTGAGTAGTGGGCCCAGAGCAGTGGTATGCAGGTGTGTGATAAAATATCTGAGGTGGGGCCATGTGGATTTCCAATTGACTTCCAAATGCCTTTTGGCTGCCATGGTGCATCCAGCAGAACCTTACATGTAAAGGCATCTTATTATATGGAGAGGTTTCAAGGCAATGTTCAGAATCAGGTTGGTATGGTCAAGGAAAAAGCTGTGTGAAATAGAAGCCTGGTTGGTGCATTCTCCTGCAGTTCCTGACCCACCACACGTGAAAGAACTCCCTCCAGCACTGTGTCCCAGTTGAACTCCTTGTATTTCGTGAAGCAAATACCAAACTCCCAGTGCAGCACCAAGAAACACCACAAAAATGGAGGATGATCAAATGGCTTCACAGTCCACACGGGGAGACACTTAGCCCCCAGTAGCCACAGTTTACCTACCAAGAGAGAATTCAGCACTGCTGCCTCATGTTCATTGGAAAATAAGAAACCATGCTCTCCATTCACATAGATGCAGACCCAGCTTTGATGGTCTCAATAAAAAAGAAGCTAAACCTTCTGACAACAAAATATATTTAAAGTACCCAACCTCAGAGGCAGTTTCTCAAGAAGTCTTTAGGCCGGCAGAGCTCTATGTTTGTGGAGTGTTTACCTCTTAGACCAGGATGTAAGAAAAGAACACTGACTCCAGTTAAAATCAAATTAAAGTAAGCTTATTATTTCCACTGGCTGGGCTGCCTCTCCCTCCAAAGATTGCGAGAGCAAGAGAGCAACCCCACCTTTACTACAGCCCAGGTTTGCAGCCCAGAAAGTTACACAAAAATGGGGTAACAGATAACAGAACTCTGACAAGCATCACACTAATGGGAGTTTACATTTTTTTTTTTTTTGCTAGCCCCAACATCAAAATTTATGAGGACCATTAGAGCCTCAGAGAGGGTCATTGTCTGGCCACAGAAGGCCAATATTTATGAGGTGTGACAAAGTTTCAGAGAGGGCTGCTATCTGGTCAGAGAGCCATGCACGGGTGAGTTTAAGGCACGGGCAGTCATTCCAAGCAGGTTCAGAATTTGCAGTAATTTACAGTAAAGCCAAAATGATTTTTTCATGGTTTTGTTGCAAGATGGCTCCCAATTTTAATAAAAGATAAGGTTGGGTCTATCATTCCCTCCTTTTCTTATGTGTCCCTTTGTAATCCTTGATAGGTTAGTGGAAAAGCACTGAGGAAATTTTAATCCCTCAGTTAACAGTCTCCAAATTTTTAGAACTCACCGAAAACCAGTCTCCCTGATATTACCTGACTTAATTAATTACTTATATTGATAGTCTATTTATTTTGGGCTCCATTGGTGTAAGTGGAGAGTCGTCTCTCATTTTGCCTTCTTCTCAGCTGAGAGAGGGTGACATGAGTGTGCATGGCGTGAGAGACATGAGTTGCCTTTTTGAAGTCAGTTGAGGAATATGAGTTGCCTTTTAGAAGTCAGTTCTTTTTGAAGTCTTGTTGAGGAAGAACAGGTTGTAAAGTCATCTGGGGATGGGTTCTTCTATGAGAGAAACAAAAAACATGAGTATTGAATAAATGTTGCAGTAGCTGGATCATGTCACTGTATGAAGTACCCTCACCAGTCTTTAATATCCCCAATTATCAGGACTGTCAACTTAATATTTAACTTTAAGTGTTACAGTTGTCCCTCCCCATAATATATACAGTTTAATAATTTAATGTCATCTGATTTTGCAAAATCCTTTCACTAGTATGACCTCTGTGTCTAATAGAGAAACATTTAATTCTGTTACTCAGGGCTGGATAATCGTACTAGCAAACACCAAGCCTACCTGTAGGTTAGGAATATCTGTAGGCCTTAAACTAAAAACTTCTGCCTCTGGCAGCTCCTCTTGATAGTCTTTGTAGCCAACAGTTTTACTTATTTTGGGAGTCTAACATAAAGTGTATACCTTAAAATATTATTATTATTATTATTATTATTATTATTATTATTATTGTTATTATTATTATTTAAAATGCCCAGGAATGGCTGTATTTTGGTTTTAACTGTCTTTGCTAAGTGTTTAAGATGAAGCAGTCAAATGACTTTTGTTTCTATCTATTGTTAGCAGTCAGCTGAGCTTTTATGGGAGTCATTCCTTGGGAAACTTGAGAGCAGCTTCTCAGTTCTGCTAGTGCAATTTGAGCTAGGTGGGTTCAGGTCTTGCTTGACCATGTGGCTTCCCTCAGAAGCATCAGGGATGTCTCCCTTTCCTGATGACTCTCCTCTTTGTAGCAAATGCACTGATTGGCTTTCTGTTCTCCAGTGGTCTCATTAATCTCCCTGATCGGGAGGTTATGTGGCCCAGAGTTGCAAAGCTCATAGAGAAGTCCCCTGTTCCCTGGATTCAGACTGACTCAAAGGGCAAGAGTCAAATATTGTTTTTTTTTTGGCCCTTTTCATTTAACTTTAATTTTGAATCCTAATCTGAAACAACCAGCAAATAAATTTTAACAGCCATATATTAAGAGTACTGCACTTTAATGTCTATAAGTTTATAATTATTTATATTTTATTAATTGGGATCTTATTATTCTGTCTGTCTTGTAGTTGATGACTTATTTTCTTAAATTAACCCATGTTGTGTTCTTAAAGCAACACTTCTGTAAAACACCAACAGGGAATATTTAGATCAATTAAAAAGAAATTAAAAAATAAAATTTTTTAACAAGAGTAAAAATACTTAGTTCATGTAATAGCTACCCTGAATTTTTTGGTGAGTTATATATTATATCACCTTTTTGAGATCCTAGTAATCTTGACAGAAAAAAAAAATTTGAACATAACTTTAAATGAAATAAAATCTGACCTACTGCTTTCGTAGTCATTCTCACATGTAGTAAGATGGGACAAAGAGTCTTATCTCAGGTAAGCAGGGCTCCTTATAAATCTTAAATGCTTTAGTTCTCAAGCTGATCTTTTTTTAAATATCATTTTACAAAGTTTACATAAATTGTTTGAGGTCACATGAACATTAGCTCACACCATATGATATCACGTTTAAAACATGAATTAAAGTACGGCTGAAAGATTTTAACCTTTACATAGATTAGGGTCTCATTAACTTAAAAATACATTTAAATTGTTCCACAATGTAAAAAGTAACATAAAACTTTACATATATTATTGATAACAGGTAAATAAATCCCCAATATATATTTTATTTACCATACAACTTCAGAACACCTGCTTGATATAATGCTCTTTTAAAGTTTCTACCTTATAGAGTTGTATAACTGGAAAATATGAGCACATTAATAGCATCACAATTGCATTGAAGTTTCTACATTAACCAAGTTTAGCTTTTAAAGAAATGGCAGTACAGTGCTCTAAAATAACAGTTCTTATTTAAACATTTGTTTAATTTTTATGGTTGCTTGCTCTAGAAAATTTAAATCTTAATAAACTTAATGTTATGGGTAAACTTATGTTTAAGAAATTTTTGTCTCTTTTACACCTGACTGAATTTTACAATCTTATACAGACTTTAGTACAAACTTATACAGACCTTAGTATATCAATCAGATATCAAACAAAAGTACTCATGAATGAGTAATCCCATATCAAATTTACTTTACTTATTTATCAAAATATTAGACAAATTTTTTGAACACTGTAAACCATTTTTTTGATTGAAAGAAAAGTCCTGGAACAAAGGCATATTAGACCTTTTGTAGACATTAATAGTTTATTAGATTTTTGAACACCTAGAAAAACTTGTAAGCTTAAATTTAAAGACATTTATATTTATCTGTTTACCCAATTTAAATTGAAACATTTAAATCACGTGAATTAAAGATCTTTGGATCCACTTTTTAAAATTGTTTTTATGAGTTCTTTTTAATATGAGTGCTCCTTATATATGTTAATTTGTGTATCATATATATGATATATGGATATATATATATATATATATATATATATATATATATATATATATATATATAGACATACAACACATAACAAATTGTGCACACATAATAAAAGTGAAGGCCTTGTAGCTTTTCACAGGTGAAATCTCCATTGCAATGATTTAAAAATTCCACAGTTGGTCAAAGATATTACTGATCAGAAAAACATTAACCTAGGTCTGTAGGAGCAAAATCATGAGCTCAAAAAATAAATAAAGAACCTAAGGAAAAAATTATGAGTCCTAGAAAAATGACTGGCCAGTAATTGGTAAATACCATACAATTTACCTTTTTTTTCCCTTAGGCCTCAAATAAGTCTCCTACTAAGCTTACAGGCTTCTTTCATTTGCATTTCAAAATAATCCCTGGCTGAGGTCTGGAAGAAGCAGGAAAAAATGGCTATTCTGAGCAGAAACCTTAGGCCTAAGGTATTTTAACCATAATTTTCATGTTAGGATGTTGAAAATTATGATACAAGTTTAAGATACAATTCACAAAATTTTATATCTTTACAAGTTGTTTTGTCAACAGATATCATACTATGATTTAGTATCCTTGTCCAAATTAATGCACTGGTACACACAGTGACATTTTCCCAGGCTACCTAATTTAAAATTGGTGAAAAAAAGACTGAATGATTGGGAAGTTACTTGCCAACTTGGAAGTAGAGTTCTTTATTTTCCATCCTAAGTATTTAAGTTCTCTGGCATGAATTATCTGAAACCATGAACTAAACAAATACCTAAACCCGACTTTTAACTGCAAGATTGTGGAATGCTTCAAAAACCCATTCAGATACCAGATTGGTACAATGAAACATCATCATTTAGACACACATTCAGCTAAGATCATTTCCAAGAAACAATTTATAATATTAACACATTATTGCACATGTCTTAAAGGGCTAGAAAAAAGGCACAAGACAGACAGAAATGAACTCCAGACAATGGCTGACAGACAGAACCCTTTAAAACAGAGCAAATAAGAGAAAAATCTCCTTCTCCAGTGGCACCACAGATGTCCCCACAAGGGGACCAAATGTTTTCACAGAGGAGCTACCTGAAATATAAAATAAAGTGTCTCCATGGCGACTTTACTGCATTTAGTGTCCCCTTTTTGTTTTTCTCTTTTTTTAAGAAGACAGAGGTGGCATTATCCTTGCAGTGCAGGGAACGAAGGAGGGAATTCCCTGAAGCAACAGGGCTTCGGCAGATACTGGGAGATACTCAGTTCTTCATTCCCCAGCAGGCATTACCATCTGCACTGGGTGTGCTCCAGGCAGCCAGCTAGGGCCTTCTCTCATTCTGCTTAACAAATGGTGGTAAAGTTCATCACAGTTCCTTAAAACACAGTCCAAAGGGGTGTCAGGCTTACTTGCTTTGTTACCCATTTTCACGTTCAATATCCTTAAGATTTTATCACAGAAATCACAAAACAAAACGCACAAAAACAAACAAACAAAAAACATATAGAACACAGAACAAAACACACACACACACACACACACACACACACACACACACAAAAAAAAAAAACAGAATCCCGGTGCCAAAACAGAAAAACAGATGAGCAATTCAACGTCTTGCTAAAGCTCTGGGGTAGGAGCGCATGCGTGTCCCTCGGCACCTCTCTAACCTTCCAGAGGAATTCCCTACAGAACGGAACAGAGGACAGAACGATTCTCATTACTATCCTGGACAGGAGTGAATGTGAGCCTCCCCAGGCCACCTCTCTGTCATTAGAAGAGATCTCCCTTAACCAGATATAAGATGTTATCAAGGTGCCACTTACCTATGGAGGCCTCCTCCACCAGGTACTTGCTAATAGTTTCAGTGCGGTGGTTCACTGCAGTGCTCCCCAGACCGACGGCTCACTCCAAGGCCTTGGAACATCTCAAGTTGTGCACCCCCTAGAGTGGCTCCCCAGCCCGTAGCCCTGGAGGGAAGGCCAGCTTCAGAATTTTCAGCAGTCTGGTCTTGTGATCTGGTCGGGCAGGGTCATCTCACTGGGGAACTCCAAAATGTTGGAATAGGATGCAAGAAAAGACCAGTGACTCCAATTAAAATCAAATTAAGGCAGGCTTATTATTAAAACTGGCCAGGCTGCCTCTCCCTCCAAAAATGGCGGGAACAAGACAGCAACACCACCTTTCCTACAGCCCAGCTATATAGCCCAGAAAGTTACACAAAAAGGGGGTTACAGATAACAGAACTTTGAAAGCATCACACTGATGGTAGTTTACATTTTTTTTTGCTGGCCCCAACATCAGAAATTATGAGGACCATTAGAGACTCAGAGAGGGTCGTTGTCTGGCCTGGGAAGGCCAATATTTATTAGGTGTCACTAATGTTTCAGAGAGCACTGTTATCTGGTCAGAGAGCCAGGCATGGATGAGTTCAAGGCACGGACAGGCATTCCAAGCAGGTTCAGAATTTGCAGTAATTTATAGTAAAGCCCAAATTATCTTTTCATGGCTTTCTGGCAAGATGGCTCCCAATTCTAATAAAAGATCAGGTTGGGTCTATCAAGCCTGTCCTTTACTTTTGGAAACTCCTCTACAACCTGCAAGGTTGTGAACTCCTGACCATTTTACATTCCAGATATGTATTCACAGATTTTCTAACTCATGTCCTCCAACTGTGTCTTACTTGGGGTGAAGGTAATATCAAGGCATTGTTCTGGATGAGAGTGGGAAGATTTTTGTGTAGCACATATTTGCATACACATTTAGGAGATCACTCCTCCTAAACACTGATTTGGAACAGAAAATTCAATCTATGGGGGAGCTTCCTAGCTGAACAACATTATACATAAATACAAGTTCATTAAATAAATAGTTTTGGATCAGTGGATGATATATATTTCAAGATGGATTTAAATTGGCATATATATTGCTAGATTTTAATGTCCATGTGACTTTTGTGTTTATAATGTTTTGTGATTTATGTGGATTTATAATCAAATTTTCACAAGATTATTCTCAGAAATATTCATCCAACTTAAATACATACTTTTTTCCTAGTACTGAAAAGTAACTTCAGTGAATGGTGGATAAAAATCCTAATATTTCTACAGTAACTGACCCAGATTAACATCAATGCAATTAGATTCCTATGGGACATGAGGTGTATTTTGATGTTCATTTTTATTCAACATTGGTACATTACTATTTCTGCAGTTTATGCACATTATATATAGTATGATATATAATGTTCAATCACTTCCTTCTTGAGAACACATGTATTCTTACAGGTTTCTTGACTATTCTTTTCATGAGACTTCTTTCCAAACACATTATTGTTGATTTCCATAATCACTTTTGAAACAAAACTCACACACCTTTCAGGATAAACCACAACCATAATATTACCATTAGATGTATAACTGGTTGCAGTGAATGATTGTATATCAATATGAGATTTCTTTTATATTTTCAGATATCAATTCAATCCATTATTTAAAGTAGAGCAAGTTATATTATTTACACACAGTATGGTTTATTCATGCATTATCTGCATATTCATAGACACAGGGTACACCTATTTGTACCCTCAATAGTAATTTATACATCTACAAAATATTGCTACAGAAATGGTGGAAGAAATACTCAAGTCACCTGATCTACATATACATTTTATCACAATAATATTCTGGACACAAAATGCAAAGGTCACACTTATGATTTTACCAAAGCCTAAATAAAAAGTGAGCATGGATTAATAAAAACATCCATGTCCTGGTTACCTAATGCTCTCAAAAGTCAATCCAATTTGTGACAACATATTAGTTTCTGCCTAAGGTTATATATTCAGACTCAAACCGTTGAAAATGTCTAAACAAATTACACACTTCATACTTTTACTGACTTCCTAGTGTCTCTATTTATATCTGCTTTCCTACATATTTTCCCCAATTCGTCATTGTGACTGACTCTTTACATGTGCTGACATTTACATTCACTCTCTACCCGAAACCTTATTTGTAAAGAACTTTTGGTACAAATCCTATACTAATTCTTCTTTCTAAACCTACTGACTATCTTGCTAATCCTACAGACTATCCCTTTTTTATTGGATATTCTGTATGTTATTCAATCATCTAGTGTATACTATCCTATTTCTTTGTATATCAATTTATCTGAGACATCTGTGCAGAATATAATTCAAAGCAAAGTATGCTACTCAAGGGCCCAAAGTCCTACTTGGCTTCAAGTCTTCCCTAGATTTCTGTTTCCATACTTATATTTCACCTATATATTCTTGTAAATATCTCAGGTTCCCAATACCGTTATTCATCCAGCAGAATGATTCCTAGCGCAAATAGAACATGATATTAACATTAACCATACACTGTTCCCTCAATCTAACTTTACAGCAGTGCAGGGATAGAGTTGGTCTTACAATCCAGGAATATAGGGGATCTTACACCTGCTGAGAATCTCAAAGATCCATGCAGAAATTATCCCTGAAGAAGATATAGAATGCTATGAAGGACCTGAGAGAGCAAAAGTCATTTTCCATGGCAAACAACCTGGTCAGGATGAAGAGATGTGTCTGAATAAGCCTCTCACATTTTAATGTAGACAAAATGGACCAAACCAACCCTGTGTGGAGATCTCTCCCCCAGTACCTATTGTTGATATACCATTCTAACTTGTGAAAGTGTCACAGGAAGTAGGGGCAGCCTCCATCTCATGGGACCTTAGGAAGAAACTGTTAGGACGAAGTGTTTTCCAAGGCTGTGAGCTCATTCAGTTCATGAAGGAAGTGACCTACCTCACTTCTTTGTGATGGAACTCTCTGAACTTGGGATCCCGGAAACCAGGCACCCAGGGTCAGGCCCAGTAACAGTCACAGAGATCTCACTTTTTTGGATTTATCATGGAAAGAGTCAGTCTTTCTTGGTACTTACAGATGTGAAGATGGTCAAATGCCAGAAAAAATCTGAAGAGGTGTCTTCAGTGAGAATGCAGGTAGTGGCGGCTCAAAGCTGGCTCCTGACAACTTCACAGAGTGGGCCAAGGAGTCCAGATTTGAGAACAGACAGGCCATTTCGGGTGAACAAAGAATGGCTCACCAGGCAGAGGACACTCCGGTTAGTAACAGACCTTCTTGGGGGAAGGAGGTGCATTTGTGGGAATGAGTGTGGGTTTGTGGTTTTGTCTCATGTTCTGAGAATAGGTAGGAAAGTTGGTTTGTTTGGTTTGGAGTGGACTGTTTCTATTAAGTCATTTGACAAGGCAAGTGTTTCTATGTCTGTGTATCCCACTGTGTCCGTGGGTGTAGACATTACAAAAGAAAATGCATCAATGGATGTGTCCTGTCTAGGAGAAAGCTTCCCAACATTCACGCTGCCCAATTTATAAAAGGACAGAGGGTTGCCTTATTTGTGGGCAAGACCTGAAATCTTCCTAAGTTCCTGTTTTCTTCCTGAATTCTGGCCACTCTCCAGAATAGGCTCATGATTTTGTGACCAAGATAGGTACCACCTCCAAGCTCTGTGACTTGGCCATGTACTGGATAGCTGAAGGGAATGGCGAGAATCTCAGAAAACTCAGATATCAATGTTACCAGGAAAGTCTCAGTGGAGAAACCCTGCTTTGGGACTTTTGTTTACCTATTGTTCTATAGCACTGAATGTCAGGAAGGTCTTTGCCTAAGGCCACCCCGTTGTGAAGCCTGAATAAAACAGTTCTCTAATGTAAATGAATGGGCATCACCTGTCCCTTTTTGAGTAATTGATTTCGAAAGGGATGTGTCTGAATCAGCCTGTTGGCCCTGTGTGAGGCTGTGGCTTAGATTCTCAGCACCTGATGGATCTAAAGAAAGATGCCATGTGTGCATCCACAACCAAAATGGCCAAAAGAGTACTCATTATGGATGAAGTCTCTCGCCTTCCTCTGTAAGTTTCCTGAACTCCATAAGGTGAGAATAGGAATCCTTTGGGTCAAATGAGTTTTTCAAAGCCCTTCAGAGTCTAGCCCATTGGTGCTTGGGTTTTCTCATGACCCCAATCCACATGAAGAATCTAAACCCCACAGTCAGTAGGCCTCAAATTGGAGAAGTGGAACAGTAATAATGGTAGGCCTATTTGATCACTCCTGGTTCACAGGAAGGGTTTCCAGGCCACCCTGACTTTAGGCAAATGATGGGCAAGGGAGCTTATTTTGGACACTGTCTTGTCCAGCGCCCCTCATAGAAACCTCCAGCTAGAGGTTATGATGAGTGTCTATGTGGAAAAGATGAGGGCCATATGGGAGTGTTTTCGTTTAAATTTTGGTCATTTGTGTGGCGATTGGAAGAAATCACTGGGTCCACCTGGGCTTGAACTCTAGTGTGAATCCCTATAGAGACTGAATTCTGAAACTGACCTCAGAGAAGTATTGCCATGAGCTTTGTTGGGATTTTAGGAGCCCACGCATGAGAGTAGCCCTTATAAACTTAGATCAAGGCCACAGAGCACTGGGAATATCAGCCAAGATAATCCATGATTTTCTTCTTAAAGTCTTGGCAGCCATAGCTGAGAGTCAAAACACACATGTACCTCACATTGTAGACTTCAATTGGACTGGCTTCATGTGACCTTTTGACAACTCTTTGGGAAGCCTTGCCTATGAGAATTCTCCAGAGTTTCATTGAAATGAGCTTCCTCAACATTTAATGGTTTTTGAAAACCACAGTTCCTCCAACTTCATCCTCAAAAAAATGGCTAGATAAACACCATGAAATTTTTGGAATTCCCATGACCAGGTGGCACTGGAGAATCTTTGGATGTCCTATTGCTAATCATGAGTGTATCAGACAGTGCCTTGACTGACTAGGTTTCTTGAAAATTGTGTAGAACAGAGATGCCAGTAAGTTGGAGCCTGCAAATTAGTGGGTCTAGAGCAGTGGTGTGAAGGTGTGTGATAAAACGTGTGGTGGGACCATGTGGATCTGCCACTGGCTTCCAAATGGCTTGTGAATGACATGGTACAGCCAGCAGAACCTTCCATGTAAAGGCATCTTTTTGTATAGGGAGATTTCAAGGCAATGTTCAGAATCAGGTTGCTATGGACAAAGGGGCAACCCATGTGGAATAGAATCCTGGTTGGTGCATTCACATGCAGACCGTGACCTCCACACGTGACAGAACTCCCTCCAGCACTGTGTCCCAGTTGATCTCCTTGTATTTCATGAAGAAAATACCAAAGTCCCAGTGCAGCAGCAAGAACCACCACGAAAAGTGGAGGAGGACCAAATGGCTTCACAGTTCACACGGTGAGTCACTTAGCTCCCAGTGGCCATAGTTTAACTACAAAGAGAGTATTCGCACTGCTGCCTCATGTTCATTGGAAAATTAGAAACAATGTCCTCCAGGTCACATAGATGCAGACCCAGCTTTGATGGTCTCACTAGAAAGTAAGCTAAAGCTACTGACAACAACATATATTTCAAGTGCCCAACCTCAGAGGCAGTTTATCAAGAAGTCTTTAGGCCAGCAGAACTCCATGTTTGTGGAGTGTTTACCATGTGCCTTACTTTTGGAAACTGCTCTACCACTTCCAAGTTTGTGAAATCCTGAGTATATTCCATTCCACATATGCATTCACAGATTTTCTAACTCTTCTCCTCTAATTGTGTCTTACTTGGGGCTAAGTTAATGTCAAGGCATTGTTGTGGATGAGAGTGGGAAGATTTTTGTGTAGCACATATATGCATACACATTGGATTCATTTTCCAATTTTCCATTCGAAATACTTAATCCCTGACACTAACTCATAAACTACTAGACTCTGACTGCTAATCCTAATATGATGGAGAAAACTAACCCAAACAGAATAGAAATACAAGCAGTTCAAAGGAAGCATGGTGTATATTTGGACTTGCCATTTGCATTATGAAGGGTAGGTGTTATAAATCTAGTTAATTTTTAATTGAAATAGTTCTCCTTGTGTTTTTAAAGTTAATAAATATATAAATTCCTGTCTCCCTTTCCCTGTAGCCTATTCAGAACATGTATTTTTAGATGCACATATAGAATCCTACCTGGTATCACATGTACATTCTTGTGAGGTGGCTGACTTGGCAGATACAAATTATGAGAAGAGATCACTCCTCCTAAACCCTGTTGGATCTTAAAATTCAACCTATGGGTGAGCTTCCTAGTTGAACAACATTAAACATAAATCCATGTTCAGTAAAAGAAATATTTTTGCATCTGTGGATGATATATATTTCATGATAAATTTCGATTGGCATATATATTGGTAATTTAATGTCTCTGCATGTGTGTTTTTTGTAAATATATATATATATATATATATATATATATATATATATATATATATATATATATATATACTCTCCAGATTTTTCAAAATATGAAATATATGTGTCTTATATACACTCCCTAAATTCATTCATGTTCATGTGTATGGATTTATAATCAAGTATTCACAAGATTATTCTCAGAAGTATTCATCCACCTGAAATACATATTTGTTACCAGTACTGAAAACTAACTTTAGTTAACGTTGCATACAAATACTAAATTTGTACAGTAACTGACCCAGTTTAACATCAATGCAAGTAGATTACTATGGGACATGATGTGTATTTTGACATTCATTTTTATTCAACACTGCTACATTACTATTTCTTCAATTTATGCACATCATAAGATATATATTTCATCCACAAGTTAGCAAACTTATAGGCATTTGTTTCACTTTCAATAACTTCCTGCTTCAGAACACATGGATTCCTCCAGGTTTCTTGTCTGGTCTTTTCATGAGACTTCTTTCCAAACACATTATTTTCAACTTCCATAATCAATTTTGAAGCAAAACTCACACACTCTTCATGATAAATCATAATCCTAATATAACGTTTAGATGTTTAACTGGTTGGAATGAATGTATGTATATCAATATAAGATTTCCTGTATATTTTCAGATATCAATTGAATCCATTATTAAATTTGGAATCCATTATATTATTTATTCACAGTATTGTCTATTCATGCATTATCTCTATATTCATATCACAGGGTACACCTATTTGTACCCCCAATAATAATTTGTACATTTCGACACAGAAGCAATGGTCACACTTATTATTTTACCAATGTAAATGTCAGGCGAGCATTGGAGGAAGAGACTACCAGGGACTGTCTAATGCAACAGCCAAAAGTTTATGGGGGTTCAACATGCTGGGGCTCAGAGCTCCCTTGAATAGAGCAGAGCGCCCTGAGAACAGCTTAAGCAGAGCTTATATACTTTCCTTGGAGAGGGCAGGGAGGGAAGATTATTGATGGGTCAGCGCGAGTGGGCAGTTTGCGTTCAAATGGGTGAGGGAGTACATTCTGCAGTTTTGCAGTTGGTACAGAACATTCAGGGAACAAGATTAGCGAACAGTTCTCAAGATATCAACAGTGTTTTGTTAAGCATACCGTAAAACTGGAAGTGACAATTACCTATTTTATTTACCTTTCATTCCCCACTTTCTTTTGGTTACATTAAATCATAATAGTGATCATTGAGGATGTCACATTTTATGTTTGCTAGTGTGGTATATTGATTTCTGATTACCATAAGTTTAACTTGTCCAATTTGAGCTTGGAGAAAGGAAACTACACAGTTGAGAAAACAGGGTCCTACAGTTAGCAATAATGTGAGGATTATTAACGGACCGGCCAGGGCTGATAAAAGCATAGTTACCCAGGGGGACTCTGTGAACCAAGACTCAAACCACCCTTTTTGGGCCTCTCTCTCTTGTTGATGCTCTTCAATGCGTCTTCTTAATTTAATCATAGATTCTTTTACAACTCCAGTATGGTAGGCATAATAACAACATTCTTCCCTCAATGCAGGACAAAGGCCCCTTCTCTCATGAAGAGGAGGTCGAACCCTCGCCTGTTCTGTAAAACAACTTCAGAGAGAGAGGTTAAAGATTCTTGTAAAGCTGTGATGGTGGTTTTTTAATATCTTTAAGTTTTGGTGTATTGCTGCTTCTAATTGGGTCATTTGTTGTGTCCCATGGATTAGGGCAGTGGTTCCTGTGCCCTTCTCTGCAGCAACTACTATTCCTCATAGGATGGCTAAAGTGAAGGATACAGGTTGCCAGCGGAACCGGGTTGTATGCCCCCCTATTTGAAATTTAAATGATCCTGCCTCATGATAGAGCACTCGGGGAAACATCTGCACCATTACATAATTAATCACATCTGTTGATAATTTTATGAATAAACAATGTTTAAGTATATAGAATTATACTGTTGTAGGTACGGACAAGGCAAGGCACCTAAGATAGCACCAAAGACAGGGAAACAGTCCTATTTGGTTGCAACCGGATATAGAGGGCATTGCTTCTGTTGTAATCAATTAATCCCCTAAATCCCAAGTTTAGGTAGTTTCAGAATTTTGTACCCAACATGTAAGGGAAAAGACTCAGAAATTCACAGTCTGCAGAAGTTCACAAAAAGCAGTTTTTGGTTCTGTTTTTATTTTCCTCTTCTCTGGGAAAGATAACTTATTAAGGACACCTGGGAGGGGGAGAGCTTTTTTCTTCTCTTTTATTTTCTCCCTGCCAGCTGTTACCATGGAGCCCAGTTGGTAACTTCTTTATCTTGGAAATGTAGCCATCTCTGGAAGCCTCAGCTCAAGGCCAGAGGCCTTGTTCACATATTTTGTGAAAAACTAGTAAGGGGGTGTCTAGCTTAGAAGGGCTGATTTTTCCAGCCAGTGGCCAAGTATAACAGAGCAACACGAAAAGAGGACGTTTATCTACACTGAACTCTTTTATAGGGACTTTGTTGCTGAAAGTCCTAAAGTCAGCCACGATGAAGACTTCTGGAGAAGGCCATTTAAGATTTTTCTGTGGGCCTGGTACAGAGGGGAAGACGGGGAAGGCGGGGGGTGAGAGCAGTTCTGTGGTTCTGAGAATGAGGAAAAAGAGATATAAAAGAATAATGGGAAAAGGGTTTGAAATTTTCCTGGCAACAAAACTTGAGCAGTAGAACAGGTAGAGCAGATGGGAAGACGGGAATGAGTATCTAAAAAGCCTGTGAGGGACTTTAAATTCTTAGTAACCTGTTTTTAGTGATGACAAAGCAACTTTAAAGGCCATTTTCATTACATCTTGGATAGGCGTCTGAGGGCACTCCTCAGCTGGTTTGAGCTTTGGGTTAGCTGGTAAGAGGACCTGGTGGGACCCGGTGTGGGCACTGACAGGAGAAGAGAGGAGTGAGTGGGTGGAAGGGTACCTCAGTACCTGCTGCCTCAGCATGGGGGCAATGGTCTGAGAACCAGCGGAGGTTTGGGGTTTTGATCTAGTAATTGGAGGGGAGAAATCAGGTTGTTGATGTGAGAGTGACAGCAGAGAATCTGGAGCAGAAGGATCTATTGGAGAAACATATTTCGTGATGTGAGCAAAGGAGGGAAAAGGCCTACACATAGGGGAATTTTCTTCAATCCTTTTGATCACTTGCCGAAGTTGAAATAGTCACACAGAATTTGAGGATCTAGAGACCCCTCTGGGGGCCATCGGTTTTGGTTGTCTAATTGGTAATATGGCCAATGCTGTGAACTGAATTTGATGAGGAGTTTGGGTTCCACCAGGCAGCCCCTGTATGCTCACATCCCCATGACTTACAGAAGAAGACGGCTTTTCCCCCACACAGCCGTGGTTGTTTGTGGCTTTGATAGTCCACCGGGCAAACATAGTAATCTAGGCTAGCCAACCTGCATCAGGCTTGCGTGTCCCTACATCCATAATGTTTGTTTCCATTATCTATGGTACGGGAGAAATTTAATGGAATTTTAGTGGGATCCTCTTCATCAGAGATATCCCAATTGGAAAGACGTATACCCAGCTGACAAATATCTGGGTGGAGAGTTGGCCACCAGGTCCCTAAGGGGGCTGTATGTGAGACAGACCATACTTCTTGTCTAATAGGATTTGTGATCAGCCATCGCTGCTGAATGGGCTGATGATGGTTAGGACTAGTGGTGGCCAAGGGGAGAGTCTATAGCCTTATCCACATGGCAAATATGCAATTTGAAAGGGTTACCAGTCTTTTCCACTTTCAAGCCAGTGTCTGGACAGGGCACAGGCTTGAGATGAGAATTAGGATCCAGGAAGTGATTCCGTCTACCTTTACCACTGTAGGTTTTATAAGTAGCACCTGGTATGGTCCTGTCCAGCGGGGTTACAGGGATGACACCTGATGTCATCTTATGTAGATGAAGTCTCTTTTTTGATATCGATGTGGAGTCTCCTCTTCACCAGGTTGGTAGGCAGTGGCCAGCTGTTTTGACAGGTATCCCTGAGTTCTTTCAATAGCTTTAAGTTTGTCAAGCAAGGGGGGTGTGGAAGGGATCGGTAGGTCTTAGAGTTGTGGTTAGGTCTTTACTGGAGGAGGGGCCCCATAGAGAATTTTATAGGAGGTGAGGTTACACAAAGAAACAGAGGGAGTATTTCTTGCATGAAACAGTGCATAAGGCAGGAGCATAGTCCAATCTTTGATGCCCTCTCTAAGCTTAATTTCGTTAAGGTCTCTTTAATGGTTCTATTAATTTTTTTAACCTGTCCTGAGCTCTGGGGTCTATAAGCACAATGTAACTTCCAATTTATCCCCAGGATCCTGGCTAACCCCTTACTTACCTGGGCCATGAACGCCGCTCCATTATCAGACCCTATTACCTTAGGTAGGCCGTATCATAGAAAAATATCTTTCAGGATTTTCTACCACCATTTGTGCCTTTTTTTTTGTGGGGAAGGCTTCAATCCATCCTGAAAATATATCTACAAACACTAGGAGATATTGAAGTCCATACCTTGCTGGCTAAATTTCAGTAAAGTCCACTTCCCAGAATTTCCTGGTCTGGTTGCTCATAGGTGCTTTCCTACAGGAAGCTTGGAAGGGTAATTGTTCTATTGACAGAACGGACAGGGTTTTGTTACCCGTTCAGTTATGTCCTTTCGCTGTGAGTCGGTTAGTGGAAAACTCTGTTCTTGATCCTTCAGGAATGCCTGCAGTTTCTTTGGACCAAGGTGTGTGAATTGATGTACATTTTTAACGTAGTGTAGGGCTTTCTGAAATTGCAGGCTTGGCTCAGTGAAGTTGAGGAGTTCAGTGCCAGTGTCGTAAGATGTTATCAAAAGCTTGCTGGTGCTCAGGGGTCCATTGGAATTGGGCATCTCCCTTTAACAGCGGGTATAAAGGAGAAGTTAAGGACACAAACACAGGAATCCATAACCTGCAAAACCCAGTAGTCCCAAGAAACTCTTTGTGTTGTCTGCTGCTGGGGGGGGGGGGGTATCTGCACAACCGTTTGTTTTCTGGGCTCAGTGAGCCAACGTTTACCACCTCTAAGGGAATAGCCCAGGAAGACTACTTCTTGCTGGCAAATTTGGGGTTTTTTGGAAGAAGCTCTATACCCGAGTTGAGCAAGCTTACATAATAGTGCTTAGTTCCCAGACTCACAGTTTTCCTTGGTGTTGGCTGCAGTAGCAGGTCATCCACGTATTGAAGCTGGGTGACTTCGGGGTGCATAGTTCTAAAGTTGTTGACATCTCTGTGGAGGGCTTCATCAAAGAGAGTGGGGGAGTTTTTGAACCCCTGTGGGAGTCTAGTCCATGTTAGTTTACCATACGTTCCGGTTTCTGGGTCTACCCACTCAAAAGCAAACAGAAACTGACTGTCTTTATGCAGAGGCATGCAAAAGATAGCATCTTTATGTCCATACCATTTCTACTCAGGGTTCAGAGTGATAAGCAGATTGTACAAATTATTTACCGTGGGGTGAATGTCCTGCACTCTGTTGTTGATCTCTCTTAGGTCTTGAACGGGGATAGTCCCCAGTTCCTGGATTTTTTACTGGTAGCAGGGGAGTGTTCCAGGCCGATTGACAGGGCCTTAGGACCCTAAAGCCAGATATTTCTGAATATGGGGCCTTAACCCATCTTTAGCATTTTTGCTCAGAGGATGTTGTTTGACATTGATTGGGGAGGCTGAGGTTTTTAACTCCACTGTTCTTGGAGGTTGTTTCATGGCTAGTCCTAACCCAACAATTTTTGCCCAGGCATCTGGGTAATCTGTTATCCATTTCTGGGGTAGCTTGCCTGTTTGATCATTCTTGGGGTGTGTGAAAAGTGGATGTTCATCTTCGACTGACATTTATAAAGCCATGACTATAGGAGTTTTTAATGAAGGATTTAGAAATTTCATTTTGGGGCCTTCGGGGTTAAAAGTTGTTTTGGCCCGGAGCTTACTGAGCAGATCTCTGCCCATCAATGGGGCCAGGCATTCTGGGATTACTAGGAAGGAATGTTGGATTTTTCCTTTCCCCATGTCCATGGTCCTCTTAGTTGTCTAAGTCTGATATTTACTGCTGTTAGCCCTTTGAACTAGAGACCTTTTATTTGATAGAGGGCCAAGTGGGGCCTTAAGGGCTGAGTATACCGCTGCTGTATCCACTTCAAAGTTTATGGGGTCCCCTTCACTTCAAAAGTTACCCTGAGCTCGGGGAAGGGATCTGAGCCCCGATATTCTCAGTCAACCTCCAGAGTCAGAAAGGCTGTCTGGCGTGGCTTTCTCTTTCTAGGGCACTTTTTGGCTCAGTGTCCTTTTTCTTTACAGTAGGCACATTGATCTGAGGCCAAGGGTGTCCTCTGGTGGGGACCCAGGTATCGTTTCTTGTCTCCCTGTTTCTTAATTTCTGGCCTATTTATTGTTGTGACCAGGACCTTAGTTAATACCTTCATCTGTCTTTTTCATCTGTCATCCTCCCTTTGCTCCCTTTCGTTCTCTCTGTTTCTCTCTTATAGGATACTTTCTCGGCTACCCTGAGTAAATCTCTCAAAGTCATATCTTGTAATCCATCTAAGTATTGTAACTTTCTTTTAATATCCAGATCAGCTTGCCCAATGAAGGCCATCATGACATATGTCTTTTGATCCTCTGCCTGAAGATCGAAAGGAGTATATCTCCTATATGCCTCCATAATTCTCTCTAGAAACATAGATGGATATTCATCAGGCCCTTGAATAATCTCTCTTACCTTGGCCAAATTATTTGGTTGGCTAGCGGCCGGTTGGAAACCCACTATTAGGGCCCGGCAATAAGTGGACAGATGCTCCCTACCTTCAAAGGTGTCGGGGTCCCAGTTGGGTCAGTTCAAGGGTAAGCCGGCTTTGATTATGTTGGGAAGTTGTGTTGGTCACCCATCTGGTCCGAGGATATTTTTTTCTAGCTTCCAGAAAGTTTCTCTCTCGTTCCTCTGTCATGAAGAGAATCCCTAGGATTTGTTGGCAGTAATCCCAAGTAGGCAGGTGTGAAAACGCCAGGGAGTTCTTTGAGTTCTTTTAGCCGGGCCAGCTTTCTCCAGGGAAGGAGGGGCTGTGTGTGTGACAAGGGGGAGTCATCTGGTGGGCGCTGGGCCGGCCTAGCTTTCTCCAATGGCGGAGAGGCTGAGTCAGCAGCAAAGGAATCACTTAGAGGTTGTTGGGGGTTGGTGGACGACGGCAGCGGATAAGAAGGGTAGGAGAGTCCAGTAGAGTCTTGAGACTCAGAGAGAACAGAGGTTGGAGGAGGAAGAGCAGAGGGTTTGTGAGATAGAATCATGGTGGAAGGAGTAGGAGTGGGCGCAGAGACAAAGAAAGGCTTCACCCATGTAGGAGGAGATTTGCAGAGGTCCTGCAAAGTTAAGATATATGGCTGTTGATCTGGATGTCTATGTGGCCCCGGTTGAAAGACAAAATCTCTGACGTTTCAAATTAGTGGGAAGTAGATGTTTCTAGGGGCTATCCAACTCCAAAGGTGGGTCATTCTGAGGCACAGAGGGTCTGCCAGTTCCAGCAATTTACTGAAAAAGAAAGATTCTGGGCCTTGCACAGACTTTGGTCCAGTGATCAAGGGTCAGGAAGAGAGGTGTTGAAGTGCTCTGTCCCAAAATGAGAGATACACAAACAGTGAAAGAAATCACACACTACACTGACAAGACAAGACAATAAAGACAGGCAATGGACGTCCAATACTGAGGCCAGGACTGAGTAGCCGGCAAAACCTGATGGGCTGGCAATACTGAATCCGAAGCAAAATATCACTGAGTCAAGGAGACTATTGTTCCTCGATTTCCTGAGTCCTCTGGGGCATCCCCCAGGGACGTGGCCTGTGGCTCTGTGACACGTATGTCAGCCTCTGTCAGAGAGAGCTCACGCTCATCACCAATAGCCATTTTGCCAAGCCCTAACCTGAAACCTAAAACCAAAAAGAGTTCCCTTACTTACCCTGAAAAGAGCCCCTTGGGGATCTTTCATCCGCCGCTGCCGGATCTTGCTCGTGCCTCCAGATGTAAAGGTCGGGCAAGCTTCAGAGGAAGAGACCACCAGAGGAATGTCTCAAGCAACAGTAAATGGTTTATTATGGGTCCAGCATTCTGGGGCTCAGAGCTCACTTGAATAGAGCAGAGAGCAATGAGAACAGCTTAAGCAGAGCTTATATGCTTTCCTTGGAGAGGGCAGGGAGGGAAGTTTATTGATGGGTCAGGGCAAGTGGGTGGTTTGCGTGCAAACGGGTGAGGGTTTACATTTGCAGTTTGGCAGTTGGGGACAGCACATTCTGGAAACAAGATTAGCAAACAGTCCTCAAGACTTCAACAGTGTTTTGTTAAGCATACAGAAAAACAGTAAGTAACAAGTACCTATTTTATTAACCTTTCACCAAAGCCTAAATGGAAAGTGAGCATGGATTACTAAACACATCCATATCCAGGTTGCCTAACGCTCTCAAATCAATCCTATTGGTGACTACATATTTGTTTCTTCTTAAGATAATATATTCAACCTCAACCCTGTTGAAAATGACTAATCCTATCACTCACTTTATATTTTCCTGATTTCCTAATGTCTCTATTGATATCTGCTTTCCTACATATTTTCCCCAGTTCATCATTGTGACTGACTCTTCACATGTGCTGACATTTACATTCACTCTTTATCCGAAACCCTATTGCTAAAGAACTTTTGGTCCAAATCCTATACTCACTCTTTTTTCTAACATACCGACTATCTTCCTAATTCTAAAGACTATCCCTTTTTGACTGGATGATCTCTTCGACAAGCAATCATCCAAGGTACAAGGTCCTATGCCATTGTATATTGATTTATCTGAGACATCTGTGCAGAACATAATTCAAAGCTAAGTATCCCAATCAACAGCCCAATGCCCTTCCTGGATTCAAATCTTATCTAGATTTCTGTTTTCAAACTTATATTTCACCAATATATTCTTGTAAATATCGCAAGTTCCCAATACCATTATTCATTAAGCAGAATGATTCCTAACTCAAATGAAACATGTTATTAAGCCTAACCATACATTGTTCCCTCAAACTAACTTTACAGAAGAGCCGAGACAGAGTTTATCTTACAATACAGTAATGTAGGGGATCTTCCACCTGCTGAGAACATCAAAGGACCATGCAGAAATTATACCCTGAAGAAGTTGCAGGCAGCTATGAAGGACCTAAGAGGGGAAAAGTCATATTCCATGGCAAACAACAGGGTCAGTATGAAGGGATGTGTCTGAATCAGCCTCTCCTTTCGTAATGTAGAGAACTGATGAAACCATGCTTGTGTGGAGAGCTGTTTACAGGTGCCTATGGTTGATATACCATTCTAACTTGTGAAAGTGTCAAAGGAAGTAGGGGCAGCCTCAATTTCATGGGACCTTTCGAAGCAACTGTTAGGACAAAGTGGTGGCCAAGGTAGTGACCTCATTCAGTTCCTAAAGAAAGTGACCTCACTTCTCTTCCTTGGTGATCAAAAAATCTGAAATTGTGATGCAGGAAGCCAGGCACCCAGAGCCAGTCCCAGTCCCAGTCCCAGTGGTCTCACTTGTTTGGATTTACCAAGGACAGAGTCAGTCTTCCTTGGTACCGACTGATATGAGGATTGTCAAATGGCAGAAGAGCTCTGAAGAGGGGCCTTTCCTGAGAAAGCAGGTATTGGTTCACCGCTGGCTCCTGAAAACTTCACAGTGTTGGCCAAGGAGACCAGATCTGAGAAAGGACAGGCCATTTCAGGGGAACATAGTATGGCCCACCAGTTAGAGGACACTCCAGATAGTCACAGACCTACTTGGGTTAAGGAGGTGCCTTTGTGGGTGTTCAGTGAGTTTGTGCTTTTCTCTCATGTTCTGAGAATAGGTAGAAAAGGCAGTTTTTTTGGGTTGGAGTGGACTGTTTCTAGTAAGTCGTTTGACAAGGCTAGTGTTTCTAAGTCTGAGTATCCCACTGTGTCCGTGGTTGTAGACATTAGAAAAGAGAAGGCATCAAAGGATGTGTCCTGTCTAGTAGAAAACTTCCCAGCATTCATCCTGCCTAATTGAAGAATGGACTTTGTTTTGCCTTATGGATGGGCAACACCTACTAAATTCCTAAGTTCCTGTTTTCTTCCTGAATTCTGGCCACTCTCCAGAATAGTCTCATGGTTTTGTTTCCAAGATATGTACCACCTCCAAGCTCTGAGACATGTCCATATACTTGATAGCTGTAGAGAATGGGAACATCTTAGAAAACTCAGATATCAGTGTGACCCTGAAATTCTCAGTGGAGAAACCCTGCTTTGGTTCATTTGCTTACCTATGGTTCTGTTGTCCTGAATGTCAGGAAGGTCTTTGCCTCAGGCCACCCCTTTGTGAAGCCTGAAGAAAACAGTTTTCAAATGGAAATGAATGGGCATCACCTGTGGATCTTTGCTTAATTGCTTGTAAAAGGATGTGTCTAAATCAGTCTCTTGGCCCTGTATGAGGTTGTGGCTTAGATTCTCAGCACATGATGGATCTAAAGATAGATTCCATGTGTGCAATCAAAACAAAAATGGCCAAAAATCTGTCATTGTTGATGAGTCTCTTGCCTTCCTCTGTTAGGATTCTGACCTCTATCAAGTGAGAATAGGGATCCTTTAGGTCAAATGAGTTCTTTGAAGAACTGCAGAGGTGCTTGTGTTTTCTTGTGACTCCAAATCACTTAAAGAATCTATCCCTGAGAGTCAGTAGGCCTCAAATTGGAGAAGCAGGCCTATTGGATCACTCCAGGTTCACAGGAAGGGTGACCATGCCACCCTGACTTTAGGCAAATGAGGGGCAAGGAAGATTATTTCGGACACTCTCTTGGGATGTGTCCCACATGAAAAACTCCAGCCAGAGGTAATGATGAGTGTCTCTCTGGAAGAAGGTGAGGACCATGTGGAAGTGTTTTGGTTTTAATTGTAGTCATTCGTGTGGCAGTTGGAAGAGATGACTGGATCCACCTGGGCTTGAACTCTGGTGTCATTCCCCTTAAACACTCAGTTCTGGATCAATCATCAAAGAAGTATTGCCATGAATTGTGTTAAGAATTTAGGAGGCCATGCATGAGAGTCTCCGTTGGAAACTGAGATCTAGTCCTAGGGTGGCTTTCCACAGAGCACTGGGAATCTCAGCCAGGATATCAAATTATTTTTTTCTGAAAGACTTGGAAGCCATATTTGCTAGTCAAAACACACATGGACCTCAATTGTAGACCTCGATGGGCCTGGATTCATGTGACTTTTAGGCCACTCTTTGAGAAGCCTTGCCTGTGAGAGTTCTTCAAATTTTTCATTGAAATGAGCTTCCTCACCATTGAATGATTCCTGAATGATTTGAAAGCCATAGTGCTTCCAACTTCATAATTGAAAATTGGCTAGATAAATACCATGAAATTTTTGAAATTCCAATGACCAGGTGGCAATGAAGAACATTTGGATGTCCTGTTGCTGATCACGAGTGTACCAGACAGTGCCTTGATTGACTGGTTTTGATGAAAATGGTGTAGAACAGAGATCTCAATAATTTGGATCCTGCTGAGTAGTGGGCCTAGAGCAGTGGTGAGCAAATGTGTGATAAAACATCTGAGGTGGGGCCATGTGGATCTGCCATTGGCTTCCAAATGGCTTGTGACTGACATGGTGCAGCCAGCAGACCCTTATATGTAAAGGCAACTTGTTATATGGAGAGGTTTCAGTGCAATGTTCAGAATCAGGTTGCTATGGTCAAGGGGGCATCCTGTGTGGTATACAAGCCCTGTTGGTGCATTCTCCTGCAGACCCTGATCCACCACACGTGACAGAACTCGCGGCAACACTGTGTCCCAGTTGAACTCCTTGTATTTCGTGAAGCAAATACCAAACTCCGAGTGCAGCAGGAAGAAACATTAGGAAAAGTGGAGGATGATGAAATGGCTTCGCAGTCCATATGGGGAGACACTTAGCCCACAGTGGCCACAGTTTACATACAAGAGAGAATTCAGCACTGCTGCTTCATGTTTATTGGAAAATTATAAACCATGTCCTCCAGATCACAGAGATGAAGACGCAGCTTTGATGGTCTCACTTGAAAGGAAGCTAAAGATCCTCACAAAAACATATATTTCAAGTGCCCAACCTAGAGACAGTTTCTCCAGACGTCTTTAGGCAGGCAAATCTCCATGTTTGTAGAGTTTTTACACTGTCCCTTACTTTTGGAAACTCCTCTACAATCTCCAAGGTTGTGAACCCTAAGCATTTTCAATTTCAGATATGTATTCAAAGATTTTCTAACTCTTCTCCTCTAATTGTGTCTTACTTGGGGTGAAGGTAATGTCAAGGCATTGTTCTGAATGAGAGTGGGAAAATTTTTTTGTAGTACACATTTGCATACACATTGATCCATTTTCCAATTTTCCATTCGAAATACTGAATCCCTGACACTAACTCATACCCTACTAGACTCTGACTACTAATCCTAATATGATGGAGAAAAATAAACAAAAAAAATGAAAATACAAGCAGTTCAGAGGAGGCATGGTGTATAGTTGGACTTCCCTCTTGCATGATAAAGGGTCGGTTTTATAAATCTACTCAATTTTTAATTGAAATAGTCCTCCATGTGTTTTTTTTTAAAGAGAGAGTTAGAGAGGAGAGAGAGAATTCTATAATATTTATTTTTTTAGTTATTGGCGGACACAACATCTTTGTTTGCACGTGGTGCTGAGAATCGAACCCATGCCGCACGCATGCAAGGCGAGCGCGCTACCACTTGAGCCACATCCCCAGCTCTCTCCATGCGTTTTTAAAGTTAACAAATATGTGAATTCCTGTCTCCCTTTCTCTGTAGCCTACTCAGCACATGTACTTTTTATATGCACATATAGATTCCTACTTGGTATCACACGTATATTTTTATGAGTTGGCTGACTTGGCAGAAACAAATTGTAAGAAGAGATCAGTCCTCCTAAAGGCTGTTGGAACTGAAAATCCAAACTATGGGTGAGCTTCCTATTAGAACAATATTATACATAAACCCATGTTTAGTAAAATAAATATTTTTGCATCTGAGGGTGATATATATTACATGATGAATTACGATTGGCATATATATATTGATACTTTTTAATGAATTTTTGTGTTTTTTTGTCTATATATATATATATATATATATATATATATATATATATACACATACACTCTACAGATTTTATAAAATATGAAATATATTTGTCTTATATACACTCTGTAAATTCATTCATGTTCATGTATGTGGATTTATAATCAACTTTCACAAGATTATTCTCAGAAATAATCATCTACCTGAAATACATATTTGTTTCCCAGTGCTGAAAACTAACTTCAATCAATGGTTCTTACAAATCCTAATATTTCTACAGTAACTGACCCAGTTTAACATCAATGCAAGTATATTCCTATGGGACATGATGTCTATTTTGACATTCATTTTAATTCAACACTGGTACATTACTATTTCTTCAGTTTTTGCACATCATAGGATATATATTTCATTCACAAGTTCACAAATTTATAGGAATTTGTTTCACTTTTAATCACTTCCTGCTTCAGAACACATGTATTCCTCCATGTTACTTGACTGGTCTTTTCATGAGACTTCTTTCCAAACACATTATTTTCGATTTCCATAATCAATTTTGAAGCTAAACCCACACACTCTTCAAGATAAACCATAACATTAATATTACCATTAGATGTATAAGTGGTTGGAATGAATGTGTGAATATCAATATAAGATTTCCTGTACATTTTCACATTTCAATTCAATCCATTATTAAAGTTGGAACCAGGTATGCTATTTATTCACAGTATGGTCCATTAATGCATTATCTCTATATTCATAGACACAGTGTACACCTCTTTGTTCCCCCAATACTAATTTATACCTCTTCAAAACATTGCTCCCAAAAATGGTAGAAGAAATATTCATGTCACCTTATCTATCTATCTATCAATATATATATATATATATATATATATATATATATATATATTTCTTTTTTTATCACAGTAATATTCTGGACACAAAAAACAAAGGTCATACTCATGATTGTATCAAAGCCTAAATGGAAAGTGAGCATGGATTACTAAAAACAACCATATCCATGTTGCCTAATGCTCTCAAATGTAAATCCTATTGGTGACTACATATTTGTTTCTTTCTAAGATTATATATTCAACTTCAAGCCTGTTGAAAATGCCTAATCCTATCACTCAGTTTATACTTTGCCTGATTTCCTTATATCTCTATTGATATCTGCTTTCCTACATATATTCCCCAGTTCATCATTGTGTCTGACACTTCACATATGCTGACATTTACATTCAATGTCTACCTGAGACCCTATTGCTAAAGAAATTTTGGTCTAAATCCTATACTCACTCTTATTTCTAAACCTACTGACTATCTTCCTAATCCTACTGACTATTGCTTTTTGACTCGATGTTCTCTTCGACAATTAATCATCCAAGGTATAAGGTCCTAAACCATTGTATTTCAATTTGTTGGAGACATATATGCAGAACATAATTCAAACCTAAGAATCCCACTCAAGGACCCAATACCCTTCTGACTTCGAATCTTACCTAGATTTCTGTTTTCATACTTACATTTCACCTATATATTCTTGTAAATATCACAGGTTCCCAATACCATTATTCATGGGGCAGAGAGATTCCTAACCCAAATCAAACATGTTATTAACCCTAAACATACACTGTTCCCTCAATCTAACTTTACAAAAGAGGAGGGACAGAGTTGGTCTTACAATACAGGAATGTAGGGGATCTTCCACCTTCTGAGAACATCAAAGGTCCATGCAGAAATGATCCCTGGAGAAGATATAGGCAGCTATGAAGGTCCTGAGAGAGGAAAAGTCATCTTTTATGGTAAACAACCTGGTCAAGATGAATGGATGTGTCTGAATCAACCTCTATCTTCTAAATGTAGAGAAGATGGACCAAATCAGGCCTGTGTGGAGAGCTCTTCCGAGGTGCCTATGGTTGATATACCATTCTAACTTGTGAAAGTGTGACAGAAAGAAGGGACAGACTCCATCTCATGGGACCCTTAGAAGTTACTGTTAGGACAAAGAGGTTGCCAAGGCAGTGACCTCATTCTGTTCCTGAAGGAAGTGACCTCACTTCACTTCCTTGGTGATGGAACTCTCTGAACTTGGGATCCAGGAAGAGAGGCACCCAGAGCCAGTCGCAGTCCCAGTCCCTGTGGTCTCACTTGTTTCAATTTACCAAGCACAGAGTCAGTCTTTCTTAGTACCAACAGATGTGAGGATGGCCAAATGCCAGGAAAGCTCTGAAGAAAGACCTTTCTGAGAAAGCAGGTATTGGTTCACCGCTGGCTCCTGACAACTGCACAGAGTTGGCCAAGGAGACTAGATTTGAGATACAACAGGCCATTTTGGGGGAATATAGTTTGGCCCACCATTCAGAGGACACTCCACAAAGGAGGTGCCTTTGTGGGTGTAGGTGTGTGTATGGTTTTTTCTCAAGTTCTGAGAAGATGTAAGAAAGGCTGTTTGTTTGAATTGGCGTGGACTGTTTCTAGTAAGTCCTTTGACAAGGCGAGTGCTTCTATGTCTGTGTATCCCACTCTGTCCGTGGTTGTAGACATTAGAAAAGAAAATGCATCAATGGATGTGTCCTGTCTAGGAGAAAGCTTCGCAATATTCATCCTGCCCGATTTATTAATGGACTGCAGCTTTCCTTATTGAAGGGAAACACCTGCTATCTTTCAAAGTTTCTGTTTACATCCTGAATGCTGGACACTCTCCAGAATTGCCTCATTGTTTTGTGTCCAAGATATGTACTACCTCCAAGCTATGTGATATGGCTATGTACTGGATAGCTGAAGGGAAAGGCGAGCATCTCAGAAAACTCAGATATCAGTGTGACCAGGAAAGTCTCAGTGGAGAAACCCTGCTTTGTGCGTTTTGTTTACCTATTGTTCTGTTGCCCTGAATTTCAGGAAGGTTTTTGCCTCAGACCACTCCTTTGTGAATATCAATTCAATCCATTATTTAAAGTGGAACCAGCTATACTATTTATTCACAGTATGGTCTATTCATGCATTATCTGTATATTCATAGACACAGGGTACAGCTTTTTGTACAACCAATACTTATGTATATGTCTTCAAAATATTACTCGCAGAAATGGTGAAAGAAATACTCATGTCACCTAATCAACATATACATTTTATCACAGTAATATTCTGGACACAAAATGCAAAGTTCACACTTATTATTGTACTAAAGCCTAAATAGAAAGTGAACATGGATTACTTCCATGTTCAGGTTGCCTAATGCTCTCAAATATCAATCCTATTGGTGACTACATATTTGTTTCTTCCTAAGATTATATATTCAAAATCAACCCTGTTGCAAATATCTAATCATATCACTCTATACTTTGCCTGATTTTGTAATATCTCTTTTTTATTGTTACGATGAGCCAATTTAGTACTTTTTTAATTTTTTTTTCATCTTTCATACATTTGATTCAAGTGAGTTATGCATTTCCATTTTTACCCCAAATACAGATTGCAGAATCACATCAGTTACACATTCACAATGTTTACATAATGCCATATTAGTGACTGTTGTATTCTGCTGACTTTCCTATCCCCTACTATCCCCCCTCCCCTCCCCTTTCATCTTCCCTCTCTACCTCATCTGTTGTTGTTCCGTTCTCTCCCTTCCCCCCCTTTCCCCTCACAACCTCGTATATGTGATTTCGTATAACGATGAGGGTTCTTTCCGTTTCCATGCAATTTCCCTTCTCTCTCCCTTTCCCTCCCATCACTTGTCTCAGTTTAATGTTAATATTTTCCTCATGCTCTTTCCCTCTGTTCAGTTCTTAATTGCTCTCCTTAAATCAAAGAAGACATTTGGCATTTGTTTTTTAAGGATTGGCTAGCTTCACTTAGCATAATCTGCTCTAATGCCATCCATTTCCCTGCAAATTCCATGAATTTGTCATTTTTTATTGCTGCATAATACTCCATTGTGTATAGATGCCACATTATTTTTTATCCATTCATCTATTGAAGGGCATCTAGGTTGGTTCCACAGTCTGCCTATTGTGAATTGTGCTGCTATGATCATTGATGTGGCGGTATCCCTATAGCATGCTCTTTTATGGTCCTCAGGGAATAGTCCGAGGAGGGCGATAGCTGGGTCAAATGGTGGTTCCATTCCCAGCTTTCCCAGGAATCTCCATACTGCTTTCCATAATGGCCGCACCATTTTCCAGTCCCACCAGCAATGTACAAGTGTACCCTTTTCCCCACATCCTCGCTAGCACTTATTATTGTTTGACATCCTAATGGCTGCCAATCTTACTGGAGTGAGATGGTATCTTAGGGTGGTTTTGATTTGCATTTCTCTGACTGCTAGAGAAGGTGAGAATTTTTTCATGTACTTATTAATTGATTGTATGTCTTTTTCTGAGAAGTGTCTGTTCAGGTCCTTGGCCCATTTGTTGATTTTGTAATATCTCTATTGATATCTGCTTTCCTACATATTTTCCACTGTTCATCATTGTGACTGACCCTTCAAGTGTGCTGATATTTACTTTCACACTTTAACCCAAACCCTATTGCTAAAGAACTTTTGTTCCAAATCCTATACTCACTCTTCTTTGTTAACCTACCGAATATCTATCTAATCCTACTTACTATCCCTTTTTGACTGGATGTTCTCTTCGAATTTTAATCATAAAAGGTACAAGGTCCTATGCCATTGTATATCGATTTATCTGAGATATCTGTGCACAACGTAAATCAAAGCTAAGTATCCCAATGAAGGGCCCATTGCCCCTCTGGGCTTCAAAATTACCTAGACTTTCTTTTTTCATTTATATATTTCACCTCTATATTTTTAAAAATATCGCAGGTTCCCAATACCATTATTCATCCAGCAGAATGATTTCTAACCCAAATCAAACATTTTATTAACCCTAACAATACACTGTTCCCTCAATGTAAATTTAAAGAAGAGCAGGGACAGAGTTGGTCTTACAATACAGGAATGTAGGGGATCTTTCACCTGTTGAGAACCACAAGTTCAATGCAGAAATGATCCCTGGAGAATATGTAGTCAGCTATGGACGACCTGAGAAAGCAAAAGTAATCTTCCATGGCAAAATACCTGGTCAGGATGACGGGATGTGTCTGAATCAGAACCTCTCTTCTCAATGTAGAGGAGATGGACCAAACCAGGCCTGTGTGGAGAGCTATTACCGGGTTCCTATGGTTGATATACCATTCTAACTTGTGAATGTTTCACAGGAAGTAGGGGAAGCCTCCATCTAATGAGACACTTGGAAGCAACTGTTAGGATAAAGTGGTTGCCAAGGCAGTGACCTCATTCAGTTCCTGAAGGAAGTGACCTCACCTTACTCCCTTGGTGATGGAACTCTCTGAACTTAGGATCCTGGAAGCCAGGCACACAGAGCCAGTCCCAGTACCAGTCCCAGTGGGTTCACTTGTTTGGAATTACCAAGGACAGAGTCAGTCTTTCTTTGTACCTACTGATGTTAGAATGGCCAAAAGCCAAGAGAGCTCTGAAGAGGGGCCTTTCCTGAAAAACCAGATAGTGGCCCACCGCTGGCTCCTGACAACTTCATAGAGATGGCCAAGGAGACCATATCTGAGACAGGACAGGACATTTCGGGGGAACATTGTGTGGCCCACCAGTCAGAGGACACTCCATAGAGTCACAGACCTACTTAGGGTAAGGAGGTGCCTTTGTGGGTGTGGTTGTGAGTTTGTGATTTTGTCTCATGTTGTGAGAATAGGAAAAAAAGGTGGTTTGTTTGGTTTGGAGTGAACTGTTTCTCGTAAGTCGTTTGAAAAGGAGAGTGTTTCTATGTCTGTGTATCCCATGGTGTCCGTGGTTGTAGACATTAGAAAAGAGAGTGCATCAATGGATGTGTCCTGTCTAGTAGAAAGCTTCCCATTTCATCCTGCCCAATTTATGAATGGTTTGCGGCTTTACTTAAAGATGGGCATAACCTGATACATTCCTAATTTCCAGGTTTATTCATGAACTCTGTTCACTCTCCAGAATAGGATCATGGTTTTGTGTGCAACATATATACCACCTCCAAGCTCTGTGACATGGCCATGTACTGGATAGCTGAAGGGAATGGCGAGCATCTCAAAAAACTCAGATATCAGTGTGACCAGGAAAATCTCAGTGGAAAAACCCTGCTTTGGGCATTTTGCTTATATATTGTTCTGTTGAACTGAATGTCAGGAAGTTCTTGCTCTGGCCACCCCTTTGTGAAGCCTGAAGTAAACAGTTTTCAAATGGAAATGATTGGGCATCACCTGTGGCTCTTTGCTTAATTGCTTTGGAAAGGGATGTGTCTGAATTAGCATCTTGGCCCTGTGTGAGGTTGTGGCTTAGATTCTCAGCACCAGATGGATCTAAAGAAAGATCCCATGTGTGCATCCAAAACCAAAATGGCAAATACACCAGTCATTGTGGATAAAGTCTCGCTTTCCTCTGTGAGGTTCCTGACCTCTATCAAGTGAGAATAGGGATCCTTTGTGTCAATTGAGTTCTTCAAAGCCCTGCAAAGGTGCTTGGGTTTTCTCATGACTCTAATTTACATAAAGAATCTATACCTCTAACTCAGTAGGCCTCAAATTGAAGAAGCGGTGCAGTATTAACGGCATGCCTATTTGATCACTCCGGGTTCACAGGAAGTATGTCCAGGCCACCCTGACTTTAGGCAAAGGAGGGGCAAGGGAGCTTATTTTGGACACTGTCTTGGAATGTGCCCCTCATGGAAACCTCCAGCCAGAGGTTATGATGAGTATCTATATGGAAAAAGATGAGCGCCATGTGGGAGTGTTTTGGTTTAATTGTGGTCATTGTGTGGCTGTTAAATGAGATGCCTGGGTCCACATGGGCTTGAACTCTGGTGTGATTACACTTAGCGAGTGCATTCTGGATCTGATCTCAGAGAACTTGTGCCATGAATTGTGTTGGGATTCTAGGAGGGCACGCATGAGAGTCTCCCTTGGAAACTGAGATCTAGGCCCAGGGTGGCTTTCCACAGAGCACTGGGAATCTCAGCCCGGATACCACATGATTTTTTTTTTCTGAAAGACTTGGTAGGCATAGGTGACAGTCAAAACACACATGGACCTCACATTGTAGACCTCAATGGGTCTGATTTCATGTGACTTTTTGGCCACTCCCTGGGAAGCCTTGTCTTTAACAGTTCTACAGAGCTTTCATTGAAATGAGGTTTCTCATCATTTAATGGTTCCTGTACAAATTGAAATCCACAGTGCCTCCATCTTCATCCGTGAAAAATGGCTAGATAAATACAATAAAATTATTGAAATTTCCATGACCAGGTGGCACTGGAGAAAATTTGGAAAACCGGTTGCTGATCATGAGTATACCAGACAGTGCCTTGATTGACTAGGTTTCATCAAAATGGTGTATAACAGAGATGCCAGTAAATTGGAGCCTGCTGAGTAGTGGGCCTAGACCAGAGGAGGGGAGTTGTGTGATAAAACATCTGTGGTGGGGCCATGTTGATCTTCCATTGGCTTCCAAATGCCTTGTGACTGACATGGTGCAGCCAGCAGACCCTTATATGTAATGGTATCTTGTTATATAGAGAGGTTTCAGGGCAATGTTGAGAATTATGTTGCTGTGGTCAAGGGAAAAAGCTATGTGGAATAGAAGCATTGTTGGTATATTCTCTTGCAGACCCTGACCCACCACACGTGACAGAACTCCCTCAAGCACTGTGTCCCAGGTGATCTTTTTTTTACTTCATAAGCAAATACCAAACTCCCAGTGCAGCAGCAAGAAACACCAGGAAAAGTGAAGGATGACCAAATGGCTTCACAGTCCACACGCGGAGACACTTAGGCCCCAGTGGACACAGTTTACCTACATAGAGAGAATTCAGCACTGCTGCCTCATGTTCATTGGAAAATATGAAACCATGTCCTCCAGGTCGCATAGATGCACACCCAGCTTTGATGGTCTCAGTACAAAGAAAGCTCCTTACGAAAACATATATATCAAGTGCCCAACCTCAGAGGCAGTTTCTCAAGAAGTCTTTAGGGCAGCAGAGCTCCATGTTTGTGGAGTGCTTACCCTGTCCCATACTTTTGGAAACTCCTTTATGACATCCAAGGTTGTGAACTCATGAGAATATTCATTTCCAGATATGTATTCACAGAATTTTTAACTCTTATCCTCTAATTGTGTCTTACTTGGGACGAGGGTAATGTCTAGGCATTGTTCTGAATGAGAGTGGAAAGATTTTTGTGAATCCCTGACACTAACCCATTCCCTACTAGACTCTGACTACTAATCCTAATATGATGGAGAAACATAACCCAAACAGAATAGAAATACAAGCATTTCAGAGGAGGCATGGTGTATAGTTGGACATGCCTTTTGAAATATATAGGGTAGGAGTTATAAATCTAGTCAATTTTTAATTGAAATAGTTCTACATGTGTTTTTAAAGTTAACAAATATATGAATTACTGTCTTCCTTTCACAGTAGCCTATTCAGCACATGTGTTTTAATATGCACATATAGAATCCTACCTGGTGTCACACGTACATTCTCGTGAGGTGGCTGACATGGCACATACAAATTGTGAGAAGTGATCACTCGTCCTAAACACTGTTGGAACTGAAAATTCAACCCATGGGTGAGCTTTCTATTTGAACAAACTTATATAAAAATCCATATTCATTAAAATGAATATTTTTGGATATGATGATGATACATATTTCATGATGAATTTCAATTGGCATATATATTGCTATTTTTAATGTCTGTGATATATATATATATATATATATATATATATATATATATATATATATATATATATAAAACACGTGTCTTATTATACACTCCCTAAATTCATTCATATTGATGTATTTGGATTTTTAATCAACTTTTCACAAGATTATTCTCAGTAATATTCATCCACCTGAAATACATATTTGTTTCCTAGTACTGAAAACTACCTTCTTTGAATGATGCAAACATATCCTAACATTTCTACACTAACTGACCCTGTATAAAATCAATTCAAGTAGATTACTATGGGACATGATGTGTATTTTGATGTTCAATTTTATTCAACACTTCTACATTACTATTTATTCACTTTATGCACATCATAGAATATATATTTCATCCACAAGTTAGCAAATTTATAGGCATTTGTCTCACTTTCAATCACTTCGTGCTTCAGAACACATGTATTCATCCATGTTTCTTGACTGACCTTTTCATGAGACTTCTTTCCAAACACATTATTTTCGATTTCCATAATCACTTTTGAAACACTTCAAAAGTTACCTTGAGCTTGGGGAGGGAAACTGAGCCCCGACTTTCTTAGTCATCCTCCAGAGTCAGTATGGCTGGCTGGTGTGGCTGTCGCTTTTTAGGGCAATTTTGGCCCAGTGTCCTTTTTTCTTTAGGGTAGGCACATTGATCTGAGGGCAGGGTGCCCTCTGGCATGGGCCAATGTTATCCCTTCTTGTCTACCTGTTTCTTAATTTCTGGCCTATTTGTTGTTGTTACCAGGACCTTAGTCAACGCCTTAGTCTGCCTTTTGTTTCTTTTATCCTCCCTTTGCTCCCTTCTCTTCCTCAGTTTCTCTCTTATAGTATACGTTCTTGACTTCTCTGACTAAATCTCTCAAAGTCATATCTTGTAATCAATCTAGCTTTGTAACTTTGTTTTAATATCCAGGCCAGTTTGCCCAATAAAGTCCATCGTGACAGATGCCTTTTGATTCTCTGCCTGAGGATCAAAAGGAGTATATCTCCTATATGCCTCTATAATTCTCTCTAGAAACATAGTGGGAGATTCATCAGGCCCTTGAATAATCTCTCTTACCTTGTCCAAATTAGTTTGTCGCTAGCGGCTGCTTGGAGACACACTATTAGACCCCGGTGATAAGTGGACAGATGCTCCCTACCTTCAAAGATTTTGGGGTCTCAGTTGGGTGGGTTCAAGGGAAAGCTGCCTTTGATTATGTTGGGAAGTTGTGTCGGACGCACATCTTGTTTGAGGATATTTTTTTCTAGCTTCCTGGAGGATTCACTGTTGTTCCTCTGTCATGAAGAGAATCCCTAGGAGTTTTTGGCAGTCTTCTGAAGTAGGCTGGTGTGAAAACATCAATGACTCAACCAGACCTGAGAGCCAAGTGGGGTCCTCAGAAAAAGGGGGATTATAATTTTTTTAAGTTATTTAGGTCTGACGAGGAGAAAGGCTAATACTGGTAGGCTTGCATTTTTTCCCCGTGGCCATCGTCAATCATTGGCCCATAGGGATGGAGGGGGAGCATCCCGAGAGTTCCAGGGTTTTCAATCATTCACCGCCAGCGAGTTCCTTTAGACGGGTCAGCTTCCTCCAAGGGAAGAGGTGCTGTGTGTGCCGCAAGGGAATTATCTGGAGGGCGCTGGGCCGGCATAGCTTCCTCCAATGGAGGAGAGGCTGAGTCAGCAACAGGGGAATCACTTAGAGGGTGTTGGAGGTTGGGGGACAAGGGCAGGGGATAAGGAGGGGAAGGAGAGTCCAGTAGAGTGCAATCTGGTGACTCAAGGAGAACAGAGGGTGTAGGAGGAGGAGGAGCAGAGGATTTGAGATTTCCTGGGGGAAGGAGTCAGAGTGGGGGCAGGGGCAAGAAAGGCTTCACCCATGGAAAAGGAGATATGCAGAGTTCCTGCCGAGTAAAGATATATGGCTGTTGATCCAGATGGCTATGTGGCCCCGGCTGAAAGACAATATCTCTGACTTTTTTAAATTAGTGGGAAGTAGAAAGATCCTTCTAGGGGTAATCCAAATCCAAAGGTGGGCCATTCTGAAGCACAGAGAGTCTGCCACATCCGGGGCTTTACTGAAAAAGAAAGATTCTGAGCCCTTAAGCGGACTTTGGTCCAGTGATCAAGGATCAGGGACAGAGGCATTGAAGTGCTCTGTCCCATAATGAAAGATACACAAACAGTTAAAGCAATGAAACATGACACAGACAAGACAAGGCAATGAAGACAGGCAATGGACGTCCAACACTGAGACCAGGACTGAGGAGCCGGCAAAACCCGATTGACTGGCAATACTGAATCCGAAAAAAAATATCACTGAGTCCAGAAGACTATCTCATCCCCATAAATTTACGGGAAGATGATCCAATACATATGGCTGTAGAGTTCCTTCACATCCTTCAGGATCCTTCCAATCTAATACCATTGCACTTCTATGGGGATTAGACGCCACTCCTAGGCCTCGAAGCGTTTGAGTGGCTTGTTGTAACGGCCAATGTTTTGGCCATTCTTGACGACAGATGATGCTAAGGTCTGCATCTGTATCCAGTAGCCCATTAAATTTATGCCCTTGAATATTTAGTTTTAGCATGGGGCCAGAATCTAAATTTAAAGAAAGCATAGCCCAATCTACACCTGCGGAGCCTAATCACTTGGAACCTCTTTCTACAGTACAACTGGAAAATTTTTTATGTAGGCTGGGTATTATTAGTAACTGTGCTATTCTATCTCCTGGTGAAATTACTGATATACCCTTTGGAGAACTGGCTATAATTTTTATTTCACCTTCATAGTCGAGATCAATTACCCCAGGACTTATCATAAGTCCTTTTAGAGTAGAAGAGCTGCGTCCCAATAATAAGCCTACTGTTCCTTTGGGAAGAGGTCCTTTTACCCATGTGGAAATGAATTGAACTCCCATCTCTGCAGTTAGTACTGCTCTGGCGGAGGCACAGATGTCCAACCCTGAGCTCCCTCTGGTTTGTCTGATGAGGGATCTGATGGACAATGTGTCCTGGGCACTACCCTGATGGGGTTGCTGGGTTTCTCCAGTGCTGCGTATATTTGTGGTTTTGGGCCCCGGAGCATTGAGCCCCCTTGTCCATTTTTGGCAATGGAGCTCCATGTCTTTGTCCACAATATTGTGGATAAACACCTGGTCCTTGTTCGTTTTTTGATAATGGTGTACCCTCTATGGTGGTTTGAGAACAGCATTCATTAGCCCAAAGTTTCCCTCTACGGCATCGTGGACAAATACCTGGTATTCTACTCCTTTGATACCTAGTTTTGTTAAACCCTCCTCCTATGGGACAATTCCTTTTAAAATGTCCTGTTTCTTCACAATTGTAGCATGTTCTTGGCCTGGCATCTAAAGCCTGTTTTACTGCAACTGCCACAATTTGCCCTTGTTCATTAATGTCTCTGGCATCTAAAGCCTGTTTTACTGCAGCTTCCATGACTTGCTCTTGTTCTTTAATGTCTCTACATAATTTAATATATGTGTTTAAATCTTCATGTTTCCATGGTCTAATGATATCATTGAACCAAAGATTCGCTTGCTCATAAGCCAGTTGTTTTAGTAATGGCATTGCTTGTTGTGTATTTCCAAAAACTCTGGTAGCTGTTTGAATAAGCCTATCTACAAATTCAGCATAAGGTTCATTAGCTCCTTGTATTACCTTAGATAATTAACCTTGTAAACCTCCATGTCCTTGTAAAGTCTTCCATGCCTTAATTGCATCTAACAATTTACTGAACACTCTTTCAGTTTTTTTTTTTTAATAATTTCTGATTCCGCATTTCTACTATAATACAACCCAACAAGATGACACCAAACAAAACAGCTCCTCAGGAATAGCCATCAGAGCCCAACTGCCACCACAGGCTTCCCACAAGCCTCTCCCTCAAACACAAGTCTCCTCCTCTTGAGGCCGATTGGCTGGGTCGCATGGGCGGAGCCAAAAAAGTCCCCCAATGAGCAGTTCCGTGGTCTGAAAGGGCAGGGAACCAGCCCAATGTGCATCACCACAGAGGAGCCAATCAGCTAGATGTTGCTGGGGCCGCTGTGAGCCAATCATCCGCTGGCAGTCTGAAAGGTCGGGGAAACCGCTCACTGAGCATCTCCAATGAGCATCACCACAGAGAAGCAAATCAGCTAGATGATGCTGGGGCCGCTGTGAGCCAATCATCAGCCGGCAGACGGAAGTTTGCTGGCAGCTGCAAGTTTACTGGGGCTCCTTTGGCTGTGGCTCTCAACAGATTATTCTCAGAAATATTTAACTACCTAAAATACATATTTGTTTCCTAGTACTGAAAACTAACTTCAGTGAATGGTCCTTATATATCCTAATATTTCTATAGTAACTGACCAAGTTTAACATCAATGCAGTTAGATTCCTATGGGACATGAAATGTATTTTGAAGTTCATTTTTATTCCACACTGGTACATTACTATTTCTTAAGTTTATGGACATCATAGGGTATAACCTTTCATCCACAAATTCACAAATTTATAGGCATGTGGTTCACTTTCAATCACTTCCTCTTTCAGAAAACATGTATTCCTCTATGATTCTTTAGTGGTCTTTTCAATAGACTTCTTTCTAAAAACATTATTTTCGATTCTATACTCATTTTTGAAGCAAAACTCACACACTCTTCATGATAAACCATAACCCTAATATTACCATTAGATGTATAACTGGTTGGAATGAATGTATATATATCAATATAAGATTTCCTATATATTTTCAAATATAATTTCAATGCATTATTTAAAGTTGGAACCAGTTATATAATTAATTCACAATATGGTCTATTCATGCTTCATCTCTTATTCATCAACACAGGGTACGCCTATTTTATCCGCAATACTAATTTATAAGTTTTCAAAATATTGCTCCTCATATTGGTGGAAGAAATACTCATGTAGTCTGATCTAAATATATATTTTACCACAGTAATATTCTTGACACAAAATGCAAAGGTCACACTTATGATTGTACTAAAGCCTAAATTTAAAGTGAGCATGGATTACTAAAAACCTCCATGTCTAGGTTCCCTAATGCGCTCAAATGTCAATCCTATTGGTGACTAAATAATTGTTTCTTCCTAAGATTATATATTCAACCTCAACCCTGTTGAAAATGTCTAATCCTATCACTCACTTTAGACGTTGCCTGATTTCCTAATGTGTCTATTGATACATATTTACTCTCTTTCCTACATATTTTCCCCAGTTCATCATTGTGACTGACTCTTCACATGTGCTGACATTTACATTCACTCTCTAACTAAAACCCTATTGCTAAAGAACTTTTGGTCCAACTCCTAGACTCACTCTTCTTCCTAATCCTACTGACAATCTTCCTAATCCTTTGGACTATCCCTTTTGGACTGGATGATCTCTTCTAAATTCAGTCATCTGAGGTACAGCATCCTATGCCATTGTAAATGAATTTATCTGAGACCTCGGTACAGAACATAATTCAAGCTTAGTATGCCAATCAATTGCCAAATGCCCTTCTGGGCTTCAAATCTTACCTAGATTTCTGTTTTTGTACTTATATTTCAATTCTATATTCTTATAAGTATCACAGGTTCCCAAACCATTATTCATCCAGCAGAATGATTCCTAACCAAAATCGAACACGCTATTAACCCTAACCATACAATGTTCCGTCAATCTAACTTTACAGAAGAGCAGGGACCGAGTTGGACTTACAATACAGGAATGTAGGGGATCTTCCATCTGCTGAAAACCTCAAAGGTCCATGCAGAAATGATCCATGGAGAAGATTTAGGCAGCTATTTAGGACCTGAGAGAGCAAAAGTCATCTTCCATGGCAAACAACCTAATCAGGATGAAGGGATGTTTCTGAATCAGCCTCTCTCTTCTTAATGTAGAGAAGTCGGACCAAACCAGGCCTTTGTGGAGAGCTGTTCCCAGGTGCCTGTGGTTTCTATACCATTCTAATTTGTGACTGTGTCACAGGAAATAGGGGCAGCCTCCATCTTATGAGAACCTAGGAAGCAACTGTTAGGACATATTGGTGGCCAAGTCAGTGACCTCATTCAGTTCCTGAAGGAAGTGACCTCACATACTTCCTTGGTGATGGAATTCTCTGAATTTGGGATCCAGGAAGCCAGGCACCCAGAGCCATTACCCGTCCAAGTCCCAGTGCTCTCACTTGTTTGGATTTACCAAGGATAGAATCAGTCTTTCTAGGTACCTATTCATGTGAAGGTGGCCAAATTCCAAGAAAGCTCTGAAGAGGGGCCTTTACTGACAAGACTGGAATTGGCTCACCACTGCCTCCTGACAACTTCACAGAGTTGGTGAATAACACCAGATCTGAGACAGGAAAGGCCATTTCGGAGGAACATCGTATGGCCTACCAGTCAGAGGACACTCAGAAGAGTCACAGACCTACTTGGGGGAAGGAGGTGCCTGGGTGTGTGGATGTCAGTTTGTGGTTTTGTCTCATGTTCTGAGAATAGGTAAAAAAACGTGATTTATTTCTTTTGGAATGGACTGTTTCTAATAAGTCATTTGACATGGTGAGTGTTTCTATTTCTGTGTATCCCACTGTGTCCGTGGTTGTACACATTAGAAAAGAGAATGCATCAATGAATATGTCCTGTGTAGTAGAATGCCTCCCACCAATCAACCTGTCCAATTTATGAAAGGACTGCGGCTTGCCTTACCAATGGGAAACACCTACAACCTTCCTAAGTTCCTGTTTTCTTCCAGAATTCTGGCCACTAGCCAGAATAGGCTCATCATTTTTTATCCATGATATGTACCACCTCCAATCACTGTGACATGACCATGTACTGAATAGCTGAAGGGAATGGCATGGAGAGCATCTCAGAAAACTCAGATATCAGTGTGGCCAGGAAACTCTCAGTGGAGAAACCCTGCTTTGGGCCTTTTGCTTACATTTTGTTCTGTTGCCCTGAATGTCAGGAAGGTATTTGCCTCTGGCCACCCCTTTGTGAAGACTGAAAAAAACAGTTATCAAATGGAAATGAATGAGGATCACCTGTGGCTCTTGGCATAATTGCTTTGGAAAGGGAGGTGTCTGAATCAGCCACTTGGCCCTATGTGAGGCTCCAGCTTAGCACATGATGGATCTAAAGAAAGATCCCGTGTGTGCATCCAAAACCAAAATGGCAAAAAGATCAGTCATTGTGGATGAAGTCTCTAGCCTTTTTCTGTGATGTTCCTGACTCCATCAAGTGAGAATAGGGATCCTTTGGGTCAAATGAGTTCTTCAAAGCCCTGCAGAAGTGCTTGGGTTTTCTCATGACTCCAAACCACATAAAGAATCTATACCTGACATTCAGTAGTCCTCAAAATGGAGAAGCAGAGGAGTATTAATGGCAGGTCAATTTAATCCCTCCTGGTTCAAAGGAATGGTGTCCAGGCCACCCTGACTTTAGGCAAATGAGGGCCAAGGGTGCTCATTTTGGTCACTGTCTTGGGCTGCGCCCCTCATGGAAACCTTCAGCCAGAGGTTATGATGAGTGTCTATATGGAGAAGATGAGGGCCTTGTGGGAGTGTTTAGGTTTTAATTTTGGTCATTTGTGTGGCGATTGGAAGAAATGACTGGGTCCAACTGGGCTTGAACTCTGGTGTGAGTTCAAGGGGACTTAGAGACTGAGTTCTGGAACTGAACTCAGAGAAGTATTGCCATGAATTGTGTTGGGATTTTAGCAGGCCACACATGAGAGTCGCCCTTATAAACTGAGATCTAGGTCCAGGGTGGCTTTCCACAGAGCACTGAGAATCTCAGCCTGGATATCACATGATTTTTTCTGAAACACTTGGCAGGCATACTTGAGCGTCAAAACACACATGGACCTCACATTGTAGACCTCAATAGTCCTGGATTTCTGTGACCTTTTGGCCACTCCTTGGGAAGACTTGCCTGTGAGAGGTTTCCAGGGGTTTCATTGAAATGAGCTTTTTCACCATTTAATGTTTCCTGAAAAAATTGAAACCAACAGTGCCTCCAACCTCATGCTTGAATAATGGCTCCATAAATACCATGAAATTTTTTAAATTCCTTTGACCAGGTTGCACAGGAGAACCTTTGGATGTACTGTTGCTGACGATGAGTGTACCAGACAGTTCCTTGATTGACTAAGTTTCATGAAAATGGTGTAGAACAGAGATGCCAGTAAGTTCAAGCCTGCTGATTAGTGGACCTAGAGCAGAGATGTGCAGTTTTGTGATAAAACTTCTGTCGTGGGGCCTTGTGGATCTGCCTTTGACTTCCAAATGGCATGTGGCTGACATGGTGCATCCAGCAGACCCTTATATGTAAAGGCAACTTTTTATAACAAGAGGTTTAAGGGAAATGTTCACAATCAGGTTATTATGGTCAAGGGGGCAAACTATGTGGGCTAGAAACCTGGTTGGTGCATTCTCCTGCTGACCCTGACCCACCACACATGACAGAACTCCCTCCAGCACTGTGTTCCAGTTGAGCTCCTTGTATTCCATGAAGCAAATACCAAATTCCCAGTGCAGCACCAAGAATCACCACGAAATGTGGAGGATGACCAAATGGTTTCACAGTCAACATGTGGATACACTTAGCTCCCCGTGGCCACAGTTTACCTACAAAGAGAGAATTCAGCACTGCTGCCTCATGTTCATTTGAAAATAAGAAACCATATCCACAAGGTCAAAGAGATGAAGACCCAGCTTTGATGGTCTCCCTAGAAAGGAAGCTAAAGCTCCTGACAACAACATATGTTTTAAGTGCCCAACCTCAGAGACAGTTTCTCAAGAAGTCTTTAGGCAGGCAGAGGTCCATGTTTGTGGAGTTTTTACCCTGTCCCTTACTTTTGGAAACTCCTCTACCACTTCCAAGGTTGTAAACTCCTGATCGTATTCCATTCCAGATATGTAGTCACGGATTTTCTAACTCTTCTCCTCTAATTGTGTCTTACTTGGGGCGAAGGTGATATCTAGGTGTTGTTCTTGATGAGAGTGGGAAGATTTTTGTTTACCACATATTTGCATACACATTGGATTAATTTTCCTATTTTCCATTCGATATACTGAATCCCTGACACTAACTCACACCCTACTAGACTCTGATTACTAATCCTAATATGATGGAGGAAAGTAACCCAAACATTATAGAAACATAAGCAGTTCAGAGGAGGCATGGTGTATAGTTGGACTTGCTTTTTGCATGATAAATGGTAGGTGTTATAAATATAGTCAATTGTTAATTGAAATAGTTCTCCATTGTTTTTAATGTTAACTTATTTCTGAATTCCTGTCTCCATTTCTCTGGAGCCTATTCAGCACATGTATTTTTATATGCACATATAGAATCCTACCTGGTATCACACGTACATTTTTGTGAGGTGGCTGACTTTGCAGATACAAATTGTGAGAAGAGATCACTCCTCCTAAACGCTTTTGGATCTTAAAATTCCACCTATGGGTGAGGTTCCTAGTTGAACAACATTATACATAAATCCATGTTCACTAAAATGAATACTTTTTAATCTGTGGATGATATATATTTCATGATAAATTTTGATACGCATATATATTTATATATTGCTACTTTTTAATGTATCTGTGATATATATATATATATATATATATATATATATATATATATATATATATTATACACCCTCCGATTTTTCAAAATATGAAATATGTGTCTTATATACACTCCCTAAATTTATTCATGTCATGAATGTTGATTTATAATAAAATGTTCACAAGATTATGCTCAGATATATTCATCCACCTGAAATATATATTTGATTCCTAGTACTGAAAACTAACTTTAGTAAATGGTCCTTTCAAATCCTAATGTTTCTACAGTAACTGACCCAGTTTAACATCAATGCAAGTAGATTCCTATGGGACATGATATGTATTTTGACATTCATTTTCATTCAACACTGGTACATTACTATTTTTTTCAGTTTTTGCACATCATAGGATATATATTTCATTCACAAGTTAGGAAATTTATACGTTTTTTTTATACTTACAATCACTTCCTGCTTCAGAACACATGTATTCCTCTATGTTTCTTGACTCGTCTTTTCATGAGACTTCTTTCCAAACACATAATTTTTCATTTTCATAATCACTTTTGAAACTAAACTCACACACCCTTCATGATAAAACATAACCCTAATATGACAATTAGATGCATTACTCGTTGGAATGAATGATTGTATATCAATATAAGATTTCTTATATATTTTCAGATATCAATTCAATCCATGATTTAAAGTGGAAACAGCTATATTATTTATTCACAGTATTGTCAATTCATGCATTACTTCTATATTCATAGGAACAACTCTGTGTACCCCCAACACTAATTTATACCTCTTCAAAATATTGCTCCCAGAAATGTTAGAAATAATATGCATGTCACCTGATCTACATATACGTTTTATCACTGTAATATTCTGATCACAAAATGCAAAGGTCAAACTTATGATTGTAGCACATCCTAAATGGAAAGTGATCCTGGATTATTAAAAACATCCATGTCCATGTTGCCTAATGCTCTCCAATCTCAATCATATTTGTGACTACATATTTGTTTCTTCCTAATATTATATATTGAAACTCAACCTGGTTGATCATGTCTAATCCTATCATTCACTTTATACATTGCCTGATTTCATAATGTGTGTATTGATATCTGATTTCCTACATATTTTCTCCAGTTCATCATTGTGACTGACTCTTCACATGTGCTGACATTTACATTCACTCTCTAACCGAAACCCTATTGCTAAGGAACTTTTGTTCCAAAACCTATACACAGTCTTCTTCCTAAACCTACCAACTATATTCCTAATCCTACCGACTATCCCTTTTTGAATGCATGTTCTCTTCTACATTTAATTATCCAAGTAAAGGTCGGGTGAGGTCGAAGGAAGAGACCACCAAGAGACTATCTCATGCAACAGCAAAGGGTTTATTTGGGGTCCAGCATGCTGATGCTCAGAGCTCACTTGAATAGAGTAGAGAGCCCTTAGAACAGCTTAAGCAGAGCTTACACACTTTCCTTGGTGACGGCAGGGAGGGAAGTTTATTGATGGGTCAGGGCGAGTGGTCAGTTTGCATGCAATCCAGTGAGGGAGCACATTCTGCAGTTAGTCAGTTGGGGACAGCATATTCTGGGAACAAGATTAGCAAACATTTCTCAAGATTTCAACAGTGTTTTGTTAAGCATACAGGAAAAAAGGAAGTGAAAAGTGCCTATTTTATTAATCTTTCATTCCCCACTTCTTCTTCTGGCTACTCTTAATGATAAAAGTGATCATTGCGGGGTGTCACATTCTATGTTTGCTAGTGGGGTATTACCATAAGTTTAACTCGTCCAATTTGAGCTTGGAGAAAAGAAATTACACGGTTGAGCAAACAGGGTTTTATAGTTAGCAATAATATGAGGATTATTATTGAAATGGCCAGGGTTGATAAATGCGTAGTTAACCAGGGGGACTGTGTGAACCAAGACTCAAACCACCCTTTTTGGGCCTCTCTCTCTCAATGACACTCTTCAAGGCATCTTTTTAATTTACTCCTAGATTTTTTTAAAACTCCAGTATGGTTGGCAAAAACACAAGATTCTCCATCAATGCAGAACAAAGGCCCCCTTCTCTCATGAAGAGGAGGTTCAACCCTCGCCTGTTCTGTAAAACAACTTCAGAGAGAGAGGTTAAAGATTCCTGCAAAGCCAAGATTGAGGTTCCTAATATCTTTAAGTTTTGGTCAATTGCTGCTTCTAATTGTGTCATTTGTTGTATCCCATGGACCAAGGCAGTGGTTCTTGTGCTCACGCCTGCAGCAACTCCTATTCCTAATAGGATGGCTAAAGTGATGGATATATGTTCTCAGTGGAACCGGGTTTTATGCCCCCTTATTTGATCTTCAAATGAACCTGCATTATGATAAAGCACTCTGGGAAACCTCTGCACCTTTACAGAATTAATCACATCGTCTTGACAATTTCATGAAAACATAAAGAATGTTTAAGTCTATAGAATTATACTGTTGTAGAGACGGACATGGCAAGGCACCTAAGATACTACCAAAAACAGGGAAACTTTCCATTTTATTTGCAACCGGATTCACAGGGCATTACTTCTGTTATAATCAATTAATTCCCTGAAACCCACGTTTAGGTAGTTTCAGAATTTTGTACCCAACATATAAGGGAAGGGGCGCAGAAGTTCACAGCCAGCAGAAGTTCACAAAAAGCAGATTTTTTCTGTTTTTTTCCTCTGTTCTGGGCAAGTTAACTTTTCAAGGCCACCTGGGTGAAGGAGAGCTTTTTTTTCCCTTTATTTTTTCCCCCTTCCAGCTGTTACCATGGAGCCCAGTTGGTAACTTCTTTATCTTAGAAATGTAGCCATCTCTGTGAAGCCCCAGCTCAATGCCAAAGGCCGTGTTCACATATTTTGTGAAAAACTAGTAAGGGGGTGTCTAACTTAGGAGTGCTGATATTTTTAGCCAGTGGCCAAGTACAACAGGGCAACAGGAAAAGAGGAAGTTTATCTACTTTGAAGTCTTTCATGGGGACTCTTTTGCTGAAAGTCCTAAAGTCAGCCATGCTGAAGACTTCTGTAGAATTTCAGTTAATGTTTTTCTGTGGGCCTGGAACAGAGGGGGGAGATGGGGAAGGCGTGGCTTTGAGCAGCTCCGTGCATCTGAGAATGAGGTAGCAGAGATGTGAAAGAATACTGGGAAAGGGGTTTGTGATTTTCCTAGCAACAAAAAGGTGAGCAGTAGAACAGGTAGAGCAGAGGGGAAGATGGGAGTTAGTATTCCTAAAAGCCTGTGGGGGACTTTAAATTCTTAGTAATCTGTTTTCAGTGATGACAAAGAAACTTTAAAGGCCATTTTCACTAAATCTTGGATAGGGGTCTGAGGGTTCTCCTCAGCTGGTTTGAGCTTTGGGTTAGCTGGTAAGAGGAACTGGTGGGACCCGGTGCGGGCACTGACTGGAGAAGAGAGGAATGATTCGGTGGAGGGTTACCTTAGTACCTGCTACCTCAGCAAGGGGGCAATGGTCTTAGATCCGGCGGAGGTTTGGGTTTTTGATCTAGTAATTGGAGGGGAGAAATCATGTTGCTGAGGTGAGAGTGACAGCAGAGAGTCTGGAGCAGAAGGCTGAGTGTGAGGACCTATTGGAGAAGCATAGTTCAGGATGTGAGCGAAGGAGGGAAAAGGCCTCCACATAGGGAAATCTCCTTTCACCCTTTTGAGGACTTTCAGAAGTTAAAAAGGTCAGGCAGAATTTGAGGATCTAGAGACCCCTCTAGGGGCCATCGGTTTTGGTGATCTAATTGGTAATAGGGCCAATGCTGTGTACAGAAGTTGATGAGGAGTTTGGGTTCCATCATGCACTGCCTGTATGATCAAAACCCTATTACTTACAGAAGAAGTCGGCATTCCCCCCACACAACCGTGACTGTTTGTGGCTTTGGTAGTCCACCGGGCAAACATAGTAATCTAGGCTAGCCAACCTGCATCTGGCTTGCGTGTCCCTACATCCATAATGATTGTTTCCATTATCAATGGTGCAGAATGGATTTAATGGAAATTTAGTGGGATCCTCTTCATCAGGTATATCCCAATAGGAAAGACCTATAGCCAGCTGACAAATGTCTGGGTGGATAGATGTCCACCAAGTCCCTAAGTGGGCTGTATGCGAGATAGATCATACTTCTTTACCAGTAGGATTTGTGATCAGCCATCGCTGCTGAACGGGTTGAATAGGTTTAGGATTACTGGTGGTCAAGGGGAGAGTGTATAGCCTTAGACACAGGGTAAATACACAATTTGAAAGTTTTACCAATTTTTTCCTGTTTCAAGCCAGAGTCTGAACAGGGTCAGGCTTGAGATGAGAGGTATGGATCCAGGAAGTGATTCTTTCTACCTTTACCGCTGTAGGTGTTATAAGTAGCACCTTGTATCGTCATTTCCAGTGGGGTTCCAGCGATGACACCTGATGTCGACTTACATAGATGAAGTCTCTTACTTGATATCGATGTAGAGTCCACTCGTCCCCAGGTTGATAGGCATTGGCCATCTGTTTTCACAGGTATCCCTGAGTTCTTTCAAGAGCTTTAATTCAGTCAAGCAATGGGGTGTGGAAGGAATTGTTAGGTCTTAGAGTTGGGGTTAGGTCCCTTACTGAAGGAGGGGCACCATGGACAATTTCATAGGGGGTGAAGTTACACGAAGAAACAGAGGGAGTATTTCTTCCATGAAATAGTGCATAAGGCAGGAGCATAGTACAATCTATTATGCAGGTTTCTAAGCTTAATTTCGTTATGGTCTCTTTAATGGTTCTATTCATTCTTTCTACCTGTCCTGAACTCGGTGGTCTATAAGCACAATATAACTTTTAATTAATCCCCAGGGTTTTGCCTAACCCCTGACTTACCTGGGCTACAAACGCCAGTCCATTATCAGACCTTATTACTTAAGGCAGGCCGTATCTTGTAAAAATATCTTTCAGGATCTTCTTGACGACCATTTGCGCTGTTTCGTTTTTTTTTTTCTTTTTTCCTGGAAAAGGCTTCAATCCATCCTCAAAATATATCTACAAAGACTAGGCGATATTTAATTTCAAACCCTGCTGGCTTAATTTTAGTAAATTCCACTTCCCAGAATTGTCCTGGTCTGGTTCTTCGTAGGTGCGTTTTTGCAGGAAGCTTGGAATGGTAAGCATTATCCATGACAGACCTGACAGGCTTTTGTTACCCATTCAGTTATTTCCTTTTGCTTTGAGTCGGTTAGTAAAAAACTCTGTTCTTGATCCTTCAGGAATGAATGCAATTTCTTTGAACCAAGTTGAGTGAGTTGATGTACATTTTCTACTGACATACATAGAGCCGTGACTATAGGAGTTTTTACTGAAGGATTTAGAAATTCCACTTGTGGTCCTTCAGGGTTAAAAGTTATTTTGGCCCGGAGCTTGGTGAGCAGATCTCTGCCCATCAATGGGGCCGGGCATTCTGGGATTACTAAGAACGAGTGATGGATTTTTCCTTTCCCCTGGTCCATGGTCCTCTTAGTTGTCCAAGCCTGATATTTTCTGCCATTAGCCCCTTGAATTAGACACCTTTTATTTGATAGAGAGACCAATGGGGCCTTAAGGGCAGAGTATATTGCCCCTGTATCCACTTCAAAGTTTGCTGGGGTCCCCTCCACTTCAAAATTTACCCTGAGCTCTCGGAGGGGATCTGAGCCCCAACGTTCTTAGTCATCCTCCAGAGTCAGAATGGCTGGCTAGAGTGGCTGTCTCTTTCAATGGCACTCTTTGAAGCAGTGTCCTTTTTCTTTACAGTAGGCACATTAAATTGAGGCCAGGGGTGGCCTCTAGTATGGGCCCCGATATCCATTCCTGTCTCCATGTTTCTTATTTCTGGCCTATTTGTTGTTGTGACCAGGACCTTACTCAATGCCTTAGGCTGTCTTTTGTTTCTTTTATCCTCCCTTTGCTCCCTACTCTTCCTCAGTTTCTCTCTTATAGTATACCTTCTCGGCTACTCTGACTAAATCACTCAAAGTCATATCTTGTAATCCATCTAAGCATTGTAACTTTCTTTTAATATCCAGGGCAGCTTGCCCATAAAGGCCATCTTGACAGATGCCTTTTGATCCTCTGCCTGAGGATCGAAAGGAGTATATCTCCTATATGCCTCCATAATTCTCTCTAAAAACATAGAGGGAGATTCATCAGGCCCTTGAATAATCTCTCTTAACTTGGCAAAATTTGTTAGTCGCCTAGCGGCCACTAAGATACCCACAATTAGAGACCAGCGATAAGTGGACAGATGCTCCCTACCTTCAAAGGTGTTGGGGTCCCTGTTTCGTCGATTCCAGGGAAAGCCGGGTTGAATATGTTGGGAAGTTTTGTCAGTCACCCATCTGGTCAGAGGATATTTTCTCCAGCATCCAGGAGGATTCTCTTTTGTTTCTCTATCATGAAGAGACAACCCTAGGTGTTGTTGACAGTCATCCCAAGTAGGCTGGTGTGAAAACATCAATGACTCAACCACACCTAGGAGCCGGGAGGGGTCCTCGGTAAAAGGGGGATATTTATTTTTCCAGTTATATTGGTCTGAAGAGGAGAAAGGTTAATACTGGTAGGCTTGCATTTTTCCCCCAAGGCCGTTGTCAATCATTGGCCCCTAGCGATGAGGGGGAGCATCATTCGAGTTCCAGGTTTTTCAATCATTCACTGCTGGTGAGTACCTTTAGCTGGGCTAGCTTCCTCCAGACGAGGAGGGGCTGTGTGTGCTGCGGGGAAATTATCTGGAGGGCGCTGGGCTGGCTTATCTTCCTCCAATGGTGGAGAGGTTGAGTCAGCAGCAGGGGAATCACTTAGAGGGTGTTGGTCTTTGGGGGACGTGGGCAGGAGATAAGGAGGGGGACGAGAGTCCAGTAGAGTCAAATCTTGTGACTCAGGGAGAACAGAGGGTGGAGGAGGAGGAGGAGCAGAGGGTTTGAGAGATCATGGGGGAAGGAGTAGGAGCGGGGGTAGGGGCAAGGAAATGCTTCACCCATGGAGGAGATTTGCAGAGGTCCTGCCAAGTTAAGATATATGGCTGTTGATCCGGATGGATATGTGGCCCTGGCTGAAAGACAATATCCTCTGACTTTTTAAATTAGTGGGAAGTAGAAAGATCCTTCTAGGGGCCATCCGAATCAAAAGGTGGGCCATTCTGAGGCACAGAGAGTCTGTCAGGTCCAGAATTTTACTGAAAAAGAAAGATTCTGAGCCCTTAAGGGTACTTTGGTCCAGTGATCAATGGTCAGGGACAGAGGCATTGAAGTGTTCTGTCCCATAATGAAAGATACACAAACAGTAAAAGCGATGACACACGACACAGACAAGACAAGAAAATAAAGACAGACAATGGAACTTCCAACACTGAGACCAGGACTAAGTATCTGGCCAAACCCGATGGGCTGGCGATACCGATCTGAAACAAAATATCACTGAGTTGAGGAGACTATTGCTCCTCGATTTCCCGAGTACTCTTGTGCATCCCCCAGGGATGTGGCCTGTGGATCTGTGACACGTATGTCAGCCACCATCGGAGAGAGCTCACACTCTTCATTGACAGCCATTTTGCGAAACCCTAACCTGAAACCTGAAACCAGAAAGAGGCACCATACATACCCCAAGAGGAGCCTGTTGGGGTCTCTCGTTCGCCGCTGCCGGATCTCACTGGAAGCTCCATATGTAAAGGTCAGACGAGCATCGGGTGAAGAGACCACCAAAAGACTGTCTCATGCAAAAGCAAAGGGTTTATTGGGGGTCCAGCATGCTGGGGCTCAGAGCTCACTTGAATAGAGCAGAGAGCCCTGAGAACAGCTTAAGCAGAGCTTATATACTTGCTTGGAGAGGGCAGAGAGGGAACTTTATTGTTTGGTCTGGGCGAGTGAGCAGTTTGCGTGCAACCGGGTGAATGAGTACATTCTGCAGGTTGGCAGTTGGGGACAGCACATTCTGGGAACAAGATTAGCAAACAGTTCTCAAGATTTCAAAAGTGTTTTGTTAAGCATACAGAAAAACGGGAAGTGACATTTACCTATTTTACTAAATTTTCATTACCGAATATACTTTGCCAGATTTCCTAATGTCTCTATTGAAATCTGCTTTCCTACATATTTTCCCCATTTCATCATTGTGACTGACTCTTCACATGTGCTGACATTTACATTCACTCTATACCCGAAACCCCATAGCTAAAGAACTTTTGGTGCAAATCCTATACTCACTCTCCGTTCTAAACTTACCGACTATCGTCCTAATCCTACCGACTATTCTTTTTTTTAAATTTTTTTTTTCTTAAAGAAAGAGTTAGAGAGAGAGGGAGAGAGAGAGAGAATTTTTTAACATTTATTTTTTTTAGTACTTGGCAGACACAACATCTTTGTTTGTACGTGGTGCTGAGGATCGAACTCGGGCCGCACGCATGCCAGGCGAGCGCGCTACCACTTGAGCCACATCCCCAGCCCCCCGACTATCCCTTTATGACTGGAAGTTCTCTTTGACAATAAATAACCCAAAGTACAAGGTCCTATGCATTTGTATATTGATTTATCTGAGACATCTGTGCAGAAAATAAATCAATGCTAAATATTGCAATCAAGGGCCCAACACCCTTCTGGGCTTCAAATATTACCTTTATTTCTGTTTTCGTGCTTATATTTCACCTATATATTCTTGAAAATATCGAAGGTTCGCCATACCATTATTCATCCAGCAGAATGATTCCTAACCCCAATCGAAACTTCCCTCAATCTAACTTTACAGAAGAGCAGGGACAGAGTTGGTCTTACAATACAGGAATTTACGGTTTCTTCCAACTGCTGAGAAACTCAAAGGTCCACGCAAAAATGATCCCTGGAGAAGTTGTAGGCACATATGTACGAACTGAGAGAGCAAAAGTCATCTTCCATTGAAAACAACCTGGTCAGGATGAAGGGATGTGTCTGAATCAGCCTCTCTCTTCTTAATATGGAGAAGAAGGACCAAACTAGGCCAGTGTGGAGAGCACTTCCCGGGTGCCTATGGTTGATATACCATTCTAACTTGTGAAAGTGTCACAGGATGTAGGGGTAGCCTCCATTTTATGGGACACTTTGAAGCAACTGTTAGGACAAAGTGGTTGCCAAGGCAGTGACCTCATTCAGATCTTAAAGGAAGTGACCTCACCTAACATCCTTTGTGATGGAACTCTCTGAACTTGGGATCCAGGAAGCCAGGCACCCAAATTCAGTCTCAGTCCCAGTCCCAGTCGCAGTGGTTTCAATTGTTCAGATTTACCAAGGACAGAGTCAGTCTTTGTTGGTACCTATGGAGGTGAGGATGCCCAAATGCCAGGAAAGCTCTGAAGAGTGGCCTTTCCTGAGAAAGCAGTTAGTGGATCACCGCTGGCTCCTGAGAACTTCACAGTGTTGACCAAGGAGACCAGATCTGAGACAGGACAGGCCATTTCGGGGTAAGATAGTATGGCCCACCAATCAGAGGACACTATGGATAGTCACAGACTGACTTGGGGGAAGAAGGTGTCTTTGTGGATGTGGGTGTTGGTTTGTGGTTTTGTCTCATGTTCTGAGAATAGGTAATAAAGGCGGTTTTTTGGTTTGAAGTGAATTGTTTCTAATAAGTCTTTTGAAAAGGCGAGTGTTTCTAAGTCTGTGTATCCCACTGTGTCCGTGGTTCTAGACATTAGAAAAGAGAATGCATCAATGGATGTCTTCTGTCTAGTAGAAATCTTCCCAACATTCATCCTGCCAATTTATGAATGGACTGCGGCTTGCCTTATGAATGGGCAACACCTACTATCTTCCTAAGATTATATTTTGTTCCTGAATCCACTCCACTCTCCAGAATAGGCTCATGGTTATGTGTCCAATATATATACCACCTCCAAGCTCTGTGACATGGCCATGTACTGGATAGCTAAAGGGAATGGCGAGCATCTCAGAAAACTCAGATATCAGTGTGACCAGGAAAGTCTCAGTGGAGAAATCCTGCTTTGGGCCATTTGCTTACCTATTGTTCTGTTGCCCTGAATTTCAGGAAGCTTTTTGCCTCAGACCACCCCTTTGTGAAGCCTGAAGAAATGAGTTGTCAAATGCAAATGAATGGGCATCACCTGTGGCTCTTTGCTTGATTGCTTTGGAAAGGGATGTGTCTGAATCAGCCTCATGACCCTATGTGAGGCTGTGGCTTAGATTCTTAGCACCTGATGGATCTAAAGAAAGATACCATGTGTGCATCCAAAACCAAAATGGCCAAATGAGCAGTCATTGTGGATTAAGTCTTTTGCTTTTCTCTGTTAGGTTCCTGAAATCCATCAAGTGAGAATAGGGATAATTTGGGTCAAATGAGTTCTTCAAACCCTGCAGAGACTAGCCCAGAGGTGCTTGGCTTTTCTCATGACTCCAAATCACATAAAGAATCTATACCTGAAAGTAAGTAGGCCCCAAATTGGAGATGCAGAGCAGTATTAAGTGCAGGCCTATTTAATCACTCTTGGTTCTCAGGAAGGGTGTCCAGGCCACCCTGACTTTAGGCAAATGAGGGGCAAGGGAAATTATTTGGATACTTTCTTTGTCTGCACCCCTCATGGAAATTTCCAGCCAGAGGTTATGATAAGTGTCTATATGGAGGATGTTGAGGGCCATGTGGGAGTGTTTTGGTTTTAATTCTGGTCATTTGTGTGGCGGTTGAAAGAGATGACTTAGTTCACCTGGGCTTGAACTCTGGTGTTATTCCCCTTAGAGACTGAATTCTGGAACTGTCCTCAGAGAAGTATTGCCATGAATTGTGTTGGGATTTTAGGAGGCAACACATGAGAGTCACCCTGAAATCTGAGATCTAGGCCAAGGTGGCTTCCACAGAGCACTGGGAATCTCAGCCAGCATTTCACGTGATTTTATTCTGAAAGTCTTGGCAGCCATAATTGAGAGTCAAAACACACATGGACCTCACATTTTAGACCTCAATGGGCCTGGATTCATCTGAAATATTGGCCACTCTTTGGGAAGCCTTGCCTGTGAGAGTTCTCCAGAGATTTCTTTGAAATGAGCTTCCTCACCATTTAATGTTTCCTAAATAAATTGAAACCCACAGTGCCTCCAACTTCATCTTTTAAAAATAGCTATGTACATACCATGGATTTTTTGAAATTTCCATGACCAGGTGGCAATGGAGAAACTTTGGATGACTTGTTGCTGATCATGAGTGTACCAGACTGTGCTTGGATTTACTTGGTTTCATGAAAACAGTGTAGAAAAGAGATCCCTGTAATTTGGAGACTGCTGAGTAGTGGGCCTAGAGCAGTGGTGTGCAGGTATGTGATAAAACATCTGTGGTGGTACCATGTGGATCTGCCCTTGGATTCCAAATGGCTTGAGACTGACATGGTGATGTCAGCAGACCCTTATATATAAAAGCATCTTTTTATATGGAGAGGTTTCAGGGCAATGTTCAGAATCAGATTGCTATGGACAAGCGGGCAAGCTATGTGGGGTAGAAGCCTGGTTGGTGCATTTTCCTGCAGACCTTGACCCACCACACGTGACAGAACTCCCTCCATAACTGGTACCTGTTGAACTCCTTGTATTTCCTGAAGCAAATACCAAATTCACCATGCAGAAGCAAGAAACACCTCGAAAAGTGGAAGATGATCAAATGGCTTCACAGTCCACATGGGGAGACACTTGGACCCCAGTGGCCACAGTTTACCTACAAAGAGAGAATTCAGCACTGCTTCCTCATGTTCATTGGAAAATAAAAAAAAAAAAACATATCCTCCAGGTCACAGAGATCAGACCCAGCTTTGTTGGTCTCACTAGAAAGGATGCTAAAATTCCTGACAACAACATATATTTCAAGTGCCCAACCGCAGAGGCAGTTTCTCAAGAGTCTTTAGGCCCAATGAGCTCCATGTTTGTGAAGTGTTTACCCTGTCCCTTACTTTTGGAAACTCCTCTACCACATCCAATATTGTGAACTCCTGAATATTTTCCATTTCAGATATGTATTCACAGATTTCCTAACTCTTCTTCTCTAATCGTGTCTTATTTGGGGCAAAGGTAATGTAAAGGCAATGTTCTGGATGAGAGTGGGAATATTTTTGTGTAGCACATATTTGCATACACATTGGATTCATTTTCCTATTTTCCATTCGAATTACTGAATTCCTGACACTAACCCATACCCTAATAGACTCTGACTACTAATCCTAAAATGATGGACAAAAATAACCAAACAGAATGGAAATGAAAGCAGTTCAGAGAAGGCATGGTGTATAGTTGGACTTTCCTTTTGCATGATAAAGTGTAGGTGTTATAAATCTAGTCAATTTTTAATTGAAATAGATCTCCATGTGTTTTTAAAGTTAACAAATATGTGAATTCCTGTCTCCCTTTCTCTGTAGCCTGTTCAGCACATGCATTTTTATATGCAAATATAGAAACATAACTGGTATCACACGTACATCCTTGTGAGTTTGGCTGTCTTCGGAGATACAAATCATGGGAAGAGATCACTCCTCCTAAACGCTGTTGGAACTTAAAATTCAACCTATGGGTGAACTTCCTAGTTGAACAATATTATACATAAATCCATGTTCAGTAAAATGATTATTTTTGGATCTGTGGATGATATATGTTTCATAGTGAATTTCGATTGGCATGCATATTGATACATTTTAGTGTCTGTGTGTGTGTGTGTGTGTGTGTGTGTGTGTGTGTATATATATATATATATATATATATATATATATATATATATATACATAAATGCACACACACACACATATCTATATATATATATACACTCTCAAGATTTTTCAAAATATGAAATATATGTTTCTTATTATACACTCCCTAAATTCATTCGTGTTCATATATGTAAATTTATAGTCAACATTTCACAAGATTATTCTCATAAAAATTCATCCACTTGAAATACGTATTTGTTTCCTACTACTGAAAACTAACTTCAGTGAATAGTGCATACAAATCATAATATTTCTACAGTAACTGACCCAGTTTAGCATCAATGCAAGTAGATTCCTATGGGATATGATGTGTATTTTGACGTTCATTTTCATTCAACACTGGTGCATTACTATTTTTTCAGTTTTTGCACATCATAGGATATATATTTCATCCACAAGTTAGGAAATTTATAGGCTTTTTTTATACTTACCATCAAATCCTGCTTCAGAACATATGAATTCCTCTATATTTCTTGACTCATCTTTTTATGAGATTTCTTTCCAAACACATTATTTTCCATTTCCATAATAACTTTTGAAGCTAAACTCACACACCCTTCATGATTAAACATAACCCTAATATTACCATTAGATGTATAACTCGTTGGAATGAATGATTGTATATCAATATAAGATTTCTTACGTATTTTCAGATATCAATTCAATCCATGATTTAAAGTGGAAACAGTATATTATTTATTCACAGTATTGTCAATTCATGCATTTCTTCTACATTCATAGACACAGGGTACAACTCTGTGTACCCCCAATACTAAGTTATATCTCTTCAAAATATTGCTTCAAGAAATGTTAGAAGAAATACTCATGTCACCTGATCTACATATACATTTTATCACAGTAATATTCTGATCACAAAATGCAAAGGTCACACTTCTGATTGTAGCAAATCCTAGATGGAAAGTGATCCTGGATCACTAAAAACATCCATGTCCAGGTTGCCTAATGCTCTCCAATGTCAATCATATTGGTGACTACATATTTGTTTCTTCCTAAGATTATATATTGAAACTCAACCTTATTGATAATGTCTAATCCTATCATTCACTTTATACTTTGCCTGGTTTCATAATGTGTGTATTGATATCTGATTTCCTACATAATTTTCCCAGTTCATCATTGTGACTGACTCTCCACATGTGCTGAAATTTACATTCACTCTCTAACCGAAAACCTAGGGCTATTGAACTTTTGGTCCAAATCCTATACTCACTCTTCTTCCGAAACAGACCGACTATCTTCCTAATCCTAACAACTATCCCTTTTTGACTGGATGAACTCTTCTACAATCAATCATCCAGGATACAAGGTGATATGCCATTGTATATTGATTTATCTGAGACATCTGTGCGAACGAAATTCAATGCTAAGTATTCCAATCAAGGACCCAATGCCCTTCTGGGCTTAAAATCTTACCTAGATTTCTGTTTTCATACTTATATTTCACATCTATATTCTTATAAATATCCCAGGTTCCCAATACCATTATTCATCCAGCAGAATGATTCCTAACTCAAATTGAACATGTTATTAACCCTAATCATACATTGTTCCCTCAATCTAACTTTATAGAAGAACAGGGACAGAGTTGGTCTTAATATAGAGGAATATAGGGGATCTTCCACCCGCTGAGAACCTCAAAGGTCCATGCAGAAATTATCCCTGGGGAAGATGAAGGCAGCAATAAAGGACCTGAGAGGGCAAAAGTCATCTTGTAAGGCAAACAACCTGGTTAGGATGAAGGGATGTGTGTGAATCAGCCTCTCTCTTCTTAATGTAGAGAAGATGGACCAAACCAGTTCTGTGTGAGAGCTGTTCCTGGGTGCCTATGGTTGATATACCATTCTAAGTTGTGAAAGTGTCACAGAAAGTAGGGGCAGCCTCCATCTCATGGGACCCTTTGAAGGAACTGTTAGGACAAAGTGGTTGGCAAACCAGTGACCTCATTCAGTTCCGAATGGAAGTGACCTATCTCACTTCCTTGGTCTTGGAACACTCTGAACTTGGAATCCCGGAAGCCAGGCACACAGAACCAGTCCCAGACCCAGTCCCAGTGGGCTCACTTGTTTGGTTTTACCAAGGACAGAATCAGTCTTTCTTGGTACCTACTGATTTGAGAATGGCCAAATGCCAGGAGAGCTTTGGAGAGTGGCCTTCCCTGAGAAAGAAGGTAGTGGCTCAAAGCTGGCTCCTGACAACATCAAAGAGTTGGCCAAAAATTCCAGCTCTGAGACAGTACAGGGCATTTTGGGGGAACATAGTATGGTACAACAGTCAGAGGAAATTCCGGAGAGTCAAAGACCTACTTGGGGGAAGAAAGTCCTATGTTGTTGTGGGTGTGAGTTTGTTGTTTTGTCTCATGTTCTGAGAATTGGTAGGAAAGGCAGTTTGTTTGATTTGAAGTGGACTGTTTCTAGTAAGTCGTTTGACAAGGCAAGTGTTTCTATGTCTATGTATCCCACTGTGTTTGTAGTTGTAGACATTAGAAAACATAATGCATCAATGAATGTGTCCTGTCTAGTATAATGCTTCCCAAAATTCATACTGCCCGATTCATGATTGGACTGCAGCTTTCCTTATGGATGGGTAGCAATGACTAACTTACTAATTTCCTGTTTTATTCCTGAATTCTGGCCACTCTCCGGAATAGGCTCATGGTTTTCTGTCCAAGATATGTACCACCTCCAAGCTCTGTGACATGGCCATGTACTGGAGAGCTGAAGGAAATGGGAGCATCTCAGGAAACTCAGATATCAGTGTGAACAGTAAAGTCTATGTGGAGAAACCCTGCTTTGGGAATTTTGCTTACCTATGGTTCTGGTGCTGTGAATATCTAGAAGGTCTTTGCCTTAGGCCACCCCTTTGTGAATCCTGAAGAAAAGAGTTTTCAAATGGAAATGAATAGGCATCACCTGTGGCTCTTTGTTTTATTGCTTTGTAAAGAGATGTGTCTTAATCAGCATATTTTCCCAGTGTGATTATTTGGAGAAGTAGATCAGTATTAATGGCAGGCCTATTTGATCATTCCTGGTTAACAGGAAGGGTTTCCAGGCCACCCTGACTTTAGGCAAATTAGAGGCAAGGGAGATTATTTTGGGCACTGTCTTGGTATGCACCCCTCATGGAAACCTCAACCCAGGGGTTATGATGAGTGTCTATATAAAAGAAGATGAGGGCCATGTGGGAGTGTTTTGGTATTAATTGTGGTCAGTTGTGTGGCAGTAGGAAGAGATTCCTGGGTCAACCTGGGCTTGAACTATGGTGTGATTCCCCTTAGAGACTGAGTTTTGGAACTGAACTCAGAGAAGTATTACCATGAATTCTGTTGGGATATTAGAAGGCCACGCATGAGAATTGCAGTTGGAGACTGAGATTTAGGCCCAGGATGGCTTTCCACAGAGCACTGGGAATCTCAGCTAGGATTTCACATGATTTCATTCTGAAAAACTTGGCAGCCATACTTGAGAGTCAAATCACACATGGAAATCACATTGTAGACCTCAATGGGCCAGGCTTCATTTGACCTTTTGGCCACTCTTTGGGAAGACTTGCCTGTGAGAGTTCTCCTGAGCTTTCATTGAAATGAGCTTCCTCACCATTTAATGGTTCCTGAATGAATTGAAATCCACAGTGACACCAACTTCATCCTTGAAAAATGGCTAGATAAATACCATGGAATATTTGAAATTCCCAAGAGCAGGTGGCACTGGAGAATCTTTGGATGTTCTGTTGCTGATCATGAGTGTACCAGACAGTGCCTTGTTTTACTGGGTTTCATGAAAATGGTGTAGAACAAAGGTGCCAGTACGTTGGAACCTGCTTAGTAGTGGGCCTAGAGCAGTGGTTTGCAGGTGTATGATAAAACATCTGTGATGGGGCCACATGGATCTGCCATTTGCTTCCAAATGCTTTGTGACTGACATGGTGCAGCCAGCAGACCCTTATATGTTAAGGCATCTTGTTACATTGAGAGGTTTTAGGGCAATGTTCAGAATTGGGTTGCTGCAGACAAGGAGGCAAGCTTTGTTGAATAGAAGCCTGGTTGGGGCATTCTCCTGCACACCCTGACCCACCACACGTGAGAGTACTCCCTCCAGAACTGTGTCCCCGTTGAACTCATGGTATTTACTGATGTTAATACCAAACTCCCAGTGCAGCAGTAAGAATCACCAGGAAAAGTGGAGGATGACCAAATGGCTTCTCAGTCCACACGAGGAGACACTTAGCTCCCAGTGGCCAAAGTTTACCTACAATGAGAGAATTCAGAGCTGCTGCTTCATGTTCACTAGAAAATAAGAAACCATGTCCTTCAGGTCACATATATGCAGATCCAGCTTTGATTGTCTCACTACTAAGGAAGCTGAAGCTCCTGACAACAACATATATTACAAGGTCCCAACTTCAAAGGCAGTTTCTCAAAGAGTCATTAGGCCAGCAGAACTCCACATTTGTGGAGTATTTACCCTATCCCATACTTTTGGAAATTCCTCTACCGCCTCCAAGGCTGTGAACTCCTGAGCATTTTCATTCCCACATGCGTATTCACAGATTTTCTAACTCTTCTCCACTAATTGTGTCTTAATTGGGGCGAAGGTTATGTCAAGGCATTGTTCTGGATGAGAGTGGGATGATTTTTGTGTAGCACATATTTGCATACACATTAGATTCATTTTCATATTTTCCATTTGAAATACTGAATCCCTGACATTAACCCATAACCTAGTAGACTCTGACTACTAATCCTAATATGATGGAGAACAAGAAACCTAACAGAATAGAAATACAGGCCGTTCATAGGAGGCATGGTGTATACTTGGACTTCCCTTCTGCTTTATCAAGGGTATGTGTTATAAATCTAGTAAACTTTTCATTGTAATAGTTCTCCATGAGTTGTTAAAGTTAACACATATGTAAATGTCTGTCTCCCATTCTCTGTAGCCTATTCATCACATGTATTTTTTATGCATATTTAGAATCCTACCTGGTATCACAAGTACATTTTTGTAAGCTCGTTGATTTTGAAAGATACATATTGTGATAAGATATCACTCCCCCTAAATAAAGATGGAACTGAAAATTAAACCTATTGGTAAATTTCCTAGATGAACAACATTATATATAAATCGATGTTCAGTAAAATGAATATTTTTGGATATGTGGATGATATGTATTACACGGTGAATTTCGATTAGCATTTATATTGCTACATTATAATGTCTGTGTGTGTCTATCTATCTATCTATCTATATATATATATATATATATATATATATATATATATATATATACTGTCCAGATTTTTCAAAATATGAAATATATATGTCTCATTATACACTACCTAAATTCACTCATGTTTCTATATGTGGTTTATAATCAACTTTTCACAAGATAATTCTCAGAAATATTCATCCGCCTGAAATACATATTTATTTCCTAGTACTGAAAACTAACTTCAGTGAATGGAGCTTACAAATCCTAATATTTCTACAGTAACTGAATCAGTTTAACATCAATGCAAGTAGAATCCTACGGGACATGATGTGTATTTTGAAGTTTATTTTTATTCAATATTGGTACATTATTATTTTTTCAGTTTATGGACATCATAGGATATATCATTTCATCCACAAGTTCAAAAATTTATAGGCATTTGTTTCACTTTCAATCACTTCCTGCTTCAGAACACATGTATTCCTCTAAGTTTCTTGACTGGTCTTTTCATGAGATTTTATACCAAACACATTAATTTTGATTTTCATAATCACTTTTGAAGCAAAACTCACATACCATTCATATTAATTATCACTCTGATATTACCATTAGATGTATAACTGGTTTGAATGAATGATTGTATGTCAATATAAGATTTCTTATATCTTTTCAGATATCAATTCTATCCATTATTTAAAGTGGAACCAGTTATATTATTTATTCACACTATGGTCTATTCATGCATTATCTCTATATTCATAGACACAGTGTACACCTCTTTGTACCCCCAATACTAATTTATACGTCTTCAAAATATTGCTCCCTGAAATGGTGGATGTGGACTCATGTCACCTGATCTTTATATACATTTAATCACAGAAATATTCTGGACACAAAATGCAAAGGTCACACTTATGATTGTATAAAAGCCCAAATGGAAAGAAAACATGGATTACTAAAAACATCCATGTCCAGGTTCCCTAATGCTCTCAAATATCAATCCTATTGGTGACTACATATGTGTTTCTTCTTAAAATTATATATTCAAACTCAACCCAATTGAAAATGTCTAATCCTATCCCTCACTTTATACTTTGCCTGATTTCATTATGTCTCTATTGCTATCTGCTTTCCTACATATATTCCCCAGTTCATCATTGTGACTGACTCTTCACATGTGCTGACATTTACATTCACACCCTAATAAATAACCTATTGCTAAAGAACTTTTGTTCCAAATCCTATACTCACTCTTCTTCCTAAACATACTAACTATCTTCTTAATCCTACCGAGTATCCCTTTTTGACTGGATGTTCTCGTCTACATTCAATCATTCAAGGTACAAGGTCTTATGCTATTGTATATTGATTTATCTGAGACATCGGTGCAGAATGTAATTCAACGCTAAGTATCACAATTAAGGGCCCAATGCCCTTCTGGGCTTCAAATCTTACTTAGATTTCTTTTTTCATACATATATTTCATCTCTATATTCTTAAAATAATCACAAGTTTCCAATACCATTATTCTTGCAGCAGAATAATTCCTAACCCAAATGGAACATGTTATTAACACTAACCATACACTGTTTGTGTTAATAACATGTTTACAGAAGAGCAGGGACAGTGTTGATCTTACAATACAGGAATGTAGTGGATCTTCCATCTGCTGAGAACCTCAAAGCTCCATGCAGAAATGATCACTGGAGAAGATGTAGGCAGGTATGAAGGACCTGAGAGAGCAAAAGTTATCTTCCATTGCAAACAACCTGGTCAGGATGAAGGGATGTTTCTGAATCAGCCTCTCTCATCTTAATGTAGAGAAGATGGACAAACCAAGACTGTGTGGAGAGCTGTTCCTGGTTCCCTATGGTTCTTATACCATTCTAACTTGTGAAAGTGTCACAGGAAGTAGGAGCAGCCTCCATCTCATGGGACCGTTGGAAGAAACTCTTAGGACAAAGTGGTTGCCGAGGCAGTGATCTCATTCAGTTCCTGAAGGAAATGACCTCAAAGCACTTCCTTATTGATGGAACTCTCTGAACATGGGATCCAGGACCCCAGGCACCCAGATCCAGTCCCAGTCCCAGTCCCAGTGGTCTCACTTGTTTGGATTTACCAAGAACAGAATCAGTCTTTCTTGGTACCTACTAAGGTGAGGAAGCCAAATGCCTGGAAAGCTTGGAAGAGGGTTTTTTCCTGGAAAAGCAGGTAGTGGCTCACTCCTGGCTCCTGACAACTTCACAGAGTTGGCCAAGGAGACCAGATCTGAGACAGGACAGGACATTTCGGGGGAATATAGTATGGCCCACCAGTCAGAGGATACTCCGGATAGTCTCATACCTATTTGGGGGAAGAAGGTGTCATTGTCGGTGTGGGTGTGGGTTTGTGGTTTTGTCTCATGTTCTGAGAATAGGAAGAAAAGTCAGTTTGTTTGGTTTGGAGTGAACTGTTTTTAGTAAGTCGTTTAACAAGGCAAGTGTTTCTGGGTCTGTGTATCACACTGTGTCCGTGGTTGTAGACATTAGAAAAGAGAATGCATCAATGGATATGTCCTGTCTAGTAGAAAGCTTCCCAGCATTCATCCTGCCCATTTTATGAATGGACTGTGGATTGCCTTATTAATGGGCAATACCTGCTACCTTCTTAAGTTGCTGTTTTCCTCCAGAATTCTGGACACACTCCAGAATAGGCTCATGGTTTTGTGTCTAAGTTATGTACCACACCCAAGCTCTGTGACAAGGCAATGTTCTGGATAGCTGAAGGAAATGACGAGCATCTGAGAAAACTCAGATATCAGTTGACCAGGAAAGTCTCAGTGGAGAAACCCTGCTTTGGGCCATTTGCTTACCTATTGTTCTGTTGCCCTGAGAGTCAGGAAGTCTTTGTCTCACACCACCCCTTTGTGAATCCTGAAGAAAATAGTTTTCAAATGGAAATAAATAGGCTTCACCTTTGGCTCTTTACTTAATTGATTTGGAAAGAGTTGTGTCTGAATCAGCCTCTTGGCCCAGTGTGATTCTTTGACTTAGATTCTCAGCACCTGATGGATCTAAAGAAAGATCCCATGTGTGCATCCAAATCAAAAATGGCAAAAAGAGCTGTAATTGTGGATGAAGTCTTCTGCCTTCCTCTGTAAGGTTCCTGAATTCCATCAAGTGCGAATAGGGATCATTTGGGTCAGATGAGTTCGTCAAAGCCCTTCTGAGGCTATCCCGTAGGTGCTTAGGTTTTCTCATCACTCCAATTCACATAAAGTATCTTTAAGTGACACTCAATAGGCCTCAAATGGGAAAAGTGGAGCAGTATGACAGGCAGGCCTTTTTGATCACTCCTGGTACAAAGGAAGGGTGTCCAGGCCACCCTGAATTTAGGCAAATGAGGAGCAACGGAGCTTATTTTGGACACTGTCTTGGGCTGCGTCCCTCATGGACACCTCCAGCCAGAGGTTATGATGAGTGTCAATATGGAAGAAGATGAGGACCATGTGGGAGAATTTCGGTTTTATTGTGGTCATTTGTGTGGCAGTTGGAAGAGATGACTGGGTCCACCTGGGCTTGAACTCTGGTGTGATTCCCCTTAGAGACTGAGTTCTGGAACTCACCTCAGAGAAGTATTGCTATGAATTGTGTTGGGATTTGAGGAAGCCACGCATGAGAGTCATCCTTGGTAACTGAGATGAAGGCCCAGGGTAGCTTTCCACAGGGCACTCTGATCTCAACCAGGATATCACATGATTTTATTCTGAAAGACTTGGAAGCCATTGTTGAGAGTCAAAACAGACAATGACATCACATTTTAGACCTCAATGGCCCTGGCTTCATGTGACCTTTTGGCCACTCTTTGGGAAGCCTTGCCTGTGAGAATTCTCCAGAACTTACATTGAAATGAGTTTCCTCAACATTTAATGGTTCCTGAATGAATTGAAACCCACAGTGCATCCAACTTCATCCGTGAAAAATGGCTAGATAAATACCATGAAAATTTTCAATTTCCCATGACCAGGTGGCACTGGAGAACCATTGGATATTCTGTTGCTGATCATGAGTGTACCAGACAGTGCCTTGATTGATTGGGTTTCATGAAAATAAGTTGGAGCCTGCTGAGTAGTTGTCCTAGAGTAGTGGTTGGCAGGTGTGTGAAAAAACATCTGTGGTGGGGCCATGTGGATCTGCCATTGGCTTCCAAATGGCTTGTGACTGACATGGTGCAATCAGCAGACCCTCCTATGCAAAGGCATCTTGTTATATGGTGACGTTTCAGGGCAATGTTTACAATCAGTTTGCTATGTTTAAGGGGGCAAGTTATGTGGGATAGAAGCCTGGTTGGTGCATTCTCCTGCATACCCTAATGCACCACGCCTGAGAGAACTCGCTCCAGCACTGTGTCCCAGTTGAACTCCTTGGATTCCATGAAGCAATTACTAAACTCCCAATGCAACAGCAATAAACACATATAGAATCCTACCTGGTACCACACCTACATTCTTGTGAGGTGAACGACTTGGCAGATACAAATTGTGAGAGAAGATCACTCCTCCTAAACCCTATTGGAACTGAAAATATAACCAATGGGTGAGCTTCCTAGTTTTACAACATTATATATAAATCCATGTTCAGTAAAATGAATATTTTTAGATCTTTGAATGATATATATTTCATGATGAATTTCGAATAGCATATATATTGCTAGTTTTCAATGTGTGTGTGTGTATGTATATATATGTGTGTTTGTATGTATATATATGTGTGTGTGTGTGTATATATATATATATATATATATATATATATATATATATATACACACATTCTCCAGATTTTTCAAAATATGAAATATTTGTATCTTAATATACACTTCCTTAATTCATTCATATTCATGTATGTGGATTTATGATCATCTTTTCTAAATATTATTCTCAGAAATATTCATCCACCTGAAATACTTTTTTGTTTTTAGTACTGAAAACTAACTTCAGTGAATGTTGCATACAAATCCTAATATATCTAGAGTAACTGACCCAGTTTAACCTCAATGCAAGAAGATTCATATGGAACATGATGTGTATTTTGATGTTCATTTTAATTCAACACTGGTACATTACTATTTCTTCAGTTTATGCACATCATAGGATGTATATTTCATCAAAAAGATCACAAAATTATAGGCGTTTTTTCACTTTCAATCACTTCCTACTTTAGAACACATGTATTCTTCCATATTTCTTGACTGGTCTTCTCAAGATTCTTTTTTACAAACACATTATTTTCGATTTTTATAATCACATTGAAGCAAAACTCACACACCCTTCATGATAAACCATAAACCTAATATTAACATTGATGTATAACTTGTTGGAATGAATGATTGTATATCAATATACGATTTTTTATATTTTCAGATATCAATTCAATCCACCATTTAAAGTGGAACCAGTTATATTACTTATTCACAGTTGGTCTATTCATGCATTATCTCTATATTCATAGACACCGGGTACACCTGTTTGTACCTCAAATACTAATTTATAAGTCTTCAAAATATTGCTCCCAAAAATGGTGGAAGAAATACTTATGTCACCCGATCTATATATACATGTTATCACAGTAATATTCTGGACACAAAATTCAAAGGTCAAACTTATATTTGTACCAAAGCCTAAATGGAAAGTGAACATGGATTACTAAAAACATCAATGTCCAATTTGCCTATTGCTCTCAAATATCAATCCTATTGATGACTACATATTCGTTTCTTCCTAAGATTATATATTCAAACTCAACCCTGTTGAAAATGTCTAATCCTATCACTGACTTTATACTTTTCCTGATTTTGTAATGTCTGTATTGATATCTGCATTCCAACATATTTTCTCCAATTCATCATTGTGACTGACTCTTCACTTGTGTTGACATTTACATTCACTCTGTAACCGAAACCCTATTGCTAAAGAACTTTTGTTCCAAATTTTATACTCACTCTTCTTCCTAAACCTACCGACTATCTTCCTAATTTTACCGACTATCACTTTTGAATGGATGTTCTCATCTACATTCAATCATCCAAGTAAATGTAGGGCGAGTGTCAGAGGATGAGACCACCAAGAGACTATCTCATGCAACAGAAAGGGTTTATTTGGGGTCCAGAATGCTGGGGCTTAGAGCTCACTTGAATAGAGCAGAGAGCCCTGAGAACATCTTAAGCAGAACTTATATAATTTTCTTGGAGAGGGCAGGGAGGGAAGTTTATTGATGGGTCAGGGGGAGTTAGCGGTTTGTGTGTAAATGCGTGAGGGAGTACATTCTGCAGTTTGGCAGTTGGGGACAGCACATTCTGGGAACAACATTAGAAAACATTTCTCAACATTTCAACAGTGTTTTGTTAAGTATACAGAAAAACAGGAAGTGACAAGTACATATTTTATTAACATTTCATTCCCCACTTCTTCTTCTGGCTACTTTTAATCATAAAAGTGATTGTTGGGGGGTGTCACATTTTATGTATGCTAGTGGGGTATTAACATAAGTTTAACTTGTCCAATTTGAGCTTGGAGAAAAGAAATTACATGGTTGAGAAACAGGGTTTTATAGTAAGCAATAAAATGAGGATTATTATTGGACCGGCCAGGGTTGATTAAAACGTAGTTAACCAGTGGGACTGTGTAAACCAAGACTCAAACCACCAATTTTGGGTCTCTATCTCTCTTTGATGCTCTTCAAGGCATCTTTTTAATTTACTCATAGGGTTTGTTACAACTCCAGTATGGTCGACATAAAAAAAAAAAAAATTCTTTCCTCAATGCAGCACAAAGGCTCCCTTCTCTCATGAAATGGAGGTCCAAACCTCGACTTTTCTGTAAAACAACTTCAAAGAGAGAGGTAAAAGATTCCTGCAAAGTTGTGATGGAATTTTCTAATATCTTTAAGTTTTGATCTATTGCTTCTTCTAATTGGGTCATTTGTTGTGTCCCATGGACCAGGGCAGTGGTTCCTGTGCGAACCCAGGCAGCAACTCCTATTCATAATAGAATGGCTAAGGTGAGAGATATATGTTCCCAACTGAACCGGGTTGTATGCCCCTCTATTTGATCTTCCAATGAACCTGCGTCATAATAGAGCACTCTGGGAAACATCTGCACCATTACACAATTAATCACTTCTGTTGACCATTTCATAAAAACATAAACAACGTTTAAGTATATAGAATTATATTGTTGTAGGGACGGACAAGGCAAGGCACCTAAGATAGCACCAAAGACAAGGAAACAGTCATATTTGGTTGCAACCAGATTCAGAGGGCATTGCTCCTGTTGTAATCAATTAATCCCCTGAAACCCAAGTTTAGGTAGTTTCAGAATTTTGTACCCAACATGTAAGGGAAGGGGCTCTGAAGTTCACAGTCTGCAGAAGTTCACAAAGAGCAGTTTTTGTTTCTGATTTTTCCTCAGTTCTGGGCAAGTTAAATTTTTAAGGACACCTGGGTGGGGGAGAGCTTTTTTTTCCCTTTTTTTCCCCCTGCCAGCTGTTTCCATGGAGCCCAGTTTGTAACTTATTCATCTTAGCAATGTAGCCATCTCTATGAAGCCCCAGCTAAAGGACAGAAGCCTTGATCACATATGTTGTGAAAAACTAGTAAGGGTGTGTCTAGCTCAGGAGTGCTGATTTTTTTCAGCCAGTTGCCAGGTAGACCAGGGCAACACAAAAAGAGGAAGTTTATCTACACTGAACTCTTTTATAGGGACTCTTTTGCTGAAAGTCCTAAAGTTAGCCATGGTGAAAACTTCTGGATAAGGTCAGTTAAGACTTTCCTGTGGGCCTGGTACAGAGGGGGAAGACGGGGAATGCAGGGCTGAGAGCAGCTCTTTGGATCTGAGAATGAGGAAGGAGAGATGTAAAAAAATAATGGAAAAGGGTTTTGAGATCTTCCTAGCAACAAAAACATGAGTAGTAGAACGGGTAGAACAGAGAGGGAGATGGGAGTGAGTATCCCAAAAAGCCTGTAAGGGACTTTAAATTCTTAGTAACCTGTTTTCAGTGATGGCAAAGCAACTTTAAAGGCCATTTTCATTACATCTTGGATAGGGGTCTGAGGGCTCTTCTCAGCTGGTTTGAGCTTTGGGTTAGCTGGTAAGAGGACCTGGTGGGACCCAGTGTGGGCACTGACAGGAGAAGAGAGGAGTGAGTGAGTGGAGGGTTACCTCAGTACCTGCTACCTCAGCAAGGGGGCAATGGTCTGAGAAACGCTGGAGGTTTGGGTTTTTAATATAGTAATTGGAGGGGAGAAATCAAGTTGATGAGGTGGGAGTGACAACAGAGAGTCTAGAGCAGAAGGCTGAGGGTGAGCATGTATTGGAGAAGCATAGTTCACGATGTGAGCAAAGGAGAGAAAAGGCCTCCACATAGAGGAATCTCCTTTCACCCTTTTGAGCACTTGCAGAAGTAAAAAAGGTCACACAGAATTTGATGATCTAGAGACCCCTCTGGGGGCCATCGGTTTTGGTTTTCTAATTGGTAATATGGCCAATGCTGTGTAGAGAATTTCATGAGTAGTTTGGGTTCCATGTGGCAGTCCCTGTATGCTCACATCCTCATGACTTACAGAAGATGTCGGCGTTCCCCGCAAACAGCCTTGACTGTTTGTGGCTTTGATAGTACACTGGGCAAACATAGTAATCTAGGCTAGCCAACCAGCATCTGGCTCGCGTGTCCCTACATCAATAATGTTTGTTTCCATTATCTATGGTATGGAAGGAATTTAATGGAATTTTAGTGGGATCCTCTTCATTAGGGATATCCCAATCGGGAAGACCTATACGCAGCTGACAAATGTCTGGCTGGAGAGATGGCCACCAGGTCCCTAAGCGGGCTGTATGCAAGATAGACCATACTTCCGTTCCAGTAGGATTTGTGATCAGCCATCGCTGCTGAACAGGCTTATGAGGGTTAGGACTACTGGTGGTCAAGGGGAGAGTCTATAGCCTTATCCACACAGCGAATCCACAATTTGAAAGGTTTTCCAGTCTTTTCCAGTTTCCAGCCAGAGTCTGGACAGGGCACAGGCTTGAGATGAGAGGTAGGGATCCAGGAAGTGATTTTGACTTCCTTTACCCTGTAGGTGTTATAAGTAGCACCTGGTATGGTCCTTTTCAGCGGAGTTCCAGGGATGACACCAGATGTCGTCTTACATAGACGAAGTCTCTACTTGATATCGCTGTAGAGTCCCCTCATCCCCAGGTTGGTAGGCAGTGGCCATCTGTTTTCACAGGTATCCCTGAGTTCTTTCAAGAGCTTTAAGTCTGTTAAGCAAGGGGGTGTGGAAGGAATCGTTAGGTCTTAGAGTTGGGGTAGGTCCCTTACTGGAGGAGGGACACCATAGAGAATTTCACAGGGTGTGAGGTTACACAAAGAAATAGATTGAGTATTTCTTGCATGAAACAGTACATAAAGCAGGAGCATAGTCCAATCTTTTATGCCGGTCTCTAAGTTTAATTTCGTTATGGTCTCTTTAATGGTTGTATTCATTCTTTCTACCTGTCGTGAACTCGGGGGTCTGTAAACACAACGTAATTTCCAATTAATCCCCAGGGTCCTTGCTAACCTCTGAGTTACCTGGGCCACGAACGCCGGTCCATTATCAGACCCTATTACTTTAGGCAGGCCGTACCTTGGAAAAATATCTTCCAGGATCTTCTTGACCACCATTTGCGCTGTTTCATTTTTTTTCTTTTCTTTTCTTTTTTGGGCGGGGGGAAGGCTTCAATCCATCCTGAAAATGTATCTACAAAGACTAGGAGATATTTAAGTCCATTCCTTGCTGGCTTAATTTCAGTAAAGTCCACTTCCCAGAATTGTCCTCGTCTGGTTCCTCGTAGGTGCTTTCCTGCAGGAAGCTTGGAAAGGTAAGAATTAACCAATTGATGGACCCAACAGGCTTTTGTTATCCATTCAGTTGTTTCCTTTCACTGTGAGGTGGTTAATGAAAAACTCTGTTCTTGATCCTTCAGAAATGAATGCAGTTTCTTTGAACCAAGGTGAGTGATTTGATGTACATTTTCTACTGACATAGTTAGAGCCGTGATTATAGGAGTTTTTACTGAAGGATTTAGAAATTCCACTTGGGGGCCTTCAGGGTAAAAAGTTATTTTGGCCCAGAGCTTTGTGAGCAGATCTCTGCCAATCAATGGGGCCGTGCATTCTGGGATTACTAGGAATGAGTGATGGATTTTTCCTTTCCCCTGGTCCATGGTCCTCTTAGTTTTCCAAGCCCGATATTTACTGCCATTAGCCCCTTGAATTAGAGACCTTTTATTTGATAGAGGTTCCAATGGGGCCTTAAAGGCAGAATATCTTGCCCCTGTATCCACTTCAAAGTATACTGGGGTCCCCTCCACTTCAAAAGTTACCCTGAGCTCGGGGAGAGGATCTGAGCCCCGACTTTCTTAGTAATCCTACAGAGTCAGAATGTCCAGCTGGCCTGGCTGTCTCTTTCTAGGGCACTCTTTAGCCCAGTGTCCTTTTTTTTAGAGTAGGCACATTGAATTGAGGCCAGGGGTGGCCTCTTGTGTGGGCCCCGGTGTCCCTTCCTGTCTCCATGTTTCTTAATTTCTGGTCTATTTGTTGTTGTGACCAGGATCTTAGTCAATGCCTTAGTCTGTCTTTTGTTTCTTTTATCCTCCCTTTGCTCCCTAGTCTTCCTCAGTTTCTCTCTTATAGTATACCTTCTTGGCTTCTCTGACTAAACCTCTCAAAGTCATATCTTGTAATCCATCTAAGCATTGTAACTGTCTTTTAATATCCAGAACAGCTTGCCCAATAAAGGCCACCATGACAGATGCCTTTTGATTCTCTCCCTGAGGATCGAAAGGATTAAATATGCTATATGCTTCCATAATTCTCTGTAGGAACATGGAGGGACATTCATCAGTCCCTTGAATAATCTCTCTTACCTTGGCCAAAATAGTTGGTCGCCTAGCGGCCACTAAGATACCCACTATTAGAGCCCGGCAATAAGAGGAAGGATGCTCATTACCTTCACAGGTTTTGGGGTCCCAGTTGGGTCGGTGCAAGGGAAAGGTGGCTTTGCATATGTTGGGAAGTTTTGTCGGTCACCCATCTGGTCCGAGAATATTTTTTTCTAGAATTCAGGAAGATTCTCTTTTGTTCCTCTGTCATGAAGAGAGTCCCTAGGAGTTGTTGGCAGTCATCCCAAGTAGGCTGGTGTGAAAACATCAATGACTCAACCACACCTGAGACCCAGGTGGGGTCCTCGGCAAAAGGGGGATTGTTATTTTTCCAGTTATTTAGGTCTGAAGAGGAGAAAGGTAAATACCGGTAGGCTTGCATTTTTCCCCCATGGTTGTCATCAATCATTGTTCCTTAGAAATGGAGAGGGAGCATCACGTGAGTTCCAGGGATTTCAATCCTTCAACGCCGGCAAATTCCTTTAGCCGGGCCAGCAACCTCCAGGAAAGGAGGGGCTGTGTTTTCCGCAGGGGAGTTATCTGGAGTGCGCTGGGCTCGCTTAGCTTCCTCCAATGGCGGAGAGGCTGAGACAGCAGCAGGGGAATTACTTAGAAGGTGTTGGGGGTTGGGGGACGAGGGCAGGGAATAAGTAGTAGAACGAGAGTCCAGTAGAGTCAAATCTTGTGACTCAGGGAGAACAGAGGTTGAAGGAGGAGGAGAAGCAGAAGGTTTGAGAGAGCATGACGGAAAGAGTAGGAGCGGGGGCAGGGGCAAGGAAAAGCTTCACACATGGAGGAGGAGAATTGCAGAGGTCCTGCAAAGTTAAGATATATGTCTCTTGATCCTGATGTCTATGTGGCGCTGGCTGAAAGTCAATATCTCTGACTTTTTAAATTAGTGGGAAGTAGAAAGATCCTTCTAGGGGCCATCTGAATCCAAAGGTGGGCCATTCTGAGGCACAGAGAGTCTGCCAGGTCCAGCGTTTAACTGAAAAAGAAAGATTCTGAGCCCTTAAGCGGACTTTGGTGCAATGATCAAGGGTCAGCAAAAGAGGCATTGAAGTGCTCTATCCCATAATGAAAGATAAACAATCAGTAAAAGCAACGACACACGACACAGACAAGACAATACAATAAAGACAGGCAATGGACGTCCAACACTGAGACCAGGACTGAGTAGCCGGCAAAACCCGATGGGCTGGCAATACCGAATCTGAAACAAAATATCACTGAGTCGAGGAGACTATTGTTCCTCGATTTCCCGAGTCCTCTGGGGAGTCCCCCAGCGACGTGGCCTGTGGCTCTATGACATGTCTCTCAGCCACCGTCGGAGAGAGCTCACACTCTTCATCAACAGCCATTTGCCAAGCCCTAACCTGAAACCTGAAACTAGAAAGAGGCACCTTACATACCCCGAGAGGAGCCTGTTGGGGTCTCTCTTCTGCTGCTGCTGGATCTCAGTGGAACCTCCATATGTAAATGTCAGGCGAGCGTCCGGGGAAGAAACCACCAAGAGACTGTCTCATGCAAAAGCAAAGGGTTTATTATGGGTCCAGCATGCTGGGGCTCAGAGTTCACTTGAATAGAGCAGAGAGCCCTGAGAACAGCTTAAGCAGAGCTTATATACTTTCCTTGGAGAGGGCAGGGCAGGATGTTTATTGATGGGTCCGGGCGAGTGAGCTGTTTGTGGGCAACCGGGTGAGGAATTACTTTCTGCAGTTTGGCAGCTGAGGACAGCACATTCTGGGAACAAGACTAGCAAACATTTCTCAAGATTTCAACAGTGTTTTATTAAGCATACAGAAAACAGGAAGTGATAAGTACCTATTTTATTAACCTTTCACTACGGACTACACTTTGCCAGATTTCCTAATGTCTCTATTGATATCTGCTTTCCTACATATTTTCCCCAGTTCATCATTGTGACTGACTCTTCACATGTGGTGACATTTACATTCACTCTATACCCGAAACCCTATAGCTAAAGAACTTTTGGTCCAAATCCTATGCTCACTCTCCTTTCTAAACCTACCGACTATCTTCCTAATCCTACTGATTATCCCTTTTTGACTGGAAGTTCTCTTTGACAATCAATCATCCAAAATACACGGACCTTTGCCATTGTATATTGATGTATCTGAGACATCTGTGCAGAAAATAAATCAAAGCTCAGTATCACAATCAAGGTCCCAATGCTCTTCTGGGCTTCAAATCTTACCTAGATTTCTGTTTTCATACTTAATTTTCACCTATATATTCTTGTAAATATCGCAGGTTTTCAATACCATTATTCATCCAGCAGAATGATTCCTAATGCAAATTGAACCTGTTATTAACCCTAACCATACACTGTTCCCTCAATCTAACTTTACAGAAGAGCAGGGACAGAGTAGGTCTTACAATACAGGAATGTAGGGGAACTTCCTATTGCTAAGAAACTCAAAGGTACATGCAAAAATGATCCCTGGAGAAGTTGTAGGCAGCTATGAAGGAACTGAGTGAGCAAAAGTCATCTTCTCTTGCAAACAACCTGGTCAGGATGAAGGGATATGTCTGAATCATCCTCTCTCTTCTTAATGTAGAGAAGAAGGACCAAACCAGGCTGTGTGGAGAGCTGTTCCCGGTTGCCTATGGTTAATATACCATTCTAACTTGTGAAACTGTCACAGAAAGTAGGGGCAGCCTTCATTTCAGGGGACCCTTGTAAGCAACTGTTAGGACAAATTGGTTGCCAAGGGTGTGAGCTCATTCAGTTCCTGAAGGAAGTGACCTCAGACCTCACCTCACATCCTTGGTGATAGAACTCTCTGAACTTGGGATCAAGAAAGCCAGGCACCCAAATCCCATTCCAGTCCCAGTAGCAGTGGTCTCACTTCTTTGGATTTACCAAGGACAGAATCAGTCTTTGTTGGTACCTACTGATATGAGCATGGCCAAAAGCCAGGAAAGCTCTGAAGAGTGGCCTTTCCTGAGAAAGCAGCTAGTGGATCACCACTGCCTCCTGACAACTTTACAGAGTTGGCCAAGGAAACCAGATCTGAAACAGGGCAGGCAATTTCAGGGGAACATAGTATGGCCCAATAGTCAGAGGACACTCCGGATAGTCAGAGACCTACTTGGGGGAAGAAGGTGCTTTGTGGGTGTGGGTGTGTGTTTGTGCTTTTGTCTCATGTTCTCAGAATAGGTAGGAATGGTGGTTTGTTTGGTTTGGAGTGAACTGTTTCTAATAAGTGATTTGATAAGGCAAGTGTTTCTATGTCTGTGTATCCCATTGGGTCCGTGGTTGTAAACATTAGAAAAGAGAATGCATGAATGGATGTGTCCTGTCTGGTAGAAAGCTTCCCAGCATTCATCCAGCCGAATATATGAATGCACTGTGGGTTCCCTTATCGATGCGCAACACCTGCTATTTTCCCAATGTCTGGTTTTATTTTTGAATTCTGGCCACTCTCCAGAATAGGCTCATGGTTTTGTGTCCAAGCGAAGTACCACCTTCAAGCTCTGTGACATGGCCATGTACTGGATAGCTGAAGGGAATGGCGAGCAACTAAGAAAACTCAGATATCAGTGTGACCAGTAAAGTCTCAGTGGAAAAACCGTGCTTTGGGCCTTTTGCTTACCTTTTGTTCTATTTCCCTGTATTTCAGGAATTTCTTTGCCTCAGGCCACCCCTTTGTGAAGCTGGAAGAAAACATTTTTCAAATGGAAATGAATCTGCCTCACCTGTGGCTCTTTGCCTAATTGCTTTAGAAAGGGGTGTGTCTGAATCAGCCTCTTGGCCCTGTGTGAGGCTTTGGCTTAGATTCTTAGCACCTGATCGATATAAAGAAAGATCCCATGTGTGAATCCAAAACCGAAATGCCCAAAAGAGGAGTCATTGAGCATAAAGTCTCTTGCCTTCCACTGTAAGGTTCCTGATCTCCATCAAGTGAGAATAGGGATCCTTTGGGTCAAATGATTTCTTCAAAGCCCTGCACATGCTAGCCCAGAGGTGCTTGTGTTTTCTCATGACTCCAATTCACATAAAGATTCTAAACCCCACTGTCAGTAGGCCTCAAATTGGAGAAGCAGAGCAGTATTACGGCAGGCCTATTTGATCACTCCTGGGTCACAGGAAGGGTGTCCAGGCCACCCTGACACTAGGAAAATAAGGGGCAAGGAAGCCTATTTTGGACCCTGTCTTGGGCTGTGTCCTTCATGGAAACTTCCAGGCAGAGGTTAAGATGAGTGTCTATATGCAATAAGATGAGGGTCATGTGGGAATGTTTTGGTTTAATTTTGGTCATTTGTGTTGGGGTTGGAAGAGATGAGTAGGTCAACCAGGACTTGAAATCTGGTCTGATTCCCCTTAGAGACTGAGTTATGGAACTGAACTCAGAGAAGTATTGGCATGAATTGTGTTGAGTTTTTAGGAGGCCACACATGAGACTCGCCCTTGGAAACTGAGACCTAGGCCGAGGGTGGCTTTCCACAGAGCACTGGGAATCTCACCCAGGATATCACAAGATTTTATTCTGAAAGACTTGGCAGCCAGTCAAAACACACATAGACCTCACACTGTAGACCTCAATGGGCCTGGCTTCATGTGACCTTTTGGCTACTCTTTGGGAAGACTTGCCTGTGAGTGTCCTCCAGAGATTTCATTGAAATGAGCTTCCTCACAATTTAATGGTTCCTAAATGAATTGAAACCTACAGTGCCTCCAACTTCCACCTTGAAAAATGGCTAGATAAATACCATGAAATTTTTGAAATTCCTATGACCAGGTGGCACTGGAGAACCTTTGTATGCCCTGTTGCTGATCATGAGTGTACCAGAAAGTGCCCTAATTGACTGAGTTTCATTAAATTGGTGTAGAACAGAGATGCCAGTAAGTTGAATACTCCTCAATTGTAGGCGCAAGCTGTGGTGTGCAGGTTTGTGATAAAACATCCGTGGTGGGGCCATGTGGATCTGCCATTGCTTCCAAATGGCATGTGACTGACGTGGTGCAGCCAGGAAATTCTTATATGTAAATGCATATTGGTATATGGAGAATTTTTAGGGCAATGTTCAGAATCAGGTTGCAATGGACAAGGGGACAATCTATGTGGGCTAGAAGCCTGGTTGGTGCATTCTCTTGCAGACCATGACCCACTACACATGACAGTACTCCCTCCAGCACTGTGTCCCAGTTCAACTCCTTGTATTTCGTGAAGAAAATACCAAACTCCCAGTGCAGCAGCAAGAAACACCACGAAAAGTGGAGAATGACCAAATGCCCTCACAGTCCACACGGGGAGACTCTTAGACCCCAGTGGTCACAGTTTACCTACAAAGAGATAATTCAGTACTGTAGCCTAGTGTTCATTGGAAAATAAGAAACCACGTCCTCCAGGTCACATAGATGTAGACCCAGCTCTGATGGTCTCACTAGAAAGAAAGCTAAAGCTCCTGACAACAACATATATTTTGAGTTCCCAACCTCAGAGGCAGTTTCTCAAGAAGTCTTTAGGCCAGCAGAGCTCCAAGTTTGTGGAGTGTTTACCTTGTCCCTTACATTTGGAAACTCCTCTACCACATCCAAGGTTGTGAACTCCTTTGCATTTTCCATTCCAGATATATATTCAAAGATTTTCTAACTCTTCTCCTCTAATTGTGTCTTATTTGGGGCGAAGGTAATGTGAAGCCATTGTTCTGGATGAGAGTGGGTAATTTATTGTGTAGCCCATATTTGCATACACATTGGATTCATTTTCCTTTTTTCCATTCAAAATACTGAATCCCTGACACTAACCCATACCCTACTAGACTCTGACTACTAATCCTACTATGATGGAGAATAATAACACAAACAGAATAGAAATACAAGCCGTTCAGAGGAGGCATGGTGTATAGTTGGACTTGCCTTTTGCATGATAAAGCGTAGGTGTTATATGTCTAGTCCATTTTTCATTGAAATAGTTCTCTATGTGTTTTTTTCCTTTAATTTTTATAGTTGGTTGTTCAAAATTTACCTATTTCTTGACATATCATATTTCACACTTTGATTCAAGTGGGTTATGAACTCCCATTTTTACTCCGTATACAGGTTTCAGCATCACATCTGTTACACATCCACTGTTTTACGTATTGCAATACTAGTGTCTGTTGTAGTCTGCTGTCTTTCCTATCCTCTACTATCCCCCATCCCCTCTTCTCCCATCTTCTCTCTCTACCCCATCTACTGTAATTCATTTCTCCCCCTTGGTTTTTTCCCCCCTTTTCCCTCACTTTCTCTTGTATGTAATTTTGTATAACCATGAGGGTCTCCTTCCATTTCCATGCAATTTCCCTTCTCTTTCCTTTTCTCTTCTACCTGTCACCCCTGTTTAATCTTAATCTTCTTCTCATGCTCTTCCTCCCAAATCTGTTCTTAGTTACTCTCCTTATATCAAAGAAAACTATTGGCATTTGTTTTTTTAGGGATTGGCTAGCTTCACTTAGCATAATCTGTTCTAATGCCATCTATTTCCCTGCAAATTCTATGATTTTGACATTTTTTAATGCAGAGTATTACTCCATTGTGTATAAATGCCACATTTTTTTCCATTCATCTATTGAAGGGCATCTAGGTTGGTTCCACACTCTTGCTATTTTGAATTGTGCTGTTATGAACATCAATGTAGCAGTGTCCCTGCAGCATGCACATTTTAGGTCTTAGGGAATAGACCGAGAAGGGGAATAGCTGGGTCAAATGGTGGTTCCATTCCTAGCTTCCAAGAAATCTCCATACTTCTTTCCAAATTGGCTGCACCAATTTGCAGTCCCACCAGCAATGTACAGGTGTACCCTTTTCCCCACATCCTCGCCAGCACTTGTTGTTTGACTTCATAATGGCTGCCAATCATACTGGAGTGAGATGGTATCTTAGGGAGGGTTTGTTTTCCATTTTTCTGACTGCAAGAGATGGTGAGCATTTTCTCATGTACTTATTGATTGATTGTATGTCCTCATCTGAGAAGTGTCTGTTCAGGTCCTTGGACCATTTGTTGATTGGGTTATTCGTCTTCTTATTGTTTAATTTTTTGAGTTCTTTGTATACTCTGGATATTAGGGCTCTATCTGAAGTGTGAGGAGTAAAGATTTGTTCCCAGGATGTAGACTACTTATTTACCTCTCTTATTGTTTCTTTTGATGAGAAAAATCTTTTTAGTTTGAGTAAGTCCCATTTGTTGATTCTAGGTATTAACTCGTGTGCTAATGGTGTCCTATTGAGGAATTTGGAGCCCAACCCCACAGTATGTAGATCATAGCCAACTTTTTCTTGTATCAGATGCTGTGTCTCTGATTTGATATCAAGCTCCTTGATCCATTTTGAGTTAACTTTTGTGCATGGCGAGAGAAATGGATTCAGTTTCATTTTGTTGCATATGAATTTCCAGTTTTCCCAGAACCATTTGTTGAAGATGCTATCCTTCCTCCATTGCATGCTTTTAGACCCGATTGGCATTGCATTTAACATATAGAGAACTTTTGGTTATATTGCCATTTTGATGATGTTAGTTCTGCCTATCCATGAACATAGTATATTTTTCCATCTTCTAAGATCTTCTTCTATTTCTCTCTTTAGGGTTCTGTAGTTTTCATTTTATAAGTCTTTTACCCTTTTTGTTAGGTTGATTCCCAAGTATTTTTTTTGTGTGTGTGTGGATATTTTGAATGGAGTTGTTGTCCTCATTTCTATTTCAGAGGATTTGTTGCTGATATACAGGAATGCCTTTGATTTATGCATATTGATTTTATATCCTGCCACTTTGGTGAATTCATTTATTACCTCTAATAGTTTCTTTGTATACCTTGCTGGGTCTGCTAAGTATAGAATCATGTCATCTGCAAATAGTGATAATTTACGTTCTTCTTTTCCTATTTTTATGCCTTTGATTTCTTTAATCTCTCTAATTGCTCTGGCCAGTGTTTCGAGAACTATGTTGAACAGAAGTAGTGAGAGAGGGCATCCCTATCTTCTTCCAGATTTTAGAGGGAATACCTTCAATTTTTCTCCATTCAGAATGATGCTAGCCTGAGACTTAGCATAGATTGCTTTTACATTATTGAGGTATGTTCCTGTTATCCCTAGTTTTTCCAGAGTTTTGAACATAAAGGGATGCTGAACATTGTCAAATGCTTTTTCTGCATCTATCGAGATGATCAAATGGTTCTTATTTTTAAGTCTATTTATGTGATGAATAACATTTATTGATTTCTGTATAATGAAGCAGCCTTGCATCCCAGGGATGAATCCTACTTGATCATGGTGCACAATTTTTTTAATATGTTTTTGTATCTGATTCGCCACAATTTTATTGAGGATTTTTGCATTTTTCCTGAAATAGCTTGAAAAGTATTGGTATTAGTTCCTCTTTAAAGGTTTTGTAAAACTCTGCTGTATACCCATCCGGTCCTGGGCTTTTCTTAGTTGGTAGTCTTTTGATGGTTTATTCTATTTCCTCAATTGTTATGGGTCTGTTTAGGTTGCCTATATCCTCCTGACTAAATCTGGGCAGATTATATGACTGAGAAATTTATCGATGCCTTCACTATCTTCTATTTTATTGAAAAATAAGAATTCAAAATAATTTCGGATTATCTTCTGTATTTCTGAACTATCTGTTTTGATACTTAGTTCTCCCTCTTCTTTTCTTTGTTAGCTTGGCTAAGAGTCTGTCGTTTTGATTTATTTTTTCAAAGAACCATCTTTTAGTTTTGTCAATTTTTTCAATTGTTTCTTTTGTTTCGATTTCATTAATTTCAGCTCTAATTTTAATTATTTCTTGCCTTCTACTTATTTTGCCGTTGTTTTGCTCTTCTTTTTCTAGGATTCGGAGATGAAGTATGAGATCATTTATTTGTCGTTTTTTTTTCCTTTTTTTAAGGAATGAAATCTAAGCAATGAATTTTGTTCTTAGAACTACTTTCAATGTGTCCCATAGATTCCGATATGTTATGTCTGTGTTTTCATTTATCTCTAAGAATTTTTTAATTTCCTCCTTGGTGTCTTCTATAACCCATTGATCATTCAGTAACTTATTTTTCATTCTCCAAGTGATACATGATTTTTCCTTCTTTCTTTTATCGTTGATTTTCAGTTTCATTTCATTATGATCAGATAAGATGCCTGGTATTATATCTACTCCTTTATATTGTCTAAGAGTTGCTCTGTGACATAATATATGATTTATTTTTTGAGAAGTATCCATGTGCTGCTGAGAAAAAAGTGTAGCTGCTTGATGTTGGGTGGTATATTCTATATATATCATAAGTCTGGGTTATTAATTGTGTTTTGGGTTCTATAGTTTCATTATTCAACTTTTGTTTGGAAGATCAGTCCAGTAGTGAGAGAGGTGTGTTGAGTCTCCCATGAGTATTGTATGGTGGTCTATTAGACTCTTAAACTTGAGAAGAATTTGTTTAATGAACATAGCTGCACCAATGTTTGGGGCATATATATTTATGATTGTTATGTCTTGTTGGTGTATGGTTTCCTTGAGAAGTATGTAGTGTTGCTCTTTATCCCTTTTGATTAACTTTAGCTTGAAATCTATTTTATTTGATATGAGTATGGACACTTCTGCTTGTTTCCGAAGTCCATTTGGGTGATATGATTTTTCCCAACTTTTCACCTTCAGTCTATGTATATCTTTTCCTAACAAATGTGTCTCCAGTAGGGAGCATACTGTTGGGTCTTGTTTTGTGATCCATTCTACTAGCCTGTGTCTCTTAATTGGTGAGTTTAAGCCATTAACATTTAGGGTTATTATTGAGATATGGGTTGTTCTTCCAGCCATATTTGTATATTTATGTTACTAAACATGGTTTTTTTCCTCCTTGATTATTTTCCCCCCTTTACTGTCCTACCTCCCACTGTTGGTTTTCATTGTTATTTTCCATTTCCTCTTCCTGTAGTGTTTTGCCAAGGATGTTTTGAAGAAATCGTTTTCTAGCTGCAAATTCTTTTAACTTTTGTTATCATGGAAAGTTTTAATTTCATCTTCTATCCTGAAGCTTAATTTCGCTAGATACACAATTCTTGGATGGAATCCATTTACTTTCAGTGTTTGAAAAATGTTATTGCAGGATCTTCTAGCTTTCAGAGTCTGTGTTGAAAGATCAGCTGTTATCCTGATTGGTTTACCACTAAATATAATCTGCTTCCTTTATCTTGTAGCTTTTAAAATTCTCTCCTTTTTTCTGTATGTTGGGCATCTTCGTTATAATATGTCTAGGTGTGGATCTCTTATAATTTTGCACATTTGGCATGCTGTAAGCTTCTAGGATTTGCGATTCTGTCTCATTCTACAAGTCTGGGAAGTTTTCTCTTTTATTTCATTGAATATATTGCTCATTCCTTTTGTTTTGACCTCTATACCTTCCTGTATCCCAATGACTCTTAAGTTTGGTCTTTTTATGTTATCCCATATTTCTTGGATGTTCTGCTCATGGTTTCTTAAAAGTCTTCCTGAGCTGTCTGTGTTCTTTTCAAGTTGAAATAATTTGTCTTCATTGTCTGATGTTCTATCTTCTAAGTGTTCTACTCTGCTGTTAGTATTCTCAATTGAGTTTTTAAGTTGGTTTATTGATTCCTGCATTCCTAGGATATCTGTTTGTTTGATTTTATAATCTTTATCTCCCTGCATAGTTGATATTATGCTTCTTGGATTTTTTATGTAATTCATTATCAAGGTGATCTTTCATTGTCTGATTTTGCTCTCCAATGTCTTCCTTGAGACTCCAGATCATCTGAAGCATGTATATCCTGAGTTCTTTATCTGACATTCCATCTGCTGCAGATATTACCTCTTCTAAAGTTGACTTTACCTGCATTGCTTATGGTCCTTTCTTTCCTTGTCTTTTCATTCTGTTCATGTTTCTTTCTGCTTGGTGAAAGTGTTGTGTTATTGAATTTTTCCCCTATATATTTTTAATGCTTGTATAGTTTCAAAGTCTCTCTCGCAGGCACGGGTGGTGGCTCTGCCCCTCCTACTATTGGGACAATGTGCCTACCACACCAGCAGGCTGCTGGGCCTGTTCTGTCAGTCGGTAGCTGGTCCGCCTACCTTGAAGGTGCGAGCAGCAGCTCTGCCCCTCTGCAGGCACTGGGCCTGTTCTGCCAGTGGGTCGCAAGTCGGGCTACTTTGCAGGCGTGGGCGGCAGCTTTGACCATCTGCGGGCCACTGGGTCTGTTTTGTCTGTCCCTTGCAGGTCTGTCTACCTTGCAGGCGCGTGTGCCTGCTCTGCCCCTCCCCCAACCGGGACGATGTGTCTACCATGCTGGCGGGCCATAGGCCTGGTCTGTCGGTGGTCGCAGGTCCACCTACCTTGCAGGCGCGGAGGGCGTCTCTGCCCCTCCGCAGATTGCTGGGCCTGTCCTGCTGTGGGTCACAGGTCTGCCTACCTTGCAGGCCCGGCGGCATTGCCCCTCCCCCAACCAGGGCGATGTGTCTTCCACGGTGGCGGGCCACTGGTCCTGTTCAGCCGGTGGGTCGCAGGTCCGCCTACCTTGAAGGAGCGAGTGGCAGATCTGCCCCTCCATCTCTCAATGTGTTTTTAAAGTTGACAAATATGTGAATTCCTGTCTCCCTTTCTCTGTAGCATATTCAGCACATATATTTTTATATGCACATATAGAATCCTACCTGGTATCACACGTACATTTTTGTGAGGCTGCTGACTTGGCAGATACAAATTATGAGAAGAGATCACTCCTCCTAAACGCTGTTGGAACTGAAAATTTAAGCTATTGGTGAGCTTCCTAGTTGAACAATATTACACATAAATCCACGCTCAGTAAAATGAAGATTTTTGGATCTGTGGATGATATATATTTCATGAAGAATTTCAATTGGCATATGTATTGCTACTTTTTAATGTCTGTTGTGTGTGTGTGTGTGTGTGTATATATATATATATATATATATATATATATATATATATATATATATATACACACTCTCCATATATTTCAAAATATGAAATAGATGTGTCTTATGTACAGTCCCAAAATTCATTCATGTTCATGTATGTGGAGTTATAATCAAATTTTCACTGGATTATTCTCAGAAATATTCATCTACCTGAAATACATATTTGTTTCTTAGGTCTGAAAACTAACTTCAGTGAATGGTGCATTCAAATCCTAATATTTCTAAATTAACTGACTCAGTTTAACATCAATGCAAGAAGATTCCTATGGGACATGATGTTTATTTTGACGTTCATTTTTACTCAACACTGGCACATTACTACTCCTTCAGTTAATGCACATCATAGGATATATATTTCATCTACAAGTTCGCAAATTTATAGGCATTTGTTTCACTTTCAGTCACTTCCTGCTTCAGAACACATGTATTTCTCCAGGTTTCTTGACTGGTCTTTTTATGAGACTTTTTTCCAAACAAATTATTTTCAATTTCCATAATCAATTTGAAGCAAAACTCACACACTCTTCATGATAAACCATAATCCTCATATTACCATTAGATGTAAAACGGGTTGGAATGAATGGTTGTATATCAATATAAGATTTCCTCTATATTTTTACATTTCAATTCAATCCATTATTTAAAGTTGGAACCAGTTATATTATTTATTCACAGTATGGTCTATACATGCATATTCTCCATATTCAAAGACAAAGAGTACACCTGTTTGTACCCCGAATACTAATTTATACTTCTTCAAAATATTGCTCCCAGAAATGGTGGAAGAAATACTCAGGTCACCTTATCTACATATACATTGTATCACAGTAATATTCTGGACACAAAAAGCAAATGTCACACTTATGATTGTACCAAAGCCTAAATGGAAACTGAACATGGATTACTAAAAACATCCAGGTCCAGGTTGCCTAATAGTCTCAAATATCAATCCTATTGGTGACTACGTATTTGTTTCTTCCTAAGATTATATATTCAACCTAAATGCAGTTAATAATGTCTAATCCTATCACTCACTTTATACTTTGGCTGATTTCCTAATGTCTCTATTGATGTCTGCTTTCCTAAATATTTTCCCCAGTTCACCATGTGAGTGACTCTTCACATGTGATGATATTTACTTTCACTCTCTAACCGAAACCCTATTGATAAAGAATTTTTGGTCTAAATCCTGTACTCACTCTTCTTCTGAAAGCTACTGACTATCTTCCTAATCTTACTGAGTTTCCCTGTTTGAGTGGAAGTTCTCTTTTCCATTCAATCATCCAAGGTACAAGGTCCTATGCCATTGATTATTGATTTATCTGAGACATATATGCGGAACATAATTCAAAGCTAAGTATCACAATCAACAGCTCAATGTCCTTCTGAGCTTCAAATCTTACCTAGATTTCTGTTTTCATACTTATATTTTATCTCTATGTTTTAATAAATGTCACAGGTTCAAAAATACCATTATTCATCTAGCAGAATGATTCCTAACCCAAATCAAACATGTTATTAAACCCTAAACATACACTGTTCCCACAATCTCACTTAACAAAAGACCAGGGACAGTGTTGGTCTTACAATACAGGAATGTAGGGGATCTTCCATATGCTGAAAACCTAAAAGGTCCATGCAGATGTGATTCCTGGAGAAGATATAAACAGCTATGAAGGACCTTAAAGAGAAAAACTCATCTTCCATTGCAAACAACCTGGTCAGGATGAAGGGTTGTATCTTAATGAGCCTCTCTGTTCTCAATGTAGAGAAAATGGACCATACCAGGCCTGTGTGAAGAGCTGTTCCTGGGTGCCTATGGTTGATTCACCATTCTAACTTGTGAAAGTGTCACAGGAAGTAGGGGCAGCCTCTATCTCATGAGACCCTTGGAAGCAACTGTTAGGACAAAGTGATTGCCAAGGCAGTGTCCTCATTCACTACCTGAAGTAAGTGATCTCACCTCTCTTCCTTGGTGATGGAACTCTCTGAACTTGTGATGCAGAAGCCAGGCAACCAGAGCCAGTCCCAGTCCCAGTCCAAGTCCCAGTGAGGTCACTTGTTTGGATTTACCAAGGACAGAGTCAGTGTTTCCTGGAACCTACTGATGTGAGGATGGCCAAATGCCAGGAGAGCTTTGTAGAGGGGCCTTTCTTGAGAAAAAGGTACTTGCCCACTTCTGGCTCCTGACAACGTCACAGATTTGGCCAAGGAGACCATATCTGAGACAGGACAGTCCATTTGGGGGAACATAGTATGGCCTACCAGTCAAACGACACTCAGGATAGTCACAGAATTACTTGGGGGAAGGAGGTGTCTTTGTGGGTGTGGGAGTGAGTTTGTGGTTTATCTCATGTTCTGAGAATAAGTAGGAAAGGCAGTTTGTTGGGTTTGGAGTGGACTGTGTCTAGTAATTCCTTTGACAATGAGAGTTTTTATGTCTGTGTAACTCTCTGTGTCCGTGGTTGTATTCATTAGAAAAGAGAATTCATCTATGGATGTGTCCTGTCTAGTAGAAAGAATTCCAGCATTTATCCTGCCTAATTTATGAATGGACTGTGACTTGCCTTATCAATGGGCAACACGTACTATCTTCCTAAGTTCCTGTTTTCTTTCTGAATCTGGCCACTCTCCAGAGTAGGCTCATGTTTTTTTGTCCAAGTTATGTACCACCTCCAACCTCTGTGACATGGCCATGTATTCTATAGCTGAAAGGAAAGGGAGCATCTCAGAAAACTCAGATATCAGTGTGACAAGGAAAGTCTCAGTCGAGAAAACCTGCTTTGGGCCATTTGCATCCCTATTCCTCTGTTGCCCTGAATGTCAGGAAGGTCTTTGCCTCAGGCCACCCCTTTGTGAATCCTGAAGAAAACAGTTTTCAAATGGAAATGAATGGGCATCACCTGTGGCTGTTTGCTAAAATGCTTTGAGAGATATGTGTGTGAATCAGCCTCTTGGCCGTGTGTGAGGCTGTGTCTTAGATATTCAGCGCCTAATGGATCTTAAGAAAGATCCCATGTGTGCATCCAAAACCAAAATTTCTAAAAAATGAGTCATTTTATATGAAGTTTATTGCCTTTCTCTGTTAGGTTCCTGACCTCCATCAAGTGAATTTGGGGATCCTTTGAATTAATCGAGTTTTTCAAAGCCCTGCAGAGGCTAGCCCATAGGTGCTTGGGTTTTCTAATGAATCCAAATCACATAAAGAATCTATAACTGACAGTCAGTAGGCCTCAAATTGGAGAAGCAGAGCAGTATTAGTGGCAGGCCTATTAAATCACTCCTTGTTTACAGGAAGGGTTTCCAGGTCACACTGACTTTAGGCAAATGAGGGCAAGGGAGATTATTTCAGACTCTGTCTTGTGCTTTAAGCCTCATGGAAACCTCCAGCAAGAGGTAATGATGAGTGTCTATATGGAAGAAGATGAGGGCAATGTGGGAGTGTTTTGGATTTAATTGTGGTCATTTATTTGGCTGTTGGAAGAGAAGACTGGGTCCACCTGGGCTTTAACTCGGGTTTGATTCATCTTAGAGACTGAGTTCTGGAACTGACCTCAGAGAAGTATTGACATGAATTGTGTTGGGATTTTAGGAGGCCACGCATTAGAGTTGCCCTTGGAAACTGAGATCTAGGCCCAGGGTGGCTTTCCACAAAGCACTGAGAATGTCAGCCAGCATATAACCTGATTTTATTCTGAAAGACTTGGCAGGCATATTTGAGAGTCAAAACACCCATGGACCTAACATTGTAGACCTCAATGGGCCTGGCCTCATGTGACCTTTAGGCCACTCTTTGGGAAGCCTTGCCTGTGAGAGTTCTCCAGATCTTTCATTGAAATGAGCTTCCACAACATTTAATGGTTCATGAATGAATTGAAACCCACTGTGGCTCCAAATTCATCTTTGAAAAATGGCTAGATAAATACCATGAAATTTTTAAAATTCCCATGACCAGGTGGCACTGGAGAACAGTTAGATCTCCTGATGCTCATCATAAGTGTACCAGACTGGGCCTTGATTTACTGGGTTTCATGAAAATGGCATAGAACAGAGATGCCAGTAAGTTGGAACCTTCTGAGTAGTGCGCCTTGACCAGGTGTGGGCAGGTGTGTGACAAAACATCTGTGGTGGGGCCATGTGGATCTGCCATTGGCTTCCAAATAGCATGTGATTGACTTGCAGCAGCCAGCAGACCCATTTATGTAAAGGCACTTTGTTATATAGAGAGGTTTCAGTGCAATGTTCAGAATTAGGTTGCAATGGAAAAGGGGGCATTGTAGCAAGCAATGAGTGATAGAAGCCTGGATGGTGCATTCTCCTGCAGACTCTAACCCACCACAAGTGACAGAACTCCCTGCAGCACTGTGTCCCAGTTGAACTCCTTGTTTTTTGTGAAGCAAATATCAAACTCACTGTGCAGCAGCAAGAAACACCACGAAAAGTGGAGGATGACCAAATGGCTTCACAGCGACACGGGGAGACACTAAGCCCCCAGTGGCCACAGTTTACCTACAAAGAGAGAATTCAGCACTGCTGCCTCATGTTCATTGGAAAATAAGAAAACATGTCGTCCAGGTCACATAGATGCAGACCCATCTTTGATGGTCTCACTAAAAATAAAGCTAAAACTTCTGACAACACCTTATATTTCAAGTGCCCAATCTCACATGCAGTTTCTCAAACAGTCTTTAGGCCAGAAGAGCTCCATGTTGGTGTTGTGTTTACCATATCCCTTGCTTTTGGAAACTCCTCTACCATCTCGAAGTTTGTGAACTCCTGAGCATTTTCCATTCCAGACATGTATTCACAAATTTTCTAACTCTTCTCCTCTAATTGTGTCTTACTTGTAGCGAAGGTAATGTCGAGGCATTTTTCTGGATCAGAGTGGGAAGTTTTGGGTTGCACATATTTGCACACACATTGGATACAATTTCCAATTTTCCATTCAAAATACAGAATCCCTGACACTATCCCATACCCTACTAGACTCTGACTACTAATCCTAATATGATGGAGAAAAATAACACAAACAGAATATAAATACAAGCAGTTCAAAGGAGGCATGATGTATATTTGGACTTGCCTTTTGCATGATAAAGTTTATGTGTTATTAATCTAGTCAATTTTTAATTAAATAGTTCTCCATGTGTTTTTAAAGTTCAAAATATGTGTATTACTGTCTCCCTTTCTCTGTAGCCTATTCAACATATGTATTTTTATATGCACATACCGAAAGCTACCTGGTATCACACCTACATTTTTGTTAGGTGGCTTCCTCACCAAATACAAATTGTGAAAAGAGATCACTCCTCCTAAACGCTTTTGGAACTGAATATTCAACCTATGGGTGAACTTCCTAGTTGAACAAAATTATAAGTCTATTCTTTGGTTGGCAGCTAAAATCCCTGACAAAATATGTTGGTTAATTATATTTTGGGATTCAAGTATGGTGGAAGTTTGTTGGACAACTTGATTAATGGTGATTAATGGTGGCAGCAGTTTGTACTTGATTGGCCATAGCCACTCCAGCCGTAACCGCTGCAGCAGCAGATACCGCCACGGCTGTCACTATAGCCGCTGTGATTCCAAAATCTCTGCGGACTCTAAGTAGCTCAACAATAGGGAATTTATCAGGATCCGCAGTGACCGGGATTGGGACAAAAGTTGGAATCTTCATAAACACTGCTACAGTCCAGGAACCATTCCAACACTCAGATAAGAGACAGGTAGTATGAGAACAATCCAGCATCCCCGATGAGGTGGCCTCAGCCAAAAGGAATAAGAAGGGGGATTGGACACAGACCATTGCAGGAGGCAATGTGGCATTATACAACAGAGAGTTGAATGAAACAGATGTAAGTCTATTACCTTGTTCACTTTCCCTAACAGTACCAGAAATATTAGCCAGCCAACTTTTGGCTCCTAGCAACTGAGCCAGTGCAGAAATATCAGCTGAAGCCCCCTTTTCATTGGAAATCAGCCATTGAAACCAGGACCAACCTACTCCTGTAGAGGAGCTGGCACTATTGTTAAAGTTATAAACATACCTATTAAGAGAGGGGGAAAGGGAGAAACATTTAGCAACTTGATGTTTCTCCCAAGAATGATCCTGACAAGGCGTAAATGTTGGGGGGAAACCAAGATTAGGGGAACAGTAAGGAGAGGCCTTGAAATGAGTGGCATTATAAATACTACTAGAAAAAGGAGGCACTGGGATTAGTACCTCGGAGATAATAGCCAAGGTAGTTATGTTAAGAGCAGAGCTGCTGTTTGCGGGGGTCTCTGAGCCTGATTGCTTCCCCGAAGCTACCTTGCTCAATACAGCACTGATAATGCTTCCTGAGACCTGATTGGACCGCAATGGGTCCTCCCAGTTAGTCAAATTTTTGGTCTTAAGGCTAATGCAATTAGCGTTTCTAAGGCTGAAACAAAAAACTCCTGTGAGATTAACTTGAGATTGTTTAAAAATTCTCTCCATGTCCCCTCTAGGAGAGGCACAGGGAGCAGACATCTCACATGAGGTTGAAAAAAGAGTGGGGAGGACACTAGAATTACCATGAACCGGCATCAGCATTGGCCAGGCCCGTGCCACTGCCCACCACCGCATTGGTGTCGCCTGTGCCATCGACACCAGCACCAGAGCCAGAGCACTTAGCAGAATGAAGATCTTCATCACAGGATTGTTGTGGTATCTCTTGTTGCTGGTCAGTTGATGTTGAGACTCTTCTTGTCAAGCGTTCAGGGACCCACAACGGTTCCGTACGATCCTGGGGAAAAACACATACAGATCCTCGTGCCCATGTCAGCACGGGGTCAGGGCCGTTCCATTGGCCCGTAAGAACATCCTTCCACTTAACATAGCCAATCACAGAGGGCTGAGGGGACACATGTCTATCGGCCGCAGAGCGACCATGAATATCCAAATTCAAAAAATTAATGGTAAATAGAGCTAAGGACAGGCGTTCTTTAGGAGTGTGTTTAGCTCCTATTCCCCCTTTTTGTTTTTGTAAAGTTTCCTTTAAGGTGCCATGAGCACGCTCAACAATGCCTTGTCCTTGAGGATTATAAGGCAAACCATGAGTAAGTTGCACTCCCATAGTAGAACAAAAAGCTGTAAATTGTCTGCCAGTATAAGCAGTTCCATTATCAGTCTTAAGGGATGCAGGTGCACCCCATGCTGCCCATGCCTATAAACAGTGAGTAATGACATTACGTGCCTTTTCTCCCGATAAAGCAGAAGCATGGATAATTCCAGAGCACATATCAACGGAAACATGCACATACTTAAGGTTACCAAAGTCAGGTATATGTGTCACATCCATTTGGCAAACAATCAATGGCTTTAATCCCCGTGGGTTTACTCCATAATTAGGGGGATGAGGAAATGTGACACAATGGGGACATTGCAATACTATCTGCCGAGCATCCGCTCTTGAAATGGAAAAACGCCTGCGCAGCGTTAATGCATTAACATGGAAGTTTTGGTGAAACAACTTAGCCCCCTCTAAGGAGGAAGCCAAGCATATCAATTGACCTCTAGTGGCTAAGGCCGCACAGGCATTACCTTGGGATAACAGACCAGGAAGAGAGGTGTGAGCCCTGATATGCATTGGATAAAAAGAAGCAGTGTGGTTAGAGATAAGCTGTTGAAGCTGAGTAAAGTAAACAGACACATTGTGGGCATCACTAATAGTTCCCACGGCCTCCAGGACTTTTAGTGCTTGTACCACATAGCTGGAGTCCGAAATAAGATTAAAAGGAAAAGAACACTGTTTAAAAACTTCAATAACAATTTGTAGTTCTACCCATTGTGGATTTCCAGGAGCAAATTGATGCTGGATAGGGGGAGAGTCATTAATTATGTAGGCTCCCATTCCAGACTTGGAACCATCAGTAAAAATGTTAACAGCCCCCGTGTTTGGGCATGGAAAGCTCTCCTCGAAACACCCCCACCGTACGGCGGCGGGTCCGGAGGATCATTTGTTTTTTTCTGCTGAGCTCCTGTTTATTTTTGTTCGCTTCTCCCATAGTTAGACTTCCTAGCTGCCGAGATAGTCTCCCGAGCTCCTCCTCCTCATCGTCCTCCTCTTCTGATCCACTTTTGCATGGGAGTGTGCGCAGTGTACTGAGATCTGGATACAAGCGTTTCCTCCCCCGTTTCTCGCTCTGCACATTCCCTTCCTCCTGATATATTTCACTCCGTGCCAGAGACAATCACCTCCTCCCCTGTTTCTCGCTCCGCACACTGCCATCCTCCTGAAATACGTCACTGCCTGCCGGAGATAATTGTTTCCTCCCCTGTTTCTCGCTCCGCACACTCCCACCCTCCTGAAATACCTCACTGCCTGCCATTTCTGATCTTTCTTCATGTAATTGCTCTAAAACTTCTTGTCCTTTAATAAGTGCTTCCTGACATCTTCCATCTGCGAGGCAACTACGGATCATCTTCCAAAGGGGTATCACCCCACCATCTAATATGCCCTGCTCAGAAGCAAAGTCAAGATCTGTGCCTAACTTATCCCAGCTAGGTAGAGTGAGGCTACCCGAGAACGCGAACCACGGTGCAACAATATCTGTCTTCTGTAAAAATCTCTGTAAAGTACTACGTTTCACTTCTAGGCCCTTGGAACGTAACAGGTTATCTAGGGCCAGGAGAAGCGGACTTGAAGATACGGCACCCATGACACAACAAAAGACACACAAAAAACAAAAGTGAAAGTAAGAGCGAAAGTACACAGTGCAGCTGCAATAAGATGTAATGCTCTCTCTGGCTTTACAGAGGAGCTGCCGCTTTGATAGCGGGTCCCAATTACCTAGGACTAATCTCCGCTTTGATAGCGGGACCCAATTACCTAGGACTAATCTCCGCTTTGATAGCGGGTCCCAATTACCTAGGACTAATCTCCGCTTTGATAGCGGGTCCCACTTATCTAGGACTGATCTCCGCTTTGACCGCGGGTCCTACTTACCTGGGACTAACTGGTTCACCACCCCTGACTGCTGAAAGTTCTGGTTCCAGGGTTTTCAGCACCACTTGTAGCGACCCCTTGCCCGCAAGGAAGACGCAACTCAGGAATCTTCTTTCAGCAGTTTATTCAGGCCTTGATTAAAGTATCTTTTTGTGACCCCCCTCTCTACTGGCAAGCGCCCAAGCACAGCCTAATAAAGTCTCCCACGTACCAATCTTAAGCCGCTGCGTGGATCTTGCTTATAGGGTGGCAAGGGATAGCGTGCCAACTCTCCACAAAAGAATTTGTTTATCACAGGCCACAGTGGAAGCCGGCGCCATCTTCTAACGGCGGCCACAATCTACAACAATTGCTTACCACAATAGGACATATATTTCATCAACAATTTCGCAATTTTATATGCATTTGTCTCACTTTCAATCGCTTCCTGCTTCAGAACACATGTATTCCTCAAGGTTTCTTGACTGGTCTTTTCATGAGACTTCTTTCCAAACAAATTATTTTCGATTTCCATAATCAATTTGAAGCAAAACTCACACACTTTTCATGATAAACCAAAATCCTCATATTTCCATTAAACGTATAATGGGTTGGAATGAATGATTGTATATTAATATAAGATTTCTTATATATTTTCACATTTATTTCAATCTATTATTTCAATTTGAAACCAGTTTTATTATTTATTCACAGTATGGTCTATTCATGCATTTCCTCTGTATTCATAGACACAGGGTGCACCTTTTTGTAGCCCCAATACAAATTTATACGTCTTCAAAATATTGCTTCCAGAAATAGTGGAAGAAATACTCATGTCACCTGATCTACATATACATTTCATCACAGTAATATTCTGGACACAAAATTCAAAGGTCACACTTATGATTCTACCAAATCCTAAATAGAAAGTGAACATGGATTACTAAAATCATCCATGTCCAGGGTGCCTTATGCTCTCAAATGTCAATCCTATTGGTGACTGCATATTTGTTTCTTTCTAAGATTATATGCTCAACCTCAACCCTGTTGAAAATATCTAATCCTATCACTCACTTTATACTTTGCCTGATTTCCTAATGTCTCTATTGATATCTGCATTCCTACATATTTTCCCCACTTTATCATTGTTGGAGACCCTCCACATGTGCTGTTATTGAAATTCACTCTCTAACCGAAACCCTATTGCTAAATAACTTTTGGTCCAAATCCTATACTCATTGTTCTTTTGATACTTACCGACTATCTTCCTGATCCTACTGACTATCTCTGTTTGAGGGGATGTTCTCTTCTACAATCAATCATCCAAGGTACAAGTTCCTATGCCATTGTATATCAATTTATCTGACATATCTGTGCAGAACGTAATTCAAGCTAAGTAATCCAATCAAGGACCCAATGACTTTCTGGACTTCAAATCTTACCTGGATTTCTGTTTTCATACTTATATTTCACCTATATATTCTTGTAACTATCGCAGTTACACAATACCATTATACATCCCGTAGAATGATTCCTAACCCAAATCGAACTGGTTATTAAGCCTAACCATACACTGTTCCCTCAATCTAACATTACAGAAGAGCTGGAACAGAGTTGGTCTTACAATGCAGGGATGGAGGGGATCTTTCACCTACTTAGAACCTCAGTGGTCCATGCAGAAATTATCCCTGGAAAACATGTAGGCAGGTATGAAGAACCTGAGAGAGCAAAGGTCATCTTCCATGGCAACAGCCTGGTCAGGATGAAGGGTTGTGTCTGAATCAGCCTCTCTCTTCTTAATGTAGAGAAGATGGACCAAACGAAGCCTGTGTGGAGAGCTGTTCCTGGATGGCTATGTTTGATATACCATTCTAACTTGTGAAAATGTCACACGAATTGGGGCAGCATCCATCTCATGGGACCCTTGCAAGCAACTGTTAGAGCAAAGTGGTTGCCAAGGCAGTGACCTCATTCAGTTCCTGAAAAAAGTGACCTCCCCTCACTTCCTTTGTAATGGAACTCTCTGAACTTTGGAACCAGGAAGCTAGGCCCCCAGAGCCAGTCCCAGTCACAGTTGGCACACTTGATTGTATTTACCAAGGACAGAGTCAGTCTTTATTGGTACCAACTGATGTGAGGATGGCCAAATGCCAGGAAAGCTATGAAGATGGCTGTTTCCTGAGAAAGCAGGTAGTTGTTCTGGCAAAGACACCAGATCTGAGAAAGTACAGGCCATTTTGGGGGAACATAGTATGGCCCACCAGTCAGAGGAAACTCCGGATAATCAAAGACCTACTTCTGGGAAGGAGGTGCTTTGTGGGTGTGGGTGTGAGTTTGTGGTTTTGTCACATGTTCTGAGAATAGGTAGGAATAGTGGATTGTTTGTTTTTGAGTGGATTGTTTCTAGAAGGTCGTTTGACACTGCGAGGGTTTCAAAAAGTGTATCCCACAGTTTCCGTGGTTGTTGACATTTGAAAAGAGAATGCATCAATGGAAGTGTCCTGTCTAGTAGAAAGCTTCCCAGCATTCATCCTGTGCAATTGATGAATGGACTGCAGCTTGCCTTATGAATGGACAACACCTACTATCTTCCTAAGCTCCAGTTTTCTTCCTGAATTCTGGCCACTCTCCAGAATAGTCTCATGATTTGGTGTCCAAGATATGTACCGCCTCCAAGATTTGTTACATGGCCATGTACTGGATAGCTGAAGGCAATGGGAGCATCTCAGAAAACTCAGATATCAGTGTGACCAGTAAAGTCTCAGTGGAGAAACCCTGTTTTGGGCCTTTTGCTAACCTATTGTTCTGTTGCCCTGAATGTCAGGAATTTCTTTGCCTCAGGCAACCTCTTTGTAAATCCTGAAGAAAACAGTTTTCAAATGAAAATGAATGGGCATCACCTGTGGCTGTTTGCTTAATTGCTTAAAAAGGGATGTGTATGAATCAGCCCCTTGGCCCTATGTGAGGCTGGGGCTTAGATTCTCGGCACCTGATGGATCTACAGAAAGATCCCATCTGTGAATCCAAAACCAAAATGGCCAAAAGAGCAGTCAATGTGGATGAAGTCTCTTGCCTTCCTCTGTAAGTCCTGACCTCTATCAAGTGAGAATAGATATCATTTGGGTCAAATGAGTTCTTCAAAGCCCTGCAGAGGCTAATGCATAGGTGCTTGGATTTTCTCATGACTCCAATTCACACAAAGGAATTTATACTCAACAATCAGTAAGAGTCAAAATGGAGAAGCAGAGCAGTATTAAGGGCAGGCCTATTTGATCACTCCTGGTTCACAGGAAGGGTGTCCAGGCCAACCTGACTTTAGGCAATTGAGGGGTAAGTGAGCTTATTTTGGACACTGTCTTGGGCTGCACCCCTCATGGAAACCTGCAGCAAGAGGTTATGATGAGTTTCTCTATGGCAGAAGATGAGGGTCATGTGGGAGTGTTTTGGTTTCAATTGTGGTCATTTGTGTGGCAGTGGAATAGGCCACTAATGAGATTCGCCCTTGTAAACTGAGATCTAGCCAACTCCTTGGGAAAAATTGCCTGTGAGAGTTCTCCAGAGCTTTTATTGAAATGAGCTTCCTCACCATTTAATGGTTCCTGAATGAATTGAAACCCACAGTGCTTCCACCTTCATCATTGAAAAGTGGCTACATAAATACCATGAAATTTTTGCCATTCCAATGACCAGGTGGCACTGGAGAACCTTTCATGTCCTTTTGCTCATCATGAGTGTACCAGACAGTGCCTTGATTGTCTAGGTTTCATGAAAATGATGTAGAATAGAAATGCCAGTAACTTGTAGCCTACTGAATAGTGGGCCTAGAGCGGTGGTGTGCAGGTGTGTGATAAAACATCTCTTGTGGGGCCATGTGTATCTGCCATTGCTTCGAAAGGGCTTGAGACTGACATGGTGCATCCAGCAGAAACTTATATGTCTGAAACCTCTCCATGTAAAGGCATCTTTTTATATGCAGATTTTCAGGGCAATGTTCAGAATCAGGTTGCTATGGTCAAGGGGGCAATCTATGTGGGATAGAATCCTGGTTGGTGAATTCTCCTGCAGACTCTGACCCACCACACATGACAGAACTCCCTTCAGCACTGGGTCTCAGTTGAACTCGTTTTATTTAGTGAAACAAATACCAAACTCCCAGTGCAGCGGCAAGAAACACCATGAAATGTGGAGGATGATCAAATGGCTTCACAGTCCACACAGGAGACACTTAGCCTTAAGTGGCCACAGTTTACCTACAAAGAGTGAATTCAGCACTGCCTCCTTATGTCTTTTGGAAAATAAGAAACCATGTCCTCCAGGTTACATAGATGCAGACACAGCTTTGATGCTTTCACTAGAAATGAAGCTAAAGCTCCTGACAAAAACATATATTTCAAGGATCTTCTAGCTTTCAGAGTCTGTGTTGAAATATCAGCGGTTATCCTGATTGGTTTACCCCTAAATGTAATCTGCTTCCTTTCTCTTGTAGCTTTTAAAATTCTCTCTTTATTCTGTATGTTGGGTATCTTCATTATAATGTGTCTAGGTGTGGATCTCTTATGATTTTGCACATTCGGCGTCCTGTTGGCTTCTAGGACTTGGGAGTCTGTCTCATTCTTCAAGTCTGGGAAGTTTTCTCATATTATTTCATTGATTACATTGCTCATTCTTTTGGTTTGGACCTCTATACCTTCCTGTATCCCAATGACTCAAAAGTTTGGTCTCTTTATGTTATCCCATATTTCTCGGATGTTCTGTTCATGGTTTCTTAACAGTCTTGCTGAGCTGTCTATGTTCTTTTCAAGTTGAAATACTTTGTCTTCATTGTCTGATGTTCTATCTTCTAAGTGTTCTACTCTGATGGTAGTATTCTCAATTGAGTTTTTCAGTTGGTTTATTGCTTCCTGCATTTCTAGGATTTCTGTTTGTTATTTTTTACAACTTCTATCTCCCTGTATAATTGATCTTTTGCTTCTTGGATTTGTTTGTGTAATTCATTGTCGAAGTGATCTTTCATTGTCTGATTTTGCTGTCTAATGTCTTCCTGGAGACTCCAGATCATCTGAAGCATGTATATCCTGAGTTCTTTATCTGACATTCCATCTGCTGCAGCTATTAACTCTTCTAAATTTGTGTTGACCTGCATTGCTTGTGGTCCTTTTTTCTTTGTCTTTTCATACGGCTCGCGTTTCTTTCTGCTTGGTGAAACTGTTGTGATTTTGAAATTTTCCCCCTATATATTTATATTGCTCTTGTATATTTGAAAAATCTTCCTTGCAGGGGCGGGGGGTGGCTGTGCTGCTCCTCCAATTGGGGTGATCTATCTACCACGCTGATGGGCCGCTGGGCCTGTTCTCCTGATCGGTCGCAGGTCTGCCTACCATGCAGGCGTGGGAGGCGGCTCTGCTCTGCCCCTCCTCCAATTGGTGTGACGTGTCTACCACACCCGTGGACCCCTGGGGTGTTCTGCCGATCGGTCGCAGGTCTGCCTACCTTGGAGGCGCGGGCGGCGGCTCTGCTCTGCCCCTACTCCAATTGGGGTGACGTGACTACCACGCCGGCGGGTGGGTGGGCCTGTTCTGTGGTCGGTCACAGGTCTGCCTACCTTGAGGGCATGGGCGATGGATCTGCTCTGCCCCTACTCCAAATGGGTGAAGTGTCTGCCATGCTGGCAGGCCGCTGGGCCTCTTCTGCTGGTCAGGTGCAAATTTGTCTACCTTGAGGGCGCGGGTGGTGGCTCTGCTCTGCCGCTACTCCCATTGGGGTGTCGTGACTACCAAGCCGGTAGGTTGCTGGGCCTGTTCCGGGCACGTGCAAAGATTCTGCTCTGCCCCTACTCCTATTGGGATGACGTGACTACCATGCCGGTGGGCCACTTGGATTGTACTAGGCGCGGGAGAAGGCTCTGCTCTGCAACTACTCTAATTGAGGTGACATTACTACCACGCCTGCTGGTCACTGGGCCTGTTCTGGGCACCTGCGGCGGCTCTGCTCTTCCTCTATTCCAACTGGGGTGAAGTGATTATCATGCAGGTGTGTCTCTGGGCCTGTTCCGAGCATGGGCAGCGGCTCTGCTCTGCCCCTCTGGCTTGATGAAAAACTGAGAGAGACTCGGGTGTTTGTGACTCACTTTCTTTACCAGGAGACTAACTGTTTCTGTCTCCACTGGTATCAATGAAGTTATCTCCTCTGCTGCTTTCTGATGACATCAGATCTCTGCCATGTTTGTATCCCATGCAAAAGGCAGCATTTCGTTCCCTTTGCTGGGTGACCAATGCAATGGGTGAGTCCTGACTTGCCCTCACAAGCCCCGTCTCAATCCTGTTGCCACTGCCTATGAAGGCTCGGTTGATATTTACCTCCACATTATTCAGCAAGACCCGGACCGGGAAGAAGTTTCCACGGGTTCTTTAGCCCTGAGCAAGATCAGTTCGGGGAGGCCAAATTTGGCCGCTCTGGGCTCAGTGTATGTTCTAATAGGAGCAGGCTCCAAGACGCAGTTTCTGCGGGTTCTTTAGCACTGAGCCTGAGTAATTTGTCTGCAAGACAAAGGTGAATGGCATCCTGAAATTACCTGTTCTATAGCTGAATGAGCTGCGATCAGTCGAAAACAGGGATGGTGACGTCAGCTCTTCAAGATGGTGGACGCTGGCTTCCTCTGTGGTCTGACCGGTATGGAGAACGGAATTGGACCGCATCCATCCCCGTCTCAATCCCAGAATTCAGCACTGAGCACAGTAATTGCATAGCTGGCAGGAGCCCATAGAATCCGCACCACTGTACATTTGCGATGCTATCTCGTCGTTTCCCATTGCGCGCCACAGACTCTAGCTGCAGGGCAATTTGCTGAATAAGCAGCATGACCCTCCGTGCGGACAAATCACTCACGTTTGAGCCCCCGTAGCTGATCCTCGTGAGATGGATATATGTCCACTAGGTTGTGGAGCACCCCAAATTTGCTGGAAATTCCTAACAAGATAGGTTTTAGCCGTTCTAACTCGTCATTCTCCCGCACAGTGACGAGGTACATGGGGATAATGCACTCCATTCACCGCCATCATGTGATCCCCCAAAGTTAGTTTTCAGTACTAGGAAAAAAATATGTATTTCAGGTGGAGGAATATTTCTGAGAATAATCTTGTGAAAAGTTGATTATAAATCCACATACATGAATATGAATGAATTTAGGGAGGGTATAAAAAAATATACTAAATATTTTTTAAAATCTGGAGAGTGAATATATATATATATATATATATATATATATATATATATATATATACACACAGACACACACACACACACACAGACATTAAAAAGTAGCATTATGTATGTGAATTGAAATTCACCATGAAATATATATCATCCATAGATCCAAAAATATTAATTTTAATGTACATGGATTTATGTTGTTCAACTAAGAAGCTCACACATATGTTGAATTTTCAGTTCCAACATCATTAAGTAGGAGTGATCTCTTCTCACAATTTGTTTCTGCCAAGCCAGCCACCTCACCAAATGTACGACTGATACCAGGTAGAATTCTATATGTGCTTATAAAAATACATGTGATGAATAGGCTACAGAGAAAGGGAGACAGTTGTTCACATATTTGTTAACTTTTAAAACACATGGAGAACTATTTCAATTAAAATTCGCTAGATTTATAACACCTACCATTTATCATATGAAAGGCAAGTCCAATTATACACCATGCCTCCTGTGAACCTCTTGTATTTGTATTCTGTTTGGGTTATTATTCTCCATCAAATTAGGATAAGAAGTCAAAGTCTAGTAGGGTATGTGTTAGTGTCAGGGATTCAGTATTTCGAATGGAAAATTGGAAAATGTATCCAATGTGTATGCAAATATGTGCTACACAAATATCTTCCCACTCTCATTCAGAACAATGCCTTGACATTACCTTCGCCCTACATAAGACACAATTAGAGGAGAAGATTTAGAAAATCTGTGAATACATATGTGGAATGGAAAATGCTCAGAAGTTCACAAATTTGGAAGTGGTAGAGGAGTTTCCAAAAGGGACAGGGTAATCACTCCAAAAACATGAAGTTCTGCCAGCTTAACATCTGAAGAAACTGCCTCTGAGGTTGGGCAATGAAATATATGCTGTTGTCAGAAGCATTAGCTTCATATGTAGTGAGACCATCAAATCTGGTTCTGCATCTATGTGACCTGGAGGACATGGTTTCTTATTTTCCAATGAACATGAGGCAGCAGTGCTGAATTTTCTATTTGTAGGTACACTGTGGCCACTGGTGTCTCCCCGTGTGGACTGTAAATTCATTTGGTCATCCTCCAGTTTCGTGGTGTTTCTTGCTGCTGCACTGGGAGTTTGGTATTTGTTTCATTAAATACAAGGGTTCAACTGGGACACAGTGCTCAAGTGAGTTCTGTCAAGTGTGGTGGGTCGGGTTCTGCAGGAGAATGCACCAACCAGGCTTCTATCCCACATAGCTTGCCCCATTGACCATAGCAACCTGATTCTGAACATTGCCCTGAAACCTCTCCATATAACAATATGCTTTTACATATAAGGTTCTACTGACTGCAAAATGTCAGTCACAATCCATTTGGAAGCCAATGGCAGATCCACATGCCCCCACCACAGATGTTTTATCACACACCTGCCAACCACTGCTCTAGTACAACTACTCAGCATGATCCAACTTACTGGAATCTCTGTTCTACACCATTTTCATAAAACCCAGTCAATCAGGGCACTGTCCTGTATACTCATGATCAGCAACAGGACATCCAAATGTTCTCCAGTGCTACCCGTTCATGGGAATTTCAAAAATTTCATGTTATTTATCTAGCCAATTTTCAAGGATGAAGTTGGAGGCACTGTGGATTTCAATTCACTCAGAAACCATTAAATGGTGAGGAAGCTCATTTCAATGAAAACTCTGGAGAATTCTTACAGGCAAGGCTTCCAAAAGTGCCCAAAAGTCAGATTAAGCCAGGCCCATTGAGGTCTACAATGTATGGTCCATGTGTGTTTTGACTCTCAAATATGGCTGCCAAGTCTTTAAGAATAATATCATGTGATATCCTGGCTGAGATTCCCTGTCCTCTGTGGAAAGTCAACTTGGGCTTAGATGTCACTTTCCAAAGGCAACTCCCATGCATGGCCATTTAAAATTTCAACACAATTCCTGGCAATAATTCTCTGAGATCAGTAAAGAACTCAGTCTCTAAGGGGCATCACACCAGAGTGCAAGCCTAGTTTGACCCAGTGATCTCTTCCAACCGCCAGACACATGTCCACAATTAAAACCAAAACACTCTCACATGGCCCTCATCTTCTTCCATATAGACACTCATCATATCCTCTGGCTGGAGGTTTCCATTAGTGACGCAGCCCACGACAGTGTCCAAAATAAGCTCCCCCCCCTCATTTGCCTAAAGTCAGGGTAGCATGGACTCTCTTCCTGTGAACCAGGAGTGATCAAATAGGCCTGCCTTTAATATTGCTTGACTTCTCCAACTTGAGGCCTTCTAGCTTTGGGGTTTAGATTCTTTAAGTGAATTGGAGTCATGAAAATCAAGCCCCTATGGCCTAGCCTCTGCAGGGCTTTGAAGAACACATTTGACCCAAAGGATCCCTATTCTCACTTTATGGATATCAGGAACCTACGAGAGGAAGGCAAGAGAGTTCATCAAAAATATATGATCTTTTTGCCATTTTGGTTTTGGATGCACACATGGGATCTATCTTTAGATCCATCAGGTGCTGAGAATCTAAGCCACAGCCTCACACAGGGCCAACAGGCTGATTCAGACTTATCCCAATCCTAAGCAATTAAGCAAAGAGCCACAGGTGATGCCCATTCATTTCCATTTGAAAACTCTTTTTTTCAGGCTTCACAAAGTGGTGGCTTGAGGCAAAAAACTTCCTGACATTCAACAGAACAATAGGTAAGCAAAAGGACCCAAGCAGGGTTTCTCCACTGAGACTTTCCTGGTCAACAGATATCTGAGATTTCTGAGATGCTAGCCATTTCTTTCAGCTATCCATTACATAGCCATGTCACAGATCTTGGAGGTGGTACAAATCTTGGACACAAAACCATGATACTATTCTGGAGAGTGGCCAGAATTGAGAGAGAAAACAGGAAATTAGGAAGCTTGTAGGTGTTGCCCATCCATAAGGCAAGCCAGAGTCCACTCATGAATTGGGCAGGATTAATGCTGGGAAGCTTTCTACTAGACAGGACACATCCATTGATGCATTGTCTTTTCTAATGTCTACAACAATGGACTCAGTGGGATACACACACATAGAAACAATCGCCTTGTCAAAGGACTTAATTGAAATATTCCACTCCATACCAAATAAACCACAAACTCACACCCACACCCACAAAGGCACCTCCTTCCCCCTAGTAGGTCTGTGACTCCCCGGAGTGTCCTCTGACTGGTGGGCCATACTATGTTCCCCGGAAATGACCTCTTCTGTCTCAGATCATGTCTGCTTGGCCAACTCTGTGAAGTTCTCAAGAGTCAGCGGTGAGACACTACCTGCTTTCTCAGGAAAAGCCCCTCTTCACAGGTTTCCTGGCATTTGGCCATCCTCACATCTGTAGGTACCAAGAAAGACTGACTCTGTCCTTGGTAATTCCAAACATGTGAGACCACTGGGACTAGAACAGGGACTGTCTCTGGGTGCCTGGCTTCCTGGATCCCAAGTTAAGAGAGTTCCCTCACCAAGGAAGTGAGGTGAGATCACTTCCTTCAGGATCTGAATGATGTCACTGCCTTGGCAACCACTTTGTCCTAACAGTTGCTTCCAAAAGTACCATGAGGTGGAGGCTGCCCCGATTTTCATGGGACACTTTCTCTAGTTAGAATGCTGTATCAACCATAAGCACCCGGGAACAGCTTCCACACAGGACTGGTTTGGACCATGTTCTATACATTAAGAAGAGAGAGACTGATTCAGACACAACCCTTCATCCTTACCAGAATGATTGCCATGGAAGATGACTTTTGCTTTCTGAGGTACTTCATAGCTGCCTTCATCTTCACCAGGGATCATTTCTGCATGAACATTTGAGTTTCTCAGCAGGTGAAGATCCCCTGGATTCCTGTAGTTTAATACCCACACAGTTCCTGCTCTCCTGCAAAGTTAGTGTATGGTTAGGGTTAATAATATTTTCGATTTGGGTTAGGAATCATTCTGCAGGATGAATAATGGGATTGGGAACCTGCGATATTTATAAGAATATATAGGTGAAATATATGTATGAAAACGGAAATCTAAGAAAGATTTGAAGCCCAGAAGGGCATTGGGCCCTTGGTTTGGATACTTAGTGTTGAATTATGTTCTGTACAATTGTCTCAGTTAAATCGAAATACAATGGCATAGGACCTAGTACCTTGGATGATTGAATGTAGAAGAGAACATCCAGTCAAAAAGGGATAGTCGGTAGGATTAGGAAGATAGTCAGTAGGTTTAGGAAGAAGAGTGAGTATATGATTTGGAATAAAAAGCTTCTTTAGCAATAGGGTTTCGTTTAGAGAGTGAATGAAAATATAAGCACATGTGAAGAGTCAGCCAAAATGATGAACTGGGGAAAATATGTAGGAAAGCAGGTGTCAATAGAGACATTACGAAATCAGGCAATGTATAAAGTGAGTGATAGGATTAGACATTTTCTACAGGCTTGAGTTTGAATATATAATCATAGGAAAAAACAAATATGTCGTCACAAATGGGAATGACATTTGAGAGCATTAGGCAACCTGGACATGGATGCTATTAGTTATCAACATTCACTTTCCTTTTAGGCTTTGGTACAATCATAAGTGTGACATTTTATTTTTTTTGTTCAGAATATTACTGTGATAAAATGTATATGTAGATTAGGTGACATGAGTATTTCTTTCACCATTTCTGGGAGCAATAATTTGAAGATGTATACATTAGTATTAGGGGCACAAAGAGGTGTAACCTGTTTCTATGAATATAGAGATAATGCATGAATAGACCATACTATGAATAAATAACATAACTGATTCCACTTTAAATAATGGATTGAACTGATATGTGAAAATATATAAGAAATCTTATATTGATATACAATCATTCATTCCAACCAGTTATATATCTAATGGTAATATTAGGATTATGGTTTATGATGAATGGTGTTTGAGTTTTGCTTTATAAGTGATGATGTTAAACAAAAATAATGTGTTTGGAAAGAAGTCTCATGAAAAGACTAGTCAAGAAACATGGAGGAATGCATGTGTTCTGAATCAGGAAGTGATTGATCGTGAAACAAATTCCTATAAATTTTCTAATTTGTGACTGAAATATATATCCTATGATGTGCATAAACTGAAGACATAGTAACGTAGAAGTGTTGAATAAAAATGCAAGTCAAAATACACATCATGTCCCCTAGGAATCTACTTGCATTGATTTTAAACTGGCTAAGTAACTGTAGAAATATTAGGGTTTGTATGCACCATTCACTGAATTTAGTTTTCAGTACTAGGAAACAATATGTATTGCAGGTGGATGATTATTTCTGAGAATAATATTGTGGAAAGTTGATTATAAATCCACAGATATGAATATGAATGAATTTAGGGAGTGTATAATAAGACACATATATTTCATATTTTATATTTTGAAAAATCTGGAGAGTGTATATATATATATATATATATATATATATATATACACACACACACACACACACACGCACATGCACAGATATTAAAAAGTAGCAATACAGGAGATCCATTATGAAGGCAGGCATGGAGAAATCAAGTCTATGATCTCTTCAGCTGCACGGGCATAGGGAGTCGTAAACTGTCTAAATGCTGTTTGCTCAGAATCACTAGGCAATGTTGACCTGTTGTGAATCTGGGGCGAACAGTCTGGGCCCCTCAGAACACACACAGAGCCCGGATTGGCTGCATTCAAGCTTAGATTCGTCTGGTTTTTGTGACTCAGCACTAACATTCCGGCTGAAATAACTGGTCAGTCTTTCTGAATTGACAGAGTTAAAAGACAACTGAGCCTTCATAGGCAGTGGCCACAGGATTGAAATGGGGCTTGGGAGATATAGTCAGGACCCACCTGTTGTATTGGTCACCCAGCAAAGGGAACGAATGGTCACCATTTTAATGGGATACGACCATGGCAGAGAACTGACATTACAGGCGGAGGAGATAACTTCATTGAAACCAACGCGACAAGTGTGTAATCCCATTGCCATCTCTCTCAAAACCATGGGGAAACCTCAAGGGCCCTTCCCAGCTCTGCCGTAATGGCCCCTCCCAGGTCTCCCAGGAGCGCGATAGCCAGACCTAGGGAATCAGGATTGGCTCGGGACTCGAGGCGTGTAATTGCCGGCTACCGCTCCCACCAGTGCTGACAATTGAGGTCTCTTACACCACCTACCGGGGGCATGGCTCCCGGAGGACAAGAAAATTCGCTGGGGGTTCTCAGGCCAAAACTCTACAAACTTAGGGTCTGAGGGAGGCAAACAGGGAGAGTGTGCCCAGGTGTTCATTAAAACAGGGCTACCAGGAGCAGAGGCCTGGCGTGTAACCAGTATTGTGGTGAGCGTCAAAGGTGAGCGGGGCCTGGCTTGAGGAAGCACAAGAGAAGGCCCTAGGCACTCAGGATTGGAGACCCGCCCAGTCTGGGAGGAAGAGCTGCTGCACAGTGATTGGTTCCCGCTAATTGAGAGGAGAATCTTGGCCCAGTGCACACATCTCCACCTACTGGAAGAGAAGTAAATTGAACTCTAGGACTGCATGTATTAATATTATTATTTTATTTGTATGCTTTTCTTTTTCTTTGATTTTCATTTTTGTTGTTGTTCTTTAACTTTTTTAATGTTTTTATTTTTTTTAATTTTTTATTTTATTATTATTATTATTTTAAATTTTAATTTTCATTTTTAAATTATCATTATTACTTAAAATTTTCTTTATTTTCTATTTTTTTCTTTTGTCTTTTCATTTCTTTTCAATTTTGTTATACCCCCTTCCTTGAATTCTACCTGCCTACTCTCATTCTCCTTAGTGACTTCTTCCCTTCCCTTCTAATATCTTTCCTTCCAAGCATCAAATAAATTTATAAGAGTAAGCAGTAACTCAGTAGTCAAACAGAACAAGAAGTAACATGAGAAGCATAAAAAAGCAAGGAAGAAAAAAAGTGCAAACAATGAAGGACAGCCTAAATATTCAAGAGCATCTAGAGTCATCAGAAAAATGGTCATATAAAGAACTCAAGGAATACCTTAGACAGATGGAATGGAACCTTAAAGAGGATACGAGACAACAAAAACAGTGAAAGAACGCATTGAAAATGAATTACATAAACAGATAAAATAAGAAATTAAGCATCTTTATCAGGAGATAGAGATTATTAGAAAAATCAAACAATAATTCTAGAAATGAAGGAAATGATAAACCAAATTAAAAACTCAATTGAGAGTATCATTAACAGAGTGGAGCAAGTAGAAGACAGAATGTCAGATAATGAAGACAAAATATATCATCTTGAAAAAAACTCTAGCCAAGAAAGAAATGCTGTAAAAAATTATGAGAAAACATCCAAGAGATATGGGATAACATAAAAAAACAAACTTATGAGTCATCCGGAAAGAGGAAGGTACAGAGATTCAAACCAAGGGAATGAGTAACCTGCTGAATGAAATAATTAGAGAAAACTTTCCAGAAATAAAAATGGAAACAGATAAACAAATTGTAGATGCTTACAGGACACTGAGCACACAAAATCACAATAGACCCATGCCAAGACACATTGTTATGAAGATATCCAATGTACAAAACAAAGATAAAATATTAAAAGCTACCAGAGAAAGGAGGCAGATTACAATCAGGGGTAAACCAAAAAGGTTAACAATGGATTTTTTTATCACAGATGCTGGAAGTGAGAAGATCCTGGAACAACGTACTTCAAACACTGAAAGACAATGGATGCCAACCAAGAATTATGTATCCAGCAAAATTAAGCTTAATGTAAGACAACGAAATAAAAATATTTCATGATAAACAAAAGCTAAAAGAATTTGCAGCCAGAAAACCAGCATTGGAAAGCATCTGGAGCAAAACACTACACAAGGAAGAAATGAAAATCAACAACGAAAACCATCAGTGGGAAGTGCCTCAGTAATGACAGAGGGCGGGGAAAAGCTAATCATGGAGAAACAATCTAATTTAAAAAAAAAGATATAGGCAAACATGGATGGCAGTACAAACCATATATCAATAGTAACTCTAAACGTTAATGGCTTAAACTCTCCAATAAAGTGACATAGGCTTGTAACTTGAATTGAAAAAAAAAACAAATCCAACAATATGTTGCCTCCAGGGGACACATCTGAATGGAAAAGACATACACAAGCTGATGGTGAAAGATTGGGAAAATTTATACCATGCACACAGACCTCGTAAGCAAGCAGGGGTGGCCATCCTCCTATCAAATAAAATCGACCTCAAGACTAATTTAATCAAAAGGGATAAGGAAGGACATTATATACTGTTAACAGAAACCATTCACCGACAAGACATAACAATTATCAATATTCACGCAGCAAATAATGGTGCTGCGACGTTCATAAAACAAATTCTCCTCAAGTTCAAGAATCAAATAGACCACAATACAATAATTATGGGTGACTTCAACTCAACTCTCTCACCATTGGACAGATCCTCCAAACAAAAGTTGAATAAAGGAACTATAGAACTCAATATCACAATCAATACCCTAGACTTAACTGACATATATGCAATATATCAACCATCATCAAGTGGAAGTACTTTTTTCTCAGCAGCACATGGATCCTTCTCAAAAATAGACCATATGTTATGCCATAGGGCAACCCTCAGTAAATATAAAGGGGAGGAGATAATACCATGAATTTTTTGTGATCATAATGGAATGAAACTGGAAACCAATGATAAAAGAAAAAAGAAAAAATCATACATCACCTGCAAAATGAACAATATGTTACTGAATGATCAATGGGCAACCCTCAGTAAATATAAAGGGGAGGAGATAATACCATGAATTTTTTGTGATCATAATGGGATGAAACTGGAAACCAATGATAAAAGAAAAAAGAAAAAATCATACATCACCTGCAAAATGAACAATATGTTACTGAATGATCAATGGGTTACAGAAGACATAAAGGAGGAAATAAAAAAAATTCTTCGAGATAAATGAAAATACAGACACAACATATCAGATTCTATGGGACACAATGAAAGAAGTTTTAAGAGGTAAATTCATCACCTGGAGGTCATTCCTCAAAAAAAGAAAAAAAAAACAACAAATAAATGAGCTCACACTTTATCTCAAAGCCCTAGAAAAGGAAGAGCAAAACAACAGCAAATGTAGCAGAAGGCAAGAAATAATTAAAATCAGAGCGAAATTGAAACAAAAGAAACTATTGAAAAAATTAACAAAACTAAAAGTTGGTTCTTCGAAAAGATAAATAAGATCGACAGACCCTTAGCCGTGCTAACGAAGAGAAGAAGAGAGAGAACTCAAATTACTAACATACGGGATGAAAAAGGCAATATCACAACAGATGCAACATAAATACAGAAGAAAATTAGAAATTATTTGGAAAACTGTATTCCAATAAAATAGAAAATAGTGAAGACATCAATAAATTTCTTAAGTCATATGATTTGCCCAGACTGAGTCATAAGGGAACACACAATTTAAACAGACCAATATCAATGGATGAAGTAGAAGAAGCAATCAAAAGACTACCAACCAAGAAAAGCCCAGGACCGGATGGGTATACAGCAGAGTTTTACAAAACCTTTAAAGAAGAATTAATACCAATACTTTTCAAGTTATTCAGGAAATAGAAAAACTGGGAGCTCTGCCAAATTCATTCTATGAGGCCAACATCACCCTGATTCTGAAACCAGACAAAGACACCTCAAAGAAAGAAAACTACAGACCAATATCTCTGATGAACCTAGATGCAAGAATCCTCATTAAAATTCTGGTGAATTGGATAGAAAGGCACATCAATAAAATTGTGCACCATGATCAACTAGGATTCATCCCTGGGATGCAAGGCTGGTTCAATATACGGAAATCAATAAATGTTATTCACAACATCATTGGACTTAAAGATAAGAACCATATGATCATCTCGATAGACGCAGAAAAACCATTCAACAAAGTAGAGCATTCCTTTATGTTCAAAACATTTTAAAAACTAGGGATAACAGGAACTTACCTCGACATTGTAAAAGCTATCTATGTTAAGCCTCAGGCTAGCATCATTCTGAATGGAGAAAAGTTGAAGGCATTCCCTTTAAAATCTGGAACAAGACAGGGATGTCCTCTATCACCACTTCTATTCAATATATTTCTCGAAAAAACTGGCCAGAGCAATTAGAGAGATGAAAGACATTAAAGGCATAAAAATAGGAAAAGAAGAACTTAAATTATCACTATTTGCAGATGACATGATTCTATACATAGAAGACCCAAAAGGGTCTACAGGAAAAACTACTAGAACTAATAAATGAATGCAGCAATGTGGCAGGATACAAAATCAACATGCATAAACCAAAGGCATTTCTGTATATTAGCAACAAAACTTCTGAAACAAAAATGAGTCCAAAGACTGCATTCCCAATTTCCTCAAAATAATTAAATACTTGGGAATCAACCTAACAAAAGAGGTGAAAGATTTATATAATGCAAACTACAGAACCCTAAAAAGAGAAATAGAATAAGATCTTAGAAGATGGAAAAATATACCCCGTTCATGGATAGCCAGAACTAACATCATCAATATGGCGATATTACCAAAAGTTCTCTATAGGTTTAATGCAATGCCAATCAAAATCCCAAAGGAATTTTTTGTAGAAATAGATAAAGCAATCATAAAATTCAAATGGAAAAATAAAAGACCCAGAATAGCAAAAGCAATTCTAAGCAGAAAGTGTGAATCAGGCAGTATAGCGATACCAGATTTCAAACTATATTACAGAGCAATCATAATAAAAACAGCATGGTACTTGTACGAAAACAGGTGGGTGGACCAATGGTACAGAATGGAGGACACAGAGACTAATCCAGAAAGCTACAACTATCTTATATTTGATAAAGGAGCTAATGGCCTGCAATGGAGGAAGGATAGCATCTTCATCAAATGGTGTTTGGTAAACTGAAAATCCATATGCAACAAAATGAAACTGAATCCCCTCCTCTCGCCATGCACAAAAGTTAACTCAAGGTGGATCAAGGTGCTAGATTCAAATCAGAGTCTCTGCGTCTGATAGAAGAAAAAGTTGGCTCCGATCTACATATTGTGTGGTCAGGCTCCAAATTCCTTAATAGGACACCCATAAAACAAGAGTTAATAACAAGAATCAAGAAATGGGACTTACTTAAACTGAATTTTTTTTTCTCAGAAAGAGAAACAATAAGAGAGGTAAATATGGAGCCTACATCATGGGAACAAATTTTTAGTCCTCACCCTTCACATGGAGCCCTAATATCTAGAGTATACAAAGTATACAAATAACTCAGAAAATTATACAATAAGATAACCAATAACCCAATGGGCCAAGGACCTGAACAGAAACTTCTCGGAGGAGGACATAGAATCAATTAACAAGTACATGAAAAAATGCTCTCCATTTCTAGCAGTAAGAGAAATGCAAATAAAAACCACCCTAAAATACCATCTCAATCCAGTGAGTTTGGCAGCCATAATGAAGTCAAACAACAACAAGTGCTGGCGAGGATGTGGGGAAAAGGGTACTCTTGTACATTGCTGGTGGGACTGAAACTGGTGCAGCCAATTTGGAAAGCAGTATGGAGACTCCTGTGAAAGCTTGGAATGGAAGCACCATTTGACCCAGCTATTGCCCTTCTTGGACTATTCCCTGAAGACCTTAAAAGAGCGTACTACAGGGATACTGCCACATCAATTTTCATAGCAGCACAATTCACAATTGCTACACTGTGGAACCAACCCAGATGCCCTTCAATAGATGAATGAATAAAAAAATGTGACTTTTATATACTATGGAGGATTACGCAGCACTAAAATATGCCAAAATAATGGAATTTGCAGGGAAATGCATGGCACTAGAGCAGATTATGCTTAGTGAATCTAGCCAATCCCTAAAAAACAAATACCAAATGTCTTCTTTGATATAATGAGAGCAACTAAGAACAGAGCAGGGAGGAAGAGCATGAAGAAAAGATTAACATTAAGCAGAAACATGAGGTGGGAGGGAAAGGGAGAGAAGAGGGAAATTGCATGGTAATGGAGAGAGACACTTATTGTTACACAAAATTACATATAAGAGGTTGTGGGAAAATAAACAAGGAGAGAAATGAATTACAGTAGGTATGGTAGAGAGAAAAGATGGGAAGAGAAGGGAGGGGGTATAGTAGAGTATAGGAAAGGTAGCAGAATACAACAGTAACTAATAGGGCATTATGTAAAAATATGGATGTGTAACTGATGTGATTCTGCAATCTGTATTTGGAGTAAAAATGGGAGTTCATACCCCACTTGAATCTAATGTATGAAATATGATATGTCAAGAGCTTTGTAATGTTTTGAGCAACCAATAAAAAAAGTAGCGATATATATGCCAATAGAAATTCATCATGAAATATATATAATCCACAGATTGAAAAATATTAATTTTACTGAACATGAAATTATGTATAATGTTATTCAACTAGGATGCTCACCCATAGGTTGAATTTTCAGTTCCAACAGCGTTTAGGAGGAGTGATCTCTTCTCTCAATTTGCATCTGCCAATTCAGCCACCTCACAAGTGTATACGAGTGATATCAGGTAGGATTCTATATGTGCATATAAAAATACATGTGCTGAATAGGCTACAGAGAAAGGGAGACAGGGATTCATATATTTGTTAATTTTAAAAACACATGTAGAACTATTTCAACAAAAAATTGACTAGATTTATAACTCCTACAAAATATAATGCAAAAGGCAATTCCAACTATACACCATGCCTCCTCTGAACTGCTTGTATTTCTTTTCTTTTTGGGTTATTTTTCACCATCATATTAAGATCATTAGTCAGAGTCTAGTAGGGTATGGGTTAGTGTCAGGGACTCAGTATTTCAAATGGAAAATTGAAAAATGAATCCAATGTGTATGTAAATATGTGCTACACAAAAATCTTCTCACTCATATCCAGAACAATGCCTTGACATTACCTTCACCCAAGTAAGACACAATTATAGTAGAAAAGTGTGAAAGTCTATGAATACATATATGGAATGGAATATCCTCGGGAGTTCACAACCTTGGAGGTGGTAGAGGCGTTTCCAAAAGTAAAGGACAGGGTAAACACTCCACAAACAAAGAGCTCTGCTGGCCTAAGACTTCTTGGAATACTGCCTCTGAGGTTGGGCACTTGAAATATATGTTGTTGTCATGAGCTTTGGCTTCCTTTGTAGTGAGACCATAAAAGCTGGGTCTGCTTCTATGTGACCTGGAAGACATGATTTCTTATTTTCCAATGAACATGAGGCAGCAGTGCTCAATTTTCTCTTTGTAGGTAAACTATGTCCACTGGAGGCTAAGTGTCTCCCGGTGGGGACTGTGAAGACATTTGATCATCCTCCACTTTTCGTGGTGTGTCTTGCTGCTACACTGGGAATTTGGTTCTGGCTTCACACAATATAAGAAGTTCATCTGGGATACAGTGCTGGAGCGTGTTCTGTCACGTGGGGTGGGTTAGCGTCTGCAGGAGAATGTACCAACCAGTCTTCTATCCCACATAGCTTGTCCCAATAACCATAGCAACCTGATTATGAACATTGCCCTGAAACCTCTCCACATAACAAGATGCCTTTACCTACAAGGGAATGGGGGCTGAGCCATATCAGTCACAAGCCATTTGTAAGCTGATAGCCGATCCACATGGCCCCATCTTGATGTTTCATCACATACCTGCCCACCACTACTCTAGGCCCACTACTCACCAGGCTCCAAATTCCTGGCATCTCGTATTCTACACCATTTTCATGAAACCCAGTCAAACAAGGCACTGTCTGGTATACACATGATCAGCAACAGGACATCCAAAGTTTCTGCAGTGCCACCTGGTCATGGGAATTTCAAAACTTTTATGATATTTATCTAGCAATTTTTCAAGGATGAAATTACAGGCACTGTGGGTTTCAATTCATTCAGGAACCGTTAAGTGTTGAGAAAGCTCATTTCAATGAATGCTCTGGAGAACTTTAAAGTCAAGGCTTCTCAAAGAGTTGCCAACAGGTCACATGAAGCCAGGCCAATTGACGTCTACAATGTGAGGTCCATGTGTGTTTTGAATCTCAACTATGGGTACCAAGTCTTTCAGAATAAAATCATGTGATATCCTGGCTGAGATTCCCAGGCCTCTGTGGAAAGCCAACCTGGGCCAAGATCTCAGTTTCCAAGAGCGAGTCTCATGCGTGGCCTCCTAAAATCCCAACACAATTCATGGCAATACTTCTCTGAGGTCAGTTCCAGAACTCAGTCTCTAAGGGTAAATCATACCAGATTTCAAGCCCAGGTGGACCCAGTCATCCCTTCCAACTGCCACAAAAATGACCAAAATTAAAATGAAATCACTCCCACAGGGCCATAATCTTTTTCCTTGTAGACACTCATCATAACCTCTAGCTGGAGGTTTCAATGAGCACAAGGTAGTGTCCAAAATAAGCTCACTTGCCCCTCATTTGCCTAAAAACATGGTGGCCTGAACACTATTCCTGTGAACCAGGAGTGATCAAATATTCCTGCTGTTAAAGTGTTCCGCTTCTCCAATTTGAGGCCTACTGGCTGAAGCCTATAAATTCTTGATGTGATTTGGAGTCATGAGAAAACCCAAGCACATGTGGGATAGCCTCTGCAGGGATTTCAAAGACTCATTTGACCCTAAGGATCCCTATTCTCACTTGATGGAGGTCAGGAACCTAAAACAAGAAGGCAAAAATATTCATCCACAATGACTTCTCTTTTGGTCATTTTGGTTTTGGAACCACATGGGATCTTTCTTTAGATCCATCAGGTGCTGAGAATCTAAGCCACAACCTCATTCAAGGACAAGAGGCTGATTCAGACACATTCCATTCCAAAGCAATTAAGCAAAGAGCCACAGGTGATGTCCATTCATTTCCATATGAAAACAGTCTTCTTAATGCTACACAACTGGGTGGCCTGAGGCAAAGACTTTCCTGATATTCAGGATAATAGAAACAGAAGTAAGCAAATGGCCCAAAGAAGGGTTTCTCCACTGAGACAATACTGGTCACACTGATATCTGAGTTTTCTGAGATGCTCCCATTCCCTTAAGCTATCCAGTACATGGCCATGTCACAGAGCCCTGTGGTGTTACATATCTGGGACTCAAAACCATGAGCCTATTCTGGAGAGTGGCTGGAAAACACGAAGAAAACAGGAACTTAAGAAGATAGTAGATGTTGCCCATCCATAAGGCAAGCTGCAGTCCATTCATCAATTGGGCAGTAAGAATGTGGGGAAGCTTTCAACTAGAGACAACGTTTCCATTGATGCATTCTCTTTTCTAATGTCTACAACAACGGATACACTGGGATACACAGATATAGAAACACTCACCATGTCAAAGGACTTACTAGAAATAGTCCACTCCAAACCAAATAAACCACCTTTCCTAGCTATTCTCAGAACATCAAAAAAAAACCACAAACTCACACCTACAACAGCAAAGGCGATTCTTTCACCCAAGTAGGTCTGTGATTATCCGAAGTGTCTTCTGACTGGTGGGCCATATTATGTTCCCCAAAAAATGGCCTGTCCTGTTTCAGATCTGGTCTCCTTGGCCAATTCTGTGAAGTTGTCAGGAGCCAGTGGTTCGCCACTACCTACTTTCTCAGGAAAAGCCCCTCTTCCGAGCTCTGCTGGAATTTGGCCATCCTCACATCAGTAGGTACCAAGAAAGACTGACTATGTCTTTGGGAAAAACAAATAAGTTAGCCCACTGGGACTCGGAGTGAGACTGACTCTGGGTGCCTGGCTTCCGGGATCCCAAGTTCAGAGAATTCCATCACCAAGGAAGTGAAGTGAGGTCACTTCTTTCAGGAACTGAATATGGTCACTGCCTTGGTAACCACTTTGTCCTAACAGTTGCTTCCAAGGTTCCTATGAGATGGAGGCTGCCTCAACATCCTGTGACACATTCAGAAGTTAGAATGGTATATCAACCATAGCCACCCAGGAACAGCTCTCCACACAGGCCTGCATAGGTCCATCTTCTCTACTTTAATAAGGCAGAGGCTGATTCAGACACATCAATTCTTCCTGACCAGGTTGTTTGCCATGGAAGATGACTATTGCTCTCTCAGGTCCTACATAGCTGCCTACATATTCTCCAAGGATCATTTCTCCATGGATCTTTTATCTTCTCAGCAGGTGGAAGATAATCTACATTCTTATATTGTAAGACCCACTCTGTCCCTGCTCTTCTGTAAGTTGTATTGAAGGAAGAGTGTATGGTTAGGGTTAATAATAGGTTCGATTTGGGTTACGAATCATTCTGCAGGATGAATAATGGCATTGGCAACCTGTGGTATTTACAAGAGTATATATGTGAAATATAACTATGAAAGCAGAAATCTAGGTAAGATTTGAAGCCCAGAAGGGCATTGGGGACTTGAGTGGGATACTTAGCTTTGAGTTATGTGCTGCACAGATGTCTCAAATAAATCAATATACACTGGCATCGGACCTTGTACTTTGGATGATTGAATGTTGAAGAGAACATCCAGTCAAAAAGTGATAATCGGTAGGATTAGGAAGGTAGTCGGTAGGTTTAGAAAGAAGAGTGAGTATAGGATTTGGACCAAAAGTTCTTTAGCAATAGGGTTTCGGGTAGAGAGTGTATGTAAATGTCAGTACATGTGAAGAGTCAGTCACAATGATGAACTGGGGAAAACATGTAGGAAAGCAGATATCAATAGAGACATTAGGAAATCAAGCAAAGTATAAAGTGTGTGATAGGGTTAGACATTTTCAACAGGTTTGAGGTTGAATATATAATATTAGGAAGAAACAAATATGTAGTCACCAATAGGATTGATATTTGAGAGCATTAGGCAACCTGGACATGGATGTTTTTAGTAATCCATGCTCACTTTCTATTTAGGCTTTGGTACAATTGTAAGTGTGACCTTTGCTTTTGGTGTCCAGAATATTTCTGTGATAAAATGTGTATGTAGATCAGGTGACATGAGTATTTCTTCCACCATTTCTTGGAGCAATATTTTGAAGACTTATAAATTAGTATGGTCGTACAAAGAGGTGTACCCTATTTCTATGAATATACACATAATGCATGAATAGACCATACTGTGAATAAATAATATAACTGGATCCACTTTAAATAATGGATTGAATAGATATCTGAAAATATATAAGAAATGTTATATTGATATACAATCATTCATTCCAACCAGTTATGTATCTAATGATCATCTTAGGGTTATGGTTTATCATGAAGGGTGTGTGAGTTTTGTTTCAAAATTGATTATGGAAATCAAAAATAATATATTTGGAAAAAAGTCTCATGAATAGACCAGTAAGAAACATAGAGGAATACATGTGTTCTGGAGCAGGAAGTGATTGAAAGTGAAACAAATGCCTATAAATTTGCCAACTAGTGAATCAAATATATATTCTATGATGTACATAAACTGAAGAAATAGTAATGTACCAGTGTGGAATAAAAATTAACGTCAAAATACACATCATGTTCCATAGTAACCTACATGCATTGATGTTAAACTGGGTTAGTTAATGTAGACATATTAGGATTTGTATGCACCTTTCACTGAAGTTAGTTTTCAGTACTAGGAAACAAATATGTATTTCGGGTGGATGAATATTTCTAAGAATAATCTTGTGAAAAGTTGATTATTAATCCACATACATGAACATGAATGAATTTAGGGATTGTATATAAGACACATATATTTCATATTTTTAAAAATCTGGAGAGTATAAATATATATATATATATACACACACACACACACACACACACACACACACACACACACACACAAACATAGACATTAATAAGTAGCAATATATATGCCAATCGAAATTCATCATGAAATATATATCATAAAGATGCAAAAACATTCATTTTACTGAACATGGGTTTATGTATTATGTTGTTCTACTGGGAAGCTCACCCATAGGTTGAATTTTCAGTTCCAACAGGGTTTAGGAGGAGTGATCACTTCTCACACTTTGTATCTGCTATGTCATGTAATTCACAAGAATGTACGTGTGATACCATGCAGGATTCTATTTGTGCATATAAAAATACATGTGCTGAATAGGCTCCAGAGAATGGGAGACAGTAGTTCACATATTTGTTACCTTTGAAAACACATCGAGAACTATTTCAATTAAAAATTGACTAGATTTATAACACCTACCCTTTATCATGCAAAAGGCAAGTCGAACTCTGAACTGCATGTACTTATATACTGTTTGGGTTATTTTTCTCCATCATATTAGAATTAGTAGTCAGAGTCTAGTAGAATATGTGTTAGTGTCAGGGATTCAGAATTTCGAATGGAAAATAGGAAAATTAATCCAATGTGTATGCAAATATGTGCTACAACAAATCTTCCCACTCTCATCCAGAACCATGCCTTGACATTACCTTCACCCCAAGTAAGACACAATTAGAGAAGAAGAGTTACAAAATCTGTGATTACATTTCTGGAATGGAAAATGCTCAAGAGTGCACAAACTTGGAGGTGGTATAGGAGTTTCCAAAAATAAGGACAAAGTACACACTCCACAAACATGGAGCTCTGCTTGCCTAAAACTTTTTGAGAAACTGCCACTGAGGTTGGGCACTGAAATATAGGTTGTTGTCACGAGTTAAGCTTCCTTTGTAGTGAGACCCTCATAGCTGGGTCTGCATCTATGTGACCAGGAGGACAAAGTTTCTTATTTTACAATGAACACGAGGCAGCAGTGCTGAATTCTCTCTTTGTAGGTAAACGGTGGCCACTGGGCGCTTAGTGTCTCCCCGTGTGGACTGTGAAGCCATATGGTCATCCTCCATTTCGTGGTGTTTCTTCCTGCTGCACTGGGAGTTTGGTATTTGCTTCACGAAATACAGGGAGTTCACCTGGGACAAAGTGCAAGAGGGAGTTCTGTCACGTGTGGTGGGTCAGGGTCTGCAGGATGATACAAGAACCAGGCTTCTATCCCACATAGCTTGACCCCTTGACCATAGCAACCTGATTCTGAACAATGTCCTGAAATCTCTCCATATAACAAGTTGCCTTTACACGGAAGGTTCTGCTGGCTGCGCCATATCAGTCACAAGCCATTTGGAAGCCAATGGCAGATCCAAATGGCCCCACACAGATGTTTTATCACATACCTGTCCAACACTGCTCTAGGCCCACTACTCAACAGAGTCCAACTTACTGACATCTCTGTTCTACACCATTTACATGAAACCCAGTAAAACAAGACACTGTCTGGAACATTCATGATCAGCAACATGTCATCCAAAGGTTCTCCAGTGCCACCTGGTGATGGGAATTTCAAAAATTTCATGGTATTTATCTAGCCATTTTTCAAGGATGAAGTTGGAGGCACTGTGAGTTTCAATTCATTCAGGAACCATTAGATGGTTAGGAAGCTCATTTCAATGAAAGCTCTGGAGAACACTCACAGGTAAGGCTTCCCAAAGAGTGGTGAAAAGATCACATGATGTTTAGCTCATTTAGCTCTACAATGTGAGGTCCATATGAGTTTTGACTCTCAATGATGGGTGCCAAGTCTTTCAGAATAAAATCATGTGGTATCCTGGCTGAGAGGCCCAGTGCTCTGTGGAAAGCCACGCTGGGCCTAGAACTCAGTTTCCAAGGGCGACACTCATGCCTGGCTTTCTGAAACCTCAACACTATTCATGGCAATACTTCTCTGAGTTCAGTTGCAGAACTCAGTCTCTAAGGGAATCACACCAGAGTTCAAGCACATGTGGACCAAGTCATCTCTTCTAACCGCCACCCAAATGACCACAATTTAAATTAAAAGACTCCAACACACATAATAACCTCTGGCTAGAGTTTTCCATGAGGGAGACAGCTCAAGTCCGTGTCCCAAATAAGCTCTCTTGCACCTAAATTGCCTAATTCAGGGTGGCATGGACACCCTTCTTGTGAACCAGGAGAGATCAAATAGGTCTCCCATTAATACTGCTCCACTTCTTCAATTTGAGGTCAACTGACTGTGGGGTTTGGATTCTTTATATGAATTGGAGTCTTGAGAAAACCCAAGCAACCATGGGCTAGCCTCTGCAGAGCTCTGAAGATCTCATTTTACCCAAAGGATCCCTATTCTGACTTGATGGAGTTCAGGAAAGTTACAGAGAAAGGCGAGAGACTTCATCCACAAGGACTGCTCTTTGGCCATTTTGGTTTTGGATGTACACATGGGATCTTTCTTTATATCCATCAGAAGGTGAGAAACTAAGCCACAGCCTCACACAGGGCAAATAGGCTGATTCAGACACATCCTCTCCAAAACAATTAAGCAAGGAACCACAGGTAATACCCATTCATTTCCATTTGAAAACTGTTTTCTTCAGGCTTCACAAAGTGGTGGCCTGCGGAAAAGACCTTCCTGACATTCAGGGCAACAGAAGAAAAGGTAAGCAAAAGGCCCCAAGCATGGTTTCTCCACTGAGACTTTACTGATCACACTGATATCTGAGTTTTCTGAGATGCTCGCCATTCCCTTTAGCTATCTAGTACATGGTCATTTCACAGAGCTTCGTGGTTGTACATATCTTAAACACAAAACCATGAGCCTATTCTGGAGAGTGGCCAGAATTCAGGAAGAAAACAGGATCTTAGGAAGATAGTAGGTGTTGCCCATCAATAAGGCAAGCTGCAGTCCATTAATTAATTGGGAAGGATGAATGCTGGGAAGCTTTCTACCTGACAGGACATATTCATTGATGCATTCTCTCTTCTAATGTCTACAACCATGGGCGCAGTGGGATACACTGACATAGAAACACTCGCGTTGTCAAACGACTTACTAGAAACCGTTCACTCCAAACAAAACAAACCTTCTTTCATACCTATTCTCAGAACATGAGACAAAAACCACAAACTCACACCCACATCACAAAGGCACCTCCTTCCCCCATGTAGGTCTGTGACTATCTGGAGAGTCCTCTGACTGGTGGGCCATACTATGTTCCCAGAAATGGCCTGTTCTGTCTCAAATCTGGTCTTCTTGGCCAACTCTGTGAAGGTTTCAGGATCAAGTGGTGAGTCAATGCCTGCTTTCTCAGGAAAGCCCCCTCTCCATAGCTTTTCTTGCATTTGGCCATCCTCACATCAGTAGGTCCCAAGAAAGACTGAGTCTGTCCTTGGTAAATCAAAATAAGTTTAGACAACTGGGACTGGGACCAGGACTGGCTCTGGGTGCCAGGCTTCCTGGATTCCAAGTTCAGAGAGTTCTATCACCATAGAAGTTAGGTGAGGTCACTTCCTTTAGGAACTGAATTTGGTCACTGCCTTGGCAACAACTTTGTCCTAACAGTTGCTTCTAAGGTTCCCATGAGAAGGAGGCTGCCCCTACTTTCTGTGACACTTTCACAAGTTAGAATGGTCTGTCAACCATTGGCACGCAGGAGAAGCTCTCAACACATCCCTGCTTTGGTCCATCTTCTCTACATTAAGAAGAGAGTGGCTGATTCAGACACATCCCTTCATCATGAGCAGGTTGTTTGACATGGAAGACTTTTGCTCTCTCAGGTCCTTCATAGTTGACTACATCTTCTCCAAGGATCATTTCTTCATGGACCTTTGAGGTTCTCAGCAGGTGGAAGATCCTCTATATTGCTGTATTTTAAGACCAACTCTGTCCCCGCTCTTCTGTAAAATTAGATTGAGAGAACAGTGTATGGTTAGGGTTAATAACAGGTTCAATTTGGGTGAGAAAAGAAACTACATGGTTGAGCAAACAGGGTCCTACAGTTAACAATAATATGAGAATTATTAATGGACCAGCCTGGGTGGATAAAAGCGTAGTTAACCAGGTGGACTATGTGAACCAAGACTCAAACCTCCTTTTGGGGGCCTCTGTCTTTCTTTGACCCTCTTCAAGTTGTTTTCTTAATTTACTCATAGATTCTTTTACAACTCCAGTATTGTCGGCATAAAAACATCATTCTTTCCTCAATGTAAGCAAAAAGGCACCCTTCTCTCATGAAGAGGAGGGCCAACACTCGCCTGCTCTGTAAACAACTTCAGAGAGAGAGAGGTTAAAATTCCTGTAAAGCTGTGATGCGGTTTTCAATGTCTTTAAGCTTTGGTCTATTTCTGCTTCTAATTGTGTCTTTGGTGTGTCTCATGGACTAGGGCATTTGTTCCTGTGCCCACCCCTTTAGCAACTATTATTCCTAATAGGATGGCTAAAGTGAGGGATACAGGTTCCTGGTGGAACCGGGTTGTATGCCCCCCTATTTGATCTTTAAATGAACCTGCATCCTGATAGAGCACTCTCGAAAACATCTGCATCATTACATAATTAATCGCATCTATTGACCATTTTATGAAAACATAAATAATATTAAAGTGTATAGAATTATACTGTTGTAGGGATGGACAAGGAAAGGCACCTAAGATAGCACCAAAGACAGGAAAGCAGTTTTATTTGGTTGCATCCGTATTTAGAGGGCATTGCTTCTGTTGTAATCAATTAATCCACTGAACCCCAAGTTTTGGTAGTTTTAGTATTTGTACCCAACATGTAAGGGAAGGGGCTCAGAAGTTCACAGTCTGCAGAAATTTACACAAATCAGTTTTTGTTTCTGTTTTTTTCCTCTGTTCTGTGCACGTTAACTTTTCAAGAACACCTTGGAACGGGAGAGCTTTTTTGTCTCTTTTTTTTTCTCCTTGCCAGCTGTCACCATGGAGCCCAGTTGGTAACTTTTTTATCTTAGAAATGTAGCCATCTCTGTGAAGCCCCAGCTCAAGGCCAGAGTCCTTGTTCACATATTTTGTGAAAAACTGGTAAGGCGATGTCTAGCTTAGGGGTGGTGATTTTTCCAGCCAGTGGCCAAGTAGAACAGGGCAACACGAAGAGTGGAAGTTTATCTCCATTGAACTTTTTCAGAGGGACTCTTTTGCTGAAAGACCTAAAGTAAGCCTTGGTGAAGACTTCTGGAGAAGGTCATTTAAGACATTTCTGTGGACCTGGTACAGAGGGGGATGACAGGGAAGGCGATGCTGAGAGCAGCTCTGTGGATCTGAGAATGAGGAAGGAGAGATGCCAAAGAATAATGGGAAAGGGGTTTGGGATTTTCATAGAACAAAAACTTGAGCTGTAGAACAGGTATAGCAGAGGGGGAAGACGGGAGTGAGTATTCCAAAAAGCCTGTGAGGGACTTTAAATTCTTAGAACCTGTTTTCAGTGATGACAAATCAACTTTAAAGGTCATTTTCATTACATCTTGGATAGGGGTCTGAGGGCTCTTCTCAGCTGGTTTGAGCTTTGGCTAAGCTTGCTAGAGGACTTGGTGGGACCTAGTGCAGACACTGACAGGAAAAGAGAGGAGTGAGTGGGTGGAGGGGTACCTCGGTACCTGCTTCCTCAGCAAGGGGGCAATGTTCTGAGATCCAGCGGAGGTTTGGGTTTTTGATCTAGTAATTGGAGGGGAGAAATCAGGTTGCTGAGGTGGGAGTGAAAGCAGAGAGTCTAGAGCAGAAGGCTGAGTGTGAGGAACTATTGGGGAAGCATAGTACAGGATGTGAGCGCAGGAGGAAAAAGAATTCCACATAGGGGAATTTCCCTTTTTTGAGCACTTGCCAAAGTTAAAAATGTCATGCAGAATTTGAAGATCTAGAGAACCCTCTGGGGGCCATAGTTTTTGGTTGTCTAATTGGTAATATGGCCAATGCTGTGTACTGAATTTGATGAGGAGTTTGGGTTCCACCAGGCAGCCCCTGTATGCTCACATCCCCATGACTTACACAAGAAGTCGGCTTTTCCCCCACAAAACCATGGCTGTTTGTCGCTTTGATAGTCTGCCGGGCATACATAGTAATATAGGCTAGCCAACCTGCATCTGGCTCGCGTGTCCCTGCATCCATAATGTTTGTTTCAATTATCTATGGTATGGAAGGGATTTAATGAAATTTTAGTGAGATCCTCTTCATCAGGTATATCTCAAAAGGAAAGACCTCTACCGAGCTGAAAAATGTCTGGGTGGAGAGATAGCCACCAGATCCCTAAGGGGGCCGTTTAGGTCTCTTTAATGGTTCTATTTATTTTTTCTACCTGTCCTGAGTTCTGAGATATATAAGCATAATGTAACTTCCAATTAATCCACAGGGTCCTGGTTAACACCTGACTTACCTGGGCCATGAACACCAGTCCATTATCAGTCCATTAGGCAGATCGTATCTTGGAAAAATATCTTTCAGGATCTTCTTGAAAACCATTTGCGCCGTTTTTTTTTTTTGTTTTTTTTTTTTTTTTTTTTTTTTTTTGTGTGTGTGTGTGTAAGGCTTCAATCCATCCTGAAAATGTATCTACAAAGACTAGGAGATATTTAAGTCCATACCTTGCTGGCTTAATTTCATTAATGTCCACTTACCAGAATTGTCCTGGTCTGGTTCCTCGTAGGTGCTTTCCTCTAGGAAACTTGGAAGGGTAAGCATTACCCAATTGACGGATCCGACAGGCTTTTGTTACCCGTTCAGTTATTTCCTTTCGCTGTGAGTTGGTTAGTGGAGAACTCTGTTCTTAATCCTACAGTAATGCCTGCAGTTTCTTTGAACCAAGGTGAGTGAGTTGATGTGCATTTTTAACGTAGTGTAGGGCTTGCTGTAATTGCAGGCTGAGCTCAGTGAAGTTGAGGTGTTCAGTGTCAGTGTCCTTAGATGTTATCAAAAACTTCCTGGTACTCAGGGTTCCATTGGAATTGGGCATCTTCCTTTAACAGCGGTATAAAGGAGCAGCTAAGGACGCAAACCCAGGTATCCATAACCTACAAAAGCCAGCAGTCCCAAGAAATTCTCTGAGTTGTCTGCTGTAAGATGGGGGTGGTATCTACACAATGGTTTGTTTTCTGGGCTCAGTGAGCCATCGTTTAGTGCCCCTAAGGGAATAGCCGAGGAAGATTACTTCATGCTAGCAAATTTGGGCCTTTTTGGCCGAAACTCTATACCCGAGTTGAGCAAGCTCATATAATAGTGCTTGGGTCCCAGGCTCACAGTTTTCCTTGGTGTTGGCTGCCAGTAGCAGGTCATCCACATATTGAAGCTGGGTAACTTCAGGGTGCGTAGTTCTGAAGTTGTTGAGATCTTTGTGGAGGGCTTCATCAAAGAGAGTGGGGGAGTTTTTGTACCCCTGTGGGAGTCTAGTCCAAGTTAGTTGACCAGACGTTTTGGTTTCTGGGTCTACCCACCCGAAAGCAAACAGCAACTGACTATCTTTATGCAGAGGCAAGCAAAAGAAAGCATCTTTTAAGTTCAGAACAGTATATAATTTCCCCTCAGGGTTCAGAGTGCTAAGCAGATTGTACGGATTAGGTACCGTGGGGTGAATGTCCTGCACTCTTTTGTTGATCTCTCTTAGCTCTTTAATGGGGCGATAGTCCCCGGTTCCTGGCTTTTTTTTTTCTAGTAGCAGGGGAGTGTTCCAGGCTGATTGACAGGGCCTTAGGACTCCTAAGGCCAGATATTTCTGAATATGGGGCCTTATCCCACCTTTAGTTTTTTTGCTTAGAGGATATTATTTGACATTGATTGGGGAGACTGAGGTTTTTAACTCCACTGTTATTGGAGGTTGTTTCACGGACAGACCTAACACCGCAGTTTTTGCCCAGGCATCTGGGTAATCTGTTATCCATTTTTGGGGTAGCTTGCTTGTTTGATCAGTCTTGGGGGGTGTGAAGAGTGGACGTTCATCTTCTACTAATATAGGTAAAGCGGTGACTATAGGAGTTTTACTGAAGGATTTACAAATTTCATTTGGGGGCCTTCAGGGTTAAAAGTTATTTTGGCCCGGAGCTTGATGAGCAGATCTCTGCCCATCAATGGGTCCAGGCATTCTGGGATTCCTAGGAAGGAGTGATGGATTTTTCCTTTCCGGAGGTCCATGGTCCTCTTAGTTGTCTAAGCCTGATATTTACTGTCATCATCCCTTTGAACTAGAGACCTTTTATTTGATAGAGGGCCCAATGGGGCCTTAAGGGCTGAGTATACTGCTCCTGTATTCACTTCAAAGTTTACTGGAGTCCCCTCCACTTCAAAAGTTACCCTGAGCCTGGGGATGGGTTCTGAGCCCTGACTTTCTTAGTCATCCTCCAGAGTCAGAATGGCCAGCTGGCGTGGCTGTCTCTTTATAGGGAACTCTATGGCCCAGTATCCTTTTTCTTTAGAGTAGGCACACTGATCTGAGGCCAAGGGTGGCCTCTGGCATGGGCCCTTCCTGTCACCCTATGTCTTAATTTCTGGCCTCTTTCTTGTTGTGATCAGGACCTTAGTCAATGCCTTAGTCTGTCTTTTGGTTCTCTCATCCTCCCTTTGCTCCCTTTCATTCTCCCTGTTTCTCTCTTATAGTATACTTTCTTGGCTTCTTTGACAAAATCTCTCTTTTAATTTTTTTTTTTTTAATATCCATGGCAGCTTGCTCAATTAAGGCCATCGTGACAGATGCCTTTTAATCTGCTGCCTGAGGATCGAAAGGAGTATATCTCTTATATGCCTCCATGATTCTCTCTAGAAACATAAATGGAGATTCATCAGGCCTTTGAATAATTTTTCTTACCATTGCCAAATTAGTTGGTCACCCAGCGGCCACTTGGAGACCCGCTGTTAGAGCCTGGCAATAATTGAACAGATGCTCCCTATCTTCAAAGGTGTTGGGGTCCCAGTTGGGTGGGTTTAAAGAGAAGCCAGCTTTGATTATGTTGGGAAGTTGTGTTGGTCGCCCATCAGGTCTGAGGATATTTTTTTCTACATTCCAGGAGATTTTTCTCTCATTGCTCTGTCATGAAGAGAGTCGCTAGGTGGTGTTGGCAGTCACCTCAAGTAGGCAGGTGTGAAAACGTCGGTGAGTTCTCTGAGTTCTTTTAGCCGGGCCAGCTTCCTCCAGGGAAGGAGGGGCTGGGTGTGCCGCGGGACAGTCATCTGTATGACGCTGGGCCAGCCTAGCTTCCTCGAATGGTGGAGAGGCTGAGTCAGCAGAAGGGGAATCACTTAGAGGGTGTTAGGGGTTGGGAGACGAGGGCAGATGATAAGGAGGGGGTGGTGAGTCCAGTAGAGTCTTGAGACTCAGGGAGAACAGAGGGTGGAGGAGGAGGAGCAGAGAGGTTGAGATAGAATCGTGGGGGAAGGAGTAGGAGCAGGTGCAGGGACAAGGAAAGGCTTGACCCATGGAGGAGGAGATTTGTAGAGGTACTGACAAGTTAAGATATATGGCTGTTGATCTGGATGTCTATGTGGCACCTGCTGAAAGACAATATCTCGGACTTTTCAAATAAGTGCGAAGTTGAAAGATCCTTCTAGGAGCCATCCGACTGCAATGGTGGGTCATTCTGAGACACAGAATCTGCCAGGTCTGGCGTTTTACTGAAAAAGAAAGATTCTGAGCCCTTAAGCAGATTTTGGTCCAGTGATTAAGGGTCAGGGACAGAGGCATTGAAATGATCTGTCCCATAATAAAATATACACAGACACTGAAAGCAACGACACACAACACAGACAAGACAAGACAATAAAGACAGGCAATGGACGTCCAATACTGAGACCAGGACTGACTAGTCGGCAAAACCTGAAGGGCTGGCAATACCGAATCAGAAACAAAATATCACTGAGTCGAGGAGACTATTGTTCCACGATTTCCCGAGTCTATCCCCCAGGGACATGGCCTGTGGCTCTGTGACATGTGTGTCAGCCACCATGGGAGAGAGCTCACGCTCTTTACCAATAGCCGTTTTGCCATACCCTAACCTGAAGCCTGAAACGAGAAAGATGGGCCTTATTTACCCCCAGAGGAGCCCGTTGGGGGTATTTTGTCTGCAGCTTCCGGATCTTGCTAGGGCCACCAGATGTAAAGGTTGGGCGAGCATCTGCGGCAGAGACCACTAAGAGACTGTCTCATGCAACAGCAAAGGGTTTATTGGGAGTCCGGCATGAAGGGCTCAGAGATCACTTGAACAGAGCAGAGAGCCCTGAGAACAGCTTAAGAAATGGTTATATATTTTTCTTGGAGAGGGCAGGGAGAGAAATTTATTGATGGGTAATGGCGAGTGTCAGTTTGCGAGCAACTGGTTGACGGAGTACATTCTGCAGTTTGGCAGTTTGGGACAGCACATTCTGGGAACAAGAATAGTAAACAGTTCTCAAGATTTCAATGGTGTTTTGTTAAGCATACAGAAAAACAGGAAATGACAAGTATCTATTTTATTAACCTTTCAATATAAATATGAAAACAGAAATCTAGTTAAGATTTGAAGTCCAGAAGTTCATTTGGCCCTTGATTGGTATACTTAGCATTGAATTACGTTCTGTAGAGATGTCCCAGAAATATGGATATACAATGTCATAGGACCTTGTACCTTCTCGGAGGTCAGTTCCAAAACACAGTCTCTAAGCAGAATCACACCAAAGTGCAAGCCAAGTTGGACCCAGTTATCTCTTCCAACTTCCACACAAATGACCGCAGTTAAAACCAAAACACTCTCACATGACACTCATCTTCTTCCATATAGACACTCATCATAACTTCTGGCAGGAGGATTCCATTAGAGGCCCAGCACAAGACAGTGTCCCAAGTAAGCTCCCTTTCCCCTCATTTACCAAAAGTCAGGGTGGCCTGGACACCCTTCCTGTGAACCAGGAATGATCATATATGCCTGCCATTAACACAGCTCTGTTCTCCAATTTGAGGCCTACTGACTGTCGGTTTAGATTCTTTATTTGAATTGGATTCATAAGAAAACCCAAGAACCTATGGGCTAGCATCTGCAGGGCTTTGAATAACTCATTTGACCCATTGGATCCCTATTCTCACTTGAGGGAGGTTAAGAACCTTATGGAGGAATGCGAGAGACTTCATCCACAATGACTGATTTTTGGCCATTTTGATTTGGATCCACACATGGGATCTTTCTTACGATCCATCAGGTGCTGAGAATCTAAGCTCTAGGCTCACACAGGGCCAAAGGGCTGATTCAGACACATCCCTTTCCAAAGGAATTAAGCAAACAGCCACAGGTGATGCCCATTCATTTCCGTTTGAAAACTCTTTTCTTCAGGAATCTCGAAGGCGTAGCCTGAGGCAAAGACCTTCCTGACATTCAGGGCAACAGAACAATAGGTAATAAAAAGGCCAATTGCAGGGTTTCTCCACTGAGACTATCCTGGTCACACTGGTATCTGAGTTTTCTGAGATTCTTGCCAATTCCTTCAGCTATCCAGTACATGTCCATGTCACGGTGCTTGGAGGTGCTACATATCGTGGACACAAAAGCATGAGTCTATTCTGGAGAGTGGCCAGAATTCAGGAAGAAAACAGGAACTTAGGAAGATAGCCGGTGTTGCCCATTGATAAGGCAAGCCCTAGAGTATTCATTAATTGGGCAGGATGAATGCTGGGAAGCTTTCTAATAGACAGGAAACATCCATTGATGCATTCTCTTTTCTAATGTCTACAACCACGGACACAGTGGGATACACAGACATAGAAACACTTGCCTTGTCCAACAACTTACTAGAAACAGTTCACTCCAAACCAAACAAACCGACTTTACTACCTATTCTCTGAACATGAGACAAAACCACAAACACACATTAACACCCACAAAGTCACCTCCTTCCCCCAAGTAGGTCTCTCACTCTCCAGAGTGTCCTCTGACTGCTGGGTCATACTGTGTTCCCCCGATATGGCCTGTCCTGTTTCAGATCTGGTCTCCTTGTCCAACTCTGTGAAGTGGTCAGGAGCCAGCTGTGAGCCACTACCTGCTTTTTCAAAAAAGGCCCCTCTTCAGAGTTTTTCTGGCATTTGGCCATCCTCACATCAGTAGGTACCAAGAAAGACTGACTCTGTCCTTGCTAAATCGAAGCAAGTGAGACCACTAGGACTGGGACTGGGATTGGCTCTGTGTGCCTGGCTTCCTGGATCCCAAGTTCAGAGAGTTCCATTACCAAGGAAGTGAGGTGAGGTCGCATCCTTCAGGAACTGAATGAGGTCACTGCCTTGACAACCACTTTGTCCAAACAGTTGCTTCAAAGAGTACCATGAAAAGGAGGCTGACCCTACATTCTGTGGCACTTTTGCAAATTAGGATGGTATATCAACCATAGGCACCAAGGAACAGCTCTCCACTCAGGCCTGGTATGGTCCATCTTCTCTATATTAGGAAGAGAGCCTTTAGTCCCGGGAGCATTGCAGTGAACCTCTGCACTAAAACTATTATCAAGCACCTGATGGAGGAGGCCTCCATAGGTAAGTGGCGCCTTTATAACATCTGATATCCGGTTAAGGGAGATCTCTTCTGATGTCAGAGATGTGGCCTGGGGAGGCTCACATATACTCCTGTCCAGGACAGTAACAAGAATCGTTCTGTCCTCTGTTCTGTTCTGTAGGAAATTCCTCTGGAAGTGTAGAGAGGTGCCGACGGGCACGCACGTGCTCCTACCCTGGAGCTTTAGCAAGATGTTGCACTGTACCACTGTTTTTCTGTTTAGGCGCCGGGTTTCTGTTTTTCTTTTTGTGTGTGTGTAGTGTGTTTTGTTCTGCGTTCTATTTTTTTTTGTTTGTTTGTTTGTTTGCTTTTGTTCATTTTGTTGTGTGATTTTGGTTGTAAAAACTTAAGGATATTGGACGTGAAAATGGGTAATAAAGAGAGTAAGCCTGACACCCGTTTGAACTGTGTTTTAAGGAACTGCGATGAACTTTACCCCCCTTTGTTTAGCAGGATGATAGAAGTCCCTAGCTGGCTGCCTGGAGCACAACCATTGCAGAGGGCAATGCCTGCTGGGGACCTAAGAACTGAGTATCTCCCAGGTTAACAAGTGAAACTCCTTTAAAACCCCTTGTCCCTCCAGATCAAGAGAGTCACAACATTTGGCAGAGTCCCCTGTGTTTCTCCTTTGTTAGCAAAGCAATTAGCCTCCCCTTTTCTTTTTCTCAGAACCCATTCCTCATTATTTAATTGGTATAAATTGGCTTCTAGGTCAGGAACCGAACTTTAAGTTACAAATTTGGTACCCCCCCTCCGCCCCAGAACTTTGTGAGAGCTGTCTACTGAAATGTTAGGAGATGGAGCTTGCTTGGGGTGGAACTGAACCAGAGGAGCTAATCCTGTAAGTAAAAGGAGGGACTGAGGGACCCCCAGCAGCTGCCAAAGCCCTGTTGATTCAGGGAATACCCTCCTTCCTTCCGTGCACTGTAAGGATTATGCCACCTCTGTCTTGTTGAAAAAGAGAAAAAGAAAAAGGGGACACTAAATTCAGTAAAGTCACCATATAGACACTTTATTTTACATTTCAGGTTGCCCCTCTGTTAAAACATCTGGTCCCCCCCGTGGTGCCACTGGTGTAGTAGATTTTTTCTCTTATCTGCTCTGGTTTAAAGGATTCTGTCTGACAACCATAGTCTCTACCTCCTTTCTGTCTGTCTTGTGTCTTTGTTTCTGGTTCTTTAAGACATGTGCAATAATGTGTTGATATTATAAATTTTTTCTTGGGAATGATCTTAGCTGAATGTGTGTCTAAATGATGATGTTTTATCATAAAAAAACTGGTATCTGAATGGGTTTTTGAAGCATTGCACAATCTTGCAGTTAAAAGTCGGGTTTAGGTCATTGTTTAGTTTAAGATTTCAGGTAATTCATGCCAGAGAACTTAAATACTTAGGATGGAAAACTGAAGAACTCTACTTCCAAGTTGGCAAGTAACTTCCCAATCATTCACTTTTTTTTTTTAACCAATTTTGAATTCGGTAGCCAGAGAAAATGTCACTGTGTGTACCAGTGCATTAATTTGGACAAGGATAGTAAACCATAGTATGGTATCTGTTGACAAAATAAGATGTAAAGACATAAAATTTTGTGAATTGTATCTTGAACTTGTATCATAATTTTCAACACCCCAACCGGAAAATTATGGTTAATATGCCTTAGGCCTGAGGTGTCTGCTCAGAATAGCAGTTTTTTTCCTGCTCCTTCCAGACCTCAGCCATGACTCATGTTGAAATGCAAATGAAAAAAGCCTGCAAGCTTAGTAGGAGACTGATTTGATGCCTAACGGAAAAAAAAAGTAAATTGTATGGTATTTCCTAATTACTGGACAGTCATTTTTTCTAGGACTCTTATTGTTTTCCTTAGATACTTTATTATTTTTGAGCTCATGATTCTGAGCATACACACCTAGGTTAATGTTTTTCTGATCAGTTCTATCTGTGACCAACTGTGGACTTTTTGAAACATTGCAATAGATATTTAACCTGTGAAAAACTACAAGGCCTTTACTATTATTATGTGTGCACAATTTTGTTATGTGTTGTCTGTCTATATAGACATATATCCGTATATCATATATATGATACACAAATTAACATATATAAGGAGTGCACATTTAAAAAAGCGCTCATAAAAACAAATTTTAAAAAGTGGATCCAAAGATCTTTAGTTCACGTGGTTTAAATGTTTCAATTTAAATCGGATAAACAGATAAAAATAAATGTTTTTAAATTTAAGCTTACAAATTTTTCTAGGTGTTCAAAAATCTAATAAAATATTAATATCTACAAAACGTCTAATGTGCCTTGGTTCTAGAACATTTTCTTCAACATAAAAATGGTTTACACTGTTCAATACATTTCTCTAATATTTTAATAAATAAGTAAAGTAAATTTGATATGGGATTACTCATTCGTGAGTACTTTTGTTAGAAATCTGATTCATTTACTAAGGTCTGTATAAGTTTTTACTAAACTCTATATAAGGTTTTAAAAATCAGTCATGTGTTAATGAGACAAAAATTTTTTGAAACATAAGTTTACCCATAACATTGTGTTTATTAAGTTTTATTTTTTCTAGAGCAAGGAACCATAAAAATTAAAAAACTTATTAAATCAGAACTGTTATTTTAGAGCATTGTACTGCCATTTTTTTAAAAGCTAAACTTGGTTAATGTAGAAACATCAATGTAATTGTGATGCTATTAATTTTTTCATATCTTACAGGTATGCAAGTCTGTAAGGTAGAAACTTTAAAAGAGCATTATATCAAGCTGGTGTTCTGAAGTTGTATGGTAAAAAAATATATTGGAGATTTATTTACCTGTTATCAATAAGATATGTAAAGTTTTATGTTACTTTTTACATTGTGGAACAATTTAAATGTATTTTTAAGTTAATGAGAGCCTAATCTATGTAAAAGTTGAAAACTTTCAGGCTTTCTTTAATTCATGTTTTAAATGTGATATCATATGGTGTTAGCTAATGTTCATGAGACCACAAACAATTTATGTAAACTTTGTCAATGTTGCTTTTAATTTTTACTTTTTAATAAAAACAACCCCATACCATTATTGTCATCTGGTAATAACAAAAGGGTAATCAAAGCAATATAAACAAATACTTTAGGATTATACTCCTAAACAAAAACACCTAAAAAAACAAAACTGCCTTCTCAATAATTCATGACTTCATTGATCATTTCTAGTTAGAGACACTTGGTAGCAGAGTAATATTATCTCCTTTTGGTACACAGTGACCCAGTTCTGTTCTTTACTTTGTTTTAAATCAATTTCTTCTGCATCATCTGATGAGAGGTTCATATACTTCTTAAAACCAATGATTGAGCCCTCAACCTGCACATTCACTTGCTCATAGAGCCAAACCTGAAATTGGGAACTATTTTGCAAGTGTCTGAAGATGAAGTTGATGGGTTACACCTTCACTGTCTGTACATTTTGACCTTGGCCACAGTACACTAAAATGGAAGTTCACAAACACCACAATGACCTAGAGGCTCCTCACATAGAAACTTACAGATCTGGTATACTGTTTTCTAGAAACCCTTCCAAATTATAAAGTAATTCTAATAATCCATGTTTATCATAATTTTTCCTACCAAAAACCAATCCTGAGTATGAACTATTAGTTTCTTAAGGAGTAGATCTTCCCAGACCCCCAAACAAAAAAAAAAATAAAGATCAGCTTTAGAACTAAAATGCTTAAGATTTATAAAGAGCCCTGCCTTACCTGAGATAAGGCTGTGTGTCCCATCTTACTATATATGAGAATGACTATGAAACAAGTATGTCAGATAATATTTCTTTAAAGTTATGTTAAAAGCATAAAAAATGTCAAGATTCCTAGGATCTCAAACAGGGGATATAATGTAATACTCAGCCAAAAAATTTAGGGTAGCTATTACACGAACTAAGTATTTTTACTTTTGTTAATTTTAGTTGAAATTTTCTTATAAGTTATCTAAAGATTCCCTGTTAGTGTTTTACAAATGTGTTGCTTTAAGAACACAACATGGGTTTATTCAAGATAATAAGTCATCACCTACAATACAGACAGAATAATACAGATCCCAATTAATAAAAAGATAATTATAAAGTTATAGACATTAAAGTCTAGTACTCTTAATATAAGGCTGTTAAAATTAATTTGCTGGATGTTTAAGATTAGGATTTAAAATTAAAGTTAAATGAAAAGGGCCAAGAAAACCAATATTTGGCTCTTACCCTCTGAGTCCATCTGAATCCAGGGAACAGGGGACTTCTCTAAAGAGCTTTGCAACTCTGAGCCACATAACCTCCTGATCAGGGAGATTAATGAGACCACTGGAGAACAGAAAGCCAATCAGTGCATTTGTTATGAAGAGGAGAGTCATCAGAGAAAGGAGATATCCCTGATGCTTCTGAGGGAAGATAAATGGTCAAGGAAGACCTGGACCCACCTAGCGCAAATGGCACTAGCAGAACTGAAAATGTGCTCTCATTTTTCCAGAATTGACTCCCATAAAGCTCAGCTGACTGTTAACAATAGATAGAAACAAAAGTCCGTTTGACTGCTTCATCTCAAACACTTTGGAAAGACAGTTAAGACGAAAATTCAGCCATTCCTGGGCATTTTAAATAATAATAATAATAATAATAATAATAATAATAATAATAATAATATTTTAAGGTATGCACTTTATTTTAGCCTCCCAAAATAAGTAAGACTGGAGGCTACAAAGAAGGATTCTCAGACAGGAATGCCTGATACTTATAAAAAGAGACTATCAAGAAGAGCTGCCAGAGGCAGAAATTTTTAATTTAAGGCCTGCAGATATTCCTAAACAACACAGGTAGGCTTGGTGTTTGCTAGTACGATTATCCAGCCCTGAGTAACAGAATTAAAGGTTTCTCTATTAGACGCAGAGGTCATACTAGAAAAAGGATTTTACAAGATCAGATGACATTACATTGTTAAACTATATCTTATGGGGAAGGACAACTGTAACACTAAAAGTTAAATATTAATTTGATAGTCCTGATAACTGGGGATATTAAAGACTGGTGAGGGAACTTCTGTACAGTAACATGTTCCGGCTGCTGCAACATTTATTCAGTACTCATGGTTTTTGTTTCTCTCATAGAAGAACCCATCCCCAGATGACTTTACAACCTGTTCTTCCCCAACCAGACTTCAATCCGAAATGACTTCTAAAAGGCAACTCATGTCCCCCAACTGACTTATAAAAGGCAACTCATGTCCCTCACGCCATGCCCACTCACTTCAGCCTGTCTCAGGTCAGAAGAAGAAATAATGATTGACACCACTCTTCTTACAACAATAGAGAGAAAGATAAGTAGACTATCAATATAAGTAATTAATTAAGTCTGGTAAAATCAGGGAGATCGGTTTTGGGTAAGTTCTAAAAATTTGGAGAATCTTACCTGAGGGATTAAAATTTCCTCAGTGCTCTTCCCCTAATCTATTAAAGATTTGAAAGGGACACAGAGAAAAGGGGGAAATGATAGACCCAACCTGATCTTTTATTAAAATTGAGAGCCATCTTGCCACAAAGCCATGAAAAGGTAATTTTGGCTTTACCATAAATTACTGCAAATTCTGAACCTGCTTGAAATGCCTGCCCGTGCCTTGAACTCACGCATGCCCGGCTCTCTGACCAGATAGCAGCCCTCTCTGAAACTTTAGTGACACATCATAAATATTTGCCTTCTCTGGCCAGACAACATCCCTCTCTGAGGCTCTAATGGTCCTCTGAATTCTGATGTAGGGACAGCAAAAAAAACCTAAACTACCATTAGTGTGATGCTTGTCAGAGTTCTGTTATCTGTAACACCCCTTTTGTGTAACTTTCTGGGCTATAAAGCTGGGCTGTAGGAAAGCTGGGGTTGCTGTCTTGTTCCGGCTGTTTTGGGAGGGGAGGCAGCATGAAAGGTAGAAATAATAAGATTAATTTAATATGATTTTAATTAGAGTCAGTGGTCTTTTCTTGTGTCGTGGTCTAACAATTAACACTCCAAAAACATGGAGCTCTGACGGCCTAAAGACTTCTTGAGGAACTTCCTCTGAGGTTGGGCACTTGAAATATATGTTGTTGTAAGGAGCTTTAGCTTCCTTTCTAGTGAGACCATCAAAGATGGGTTTGAATCTATGTGACCTGGAGGACATGGTTTCTTGTATTCTAATGAACATAAGGCAGCAGTGCTGAATTTTCTCTTTGTAGGTAAACTGTGGCCACTGGGTGCTAAGTGTCTCCCCGTGTGGACTGTGAAGCCATTTTTTTATCCTCCACTTTTCGTGGTGTTTCGTGCTGCTGCACTGGGAGTTTGGTATTTGCTTCATGAAATACAAAGAGTTCAACTGGGACCCAGTTTTGGAGGGAGTTCTGTCACTTGTGGTGGGTCAGGGTCTGCAGGAGAATGCAACAACCAGGTTATATCTCACAGACCTTGCCCCCTTGTACATAGAAATCTGACTCTGAACTTTGCCCTGGAACCTCTCCATGTAACAAGATGCCTTTACATAGAAGGTTCTGCTGGATGCACAATGTCAGTCACAAGCCATTTGGAAGGCAATGGCAAATCCTCATGGCCACACCACAGATATATTATCACACACCTGCCCACCACTGCAATAGGCCCACTACTCAGCAGGCTCCAACTTACTGGCATCTTTGTTCTACACCATTTTCATGAAACTCGGTCAATCATGGCATTCTCTTGTACACTAATGATCAGCAACAAGACATCCAAAGGTTCTCTAGTGCCACCTGATTATTGGAATTTCAAAAATTTCATTGTATTTATCTAGCCATTTTTCATGGATGAAGTTGGAGACACTGTGGGTTTCAGTTCATTCAGGAACCATTAAATGGTGAGGAAGCTCATTTCAATGAAAGCTCTGGAGAACTCTCACAGGCAAGTCTTCCCATAGAGTCTTCAAAAGGTCGCATGAAGCCAGGCCCATTGAGGTCTTCAATGTGACGTCCAAGGGTGTTCTGATTCTCAACTATGGCTGCCAAATCTTTCAGAATAAAATCATGTGATATCCTAGCTGAGATTCCAAGGCTCTGTGGAAAGCCACCCTGTCCTTGATCTCAGTTTCCTAGGGCGAATCCCATGCGTGGCCTCCTAAAATCTGAACACAGTTCATGGCAATATTTCTCTGAGATCAGTTCCAGAACTCAGACTTTAAGGGGAATCACACCAGAGTTCAAGCCCAGGTAGACCCAGTCATCACTTCCAACCGCCACACAAATGACCACAATTAAAACCAAAGCACTCCCACAAGGCCCTCATCTTCTTCCATATAGACACTCATCATAACCTGTGGTTCGAGGTTTCCATGAGGGGATCAGTCCAAGACAGTGTACAAAATAACCTCCCTTGCCCCTCATTTGCCTAAAGTCAGGGTTGCCTGGACACCCTTCCTGAGAACCAGGAGTGATCAAATAGGCCTGCCATAAATACTGCTCTGCTTCCCGAATTTGAGGCCTACTGACTCTCGGGTATATATTCTTTATGTGAATTGGAATCATGAGAAAACCCAAGCACCTATGGGCTATCTTCTGCAGGGTTTGAAGAACTCATTTGACACAAAGGATCCCTATTTTCAATTGATGGAGGTCAGGAACCTTACAGAGGAAGGCGAGAGACTTCGTCCACAATGACTGCTTTTTTGGCCATTTTGGTTTTGGAAGAACACATGTAATCTTTCTTTAGATCCATCAGTTTCTGAGAATCTATGCAACAGCCTCACACATTGCCACGAGTCTGATGCAGACACATCCCTTTCCAAAGCAATTAAGCAAAGAGCTACAGGTGATGCCCATTAATTTCCATTGAAAACCATTTTTTCAGGCTTCACAAAGGGGTGGACTGAGACAAAGACGTTTCTGACATTCAGGGCAACAGAACAATAGGTAAGCAAATGGCCCAAAGCAGGGTTTCTCGAATGATATCTGAGTTTTCTGAGATGATCCCATTCCCTTCAGCTATCCAGTACGTGGCCATGTCACAGAGCCTGGAGGTGGTACATATTGTGGACACCAAACCATGAGCCTATTCTGGAGAGTGGCCCGAATTCAAGAAGAAAACAGGAACTTAGGAAGATAGTAGTTGTTGCCCATCTATAAGGCAAGTCACAGTCCATATATAAATTGGGCAGGATGAATGCTGTGAAGCTTTCTACAAGACAGAAAACATCCATTGATGCATTCTCTTTTCTAATATCTACAACCACAGACACAGTGGGATAAACAGACATAAAAACACTCGCCTTATCAAAAGACTTACTAGAAACGATCCAATCCAAACCAAACAAAGCGAATTTCCTACCTATTCCCAGATCATGAGACAAAACCACAAACTCACACGCACACCCACAAAGTCACCGCCTTCCCCCAAGTAGGTCTGTAACTATCCGGAGTGTCCTCTGACTGATGGGCCATACTATGTTCCCCCAAAATGGGCTATACTATCTCAGATCTGGTCTCCTTGCCAACAATGTGAAGTTGTCAGGTGCCAGTGGTGAGCCACTACCTGCTTTCTCAGGAAAGGCCCCTCTTCAGAGCTCTCTTGGCATTTGGCTATCTTCACATCAGTAGTTACCAAGAAAGACTGACTCTGTCCTTGGTAAATCCAATCATGTGAGACCACTGGGACTGGGACTGGGACTGCCTCTGGGTGCCTGGCTTTTTGGATCCCAAGTTCAGAGAGTTCCATCACCAAGAAAGTGATGTAGGTCACTTCCTTCTGGAACTGAATGAGGTCACTGCCTAGGCAATCACTTTTTCCTAACATTTGCTTCCAAGTGTCCCAATAGATGGAGGCTGCCCCTACTTCCTGTGACACTTTCACAAGTTAGAATGGTATATCAAACATAGCACCCGGAAGCAGCTCTCCACACAGGCCTGGTTTGGTCCATCTTCTCTACATTAAGAAGAGAGAGATTGCTTCAGACACACCCATTCATCCTGACCAGGTTGTTTGTCGTGGAAGATGACTTTTGCTCTCTCAGGTCCTTCATAGCTTCCTCTATCTTCCCCAGGGTTCATTTCTGCATGGACCTTTGAGGTTCTCAGCAGGTGGAAGGTCTCTTATGTTCCTGTATTGTAAGACCAACTCTGTCCCTGCTCTTCTGTAAAGTTAGATGGAGGGCAAAGAGTATGGTTAGGGTTAATAACATGTTTGATTTGGGTTAGGAATCATTCTGCTGGATGAATAATGGTATTGGGAACCTGCGATATTTGTAAGTATATATAGAGGTGAAATATATGTATGAAAACAGAAATCTAGGTAAGATTTGAAGCCCAGAAGGGCATTGGATCCTTTATTGGGATACTTAGCTTTGAATTATGTTCTGCACATGTGTCTCAGATAAATCTATACACAATGTTATAGGACCTTGTACTTGGATGATTGAATGTCGAAGAGAACATCCAGTCTAAAAAGGATAGTTGGTAGGATTAGGAAGATAGTTGGTAGAATTAGAAAAAAACAGTGAGTATAGGATTTGAAAAAAAAGTTCTTTAGCAATAGGGTTTCAGGTAGAGAGAAAATGTAAATGTCAGCACATGTGAAGAGTTGGTCACAATGATGAATTGGGGAAAATATGTAGGAAAGCAGATATCAATAGAGACGTAGGAAATCAGGCAAATGATAAAGTGATTGATTGGATTAGACATTTTCAGCAGGCTTGAAGTTGAATATATAATCTTAGGAAGAAACACATATGTAGTCACCAATAGGATTGACATTTGAGAGCATTAGCCAACCTGGACACGGGTGATTTTTATAATCCATACTCATATTCCATTTAGGCTTTGGTACAATCGTAAGTGTGACTTTGCATTTTCTTGCCAGAATATTACTGTGATAAAATGTATATGTAGATCAGGTGACATGAGTATTTCTTGCACCATTTCTGGGAGCAATATTTTGAAGAGGTATAAATTAGTATTGGGGGCACAAATAGGTGTACCATGTGTGTATGAATATAGAGAGAATGATTGAATAGACCATACTGTGAATAAATAATATAACTTGTTCCAACTTTACAAATTGGAATAAATTTATATCTCAAAATACATAGCAAATCTTATATTGATATACATACATTCATTCCAACCAGTTATACATCTAATGGTAATATTAGGGTTGTAGTTTATCATAAATTCTGTGTGAGTTTTGCTTCAAAATTGATTATGGAAATCGAAAATAATGTATTTGGAAAGAAGTCTCATGAAATGAGCAGTCAAAAACAAGTAGGAATATATGTGTTCTGAAGCAGGAAGTGATTGAATGTGTTACAAATGTCTTTAAATTTGTGAACTTGTGGATGAAATGTACATTTTATGATGTACAAAAACTGAAGAAATAGAAATGTACCAGTGTTGAATAAAATTGAACGTCAAAATACACATCATGTCCCATAGGAATCTAGTAGCATTGATGTTAAAGTGGGTCAGTTACTGTAGAAATATAAGGATTTGTTTGCACCATTCACTGAAGTAAGTTTTCAGTACTAGAAAACAAATATGTATTTCAGGTGGATGAATGTTTCTGAAAATAATCTTATGAAAAGTTGATTATAAAACCACATACATGAACATTAGTGAATTTAGGGAGTGTATAATAAGACACATGTATTTCATATTTTGAAAAATCTAGAGTGTATATATATATATATATATATATATATATATATATATATATATATATATATACACACACACAAATACATTGGAAAGTAGAAAATATATGCCAATCAAAATTCATCATGAAATATATATCATCCACAGATCCAAAAATATTAATTTTACTGAACATGGATTTATGTATAATGTTGCTCAACTAAAAAGCTCACTCATAGTTTGAATTTTCAGTTCCAAAAGCATTTAGGAGGAGTGATTTCTTCTCATACTTTGTATCTGCCAAGTTAGCCTCCTCACAAAAATGTACATGTATTCCAGGTAGGATTTTGTATGTGCATATAAAAATACATGTGCTGAATTGGCTACAGAAAATGGGAGACAGGAATTCACATGTGTGTTAACTTTAAAAACACATGGAGAACAATTTCAAGAAAAAAATTGACAAGATTTATAACTCCTACCCTATATCATACAAAAGGCAAGACCAACTATTCACCATGCCTCCTCTGAACTGCTTGTATTTCTATTCTGTTTGGGTTATTTTTCTCCATAATATTAGGATTAGTAGTCAGAGTCTAGTAGGGTATGGGTTAGTGTCAGAGTTTCAGTATTTCGAATGAAAAATTGCAAAATGTATCCAATGTGTATGTAAATATGTGCTACACAAAAATCTTCCCACTCTTATCCAGAACAATGTCTTGACAATACCTTCGCCCCAAGTAAGAAACAATTAGAGGAAAAGAGTTAGAAATTCCGTGAATACATATCTGGAATGGAAAACAATCAGGAGTTCACAATCTTGGAAGTGGTAGAGGAGTTTTCAAAAGTAAGGGACAGGGTAAACACTCCACAAAAATGGAATTCTGCTGGCCTAGAGACTTCTTGGGAAACTCTCTGTGAGGTTGGGCACTTGAAATATATGTTGTTGTCAGGAGCTTTAGCTTCCTTTCTAGTGAGACCATAAAAGCTGGGTCTGCATCTATGTGACCTGGTGGACATTGTTTCTTTTTTTCCCAATGAACATGAGGCAGCATTGCTGAATTCTCCCTTTGTAGGTAAACTGTGGCCCCTGGGGGCTAAATGTCTCCCCATGTGGACTGTGAAGCCATATGGTAATCCTCTATTTTCGTTATGTTTTTTGCTGCTGCACTGGAAGTTTGGTACTTGCTTCACGAAATACAAGGAGTTTAAATGGAACACAGTACGGGAGGGAGTTCTGTCACGTGTGGTGAGTCAGGGTCTGCAGGAGAATACAAGAACCAGGCTTCTATCCCACATAGCTTGCCCCCTTGACTATAGCAACCTGATTTTGAACAGCGTCCTGAAACCTCTCCATATAACAAGATGCCTTTACATATAAGGGTCTGCTGGTTTGACCATGTCAGTGACAAGCCATTTGGAAGCCAATGGCAGATCCACATGGCCCCACCACAGATGTTTTATCACACACCTGCCCACCATTGCTCTAGGCCCACTACTCAGCAGGATCCAACTTTCTGGCATCTCTGTTAAACACCATTTTAATGAAAAACAGTCAATCAAGGCACTGTCTGGTATACTCATTGTTGGAAAAAGTATAAACGGCAGCCATACCCCAGAGAAAAACCCCAACATGGCGCCTAAGGACTTCTTCTTCCTACCTTCTTCTTTTCTGAAGTGGCGCGAAAAGTTCCCGCCCGGGTGAACTCTCCCACTGGTGCCAATTTCAAATCTCGCTGGCGGGGAACCTTAGCCCCAATGAGAACTAACTCCTGGGCTCCGGAGCTGATATCTGAAAGAACTTGCCAATAAACAGGTTGCCTGCCATTTATCTAAGTCCTTTCATCTCCTCCTTAGTTCTATATAAGCACACAGCTTTTTGCAATAAAATTGGAATTCTCCCGGCGAAGTGCCTTTGAGTGGGGAGTTCTTTCATTCTGGTGCCCCGTTTGAGGATACGGGTGAGCTCTTTCCAACAAGAGCCCCGTGCCCCGTTCCGCCCAGACACTCCGTCCTGGTCCGCTCTTTTAAGACGCCAGCTTCCTGCACTCACCACTGATCTGATGTATGTAAGCTTCCCCTGACCCCAACTTCCTTCGGGCTACCGCTAGTTTTGTGACCCTGATCGTCCAGCACACTCTAGACGCCCGGTAGGGGAGAGGGAATTCCTCCCACCAAGACCTTTACTGGTCACAGTGGACCCTCTAGTGATCCGTTTCCCTTTGGGGCATGAGGGTTCTGAGTTTACACTAGAGGCTCTGTGGTTTTTCCTCCTTTGCTGCCACTGCTGCTGCCGGCTAGATTTGCTGTTTCCTGCAGGGCTGCTGTGTCTGGCTGAAGCTGCCTCTCTGCTCAGGGAAAACTGAACTCCCGTCCTAGAACTGCATTCTGCTGGAGCTGGAGTTATGTTTTCATTACTGACTTTTTCAGCTGCGTTCGAAAACTTTCCTGACGTCAGGTTGCCCATGGCTCCAAACCCATTGGGTCTTCCAGATCGCACTTCACTGGTGACGACCAGGTAGTACCCTCTGTATTTCCTCGCGACAGCTGGTCATTTTGGGGACACCCACGTGACCCCCATTCGCCCTGAATTTCCTGGAAGCCGTTCCAGCTCGGGTTTTCTCTTTGTCTCTCTCGCTTACTCTTATTCTCTCTCTCTCTCTCTCTCTCTCTCTCTCTCTCTCTCTCTCTCTCTCTCTCTTCCATCTCTCCCTGTGACAATGGGCACCTCTTCATCTGTACCTGAAGCCTCACCTCTCAAATGTTTAATAAAAAATCTGGCCACACTCTCCCTCACACCAGACATCAAGCCCAAACTTTTAATTAAATTCTGTACCCAAGATTGGCCTCCATATCCACTGGATAATGGCAATCATTGGCCTCCAGAAGGCTCCTTAGATCCAAACCTCCCCTGGGACCTTTTTAACTACTGCCAGCGTCTGTAAAAGTGGAGGGAGATTCCCTGCATTGAAGGTATTAGCCTTCCCACACAGCACCTTGTCTCTGCTCCTCCTGCCCTCCCCGTCAGGTCCTCCTTGCTTATAATCCCCTCTCTTTCCCTACTTCTACTTCTGACTTCACAGATTCTTCCTCATTCAACCCAGCAGATGAACCCCCACATTCTCCCCAGCCCCATCTGCCCCTTCTCTTCTGCAATACCCTCCTCATCCTCTGCCTGATTCCATGGATCCTCAGCCTTCCATTTTATCCCCCTCCCCTCCGTCCTCTTCTGCCTGCTCCACTTTCTCCTCTTCCAAAGAGACACTCCCTTCCCCTCCCTCTCCTTCCTGTCCTCCGCCTGCCTCTCTCAGTCCTCCTTTTACCAGGTCTAAAGGACTCCTTCCCACCCCTAAGACAATCGCACCCTTTTGTGAGGTAGCTGGTCCCGAGGGTGTCATCAGAGTCCACGTGCCCTTCTCCAGGTCAGACATTACTCAGCTAGAGAGCAAGTTAGGCTCAATCACCACTAAACCCACCACTTACATTCGGGAGTTTCAATGGGTCCTGCAAGCATATAGCCTCACTCATCATGACATATACATGCTCTTGGCCAATACACTTCTCCCCGAGGAAAGGCAATGGGTCTGGGAGCTAGCCCAAGCCCATGCTGATGAAAATCATAGGACCAATCCTGACCACCCCACGGGCTCTCATGCTGTCCCAGAGCAGGAACCCTATGGGATTACAACACCCCTGAAGGCTTACAGACTCATGACCTTTTTACATCCTGCCTCTTGGCGGGCCTGAAAAAGGCGACCCACAATGCTGTTAACTTTAAAAAGGTGCAGGAGGTCATTAAAAAGAAGGAGGAAACACCTTCAGAATTCCTGGATAGACTAACCAAGGCCCTTCAACACTGCACATAACTCGACCCAGAAACCCCTGATGGCCGTCATCTCATAATGACATATGTTCTGGCCCAAAAATACTCTGACATTAAAGCCAAGCTTAAAAAGCTTGAACAGGGCCCTGCTACTCCTCAGACCGAAATCCTCGCTGTCTCTTTAAAGGTTTTTCATGGTAGAGAGGATGAAAGTGAATGCCGTAGGAAGAGAACTGAAAATGCCAAATTCCAAATGTTGGCCCAGGTCATTCAGAGAAGGCCATCACCACGCCGTCCCAATGTGACACCCCCTGGAGCTTGCTTCAAATGTGGTAAGGATTGTCCTTCGCCGAGAACACCCTACAACCCCTGCCCAACATGCCATCAAAGGAGACACTGGGGGGAAGACTGCCCAACAACCCGGAAGGGAGGTTGGTCAGCCACCCGGCAACCCCAGCCTCTCCTGGGCTTGGCAGAGGAGGAATGATGGAGCCCTGGGCCTTCCCTCCAGACTATTACCATCAAGAATCAAGAACCTAGGGTGACCTTCCTGGTGGATGGACGCTTCATTACCTTCCTTTTGGATACTGGTGCCACTTTTTCGGACTTGAGGGAGTATTGGGGTTCTACCACACCCTCAAAAACTCCTATAGTCGTGGTAGGAGGTAAACATATTTTCCCTCAAAATCCCTTTTGTCCTTCACTCACTCCTTTCTCGTTATGAGCCATTGCCCCATTCCCCTTCTGGAAAGGGACATACTCTCACTATTAAAAGTCACCATTCACATATCACCCCACACCTCTCCTACCTCTCATTTCCTCATGATGTTCCTAGGGGCAGATACACCTCCTCCATGCACTCTCCCACGACTATCTAAACCAGTTAACCCTGAGTTTTGGGACACAACTACACCCTTTATGGCTAAATGCAGTCCTATTCATATTGTCTTACTGGACCCTTCAAGATATATTAGTCAACCATGATATCCACTCACAACCACAGCCTTCCTCGGATTAGAAGCCATCATCCAGGATTTATAATGAAAGGGGTATCTTAGGCCTACACACTCTCCTTTCAACACCCCCATTCTGGCAGTTAAGAAACCTAACGTGTCCTACAGGCTGGTTCGAGACCTTCCCCTTGTCTACTCCTCTGTGGTCCCCATCCACCCGCTAGTGTTCAACCCTTACACCCTCCTCTCTCAGATCCCTGCCACTACTACCCACTTCTTGGTTCTAAATTTGAAACATGCATTCTTTTCTATTCCCTTGTTCTCAGAATCTCAGGATATCTTTGCTTTTACTTGCACTGACTCTCACACCCGCCATTCTCATCAGCTTACCTGGACTATCCTCCCACAGGGATTCAGGGATAGCACCCATCTCTTTGGCCAAGTTCTTGCCCAGGACCTCACATCCTTTCACCCGACCTGTCCTGACTCTACTCTCCTTCAATATGTCGATGACCTTCTTCTATGTAGTCCCTCTGGGAACACTCTCAATCCCACACTGCACAGCTTCTTAATTTCCTAGCAGACAAGGGAAATAGGAAGTCTCCCCACAAGGCCCAGGTTTCCCAGTCTTCTGTCACCTTTCTTGGTTTTTGCCTTACACCCAGAAAAAAGGAAATAACACTGGATAGGAGGCAACTCCTCTCTGATCTTCCAGTGCCCCATACAAAAGCCAAAATACTATCATTCCTAGGACTAGCAGGTTATTTTAGGGCCTGGATCCCAAATTATTCTCTTCTATACAAATTCTGTATGAACTAGCAAAGGGACCCCCTAGTGAATCTCTTGCCTCCTCCCCAAACTACCACTTGCGCAGGCTTCAGCAACTTGTCTTAAAGGCACTTGCCCTTCACCTTCCTGATCTTTCAAGACCATTTCATGTATATGTCCATGAAAAAGGGAGGCAAGAACTTGGGGTCTTAGGTCAAAACTATGGGCCTACATTTGCACCTGTGGCATATTTGTCCAAGCAAATTGACCCTACCATCCGTGAGTGGGCCCCTTGCTTAAGAGCTCTGGCTGCTGGACAAATTTTACACAAAGAAGCCTCTAAACTTACTTCTGGGGCCCCTTTAACTATCCACTCCCCACATCACTTGGAGGATCTTTTAGCTTATAAGGGCTTTCAAACCCTTCCTCCATCCAGAGTTCTGTCACTCCTCACTTCCTTTCTGGAAAACCCTAATATTACTTTCCTCCCCTGCTCTGCACAGAACCCTGCCTCACTGCTCTCAATGACTCCCACGTCTAACACACCAACTCATAATTGGTTGGAAACCTTAGATGATTTCCTCCCCTGTCATTCTTCCATTTCTGAGAGACTACTAGCCAAGCCTGACCTTATCTGGTTTACTGATGGCAGTTCCTTTAGGCAGAATTGCACTCATTACTTTGGATACACTGTAGTTTCAGCCACTGAGATTATAGAGGCCAAAGCTCTGCCTTCAGGAACTACCAACCAGCAGTCTGAACTTATAGTAGCCACTCGTGCCTGCCTTCTAGCACAAGGCAAATCCCTAACCCTTTATACTGATTCAAAATATGTCTTCCATATCTTATCCCATGCTGCAATATGAAAGGAGTGAGGCCTACTTACCACCAAAGGTAATGTGATCACTAATTCGGCTCTTATAACCAATCTGATAAAGGCCTCCCACTTACCCACCCAGGTGGGAGTTGTCCATTGTAGGTCTAATTAGAAGGACGTCTCTCTTATCACTGAGGGCAATGCCAAAGCTGACCAGGCGGAATAAATGGCTGCTACCACTTCCAATGATGGACCCCCTGGGGGACATATAATGGCCACTTTAGACAGCTCATCTGAAGCCCCTACTTCTTCCAGTAAGAACAAGGATCTCTTCAAGTTCCTTCATACTCTATTCCTTTCCAATTCTCAGTCTTTGACCCTCTTTTTACAGAGCTTCTTCTCGCTCACCCTCTCTGACAAAGCCATGCTACAGAATATAGCCTCTAATTGTCAGATCTGTCAGTGGACCAACACTTATACTCCTTTAAGGGCCAAACCTTTTCCTTCCCACCAAGCCCGGGGACACATTCCCACTGCTGACTGGCAGGTAGACTTCACCAACATGCTCACAGTATGGTGCACTAAATACCTCCTTGTCTTTGTGGACACTTTCTCTGGTTGGATTGAGGCATTTCCCACTTCCAATAAAACGGCTTCCACTGTAGCTTTAATCTTACTGACAGACATCATCCCCAGGTTTGGTATGCCCACTTCTCTACAATATGACAATGGCCCTGAGTTTATTTCTAGAATCACACAAAAGGTCTCTCAAGCCCTCTCCTTCAAGTGGCATTTCCACTGTCCATATTATCCACAAGCTTCAGGGAAAGTGGAAAGGGTAAATTGTACTCTAAAGGAAGTCCTTACCAAATTGACAATGGAATTAAACTTAGACTGGGTCAAACTCCTTCCCTTGGATTTGCTTCGAATCAGAGCTCTCCCTAAAAACCATCTTTACTGTCTCCCTTTGAGATAATGTATGGAAGACCTCTTATAACCCCTGGGTTGGTCATTTCACAAGGACCTCTCACCCGAGATTTGTCTTTGCCTCTTTTGTATCATCTCCGCTCGGAACTCTGGAAATATCAGGACTGGCTTCATCCGGACCCAGTGTCCTCTCCAAACACTCCTCCCTTAACACCTGGGAGTCTAGTATATTATAATACCCCAGAGGAGAAAGGGACTCTTGCCCCAAAATGGGAAGGCCCCTATCCTGTCATTCTCTGTACCCCCACTGCCGCCAAACTCTCCTTACCAGACAACCGTCTAGCTCCCTGGATTCACATTTCTAGGTTGAAGCCATATCACCAGGAGGCCCCACCTGCTGACGACAGGACCAACCCAGAGGAACTCCAAGAATCACCTCCTGAACCTCCCATTAACTCCTGCTCTCCACACTCATCTCACCCATTTAAGTTGCGGCTCACACGGTGTTCCATGCAGCCCAATTCCTCTTAAAAAAGTCACAATGGGCTCTCTCAACACCCTAATCTTCTGTAACTGCTTGTTTTTTGTGCTCTGCTTATTTTCTGTGCTCTATCGGGACTGGTCTTTACCCTCCTCTCCTACCATGTATTTATTCACACTTCAGGAACGATACTCAGAACATGGCATGTAGAAGGTCCGTGCAGTGGATGCAACTACTTGCTTCATCCACAACTGCACCTCTATTTCCCTAAAATTGTCACCTTCAAAGACCTTTGTCCCTGGTAGCTGGAACTGGCTTTTCATTTGCTTCCTTTTTGACCAAACAAAAGACTATTGTCATTGGTGGCCTGAGATATATAATGGGTGCCCCTATTGGTCATGCAGGTTCCATGATGAACATGGTAGCTATTCTTACCACTCACTTTGTTACCCTAAAGTGTGGACTTCTAGTTACCTAAAGTGGGATAAAGTCTCTTTATCTGATAACAATGGATGGTATACTTTAGATATACCTGACCCCAAGGCCAAACGTTGGGAGTATGTTGAGTTTGCTGTCTATGCTCGGACAACCTCAGCCAGACCCACAGAGTGGATGACAGTTGGCCGCACCCTGATTATGCCACCTAAGGCAACCATCCAGGTAGTCGAACACATTAAGGAGTCAGAATCAAAACTTTTAGATCTTATCCATAGCTCATCCACAAAGGATTCAGACACTTCAACCCCCTCAGGTCCCCCTGACACATGGCTCAATTTGTTACACCAATCTCTTCGATTATTAAACTCCACCCCTCTTTTTGTGCCTCCTTCTCAGTGCTTTCTCTGTGCTTCACTTAGTCCCATTAGCGGCAGGAAATATTTCAGCAAAAACCTACAATTTCTCTAAGAAAGGACAACCCATACATGTGACACGTATCCCACTGTGGGAAAGTTATTTCACCAATACTTTATTTGCTTTCATCTGTTTCCACCTGCCAATAATGAATCCTTTACCCATTTGTTCCTTGAGCTTAAGCACCCAATCGAGCCCTGCATTTATACAACCTGGACATTTCCTCTGGTGTAATGGGTCTTTAAGTACCTCAACGATCAATGTCTCTGGCACCTGTTTCTTGGTTACTGTAGTTCCTCAGCTGTCTTTGTATACTCCCACCGAATTCCGACAGTTGGCCCTACCTTCCTGAACCCGTAGGGCAGTCTTTCTGCCGGTTCTGCTAGGCCTCACTTTAACAACCTCAGTGGCGGGTCTCGGACTCTCTGGTGGAGCTATAGGTCATGCTCTATGGGCATTCAAAGACCTGCAACAAAAACTGCAGGAAGCACTCGATACCACTGCTGAGTCTCTGGGCTCCTTGCAGCGCCAGGTTACTTCATTGGCACAAGTGGCTTTACAGAACCAAAGGGCAATTGATCTTCTCACTGCAGAAAAAGTGGGTACATGCCTATTCCTCAGAGAGGAATGTTGCTCTTATGTTAATGAATCTGGGCTGATAGAAAAAAATGTTGTTAAATTGCAGAAATTATTGACCAAATTGCTCAAACCTAGCTCCTCCAATCCCATAACAGGGTTCTTCCAATCCTATCTTGCCATGTACTTACTACCTATCTTGGGGCCCCTTATTGGGATGCTCCCTTTGTTTGCTCTCTTGCCATGCATAATGAAGTTCCTTCAAACCCAACTGCAAAAAATTTCTAATCAAAATTTCAACCAGCTTTTGCTTAGGCACTACCATCCTCTGATGACCGATGAACCCCTAACATCTCCAAGAGAACAGTTCACTCAGTGATGAAGCTCACTACCAGGCACGATGGAATGCAACGTACATCAGACAGCGGGAGGCAACGAGCTTGGAGAACCTCTTAATCTGCCATCCTGGATTCATGAGTCTTTATGACCTTCTAAGCTTCCTCATGGCCCTTGGCCTCTTCCGTGTCAGTCCCCCAACATGGAACTTCTGCCAAAAATTGACCTTTGCTTTAATTTTTATCTTCATTCTGTTTTTATTCGCTCTGATCTTCTTCAAGTGCTGGTGACGCCATGACCAGGCAACGCTTCCAGTATTTCCTAGAGTCTCTGTTACAGGACCAGTAGCTGATACCAACAATCTCCTCCATCCAGGACTGGTTTCATGCCATCGACAACTTGTGGCATCAGGGAACTTTCATAGACTTTACCCCTACTGAAGTAGCTATCTATACCACTGGCTTTTATTTCTGGCTGCCATGATATCCCCAGACCTGGCCCCCGAGCATTTGTCCACTTCCCTTTCTAGGCCCCACAGCACCCCCACACAGCAGGCAGCAGCCAGAAATGACAAACAATGCCCCACTTTCTAAGAAAACAAAAAGGGAGGAATGTTAGGAAAAGTATAAATGGCAGCCATACCCCAGAGAAAAACCCCAACATGGCACCTAAGGACTTCTTCTTCGTACCTTCTTCTTTTCTGCAGTGGCGTTAAAAGTCCCCGCCCTTGTTAACTCTGCAGCCAGCGCCAATTTCAAATCTCACTGGTGGGGAACCTTAGCCCCAATGAGAATTAATTCCTGGGCTCCGGAGCTGATATCTGCAAAAACTTATTCTCAGAACATGAGACCAAATCACAAACCCACAACCACACCCACAAAGGCACCTCCTTCCCCCAAGTAGGTCTGTGACTATTCGGAGTGTTCTCTGACTGCTGGGCCATACTATGTTCCTCCGAAATGGCCTGTCTTGTCTCAGATCTGATCTCCTTGGTCAACTCTGTGAAGTTGACAGGAACCAGTGGTGAGCCACTACCTTCTTTCTCAGGAAAGGCCCCTCTTCAGAGCTCTTCTGGCATTTGGACATCTTCAAATCAGTAGGTACCAAGAAAGACTGACCCTCTCCTTGGTAAATCCAAACAAGTGAGACAACTTTGACTGGGACTGGGACTGGCTCGGGGTGCCTGGCTTCCTTGATTCCAAGTTCAAAGAGTTCCAACACCAAGGAAGTGAGTTGAGGTCACTTCCTTCAGGAAATGAATGAGGTCACTGCCTTGGCAACCACTTTGTTTTAGCAGTTGCTTCTTATGGTCCCTTTAGATGGAGGCTGCCCCTACTTCCTGTGACCCTTTCATAAGTTAGAATGGGATATAATCCATAGGCTCTCAGGAACAGCTCTCCAAAAGGCCTGGTTTGGTCCGTCTCCTCTATATTAAGAAGACAGAGGCTGATTCAGACACCAAACTTCATCCTACCAGGTTGTTTTCCATGGAAGATGACTTTTGCTCTCTCAGGTCCTTCATAGCTGCCTACATCTTCTCCAGGGATCATTTCTGCACATACCTTTGAGGTTCTCATCAGATGGAAGATCCCATACATTCCTGTATTGTAAGACCAACACTGTCATTGCTTTTCTGTAAAGTTAGATTGAGGGAACAGTGTATGGTTAGTGTTAATAACATTTTCAATTTTGATTAGGAACCATTCTGCTCGATGAACAATGGTATTGGGAACCTGTGATATTTATAAGAATATAGAGGTGAAATATATGAACGAAAAGAGAAATCTAAGTAAGATTTGAAGCCCAGAAGGTCATTGGGTTCTTGATTGGGATACTTAGCATTGAATTACGTTCTGCACAGATGTCTCAGATAAATTGATATAAAATAGCATAGGACCTTGTACCTTGGATGATTGAATGTAGAAGAGAACATCCAGTCAAAAAGGGATAGTCGGTAGGATTAGGAAGACAGTAGGTAGGTTTAGGAAGTAGAGTGAATATAGGATTTGGACCAAAGTTTTTTAGCAATAGGGTTTCGGTTAGAGAGTGAATGTTAGTGATAGCACATGTGAAGATTCAGTCACAATGATGAACTGGGGAAAATATGTAGGAAAGCAGATATCAATAGACACATTACAAAACCATTCAAAGTGTAAAGTGAGTGACAGCTTTAGACGTATTCAAAGGGTTGAGTTTGAATATATAATCTTTGGAAGAAACAAATATGTAGTCACCAATAGGATTTTCATTTGAGATCATTAGGCAACCTGGACATGGATGTTTTTAGTAATCCAGGATCACTTTCCATTTAGGTATGGTACAATCATAAGTGAGAACTTTGCTTTTTCTGTTCAGAATATTACTGTGATAAAATGTATATGTAGATCAGGTTACATGTATTTGTTCCACCATTTCTGGGAGCAATATTTTGAAGACGTATAAATTAGTATTGGGGGTACAAAGAGGTGTACCCTGTGTCTATGAATATAGAGATAATACATGAATAGACCATACTGTGAATAAATAATATAACTGGTTCCACTTTAAATAATGGATTGAATTGATATCTGTAACTAAGTAAGAAATCTTATATTGATATACAATCATTCTTTCCAACCACTTATACATTTAAAGGTAATATTAGGGTTATGGTTTATCATGACGGGTGTTTTGCTTCAAATATGATAAAGGAAATCGAAAATAATGTGTTTGGAAAGAAGTCTCATGAAAAGAGCAGTCAAGAAACATGGAGGAATACATGGGTTCTGAAGCAGGAAGTGATTTGAAGTTAAACAAATGCGTATAAATTTGCTAAATTGTGGATGAAATATTTATATATCCTCTGATGTGCATAAACTGAAGAAATAGTAATGTTCCAGTGTTGAATAAAAATGAACGTCAAAATGCACATCATGTCCCATAGGAATCTAATCTACTTGCATTGATGTTAAACTCGTGTCAGTTACTGTAGAAATATTATGATTTGGCTTTTTTTTTGGTGTTATAATACAATTTATTTTAGTACTAGCATGCCACAGAATGTAGAGGAAGGAACAATGGATTATTATTATCATTGTGATAATTTAAGGTTTTATATCACATTAAGCTATAATATGGCATAATATATCTTATGAATTAGAGAAAAATTTTTTTAAAAAACCTATTATTTAAGGACCATACGCACTGACAATTTAAATGGCTTTCTCGTGATTTCAATTTCTATCAATTGTGTATTAATTGCCAAATATTTATTTTAGTACTTTTCATATTCATAATTGATATAAAGTCAATTGTTTAATTCTTCTTGTAAGTAGTTACTTATTACAGCAGGGACATTATTAATAATTCTAAATCTTTATAAGAAAAATGGTACAAAGTTATTTTCATGCAAAATTAAGAATAATTGCCTTCTCTGAATGTTTGATTGTTAATACATATAACAAAGAGCTTTTGATGAGTCTCTTCCCCAGTAAAACATAAAATGCAAAGATATACTTGGGTATGTATGTCCAAATAAAGATAAGAAGAAATACACATTATTAGCTAGAAACAATTAAATAAAAGATGAAAAGAAAAATCCAATACATTGTACGAACTTGTCAGATGAGGTAGTATTCTGGAAGAATAGCCTAAGGCTAGACATGGTCCATGACAAAATATTATCTAAAAAAATGAAATATGAAAAATATAGGAAATGCTATGAATTTTTCATGAAGGTAGGTGAATTATCCTTTAATCTCATTTTATGTGCATTTTCAAAAGCCAAATTTCTGGTAAAATAAATTTGTGATAGTTACAACTACACAAAACAAAGTTTCTGCTTAGCAAAATGAATGCATCTCAACCCTTTTTTAGCTGATTTCTTCCTACTCAATTTTAAACCTTTATTTATTTATTTATTTTTATTGGTTGTTCAAAACATTACAAAGCTCATGATATATCATCTTTGATACATTTTTCTCATTTGGTTTATGAACTCCCATTTTTTCCCCAAATAAGAATTGCAGAAACACATAGCTTACACATTCACATTTTTACATAATGGCATATTAGTGACTGTTGTATTCTTCTACCTTTCCTATCCCCTACTATCCCCCCTCCCCTGCCCTCCCATCTTCCCTCTCTACCTCATGTGCTGTTGTTTAATTCTCTCCATTATTTCCGCCCCATTTCCCCTCACAACCTATTTTGTGTAATTTTGTGTATCATTGAGGGTATTCTACCATTTCCATATGCTTTCTCTTCTCTCTCCCTTTCTCTCCCCCCACACGTCTTTGTATAATGTTAATCTTTTCCTCATGCTCTTCCTCCCTTTCTGTTCTTAGTTGCTCTCTTTATATCAAAGAAGACATTTGGCATTTGTTTTTTTAAGGATTGGCTAGCTTTGCTTAGCATATTCTGCTCTAATGCCATACATTTCACTGCAAATTCTATGATTTTGTAATTTTTTAGTGCTGCGTAATACTCCATTGTGTGTAGATTCCACATTTTTTTTAATCCATTCATCTATTGAAGGGCATCTAAGTTGGTTCCACAGTCTAGCTGTTGTGAATTGTCCCGCTATGATCATTGATGTGGCAGTATCCCAATAGTACGCTGTTTTAAGATCCTCAGGGAATAGTCCAAGAAGTGTGATAGCTTGGTCAAATGGTGGATCCATTCCCAGCTTTCCCAGGAATCTCCATACTGCTTTCCAAATTGGCTGCACCAATTTGCAGTCCCACCAGCAGTGTACAAGTGTCCCCTTTTCCCCACATCCTCGCCAACACTTACTGTTGTTTGACTTCCTAATGGCTGCCGATCTTACTGGAGTGAGATGGTATCCTAGGGTGGTTTGATTTGCATTTCTCTGACTGCTAGAGATTGTGAGCATTTTTTCATGTACTTGTTGATTGATTGTATGTCCTCCTCTGTGAAGTGTCTGTTCAGGTCCTTGGCCCATTTGTTGATTGGGTTATTTGTTACCTTACTTTTTAATTTTTTGAGTTCTTTGTATATTTTGGATATTAGGGCTTTATCTGAAGTGAGAGGGGTAAAAATTTGTTCCCAGGATGTAGGTTCTCTATTTACCTCTCTTATTGTTTCTCTTGCTGAGAAAAAAAAAACAACTTTTAGTTTAAGTAAGTCCCATTAATTTATTCTTGTTATTAACTCTTGGGCTATGGGTGTCCTATAAAGGAATTTGGAGCTCGATCCCACAGTATGTAGATCGTAGCCAACTTTTTCTTCTATCAGATGCAGTGTCTCTGATTTGATATCTAGCTCCTTGATCCATTTTGAGTTAACTTCCTTGCTTGGCGAGAGAAAGGGATTCAGTGTCATTTTGTTGCATATCGATTTCCAATTTTTCTAGCACCATTTGTTCTTCGTATATTGCAGGTTTTTAGCCCCTTTTATCAAATATAAGAAAGTTGTAATTTTGTGGAATGGTTTCTGTGTCCTCTATTCTGTACCATTGGTCCACCTGCCTGTTTTGGTACCAGTACCATGCTGTTTTTGTTACTATTGCTTTGTAGTACAGTTTGAAGTCTGGTATCGCTATACCTCCAGATTCAAACATCCTGCTTAGAATTGCTGTTGCTATTCTGGGTCTTTTGTTTTTCCATATGAATTTCATGATTGCTTTATCTTTTCTACAAGAAATGTCGTTGGGATTTTGATTGGCATCAATTTAAACCTGTAGAGAATTTGGGTTATATCGCCATTTTGATGATGCTAGTTCTGCCTATCCATGAATTGGGTATATTTTTCCATATTCTAAGATCTTCTTCTATCTCTTTATGTTTCTGTAGTTTTCATTAATAAATCTTTCACCTCTTTTGTTAGGTTGATTCCCAACTATATAATTGTTTTTCCAATTATCTTATTTTCTTTGAGGATATTTTGAATGGAGTGGTTTTCCTCATTTCCATTTCAGAAGTTTTGCTGCTGATATACAGGAATGCCTTTGATTTATGCGTGTTGATTGTATATCTTGCCACTTTGCTGAATTTATTTATTAACTCTAGCAGTTTCTCTGTAGACCCTTTTGGGTCTGTTAAATATATTATCATGTCATCCGCAAATAGCGATAATTTAAGTTCTTCTTTTCCTAGTTTTATGCCTTTAATTTCTTTTGTCTGTCTAATTGCTATGCCTAGTATTTCAAGAACTGAATTAAATAGAAGTGGTGATAGAGGGCATCCCTCTTGTTCCAGATTTTAGAGGGAATGCCTTCAGCTTTTCTCAATTTAGGATGATGCCAGCCTGAGGTTTAGCATATATAGCTTTTACAATCTTGAGGTAAGTTCCTGTTATCCCTAGTTTTTCTAGTGTTTTCAACATAAAGGGATGCTGAACTTTGTCGAATGTTTTTTCTGAATCTATCGATACGATCATATGGTTGTTGTCTTTAAGTCTATTGATGTGGTGAATAGCATTTATTGATTTCCGTATAATGAACCAGCCTTGCATCCCAGGGATGAATCCTACATGATCATGGTGCATAATTTTTTTGATATGCTTTTGTATTCGATTCACCAAGATTTTATTGAGAATTTTTGCATCCAAGTTTATTAGAGATATTGGTCTGTAATTTTCTTTCTTTGAAGTGTCTTTGTCTGGTTTTGGGATCAGGGTGATATTGGCCTCATAGAATGAATTTGGAAGAGTTCCTTATTTTTCTATTTCTTGAAATAGCTTGGAAAGTATTGGTATTAATTCCTTTTTTAAGGTTTTGTAGATCTCTGCTGTATACCCATTCGGTCCATGGCTTTTTTTGGTTGGTAGTATTTTGATGGCTTCTTCTATTTCTTCCTTTGTTATTGGTCTGTTTAAATTGTGTGTGTCTTCCTGACTCAATCTGGGCAGATCGCATGACTTAAGAAGTTTATTGATATCTTCACTATCATCTATTTTATTGGAACATAGGGTTTCCATATACTTTCTAATTATCTTCTTATTTCTGTAGTGTCTGTTGTGATATTGCCTTTTTCATCCCGTATGTTAGTAATTTGAGTTCTCTCTTTTCTTCTCTTCCTTAGCATGGCTAAGGGCCTGCAAATCTTATTTATTTTTTCAAAGAACCAACTTTTAGTTTTATCAAATTTTCAATTTTTTTTTTGTTTCAATTTCGTTGATTTCTGCTCTAATTTTAATTATTTCTTGTCTTCTACTACATTTGCTGTTGTTTTGCTCTTCCATTTCTAGGTTTTTGAGGTGTAGTGTGAGTTCATTTATTTGCTGATTTTTCTTTTTTTTTTTTTTTGAGGAAAGAACTCCAAGAAATGAATTTCCCTCTTAAAACTGCTTTCATTGTGTCCCATAGATTCCAGTATGTTGTGTCTGTATTGTCATTTGTCTCTACGAATTTTTTTATCTCCTCCTTTATGTCTTCTGTAAACCATTGATCATTCAGTAGCATGTTGTTCATTTTCCATGTGATGTAGGATTTTTCCTTCCTTCTTTTATCATTGATTTCCAGATTCATTCCATTATGATCAGATATTCTGCATGGTATTATCTCCACGACTTTATATTTACTAAGAATTGCCCTATGGCATAATATATGGTCTATCTTTGAGTAGGATCCATGTGCTGCTGAGAAGAACGTGTATCCACTTTTTGATGGTTGATATATTCTATATATGTCGGTGAAGTCTAGGTTACTGATTTTGCTGTTGAATTCTATAGTTTCTTTATTCAGTTTTTGTCTAGAGGATCTGTCTAATGGCTAGAGCGGTGTGTTGAAGTCACCCATAATTATTGTGTTGTAGTTTATTTGACTCTTGAACTTGAGGCGAGTTTGTTTTATGAGTGTTGCAGCTCAATTGTTTGGTGCATACAAATTGATAATGGTTATGCATTGTTGGTGCAAGGTTCCTTTTAACAGTATATAGTGTCCTTCTTTATCCCTTTTGATTAACGTAGGTTTGAAGTTGATTTTATTCGATATGAGTATGGCCACTCCTGCTTGCTTCCGAGGGTCATGTGAGTGGTATGATTTTTCCCAAACTTTTAATTTCAGCCTCTGTATGTCTTTACCTATCATATGAGTCTCCTGAAGGCAGCATATTGTTGGATTTTTTTTTTTTTGATCAAGGTTACTAGCTTATGTCTCTTGATTGGTGAGTTTAGGCCATTGACATTTAAGGTTACAATTGAAATATGATTTCTACTTCCAGTCATGTTTGTTTGTTTGTATATTTATTTATTTATTTATTCATTTATTTATTTATTTTGGTTAGTTTTTACTTTTTGGTTATTTTCCTCTCCCTTTACTGAGATACCTCCTGCTGCTAGTTTCAGGCATTACTTTTCAAATCCTCTTCTTGTAGTATTTTGCTCAAAATGCTTTGCACTGCTGGTGTTCTGGCTGTGAATTCTTTTAGCTTTTGTTTATCGTGAAAGACTTAAATTTCATTGTCAAATCTGAAGCTTAATTTTGCTGGATACAGTATTCTTGGTTGGAATCCATTATTTTTGAGCGTTTGAAATACTTTGTTCCAGGATCTTCTTGCTTTCAAAGTTTGTGATGAAAGAAATCAGTCGTTAACTTAATTGGTTTACCCCTGAATGTAACCTGCCTACTTTCTCTCGTAGCTTTTAATATTCTCTCTTTGTTCTGTATGTCCTTGTTCTGGCTATCTTCATAAATATTTGTCTTGGAGTTGGTCTATTATGGTTTTGAATGCTTGGGGTCCTGTAGGCTTCCAGGATTTGGCAATCCATTCCATCTTTCATCTCTGGGAAATTTTCTAGAATTATTTCATTTAATATGTTGTCCATTCCTTTGGTTTGAATCTCTATGCCTTTTTCTATCCGAATGACTCTCAAAATTTTTTTTTTATGACATCCCATATCTCTTGAATAGATTGCTCATGGGATTTAAGCATCTTTTCTGTGTTTACTCTATTCTTTTCAAGTTGATAAACTTTGTCTTCATTATCTGACGTTCTAACTTCTACTTGATCTAGTCTATTTGTAATACTCTTCATTTGAGTTTTTAATTTGGTTTATACTTTCCTGAATTTCTAGGATTACTGTTTGATATTTCTTTTTAATGTCTCTATCTCCTGGTAAAGCTCATTCTTTGCCATTTGAATTTGTTTGTTTATTTGATTTTCAAAATATACTTTTATTGCTTGGACTTGCTGCCTCATGTCTTCTCTAATATTCCTTTCCATCTGAGTTAGGTATGCCTTGAGTTTTTTCCCTATCCCTATTTCTGATGCTTCACGGTCCTCCTTTAGAATTTAGTTGTCCTGCATTTTTTGCACACCTTTTTTTCCCTTGTTTTTTCATGATGTTCACGTTACTTTTCAGCTCAATTTGATTGCTGTGTTTCTGCTTTCTTCAATAGATTTGTTTTGGTTTTATATATCTCTGTTGTCTCTCTTTTGTGTTTGTAGACTATGCCTGCAAAAGTGGATTCCACTTGGAAGGAATTCCGACAGCTGAGCTCCAGTGATGTCACCTGTCTGCTATGGCGGGCCCCAGGCTCCTTGCCGGGGTGTTTGAATGGGGGGGTGGGACTGGACTGTCTCTGGTTGGTTTCACCTCCCGGTCGCTGGCGGGCGGGCGGTCTGCAGCCATCCAGTCGTGCAATCAGCGAATGGGCTGTCACCGGCGGGCGGGTGATCTCTAGCTGCCCAATTGCGCAGGCAGCCAGCAGGTGATTGGTTGAGGTGGGCAGGCGTTCTCCAGCCTCCTAGTCACGCGTGCCTGTCCTCTGGTCCCCTGGTTTCCTCTGCGAGTCCTGATTTCCCCTGCTACACCAGATTTCCCCTGAGTGATGCCTCTTGGCAGCTCAAACTGTACTCTTTGCCTGCCGTTCCTTGGGTGTGGAGGGTGTCTATTGGGAACACTGGCACTCTATTGTTTTGATTTTTTCCGCTTGCCCCACCCATTGCGCTGGCTAGAAAAGTTTTGTTTTCACCGGTGATGGGAGGGGAAGTTGAAGGTCAGGTGCCACTAGTTTTCCCCCCGTCTTTATGAAGGCTTTCTCTGGTAATCCCTCCCCCGGAAAGCCTAAGAGAGAATTTTTGTGAATTACCTGCTGTATGGGAGATAAGCTGAGTAACACACACCTGTTTTGTTGTTGCAATCTGTCGGAGAGTGGTGGTGGATACTTCAGCTCTCCAAGATGGTGGCCGTTGGTTTCCTCGGTGGAGTTTCGGTTGTGGGGGATAGAACTGTAACACTTTCTTCCCCATCTGAAATCCCGAACTCAGCCCCGGGCTCAGTGGTGGGTGAGCCAGCCGGATTCCACAGAATCCGCAGCAACGTTTCTCCCTGCATGCTGGTCGCTTCACGGTGGAGGCCCGCCGTCTGTAGCCACGGCATGGGCCGCATGGATCAGCCACCCCAGATCTTCGGTCGCATAGTTGGCTCTTGTTTGAGACTCAATTACAGGACCTCGGTGGTGGAAATCATTCTTCTAGGTTCCAGGCACACCCATTTTTCTGTAAGATCCTAACAAGATACTTTTTCGTCATTCTAACTCTTTATTCACATGTGAAGTTGCGCAGTACAAAGGGTGTGATGCACTCTATTCATGGCCATCTTGCAATGTCAAAATATTAGGATTTCTATGCACCATTTACTGAAGATAGTTTTCAGTACTAGTAAACCAAAATGTTATTTCAGGTGGATGAATATTTCTGAGAATAATCTTTTGAAAAGTAGATTATAAATCCACATACATGAATATGAATGAAATTTGGGAGTGCATAATAAGACACATATATTTCATATTTTGAAAAATCTGGAGGATATATATATATATATATATATATATATATATATATATATATATATACAGACACACACAGAGAGACATTAAAAAGTAGCATTATATATGCCAATCGAAATTCATCATGAAATACATATCATCCACAGATTCAAAAATATTTATTTTACTGAACATGGATTTATGTATAATGCTATTTAAATAGGAGGATCACCCATAGGTTGAATTCTCAGTTCCAACAGCTTTTAGAAGGAGTGATATCTTCTCACAATTTCTATATGCCAAGTCAGCCACCTCACCAAAAATATACGTGTGATACCAGGTATGAATCTATATGTGCATATAAAACTACATGTGCTAAATAGGCTACAGAGAAAGGGAGACAGGAATTCACATATTTGTTAACTTTAAAAAAACATGGAGAATTCTTTCAACCAAATAATTGACTAGATTCATAACTCCTACCCTATATAATGCAAAAGGCAAGTCCAACTATACACGATGCCTCCTCTGAACTGCTTGTATTTCAATTCTGTTTGGGTTATTATTCTAGTCAGAGTTTAGTAGCATAGGGGTTAGTGTGAGGGATTCACTATTTTGACTGGAAAATTATAAAATGAATCCAATGTGTATACAAATATGTGCTACAAAAAATTGTTCCCACTGTCATCCAGAACAATGGCTTGACATTACCTAGTCCCCAAGTAAGACAAAATTAGAGGAGAAGAGTTAGAAAATCTGTGAATACATATTTGGAATAGAATATGCTAAGGAGTTTCCAAAAGTAAGGGACAGGGTAAACACTCCACAAACTGGAGCTCTTCTGGCCTAAAGACTTCTTGTGGAACTGCCTCTGAGGTTGGGCACTTGAAACATATGTTGTTGTCAAGTGCTTTAGCTTCGTTTCTAGTGAGACCAATAAAGGTGGGTCTGCATCTATGTGATATGGAGGACATGGTTTCTTATTTTCCACTGAACATGAGCAGCAGTGCTGAATTTGCTATTTGTAGCTAAACTGTGGCCCCTGGGGTCTAAGTGTCTCCCCGTGTGGACTGTGAAGCCATTTTGTGATCCTAAAGTTTTCATGGTGTTTCTTGCGGCTTCACTGGGAGTTTGGTATTTGCTTCACAAAATACAAAGAGGTCAACTGGGACACAGTGCTGGAGGGAGTTCTGTCACGTGTGGTGGGTCAGCTTCTGCAGGACAATGCACCAACCATGCTTCTATCCCACATAGCTTTCCCCATTGACCATAGCAACTTAATTCTGAAACTTTCCCTGAAACTTCTCAATATTACAAGATGCCTTTACATAGAAGGGACTGCTTGCTGCACCGTGTCAGTCACAAGACATTTGGAAGCTAATGGCAGATCCACATGGCCCCACCACAAATGTTTTATCACACACCTGCCCACTACTGCTCTAGGCCAAGTACTAAGCAGGCTCCAATTTATTGGCATCTCTGTTCTACACCATTTTCATGAAACTCAGTCAATCAAGGCACTGTCTGGTATACTCATGATCAGCAACAGGACATCCAAAGGTTCTCCAGTGCCACCTGGTCATGGGAATTTCAAAAATTTCTTGGTATTTATCTAGCCATTTTTGAAAGATGAAGTTGGAGGCACTGTATGTTTCAAATCAATCCAGAACCATTAAATTTTGAGGAAGCTCATGTCAATGAAAGCTATGGAGAATTCTCACAGGCAAGGCTTCCCAAAGATTGGCTAAATGGTCACGTGAATCCAGGCCCATTGAGGTCTACAATGTGAGGTCCATGTGTGTTTTGACTCTCAACTATGGCTGCCAAGTCTTTCAGAATAAAATCATGTGATATCTTGGCTGTGATTCCCAGTGCTTTGTGGAAATACAACCTGGGCATACATCTCAGTTTCCAAGGACGACTCTCATGCGTGAACTCATAACATCCCAACACAATTCATGGCAATACATCTCTGAGGTCAGTTCCAGAACTCAGTCTCTTAGGGGAATCACACCAGAGTTCATGTCAAGGTGGACCCAGTCATCTCTTCCAACCACCACACAAATGACCACAATTAAAACCAACACACTCCCACATGGCCCTCATGACCTTTCATATAAACACTCTTCATAACCTCTGGTTGAATGTTTCTATGAGGGGTGCAGACCAAGACAGTCTCCAAAATAATCTTCCTTTCCCCTAATGTGCCTAAAAACAGGGTGGCTTGGACACCCTTCCTGTGAACCTGGTGTGATCACATAGGCCTGCTGTTAATACTTCTCTGCTTCTCCAATTTGAGGACTACTGACTTTGGGGTTTAGATTCTTTGTCTGAATTGGAGACATGAGGAAACCCAAGCTCCTACGGGCTAGCCTCTGCAGGGCTTTGAAGAAATTATTTGACCCAAAGCATTCCTATTCTAACTTGATGTAGGTCTAGAACCTCACAAAGGAAGGGGAGAGACTTCATCCAGAATGACTGCTCTTTTGGCTATTTTGGTTTTGTATGCACACATGGGATCCTTCTTTAGATCTATCAGGTGCTGAGAATCTAAGCCTAAGCCTCACACAGGGCCAAAAGGCTGATTCAGACACATCCTTTCCAAAGGAATTAAGCAAAAAGCCTCAGGTGATGCCCATTCATTTCCATGTGAAAACAGGTTTTTTTCAGGCTTCAAAAACGGGGTGGCCTGAGGCAAAGAACTTTCAGACATTCAGGGCAGCAGAACAACTGGTAATTAAAAGGCCCAAAGCAGGGTTTCTCCACTGAGACTCTCCTGATCACACTGATACCTGAGTTTTCTGAGATGCTCGCCATTCCCTTCAGCTATCCATACATGGCGTTGTCACAGGGCTTGGAAGTGGTACATATATTGGACACAAAACCATGAGCCTATTCTGGAGAGTGGCCAGAATTCAGGAAGAAAGCAGAAACTTTGAAAGATAGCAAGTGTTGCCCATCGATAAGGCAAGCTGAAATCCATTCATAAATTGGGCAGGATGAATGCTGGGAAGCTTTCAACTAGACAGGACATATCAATTGATGCATTCTCTTTTCTAATGTCTACAACCATGGACACCGTGGGATACACAGACATAGAAACACTCACCTTGTCAAACGACTTACTCGAAACCAGTCTACACCAAACCAAACATTCCGACTTTCCTACCTATTCTGAGAACATGAGACAAATCCACAAACTCACACCCACACCCACAAAGGCACCTCCTTCCCCGAAGTAGGTCTGTGACTATCCAGAGTTTCTCTAATTGTGGACCATATTTTATTCCCACAAAATGGCCTGTCCTGTCTCAGATCTGGTCTCTTTGGTCAACATTTTGAACTAATGAGGAGCCAGCGGTGATCCAATACCTGCTTTCTCAGTAAAGGTGACTTTTCAGAGCTTTCTGGCATTTGGCCATCCTCACATCAGTAGGTACCAAGAAAGACTAAATCTGTCCTTGGTAAAATCCAAGCAAGTGAGACCCCTGGAGTGGGACTGGGACTGGATTTTGGTGACTGGCTTCCTGGATCCCAAGTTCAGAGAGTTCTGTCACCAAGGTTGTGAGGTGAGGTCACTTCCTTCAGAAAGTGAATAAGGTCACTGCCTTGGCAACCACGTTGTCCTAACAGTTGCTTCAAAGAGTCCCATGAAATGGAGGCTACCCCTACTTCCTGTGACACTTTCACAACTTAGAATGGTATATCAACCATAGGCACCCAGGAACAGCTCTCAACACAGGCCTGGTTGGGTCCTTCTTCTCTAAATTAAGAAGACAGAGGCTGATTCAGACACATTCCTTCATCCTGACCAAGTTTTTTACAATGAAAGATGACTTTTGCTCTCTCAGTTCCTACATAGCTGCCTACAACTTCTGCAGGGATCATTTTTGCATGGACCTTTGAGTTTCTCAGTAGTTGGAAGGAATCCTACATTTTTGTATTGTAAGACCATCTCTGTCCCTGCTCTTCTGTAAAGTTAGATTGAGGCAACAGTGTATGGTTAGGGTTAATAACAGGTTTGATTTGGGTTAGGAATCATTCAGCTGGATGAATAATGGTATTGATGACCTGCGATAATTACAAGAATATATAGGTAAAATATAAGTATGAAAACAGAAATCTATGTAAGATTTAAAACCCAGAAGTGTATTAGGACCTTGATTGTGATACTTAGCTTTGATTTATTTTCTGCACAGATGTCTCAGGTACATCGATATACAATTGCATTGGACCTTGTGCCTTGGATGATTGATTGTCAAAGATAACTTCCAGTGAAAAAGTGATAGTCGGTAAGATTAAGAAGATAGTCGGTAGTTTAGAAAGGAGAGTGAGTATAGAATTTGCACCAAAAGTTCTTTAGCTATAGCTTTTCGGGTATAGAGTAAATGTAAATGTCAGCACATGTGAAGAGTCAGCCACAATGATGAACTGGGAAAATATGTAGGAAAATAGATATCAATAGATACATTAGGAAATCTGGCAAAGTATAGTCGTTAGTGAAAAGTTAGTAAAATAGGTAGTTGTCTCTTCATGTTTTTCTGTATACTTAACTTCCCTCCCTGCCCTCCCCAAGGAAAGTATATAAGCCCTGTTTAAGCTGTTCTCAGGACTCTCTGCTCTATTGAAGTGAGCTCTGAGCCCCAGCATGCTGGACCACCAATAAACCCTTTGCTTTTGCATGAGACAGTTTCTTAGAGGTCTCTTCGCCTGACACTCATCCGACCTTTACATATGGAGGTTCCACCGAGTTCTGGCAGCAGCGGACGAGAGACCCCAACTGGCTCCTCAAGGGATTTGTAAGGCGCCTCTTTCTGGTGTCAGGTTTCAGGTTAGAGCTTGGCAAAATGGCTGTCAATGAAGAGTGTGAGCTCTCTCTCACGGTGGCTGACAGATGTGTCACAGAGCCACAGGCCACCACCCTGAGGGACACCCCAGAGGACTCTGAAAATCAAGGAACAATAGTCTCCTCAACTCAGTGATATTTTGTTTCAGATTCGGTATTGCCAGCCCATCAGGTATTGCCGGCTACTCAGTCCTCGTCTCAGTGTTGGACGTCCATTTCCTGTCTTATTGTCTTGTCTTGTCTGTGTCATGTGTCGTTGCTTTTACTGTTTGTGCATTTTTCATTATGGAAAAGAGCACTTCAATGCCTCTGTCCCTGACCCTTGATCACTGGACCAAATTCGGCTTAAGGGCTCAGAATCTTTCTTTTTCAGTAAACCGCTGGACCTGGCAGACTCTCTGTGCCTCAGAGTGGCCCACCTTTGGATTCGGATGGCCCTTAGAAGGATTTTTCTACTTCTCACTAATTTAAAAAGTCAGAGATATTGTCTTTCAGGAAGGGCCACATAGCCATCCAGATCAAAAGCCATATATCTTAACCCGGCATTACCTCTGCAAATCTCCTCCATGGGTGAAGCCTTTCTTTGCCCCTGCCCCCGCTCCTAATCCTTCCCCCACGATCTCTCAAACCCTCTGCTCCTCCTCCTCCTCCACCCTCTTTTCTGCCTAAGTCACAAGATTTAACTCTACTGGACTCTCATCCCTCTCCTTATCCCTTGCCCTGGTCTCCCAACCCCCAACACCCTCTAAGTGATTCCCCTGCTGCTGACTCAGCCTCTCCGCCATTGGAGGAAGCTAAGCCAGCCCAGCACCCTCCAGAAAACCCCCCCGCGGCACACACAGCCCCTCCTCCCCTGGAGGAACCTGGCCCGGCTAAAGGAACTCACCATCAATGAAAGATTGAAAACCCTGGAACTCCCGTGATGCTCCCCCTCCGTCCCTATGTGCCAATGATTGACGATGGCCATGGGGAAAAATTGCAAGCCTACCAGTATTGGCCTTACTCCTCTTCAGACCTATATAACTGGAAAAATAACAATCCCCCCTTTTAAGAGGACCCCACTCGTGTCTCAGGTGTGGTTGATTCATAGATGTTTTCACACCAGCCTACTTGGAATGACTGCCAACAACACCTAGGGACTCTCTTCATGACAGAGGAACAAAAGAGAATCCTCCTGGAAGCTAGAAAATAATATCCTCGGACCAGATGGGTGACTGACACCACTTCCCAACATATTCAACCCGGCTTTCCCTAGAATCGACAAAACTGGGACCCCAACACCTTTGAAGGTAGGGAGCATCTGTCCACTTATCTCCGGGCTCTAATAGCGGGTATCTTAGTGGCTGCTAGGCGACCAACTAATTTGGCCAAGGTAATAGAGTTTATTCAAGGGCCTGATGTATCTCCCTCTATGTTTCTAGAGAGAATTATGGAGGCATATATGAGATATACTCCTTTTGATACTCAGGCAGAGGCTCAAAAGGCATCTGTCATGATGGCCTTTATTGGGCAAGCTGCCATGGATATTTAAAGAAAGTTACAACACTTAGATGGATTACAAGATATGACTTTGAGAGATTTAGTCAGAGAAGCCAAAAACGTATACTATACGAGAGAAACTGCGGAAGATAAGGAAGCAAAGGGTGGATAAAAGAAACAAAAGACAGACTAAGGAATTGACTCAGGTCCTGGTCACAACAACAAATAGGCCAGAAATAAGAAACATGGAGACAGGAAGGGATACCTGGGCCCAAACTAGAGGCCACCCCTGGCCTCAGATCAATGTGCCTATTGTAAAGAAAAAGGACACTGGGCCAAAGAGAGCCCTAGAAAGAGACAGCCACGCCAGCCAGCCATCCTGACTCTGGAGGATGACTAAGAAAGTTGGGGATCAGATCCCCTCCCCGAGCTCAGGTTAACTTTTGAAGTGGAGGGCACCCCAGTAAACATTGAAGTGGATACAGGGGCAATATACTCAGCCATTAAGGCTCCATTTTGCCCTCTATCAAATAAAAGGTCTCTAATTCAAGGGGCTAATTGCAGTAAATATCGGGCTTGGACAACTAAGAGGACCTGGGACCAGGGGAAAGGAAAAATCCATCACTCCTTCCAAGTAATCCCAGAATGCCCGGCCCCATTGATAGGCAGAGTTCTGCTCACCAAGCTCCGGGCCAAAATAACTTTTAACCCTGAAGGCCCCCAAGTGGAATTTCTAAATCCTTCAGTAAAAACTCCTATATTCACAGCTCTAACTATGTCAGTAGATAATGTACATCAAATCACTCACCTTAGTTTAAAGAAACTACATTCATTTATGAAGGATCAAGAACAGAGTTTTCCACTAACCGACTCACAGTTAAAGGAAATAACTGAATGGTTAACAAAAGCCTGTAAGGTCCATCAAATGGTTAATTCTTATCCTTCCAAGCTTCCTACAGGAAAGCACCTATGAGGAACCAGACAAGGACAATTCTGGGAAGTGTACTTTACTGAAATAAAGCCAGCAAGTTATGGACTTAAATATCTCCTAGTCTTTGTAGATACATTTTCAGGATGGATTGAAGCCTTTCCCACCAAAAAAAAAAAAAAAAGAAAAAAAGAAAAGGAAAAAAAAGAAAAAAAAAGAAACAGTGCAAATTGTGGTGAAGAAGATCCTGGGAGATATTTTTCCAAGATACGGCCTGCCTAAAGTAATAGGGTGTGATAATGGACTGGCATTCATAACCCACATAAGTCAGGGGTTAGCCAGGACCTTGGGGATTTATTGAAAGTTACATTGTGCTTATAGACCCCCGAGTTCAGGACAGGCAGAATGAATGAATAGAAACATTAAAGAGACCATAACGAAATTAAGCTTAGAGACCGGCATAAAATATTGGACTATGCTCCTGCCTTATGAACTGTTTCATGCAAGAAATACTCCCTCTGTTTCTTTGTGTAACCTCACCCCCTATGAAATTTTCTATGGTGCCCCTCCTCCAGTAAGGGACCTATCCCCAACTCTAAGACCTAACGATTTCTTTCACACCCATTTGCTTTACAGACTTAAAGCTCTTGAAAGAACTCAGGATACCTGTGAAAACAGATGGCCACTGCCTAACAACCTGGGGACGAGAGGACTCCAAATCAACATCAATTAATTTACTTCTTCTATGTAAGACGACATCAGGTGTCATCCCTGGAACCCCGCTTGAAAGGACCATACCAGGTGCTACTTATAACACCTACAGCGGTGAAGGTAGACAGAATCATTTCCTGGATCCATACCTCTCATCTCAAGCCTGCGGCCTGTTGAGACTCTGGCTGGAAACTGGAAAAGACTGGTAACCCTTTCAAATTGTGTATTCGCCATATGGATAAAGCTATAGACTCTCCCCTTGACCACCAGTAGTCCTAACCCTCATCAGCCCGTTCAGCAGCGATGGCTGATCACAAATCCTACTGGAAAAGAATTATGGTCTATCTCGTATACAGCCCAATTAGGTAACTAGTGACCATCTCTCTACCCAGACATTTATTAGCTGGCTATACGTCTTTCCTATTGGGATATCCCTGATGAAGAGGATGCCACTAAAATTCCATTAAATCCCTTCCAAACCATAGACAATGGAAACAAACCTAATGGATGTAGGGACAAGTGAGCCAGATGCAGGTTTGCTAGCCTAGATTACTATGATTGCCTGGTGGACTATCAAAGCCACATGAAATCACGGCTGTGTGGGGGGAAAGCCGACTTCTTCTCTAAGTCATGGGGATGTGAGCATACAGGGACTGCCTGATGGATCTCAAGCTTCTCATCAAATTCTGTAGAGAAAAGGGAAAGAAAAGAGAAATTGGATGGAAATGGAAGGAGACCTTCATTGTTATACAAAATTACATATAAGAGGTTGTGAGGGGAATGGGAAAAAAAAATAAGGAGAGAAATGAATTACAGTAGATGGGGTAGAGAGAGAAGATGGAAGGGGAGGGGAGGGGGGATAGTAGAGAATAGGAAAGGTAGCAGAATACAACAGTTACTATTATGGAATTATGTAAAAATGTGGATGTGTAACCAATGTGATTCTGCAATCTTTGTAATGTTTTGAATAACCAATAAAAAAATTCTGTACACAGCATTGGCCATATTACCAATTAGATAACCAAAACCGATGGCCCACAGTGGGGTCTCTAGGTCCTCAAATTCTGCGTGACATTTTTAACTTCTGCAAATGCTCAAAAGGGTGAAAGGAGATTCCCCTATGTGGAGGCCTTTTCCCTCCTTCGCTCACATCCTGACCTATGTTTCTCCAATAGATCCTCACCCTTAGCCTTCTGCTCCAGTCTCTCTGCTGTCACTATCACCTCAGCAACATGATTTCTCCCCTCCAATTACTAGATCAAAAATCCAAACCTCTGCCAGTTCTCAGACCATTGCCCAATTGCTGAGGTAGCAGGTAATGAAGTACCCCTCCACCAACTCCCTCCTCTCTTCTCCTATCAGTGTCCGCACCGGATCCCACCAGGTCCTCTTACCAGCTAACCCAAATCTCAAACCAGCTGAGGAGAGCCCTCATACCCCTATCCAAGATGTAATAAAAATGGACTTAAAAGTTTCTTTGTCATCACTGAAAAAAGGTTACTCAGAATTTAAAGTCCCTTACAGGCTTTTAGTGATACTAACTCCAGTCTTCTCCTCTGCTCTACCTGTTCTACTGCTCAAGTTTTTGTTGCTAGGAAAATCCCAAACCCCTTTCCCATTATTCCTTTACATCTTTCCTTCCTCATTCTCAGATCTTCAGAACTGCTCTCAGCCCCACCTACCCCATCTGCCCCCTCTGTACCAGGCCCACCGAAAAGTCTTATCTGACCTTCTTCAGAAGTCTTCATCATGGCTGACTTTAGGACTTTCAGCAAAAGAGTCCCTATAAAAGACTTCAGAGTAGATAAAATTCCTCTTTACGTGTTGCCCTGTTCTACTTGGCCACTGGCTAAAAAATCTGCACTCCTAAGGTAGACACCCCCTTACTAGTTTTTCACAAAATATGTGTACAAGGCCTCTGGCCATGAGCTAGGGATTCACAGAGATGGCTACATTTCTAAGATACAGAAGTTACAAACTGGGCTCCATGGTAACAGCTGGCAGGGTGAAAATCAAAGGGAAGAAAGAGCTCTCCCTAACCCAGGTGTCCTTGAAAAGTTAACTTGCCAAGAACAGAGGAAAAAAAACAGAAAAATAAACTGCTTTTTGTAAACTTCTGCAGACTGTGAACTTCTGCGCCCCTTCCTTTACATGTTGGGTACAAAATTCTGAAACTACCTAAACTTGGGTTTCAGGGGATTTATTGATTACAACAGAAGTAATGCCCTCTGAATCTGGTTGCAAACGAATAGGACTGTTTCCCTGTCTTCGGTACTATCTTAGGCGCCTTGCCTTGTCTGTCCCTACAGCAGTATAATTCTATATACTTAAACATTTTTTATGTTTTCATGAAGTTGTCAACAGATATGATTAATTGTGTAATGGTGCAGATGTTTCCCAGAGTGCTTTATCCTGATGCATGTTCATTTGAAATTCAAATAGGGGGAAATAAAACCTGGTTCCACTGGGCACATATATCCCTCACTTTAGCCATCCTATTAGAAATAGGAGTTGCAGCAGAGGTGGGCACAAGAACCACTGCCTTGGTCCATGGGACACAACAAATGACACAATTAGAAGCAGCAATAGACCAAAACATAAAGATATTAGAAACCTCCATCACAGCTTTGCAGAAATCTTTAACCTCTCTCTCTGAAGTTGTTTTACAGAACAGTCAAGGGTTGAACCTCCTCTTCATGAGAGAAGGGGGCCTTTGTTCTGCATTGATGGAAGAATGTTGTGTTTATGCTGACCATTATGGAGTTGTAAAAAAATCTATGAGTAAATTAAAAGGACAACTTGAAGAGTGTCAATGAGAGAGAGAGGCCAAAAAAGGGTGGTTTGAGTCTTGGTTCACACAGTCCCCCTGTTTAACTACGTATTTATCAACCCTGGCTGGTCCAATAATAATCCTCATATTATTGCTAACTATAAACTCTGTTTGTTCAACCATGTAATTTCTTTTCTCCAATCTCAAATTGGACAAGTTAAACTTATGTTAATACCCCACTAGCAGACATAAAATGTGACACCCCCCAATGATCACTTTTATGACTAAAAGTAGCCAGAAGAAAAAGTGGGGAATGAAAGGTTAATAAAATAGGCACTTGTCACTTTCTGTTTTTCTGTACGCTTAACAAAACACTGTTGAAATCTTGAGAAATGTTTGCTAATCTTGTTCCCAGAAAGTGCTGTCCCCAACTGCCAAACTACAGAATGCACTCCCTCACCCGGTTACACGCAAACTGCCCACTCGCCTTGATCCATTAATAAAAATCCCTCCCTGCCCTCTCCAAGGAAAGTATTTAACCTCTGCTTAAGCTGTTCTCAGGGCTCTCTGCTCTATTCAAGTGAGCTATGAGCACCAGCACGCTGGACCCCCAATAAACCCTTTGCTGTTGCATGAGGTAGATTCTGGGTGGTCTCTTCCTCCGACGCTCACCTGACATTTACTTGGATGACTGAATGTAGAAAAGAACATCCATTCAAAACGGGATAGTCAGTAAGATTAGGAATATAGTTGGTAGGTTTAGGAAGAAGAGTGAATATAGGATTTGGAAAAAAAAGTCCTTTAGCAATAGGGTTTCATATAGAGAGTGAATGTAAATGTCAGCACATGTGAAGAGTCAGTCACAATGATGAACTGGAGAAAACATGTAGGAAAGCAGATATCAATAGAGACATTATGAAATCAGGCAAAGCATAAAGTTAGTGATAGGATTACACATTCAACATGTTTGACTTTAATTATATAATCTAAGAAAAAAAGAAATATGTAGTCGTCAATAGGATTGACATTTGAGAGCATTAGGCAAGTGGACATGGATGATTTTAGTAATGCAGGTTCACTTTCCATTTAGGTTTTGGTACAATCATAAGTGTGACCTTTGCATTTTGTTTTCAGAATATTACTGTGATACAATGTATATGTAGATCAGGTGACATGAGTATTTCTTGTACCATTTCTGGGAGCAATATTTTGAAGACGTAAAAATTAGTATTGGGGGTACAAAGAGTTGTACCCTGTGTCTATGAATATAGAGGTTTCCTGGCCTAAAGACATTTTGAGAAACTGCCTCTGAGGCTGGGCACTTGAAATATATGTTGTTGTCAGGAGCTTTAGCTTCCTTTGTTTTGAGACCATCAAAGCTAGATATGCATCTATGTGACCTGAAGGACATGTGTTCTTATTTTCCAATGAAAATGGTGCAGCAGTGATGAATTCTCTTTTTGTAGGTAAACAATGGCCATTGGGGCTAAGCGTCTCCCCGTGTGGACTGTGAAGCCCTTTGGTCATACTCCACTTTTAATGGTCTTTCTTGCTGCTACAATGGGAGTTTGGTATTTGCTTCACAAAATACAAGGAGTCCAAATTGGTCGCAGTGCTGCACGGCATTCTGTCACATGTGGTTGGTCAGTGTCTGCTGGAGAACGCACCAACTAGGCTTCTACCCCACATAGCTTGCACTCTTTTCCATAGCAACCTGATTCTGAACATTGCCCAGAAACGTCTCCATATACCAAGATGCCTTTTCATATAATTGTCTGCTGGCTGCACCATGTCAGTCACAGGACATTTGGAAGCCAATGGCAGATCTACATGGCCACAGCACAGATGTATTATCACACACTTGCTAACCACTACTCTAGGCTCACTACTCAGAAGGCTCCAACTTACTGGCATCTCTGTTCTACAGCATTTTCATGAAACCCAGTCAATCAAGGCACTGTCTGGTATACTCCTGATCAGCAATAGGACATGGAAATGTTTTCCAGTGCCATCTGGTCAAGGGAATGTCCAAAATTTCATGGTATTTTTCTCGCCATTTTTCAAGGATGAATTTGGAGCCACTGTGTGTTTCCCATTCATCCAGGAACCATAAAATTTTGAGGAAGCTCATTTGAATGAAACCTCTGGAGAACTCTCAGAGGCAAGGCTTCCCAAAGAGGGGGCAAAAGGTCACATGAAGCCAGGCCCATTGAGGTCTACAATGTGAGATCCATGTGTGCTTTGTCTCTTAATTATGGCTGTCAACTCTTTAAAAATAAAATCATGTAATATCCTGGATGAGATTTCCATGGCGATGTGGAAAGCCATCCTGGGCCTAGAACTCAGTTTCCAAGGGCGATTCTCATGCGTGGCCTCCTAAAATCCCAACACGACTTCATGGCAATACTTCTCTTAGTTCAGTTCCAGAACTCAGTCTTATGGGGAATCACACCAGTGTTCAAGCCCAGGTGGACCCAGTCATCTCTTCCAACCACAAACAAATGACCACAATTAAAACCAAAACACTCTCAAATGGCCTTCAGCTTCTTCCATATAGACACTCAACATAAATTATATAACTGGTACCAACTTTAAATAATGGATTGAATTGTTATCTGAAAATATACAGGAAATCTTATATTGATATACAATCATTCATTCCAAAAAGTTATACATCTAATGGTAATATTAGGGTTATGGTTTATCATGAAGAGTGTGGGAGTTTTGCTTCAAATTTTTATGGAAATCGAAAACAATGTGTCTGGAAAGAAGTCTCATGAGAAGAACAGTCAAGAAACCTGGAGGAATACATGTGTTCTGAAGCAGGAAATGATTGAAAGTGAAACAAATGCCTATTAATTTGTGAACCTGTGGATGAAATATATATCCTATGGTGCGCATAAACTGAAGAAATAGTAATGTACCAGTGTTAAATAAAATGAACTTCAAAATACACATCATGTCCCATAGGAATCTATTTGCATTGATGTTAAACTGGGTCAGTTACTGTAGAAATATTAGGATTGTATGCACCATTTACTGAAGTTACTTTTCAGTACTAGGAAACAAATATGTATTTCAGGTGGATGTATATTTCTGAGAATAATCTTGTGAAAAGTTGATTATGAATCCACATACATGAACATGAATGAATTTAGGTAGTGTATATAGGACACATATATTTTATATTTTGAAAAATTTGGAGAGTATATATATATATATATATATATATATATATATATATATATATACACACACACACACACAAAACACAAACACAGACAATGAAAAGTAGCAATATATATGCCAATCGAAATTCTTCATGAAATATATATCATCCACTGATGCAAAAATATTAATTTTACTTAGCATGGATTTATGTATAATGTTTTTTTTTTTACTAGGAGGCTCCCCCATAGGTTGAATTTTCAGTTCCAACAGCGTTTAGGAGAAGTGATCTCTTCTCACAATTTGAATCTGCTAAGTCAGCCACCTCACAAGAATATACGTGTGATACCACGTAGGATTCTATATGTGCATATAAAATACATGTGTCAAGTAGGTTACAGAGAAAGGGAGACAGGTATTCACATATTTTTTAACTTTAAAAACACATGGAGAACTATTTCATTTAAAAATTAGCTAGATTTATAACACCTACCCTAGATCATGCAAAAGGCAACTCCAACTATACACCATGCCTCCTCTGAACTGCTTGTATTTCTATTCTATTTGGGTTATTTTTCTCCATCATATTAGGATTAGTAGTCATAGTCTAGTAGGGTATGGGTTAGTGCCAGGTGTCCCGGCCGGCAGGACACATCAACGTGGGCATCGAACATAGTTGGGAAGGAATGAAGGGACAAGAGACAGGACAGATGACACCCAGACAGGAGTTCTGATCAAGCTGCAAACTTTTATTGTTCTCACAGGGTGTTTATATGCTGCTGATGGGAAAGCTCTCTTATCTTGGGGCTGCTAGCTCTTGGTCCAAAACACAAGCTGAGCCACATTCCCAGATGAGGACAGGATGTGGGCATTTCCATTTATTTGTAAGGGGATTTCGCCACATAACAGGTGGCTGATCAGAATTGGAAAAGGGATGCCAGTGTGTGTCTGCAGCCGAAAGGCCTTCACTGTCTAGGGTAAGAAAAGAAAGGGCAAATAATGCATGGTTAAGGCAATGCCTGTGAGTGGTAAATACAAGGGCGGAAGCCTTAAGGCGAAATAGCCAAGTCTTTAAGGTAAGGTGGAACATTCCACAATGCCTTGGCCCTGAGGTTTGTATTGAATTCCAGTAGGATGACAAAATTGCAAGGTAGCACAAAACTGTTTAAACTTGGCACTGGTATATGGAGGACAATTATCTGTTTTAATATGTATTGGTTTACCCATTATGGAAAAGGCTGAAACAAGATGAGAAAGGACATCTTTGGTAGCCTCTCCAGAATGTGGTGATGCAAAAATAAAGCTGCTGAAGGTATCGATAGAAACGTGTATATATTTGGTTTTTCAAAATTCAGGAAAATGAGTAACATCCATTTGCCAAACCTGATTTGGCAGTAATCCTCGGGGGTTAACTCCCAAGTGTTGAATGGGGAGGGAGAGAGTGCAAGCAGGGCATTCTTTTACTATTTCTCGTTTCTGTTGCCTGGTAATTTTACAAAGTAATCGAAGGCTCTGGGAATTTAGTTGGTGAAGATTGTTTAGCTCCGTGGCCTATTGAATGGAGCCACCAAAAATTGGAAACATGGTAGGAGTTGCTGCATCAGCTTGAGCATTACCTGTGTTAGAGGGCCGGAAAGATCAGAGTGTGCCCTGATGTGTCCTAAGAAAAATGGGTGTTTTCTGGCCTGAATTAGCTGCTGAAGCTGGTGAAACAGAAAGGCCGCATTGGAAGAAGCTTTAATGGCGGGTGAAATCTCCAGCAGGGGCACAGAATGAGCAATGTAGGCACTGTCTGTATGAATATTAACAGGATTATCACAAAATGTTATAAAAACTTGTGTTATGGCAAACAATTTCACAAACTGTGCTGAATGATAGACAGTATCAAAGGTTGTAGGCTGGTTATTGACAACAAAGACCGCACAGCCATTACTGGAACCGTCTGTAAAGACAGTAAGGGCTTGGAACTGGGAGCCTTTTGAGTAATTTTGGGAAAAATAAATGGATGTATCTGGACAAAATGTAAAAGGGTGTCATTGGGGACGTGGTTATCAATTGTTCCCAAATGGCCTGATTGGGCAATACCCCATTCATCCCCTCTCTGTAGTAAAAATTGGGTTTGGTCATTAGTATATGGAATTAAAATATTATCAGGGTCTTTGCCAAAATGTTGTCGAGAAATTAAACGACCTTTAATAATAATAGAAGCTACCTGAGCAAGATAAACGGTAATAAACTTGGAGGATGTGGTGGATAAATGGACCCAAAGCAAGGGGAAGCCTTTATTTTTAAAATATGGATATCACTGCCAAAATTTTCCTGAGGGTATATGAGGAGTGTGTAAAAGAACCAGAACCAGAGGAAGGTTATAAGAAATTTGTGTAACAAACTGTTTGGCAATGGCCTCTGTGACTTGGTTTAATGCCTGTCATGCCTCGGGAGTAAGCTTTTGAGGGGAGGAAGGGTAGGAATCACCTCTCAAAATATCATTAAGGGGCAAAAGTACACAAGTGGATAATTTTAAATATGTTCTTAGCCATTGAATATCTCCCAGTAATTTTTGAGAATCATTAAGGGTGTGAAGATGGTTCACATGCAGTTGTATTTTATGAATTTGGATCTGATTATCTTGAAGTTTAAGGCCCAAATAGGTATAAGGGTCCTGTGTTTAAACCTTATCAGGAGCTATCCGTAGTCTCAAGGTAGTGAGGGTTTTCTAAAGGTCCAAGTAACAATTATTAAGGTCATGGTAATTAGGTGCAGCAATTAAAAATTCATCCATATTATGTAAAACATAAAATTGTGGTCATCAATCTCTCACAGGGTCTACTGCTTGAACAACTTATATTTAGCAAAGACTAGGGCTGTTGGCCATACCTTGGGGAAGAACCTTCCATTGAAATCTCTGCATAGGGCCGTGGAAATTAAAGCAAGGGAGACTAAAGGCAAAATAGGGTCTATCCTCAGGATGTAAAGGAATGGTAAAAAAGCAAACTTTTAAGTCAATAACCATTTTACAATAGTTTTGGGAATAGCCATTGGTGTGGGAATTCGAGGCAGTAGTGCTCCCATCAGGCACATAACTTTATTACTGGCACACAAATATTGTAAAAGATGCCGCTTGTCTGATTTTTTCTTGATAACAAAAATAGGAGTAATCCATGGTGAGGTTGAGGGCTCTACATGGCCGGCTGCCAGCTGTTCCTGCACTGACATGGAGGCAGCCTCCAATTTTTTTGGGGGGTAAGGGGCCACTGATCCACCCACACAAGAGTCTGAGTCTCCCAAATAATTTTATCTGCATGGGGTACAGGAGGGTCAGGAACCGAAACTAAAAATCAGAATACCCAAGTCCATATGTATTTGTTTTTTTATGGGTTTTATAGTCCCCACCAGTCCTTGTCTCAGTCTCACAAGGCCTGTACCAGGGACAAAATTTATACGAAGCATTTGATGAGTCACCATGGAATTGGGACTGGCAAGAATGACTTCCACTTGACTCAAAATATCTCGGCCCCATAGGTTAACAGGGAGGTCAGGAACAATGAAAGGAGTGACAGTCACCTTATTACCCTCTTTATCAGTAAAGCTAAGAGCCCTAGAACTGACATGGGGATTTTTTGACTCTTAACCCTTTTAGGTCATTCAAGGATGGGGTGATGGGCCAACCTGATGGCCAGTATTTGTGAGAAAAAATTGTGGCATCAGCTCCAGTATCTAGAATTCCTTGGAATTCCTTTTTTTCAATAAGTAAGGTAAGGGTGGGTCTATTGTGAGAAATGGGCTGAACCCAATATACATCAGAGGAGTCGAGGGAGGCTGTCCCCCATTGTATGTTTGGGCGGTGGAAGTGCCTCCTGAATCCAAAGGAAGGAATATTAATTGTGCAAGTCTTGTTCCTGCTGGGATGGCCGCAACTCCATTAATAGCTGTTGCTAGTATTTTTATTTCTCCAGTGAAATCATTATCATTAATGCCAGGGAAGACCTGAACACCATAAGGTAGCAGAGGCTCTTCCAAGAATAAGGGCACTCGTATGAGATGAAGGGGGACCCATAATTCTAGTGGGTATTATCTGGTGCCCTTGCATTGAGTCTAATATTGTATCGGTGGTGGCACAGAGGTCCAATCCTGCGCTGCCTGGGGTGGCTAGTTGGAGGGAGGCAATTGTGGGGAAGAATTTTGTGGTAGGTTTGGAGTTTGGAAGGGAATAAACCTTATTGCCCCTGGTTTTGTCCTGGGGGAGGTCGTGGCCAGGGGCTGGCCCCGCAGGGGGTTTCCTGAGAAGCAGGAAGAAATAGGCTGTCTGAGGCCATTTGTCTTAGATCTACACTTACTGGCCCAGTGATGACATTTACCACATCTAGAACAAAGGGTAGCTGGGGGCGGTTTAGCCCCAGTTTGAGGAGACGATATTCCTAGGCTTTGTTTGTCTTTCAGACACTTGCGTGCAAAATGGCCAGGTTGTTTACAAGTAAAGCAAGTACATGAGCCAGGATTGTGAAAGGCCTTGATAAAGGGGGCATGTAGGGCGAGACCCATGGCATGGGCTGCACCCACCCCTGCACAGAGTCTAATAAAGTCCGAAAGTTTCCCTTTTTCCTTATGTGGTCGAAGAACATCCTGACATGCCGGGTTGGCGTTTTCAAAGGCAAGATGTTTTACAAAAGTTCTTTTGCTTTCGCTTGGTCTAAGCAAGCATTCTGCAGCTAGGTTAAGCCGGGGAACAAGGTTTCTATAAGGGTCGTTGGGTCCTTGTCAAATTTTTGCCAAAGAAATGGTAGCCGAGCCAGTTTGAGGGAGGCATCTCCAAGCATGTAAGCAAGCCATCTGAATCTGCGCCAAAATTCCAGCAGGGAAACGTGCCTATTTAGTTTTAGTGTCAAATGGCGCATAGCCCACTAGGTTAACATAAGTTCAGGATTTAGAGGAGGCCTTAGCTAATTTTTTTTGAGCAGTTTCCTGACAGTGCTCCTCGAAATCTGCATTCCATAACAGGAAATCTCCGGCACTGAGGGTAGCTTGGTCTAAAAATTTCCAATCATTGGGAGTAAGCCATTGTGCGCTGTGGCTTTCTAATAAAGTCAACTTGTAGGGCACAGTGGGGCCATTGTGAGCACAAGTCTTTTTATGTTTTTCAAGAAAACGCAGGCTTAATTTTTTTGTAGACACTCTGGGTTCCTTCCTGCCTAGGGGTGAACTCCTCATCCTCTGAGTCCTGATCTCCTTGATCCATTTCCCCCACTTCCTCCTCTTGATCCTCGTCTAAGTCTTTGACCTCAGCCTGGGCAGGCTTATCTATCTGACTGCGGGTGACTGGGAAGGCGAGAACAGGCTGATGGAGTGGCTTAGCCTTTGTATTAGACCGCCGTGGGCCAGCTTGCATTGACTCCGTGCCTAAGGCTAATGAACAGAGCTCAGAGTCTAGGGATCTTAATTCTTTTAAAAGTTTGATCTGTTCCCGTCTATGTTGGAGAGACTCTCACAAGGGAGCCAGGCTAGGCAAGGGAAGTGGGGAAAAATATCTGGGTTGCATTTTGCTCCTGAAAGGCTGGAGCACAAAAGGCAGGAGGGATATAGGAGGTAGGTAGATGTGTAAGTCCTATAGGCTGTGGCAGGGTCCTGAGAGGTGGCGCATCTTCTGAATGGTAGCTTGCTGCTTCCTTCTCCAAGGTAGCCTCCGTCCCAGGGGTCAATGTGTCTCTGGGATTTAAAACTCGATAAAGGTGTTTGGTAACCATTGGAGCCTTATTCATTAGGGTGGTATTTTGAGGGGGACTAGGAAGGTTCCCAGGGTCCTGGGGAGACTGAGAAGGGTCAATGTCTATACTAACTGATGGGCATGCCGTGGGGAGACGAGAGGTGTTTTGCATAGTCTCTTCTCCAATCCTGACAAGTTGTAAGGTACCATTGTCAAAGGGTGAACTTTTAAGAATTTCATTAATTAAGTTCCAGTAAGAAAAGGTGGGAACTGGCACTTTTTCTGGGCCAAAGGTTTCATAATAATCTTTTAAACAGTCTCTTACTCTAAGCCATCTTTTGCCATCAATGGTCACTTCAATGTGAAACCATGGACACAATTCTCCTATGTATTAGAAGAAAAATTTTAAGTCCTTTTTCTTAACACGCACCCCTCATATCTTGAAGGACTCCTTGAGGCCTGACAAAAACAAATCATGTGACGAAACTGCTTGTCCCATGGTGGGTCACTCACCGTGCGTCATCCCCACTCTCCTCCTGGATCTGTCTCTTTGTGGTGTCTGCTGAGGCAATCGCGAGCTCCACTTGATGAAGTCTTCCAGGAGGACGGGGTTCCCAATCAGTCAAAGGCTCGAGCCCCAGTCAGTGGGTGCCAGTAGTCACGGCTGGAAAGACACATCAACAGTGGCAGCGAACCTAGATGCGGAGGAATGAAGGGACAAGAGACACGAGAGATGACAGCAAGACAGGAGTTCTGATCAAGCTGCAAACTTTTATTTTTCACACAGGGGCATTTATATGCTGGAGATGGGAAAGCTCTCTTATCCAAAGTTCCTGGATGTCTTCACAAGGTGAGATAAACTCAGGATGTTTCAGGAATACAGATGGCAACAGGATGTCTCAGAGACACAGTTGGCTACAGGATGTCTCCCAGACAGGATGTCTCCATGGGGGCTGTTTCTTGTAAGTGTCAGGCTATTCTTTGAAGGTGAATTCCTTCTACGCCTGACAGTCAGGGATTCAGTATTTCAAATGGAAAATTGGAAAAAGAATCCAATGTGTATTCAGAACAATTCCTTGACATTACCTTCATCCCATGTAAGACACAATTAGAGGAGAAGAGTTAGAAAATCTGTGAATACACATCTGGAATGGAAAATGCTCAGGAGTTCACAACCTTGGAGGTGGTATAGGAGTTTCCAAAAGTCAGGGACAGTGTAAAAACACCACAAACATGGAGCTCTGCCGGCCTAAATATTTCTTGAGAAACTTCATCTGAGGTTGTTTTTAGGAGCTTTAGCTTCCTTTATAGTGAGACGATCAAAGCTGGGTCAGCATCTATGTGACCTAGAGGACATTGTTTCTTATTTTCCAATGAACATGAGGCAGCAGTGCTGAATTCTCTCTTTGTAGGGAAACTGTGGCCACTGGTGGCTAAGTGTCTCCCAGGGTGGAATGTGAAGCCATTGGTCATCCTCCAATTTTTGTGGTGTTTCTTGCAGCTGCACTGGGAGTTTGATATTTGCTTCACAAAATACAAGAAGTTCAACTGGGACACAGTGATGGAGGGAGTTCTGTCACGTGTGTTGGGTTAGGGTCTGCAGGAGAATGCACCAACAAGGCTTCTATCCCACATAGCTTGCCCTCTTGACCATAGCAATCTGATTGTAAACATTGCCCTGAATCCTCTCCATATAACAAGATGCCTTTACATACAAGGATCTGGGGCTTGTACCATGTCAGTCACAAACCATTTGGAAGCAAAGGGCAGATGCAGATGACCCGACCACAGATGTTTTAACACACACCAGCACACCACTGCTCTAGGCCGACTACTCAGCAGGCTCCAAATTACTGGCATCTCCGTTCTACACCATTTTCATGAAACCCAGTCAATCAAGGCACTGTCTGGTACACTGATGGTCATCAATAGGACATCCATAGGTTCTCCAGGTCCACCTGGTCATGGGAATGTCAAAAATTTAAAGGTATTTATCTAGCCATTTTTCAAGGGTGAAGTTGGAGGCACTGTGGGTTTCAATTCATTCAGGAATGATTAAATGGAGAGGAAGCTCATTTCAATGAAAGCTCTGGAGAACTATCACACGCAAGGCTTCCCAAAGACAGGCCAAAAGGTCCCATGAAGCCAGACCTATTGAAGTCTACAATTTGAGGTCCATATGTGTTTTGACTTGCAACTATGGCTGCCAAGTCTTTAAGAATAAAATCATGTGATATCCTTCCCAAGATTCCCAGTGCTCTGTGGAAAGCCAACCTGGGCATAGATCCCAGTTTCCAAGGGCGACTCTCATGCATGGCCTCCTAAAATCCTAACACAATACAAGGCAATACTTCTTTGAGGTAAGTTCCAGAACTCAGTCTCTAAGGAGAATCACACCAGTGTTCAAGTCCAGGTGGACCCAGTCATCTATTCCAAGCGCCACACAAATGACCGCAATTAAAATCAAGACACTCCCACATGGCCCTCATTTTCTTCCATATAGACACTCATCATAACCTCTGGCTGGAGGTTTCCATGAGGGGCACAGCCTAAGACAGTGTCCAAAATAAGCTCCCTTGCATCCATTTGCCTAAAGTCAGTGTGGCCGGGACATCCTTCCTGTGAACCTGGAGTGTTCAAAGAGGCCTGCCGTTAATATTGCTCTTATTCTCAATTTTGAGGCCTACTGACTGTGGTGTTTAGATTCTTTATGTTAATTGGAGTCATGAGAAAACCCAAAAACCTATGGTCTAGTGTCTGCAGGGCTTTGAAGAACTCATTTGACCCAAAGGATCCATATTCTCAATGATGGAAGTCTGAAACCTTACAGAGGAAGGCGAGAAACTTCATCCAAAATGACTGCTCTTTTGGCTTTTTGATTTGCATGCACACATGGGATTTTTCTTTAGATCCATCAGGTGCTGAGAATCTAAGCTACAGCCTCACACAGGGCCAAGAGGCTGATTCAGACACATCCCTTTCCAAAGCAATTAAGAAAGAGCCACAGGTAATGTTTATACATTTCCATTTGAAAACTGTTTTCTTCAGGCTTCAAAAAGGCATAGCCTGAGGCAAAGACCTTCCTGACATTCAGGGCAACAGAAGGATATGTAAGCAAAAGGCCCAAAGCGGGGTTTTTCCATTGAGACTTTCCTGGTCACACTGATATCTGAGTTTTCTGAGATGCTCATCATTTCCTTCAGCTCTCTAGTACATGGCCGTATCACAGAGCGTGGAGGTGGTTCATATCTTGGACACAATACCATGAGCGTATTCTGGAGGTTGCCCATAATTCAGGTAGAGAACAGGAACTTAAGAAGATATTAGGTGTTGCCCATCCATTAGGCAAGCCACAGACCATTCGTAAATTGGGCAGAATGAATGCTAGGAAGATTTCTACTAGAAAGGACACATGTATTTATGCATTCTCTTTTCTATTGTCTACAACCATGGACACAGTGGGATACACAGATATAGAAAGACTAGCCTTGTCAAACGACTTACTAGAATCAGTTCACACCAAACCAAACAAACCGACTTTCTTACCTATTCTCAGAACATGAGACAAAACCACAAACCAATACCCACACCCACACCCACACAGACCCCCAAGTACCTCTGTGACAATACGGAGTGTCGTTTGATGGTGGGCCATAAGAAATTCCCTCATAATGGGCTGTCCTCTCTCAGATCTAGTCTCTGTGGCCAACTTTGTGAATCTGTAAGGAGCCAGTGGTGAGCCACTATCTGCTTTCTCAGGAAAGGCCCCTCTTCAGACCTTCCTGGCATTTGGCCATCCTCACATAAGTAGGTACCAAGAAAGACTGACTCTGTCTTTGGTAAATCCGAAAAATTTTGACCACTGGGACTGTGACTGGGACTGGCTCTGGATGCCTGGCTTTCTGGATCCCAAGTTCAGAGAATTCCATCACCAAGGAAGTGAGGTGAGGTCACTTCCTTCAGGAACTGAATGAGGTCCATACCTTGGCAACCACTTTGTCCTAACAGTTGCTTCCAAGGGTCCCATGAGATGGAGGCTGCACCTACTTACTCTGACATTTTCACAAGTTAGAATGGTATAAAACCGTAGGCACCCAGGAACAGCTCTCCACACAGGCCTGGTTTGCTGCATCTTCTTTACATTAAGAAGAGAGAGGCTGATTCTGACACAACCCTTCATCCTGACCAGGTTGTTTGCAATGAAAGATGACTTTTGCTCTCTGAGGTCCTTAATAGCTTCCTACATCTTCTCCAGGGATCATCTTTAATGACCTTTGAGGTTCTCAGCAGGTGAAAGATCCCTTAATTTCTGTCTTGTAAGACCAACTCTGTCCCTGCTCTTCTGTAAAGTTAGATTGAGGGAAGAGTGTATGGTTAGGGTTAATAACATGTTCAATCTGTGTTAGGAACTATTCTGCTGGATGAATAATGTTATTGGGAACCTACGATATTTATAAGAATATGTAGGTGAAATATATGTATGAAAACAGAAATCTAAGATTTGAAACCCTGAAGGGCATTGGGCCCTTCATTGGTATACTTAGTGTTGACTTACTTTCTGCACAGATGTCTCAGATAAATAAATATACAATGGCATAGGACCTTGTACATTGGATGATTGAATGTGGAAGAGAACATCCAGTCAAAAAGGGATAGTAGGTAAGATTATGAAATAGTTGGTAGGTTTTGGAAGGAGAGTGAGTATAGGATTTGGAAAAAAAAAACTTCTTTAGCAATAGGGTTTCTGTTAGAGGGTGAAGGTAAATGTCAGCACATATGAAGATTCAGTCACAATGATGAACTTTGGAAAATATGTAGGAAATCAGATAATAATAGAGACATTACAAAATCACTGAAAGTACAAAGTGAGTGATAGGATTAGACATTTTGAACAGGGTTGAGTTTGAATATATAATCTTAGGAAGAAACAAATATGTAGTCACCAATAGGATTGACATTTGAGAGCATTAGGCAATGTGGACATGGATATTTTTAGTAATCCCTGTTCACTTTCCTTTTAGGCTTTGGTACAATCATAAGTGTAACCTTTGCATTTTGTGTCCAGAATATTACTGTGATAAAATGTATATGTAGATCGCGTGACATTAGTATTTCTTCCAGCATTTCTGGGAGCAATGTTTTGAAGTCCTATAAATTAGTATTGGTGGTACAAAGAGGTGTACACTGTGTCTATGAATATAGAGATAGTGCATGAATAGACCACATTGTGAATCAATAATATAACTGGTCCCACTTTAAATAATAGATTGAATTCATATCTGAAAATATATAAGAAATCTTATATCGATATACCATCATTCATTCCAACCAGCAATACATCTAATGGTAATATTAGGGTTATGGTTTATCACGAAGTGTCTTTGAGTTTTGCTTCAAAAGTGATCATGGAAATCGAAAATAATGTGTTTGGAAAGAAGTCTCATGAAAAGACCCATCAAAAACATGGAGGAATACATGTGTTCTGTAGAATAAAGTGATTGAAAGTGAACAAAATGCCTATAAATTTGCAAACTTTTTGATGAAATATATTTGCTATGATCAGCATAAACTGAAGAAATAGTAATGTACCAGTGTTGAATAAAATAAATGTCAAAATGCACAACATGTCCCATAGGAATCTACTTGTATTGATGTTAAACTGGTTCAGTTACTGTGGAAATATTAGGATTTGTATGCACCTTTCACTGAAGATAGTTTTCAGTACTAGGAAACAAATATGTATTTCAGGTGAATGAATAATTTTGAGAATACTCTTGTGAAAATTTGATTATAAATACACATACTTGAATATGAATGAGTTTAGGGAGTGTATAACAAGACATATATTTCATATTTTGAAAAATCTGGAGAGTGTGTGTATATATATATATATATATATATACATACACAAAAACACAGACATTAAAAATAGCATAATATATTCCAATTGAAATTCACCATGAAATATATGTCATCTACAGATCCAAATGTATTTATTTTATTGAATATGGATTTATGTATAATGTTCTTAAACAAGGAAGCTCACTCATAGATTGAATTTTCAGTTCCAACAGCTTTTAGGAGGAGTGATCTCTTACAATTTGTATCTGCCAAGTCAGTCACCTCACAAGAATGTACGTGTGGTATCAGGTAAGATTCTATAATTGCATGTAAAAATACATGTGCTGAATAGGATACAGAGAAAGGGATGCCTTGACATTACAATCACGGAGACTAAGGCACAATTAGAGGAGAAGAGTTAGAAAATCTGTGAATAAATATCTGGAATGGAATATGCTCAGGAGTTCACAACCTTGAAGACGGAAGAGGAGATTTCAAAAGTAAGGGACAGGGAAAACAGTCCACAAACATGGAGCTCTGGTTCCCTAAATCCTTCTTGAGAAACTCACTCTGAGTTTGGGCACTTGAAATATATGTTGTTGTCGGGAGATTTAGCTTCCATTGTAGTGAGACAATCAAAGCTGTGTCTGCATCTATGTTACCTCGAGGACATGGTTTCTTATTTTCCACTGAATATGTGGCAGCAGTGCTGAATTTTCTTTAGTAGGTAAACTGTGGCAACTGGGGGATAAGTGTATCCACATGTGGACTGTGAGGCCATTTGGTCATCCTCCACTTTTCGTCGTGTTTCTTGCTGCTGCACTGGGATTTTGGTATTTGCTTCATGATATACAAAGAATTCAACTGTTACCCGGTGCGTGAGTGAGTTCTGTCACTTTTGGTAGGTCAGGGTCTGCAGGAGAATGCACCAACCAGGCTTATATCCCACATGACTTGCCCCCTTGACCATAGCAATCTGATTCTAAACATTGCCCTGAATCCTGTCCATATAACAAGATGCCTTTACATACAAGGGTCTGCTGGCTGCACCATGTCAGTCACAAGTCATTTGGAAGCCAATGGAAGATCCACATGGCCCCACCACAGTTGTTTTATTGCACACCTGCCCAGCACTGCTGTAGGCCCACCTCTCAGCAGGCTCCAACTTCCTGGTATCTCTGTTCTGAACCATTTTTATGAAAACCAGTCAATCAAAGCACTGTCTTGTAATCTCATGATCAGCCACAGGATATCCAAAGATTCTCCAGTGCCACCTGGTCATGGGAAGTTTAAAAATTTCTTGGTATTTATCTACCCATTTTTCAAGGTTGAAGTTGGAGGCACTGTGTGTTTCATTTCATTCTGGAACTATTAAATGGTTAGGAAGCTCATTTCAATGAAATCTCTGCAGAAGTCTCACAGGCAAGGCTTCCCAAACAGTGGCCAAATGATCACATGAATCCAGGCTCATTGGGATCTACATTGTGACATCCATGTGTGTTTTGACTCTCATATATGGCTGCCAAGTCTTTCAGAATAAAATCATGTGGTAACCTGGCTGAGATTCCCAGTGCTCGGTGAACAGCCACCCTGGGCCTAGATCTCATTTTACAAGGGTGACTCTCATGTGAATCCTCCTAAAATCCCAACACAATTCATGGCAATACGTCTCTGAGGTGAGGTCCACAACTCAGTCTCTAAGGGGAATCACAACAAAGTTAAAGCCAAGGTGGACCCAGTCATCTATTCCAACGGCCACACATGACCACAATTGAAACCAAAACACTCCCACATGGCCCTCATCTTCTTCCATATGGACACTCATCATTACCTCTGGCTTGAGGTTTCCATGAGGGGCACAGCCCAAGACAGTGTCCAAAATAACCTCCATTGCCCCTCATTTGCCTAAAGTCAGGGTGTCCTGGACACTCGTCCGGGGAACCAGGAGTGATCAAATAGGCCTGCTATTAATATTGCTTTGCTCCTCCAATTTGAGGCCTACTGACTGTCAGGTATAGATTCTTTATGTGATTTGGATTCTGGAGAAAACCCAAGCACCTATGGGATAGCCTCTAAAGGGCTTTGAAGAACTCATTTGATCCAAAGGTTCCTATTCTCACTTGATGGAGGTCAGGAACCTTACAGGGGAAGGCGAGAGACTTCTTCCATAATGACTGCTCTTTTGGCCAATTTAGTTTTGGATGCAAACATGGGATTTTCTTTACATCCATCATGTGCTGAGAATCTAAGCCAAAGCCTAACACAGGACCTAGAGCCTGATTCAGACATATCCCTTTCCAATGCAATTAAGCAAAGAGTCACAGGTGATGCCCATTGATTTCCATTTGAAAACTGTTTTCTTTAGGCTTCCCAAAGGGGTGGCCAGAGGCAAAGACCTTCCTGACATTGAGGGCAACAGAACAATAGGTAACCAAAGCAGTATTTCTCCACTGAGACTTTCCTGATTACACTGATATCTGAGTTTTCTGAGTTGCTCGCCATTCCCTTCAGCTATCCAGTACATAGCCATGTCACAGAGCTTGGTGGTGGTATACATCTTGGACACAGAACCATGAGCCTATTCTGGAAAGTGGCCAGAATTCAGAAAGAAAACAGGAACTTAGGAAGATATCGGGGGTTGCCCATCAATATTGCAAGCCACAGTCCATTCATAAATGGGAAGTATGAATCCGGGAAAGCTTTCTACTAGACAGGACACATCCATTGAAGCATTCTCTTTTCTAATGTCTACAACCCCTGACACAGTGGGATACACAGACCTAGAAACACTCGCCTTTTCAAACGACTTACTAGAATCAATTAACTCCAAACAAAACAAACTGCCTTTCTTACCTATTCTCAGAACATGAGACAAAACCACAAACACACACCCACACCCACAAATGCACCTCCTTCCCCCAAGTAGGTCTGTGACTATACGCGGTGTCCTCTGACTGGTGGGCCATACTATGTTTCCATGAAATGGCCTGTTCTGTCTAAGATCTGTTCTCCTTGTCCAACTCTGTGAAGTTGACAGGAGCCAGCGGTGAGCCACAACCTGGTTTCTGAGGAAAGGGCCCTCTTCAGAGCTTTACTGGCATTTGGCCATCCTCACATCAGTAGGTACCAAGAAAGACTGACTCTGTCCTTGGTAAATCCAAACAAGTGAGATCACTGGGACTGGGACTGGGACTGGCTGTGGGTGCCTGGCTTCCTGGACCACATGTTCAGAGATTTCGAACACCAAGGAAGTGAGGTGAGGTCACTTCCTTCAGGAACTGAATGAGGTCACTGCCTTGGCAAACGCATTGTCCTAATTGTTGCTTCCAAGGCCCCATGAGATGGAGGCTGCCCCTACTTCCTGTGACACTTTCACAAGTTAGAATGGTATATCATCCATAGGCACTCCAGAGCAGCTCTCCACACTGGCCTGTTTTGGTACATCTTCTCTACATTAAGAAGAGAGAGGCAGATTCAGACACAACCCTTCATCCTGACCAGGTTGTTGGCCATGGAAGGTGACTCTTACTCTCTCAGGTCCTTCATAGCTGCCTACATCTTCTACAGGGATCATTTCTGCATGGACGTTTGAGGTTCTCAGCAGGTGGAAGGTTCCCTAAATTCCTGTATTGTAAGACCAACTCTTTCCCTGCTCTTCTGTAAAGTTAGATTGAGGGAACAGTGTATGGTTAGGGTTAATAACATGTTCGATTTGGGTTAGGAATTGTTCTGCTGTATGAATAATGTTATTGGGAACCTGCGATATTTATAAGACTATAGAAGTGAAATATAAGTATGAAAACAGAAATGTTCTAAGGTTGTATGGTAATTCTAGGCTTAAAATAAAAACATGTTGGAGATTTATGTGTATCATTTGTGTTGTATAATTGGACTTGTTATCAAAAAGATATGTACAGTTACATGTTACTTTTTACACTTAGATAAAATTTAAAAGTATTTTTAAGTTAATGAGAGCCTAATCTCTGTGAAGGTTTTATTGTAAAACACAAAGGTAAAATGCCCATTCATTTCCATGTGAAAACTGTTTTCTTCAGGCTTCAGGAAGGAGTAGCCTGAGGAAAAGATGTTCCTGATATTCAGGGCAACATAACAATAGGTAATCAAAAGGCCCAAAGCAGGGTTTCTCCACTGAGACTTTACTGGTCACACTGATATCAGAGTTTTCTGAGATGCATTCCCTTCAGCTATCCAGTACATGGCCATGTCACAGAGCTTGGAAGTGGTACATATCTTGTACACAAAACCATGAGCCTATTTTGGAGAGTGGCCAGAATTCAGGAAGGATACAGGAACATAAGAAAATAATAGGTGTTGCCCAATGATAAGGCAAGCCACAGTCCATTTATAAAATGGGCAGGATGAATGCATGGAAGTTTTCTCTTTGACAGGACACACCCATTGAGGCATTCTCTTTTCTAATGTCTACAACCATGGACACAGTGGGATACACAGACATAGAAACACTTGCCTTGTCAAAGGACTAACTAGAAACAGTTCACTCCAAACCAAACAAACCCCCTTTCCTAACTATTCTCAGAACATGAGAAAAAACCACAAACCCACTCAAACACCCACGAAGTCACCTCCTTCCCCCAAGTAGGTCTGAAACTATCCAGAGTGTCCTCTGACTGGAGGGCAATACTATGTTCCCCAGAAATGGCCTGTCCTGTCTCAGATATGGTCTCCTGGGTCAACTCTGTGAAGTTGTCAGGAGACAGCAGTGAGCCTCTAACTTCTTTCTCTGGAAGGGCCCCTCTTCAGAACTTTCCTGGCATTTGGCCATCCTCACATCACTAGGTACCACAAAAGACTGACTCTGTCCTTGGTAAATCCAAACAAATGAGACCACTGTGACTGGAGCTTGGACTGGGTCTGGATGCCTGGCTTCCTGGAACCCAAATTCGGAGAGTTCCATCAACAAGGATGTGAGGTGAGGTCACTTCCTTCAGGAACTGAATGTGGTCACTGCATTTGCAACCACTTTGTCCTAACATTTGCTTCCTAGGGTCTCATAATATGGAGGATGCGCTTACTTCCTGTGACACTTTCACAAGTTCGAATGGTATAGAAACAATAGGCACCTGGGAACAGCTCTCCACACACGCCTAGTTTGGTCAATCTTCCCTACATTAAGAAGAGAGAGGATGATTCAGACACATGCTTTTAACCTGACCGGGTTGTTTGCCATGGAAGATGACGTTTGCTCTCTCAGGCCTTTCATAGCTGCCTGCATCTTCTCCAGGGATCATATCTGCATGGAACTTTGAGGTTGTCAACAGGTGGAAGGTTCCCTACACCCCTGTATTGTAAGACCAACTCTGTCCCTGCTCTTCTGTAAAGTTGGATTGAGGGAAAAGTGTATAGTTAGGATTAATAACATGTTCAATTTGTGGTAGGAATCATTCTGTTGGATGAATAATGGTATTGGGAACCTGCAATATTTATAAGAATATACAGGTGAAATGTAATTATGAAAACTGAAATCTAGGTAAGATTTGAATACCAGAAAGGCATTGGGCCCATGATTGGGATACTTATCTTTGAATTATGTTCTGCACAGATGTCTCAGATAAATCAATATACAATGGCATAGGACCTTGTACCTTGGATGATTGATTGTTGAAGAGTTCATCCAGTCAAAAAGGTATAGTCGGTAGGATTAGGTAGATAGTCGGTAGGTTTAGAAAAAAGAGTGAGTATAGTATTTGGACAAAAAGTTCTTTAGCAATAGGGTTTCGGATAAAGAGTGAATGTAAATGTCAGCACATGTGAAGAATCAGTCACTATGATGAACTGGGGAAAATATGTAGGAAAAGAGATATCAATAGAGACATTAGGAAATCAGACAAAATATAAAGTGAGTGATAGGATTAGACATTTTCAACATGGTTGAGGTTGAATATATAATCTTGGGAAGAAACAAATATGTACTCACCAATAGGATTAACATTTGAGAGAATTAGGCATCCAAGACATGGATGTTTTTAGTAATCCATGTTCACTTTCCATTTAGGCTTTGGGACAATCCTAAGTGTGACCTTTGCATTTTGTGTCCAGAATATTACTGTGATAAAATGTATATGTAGATCAGTTGACATGAGTCTTTCTTCCACCATTTCTGTGAGCAAAATTTTGAAGATATACAAATTATTATCGAGGGTACACAGAGGTGTACCCTGTGTCTATGAATATAGAGACAATGCATGAATAGACCATACTGTGAATAAATAATATAACTGGTTCCAAATTAAACAATGGATTGAATTGATATTTGAAAGTATACAAGAAATCTTATATTGATATACAATCATTCATTCCCACCAGTTTTACATCTAATGGTAATATTAGGTTTACGGTTTATCATGACGGGTGTGTGAGTTTTGCTTCAAAAATGATAATGGAAATCAAAAATAATGTCTTTGGAAAAAAGTCTCATGAAAGGAGCAGTCAAGAAACGTGGAGGAATACATGTGTTCTGAAGCAGGAAGTGATTGAAAGTAAAACAAATGCGTATAAATTTGCTAAATTGTGAATGAAATATACATACTATGATGTGCATAAACTGGACAAATAGTAATGTACCAGTGTTGAATAAAAATGAACGTCAAAATACAATTATATCCCATAGGAATCTTCTTGCATTTATGTTAAACTGGGTCAGTTACTGTAGAAATATTAGAATTTTTTTGGTGTTATAATACAATTTATTTTAGCACTAGCATGCCACAGAATGTCGAGGAAAGAGCAATGGATTTTTAGTTATCGCACTAGTAATCTATCATTAAATGACTATTTTGGGGAGTCTAGAAATTACATAAGGCTATGTAACATTTTTTTTTATTTAGCATTCATAAAAACTTAGAATTTTGGTAATATTTCTACTTTTTTATTTTTTTTTATTTTTTCAGTTGTTGATCGACCTCATTTTATTTATTTATATGTGGTGCTGAGAATATAACCCAGTGCCTCACACATGCTAGCCAAGCATGTTACCACTGAGCCAGACACCCAGACCCTCCACATTTATCTTATAATCAAACACTCCTCTCCCTCTTCTTTACTCACTTTCTTCCTCATTTTCCCCCTTCTCTCTCTTCCTTTTTCATTTTCCCTCCATAGGAGTTTTTCTCTCATGTCATTACAAACAGTAATATGCAATGAAATTTACATTTAAGAATTTTTTTATAGTCATTCTTTTTTCTTGAGAAAATTTAATAATTATAATAACCTATAGATATATTACAATACATTTATTATACATATGTATCTATATTCATGCATATGTATTACATATGATATATATACATATATATTTAAAAGTACTTTGATTAGCCTGTTAGAAATAATATAGACCAAGTCTTTCTTAATTTTCAAGTCTTCTAGAATTAACAGCTTACAGTGAAAATCAAATAAACATATTTAAGTAAACAGGTATCATTCTTATTTATCAATACTTATCATTTAAGTTTTTATATTACATTAAGCTGTGATATGGCATATTAACTCTTATGAATTAGTGAAATTTTATTTGAACAACCTTTTATTTAAGGACCATATGCACTGACATTTTAAATGGCTTTCTTGTGATTTTAATTTCTATCAATTGCATATTTATTGCCAAATACTTATTTTATTAATTTTCATATTCATGATTGATATAAAGTCAATTGTTTAATTCTTCTTGTAAGTAGTTACTTATTACAGTAATAATTCTACATCTTTATAAGAAAAATGGTACAAAGATATTTTCATGCAAAATTAAGAATAATTGCATGCTCTAAATGTTTCATTGTTGATACATATAATAAAGAGCTTTTGATGAGTCTCTTCCCCAGTAAAACATAAAATGCAAAGATATAGTTGGGTATGTATGTCCAAATAAAGATAAGGAAAAATACACATTATCAGCTACAAACTATCAAATAAAAGATGAAAAGAACAATCCAACACATTGTACGAACTTGTCAGATGAGGTAGCCTAAGACTAGACCTGGTCCATGACAAAATATTCACGAAAAAAAATGAAATATGAAAAATATAGGAAATGATATGAATTTTTCATGAAGTTAGGTGGATGATCCTTTAATCTCAATATATGTTCATTTTCAAAAGCCAGTTTTCTGGTAAAATAAATTTGTGATATTTACAACTACACAAAACAAACTTTCTGCTTATCAAAATGAATGCATCTCAACTCCTTTTTAGCTGATTTCTTCCCACTCAATTTTAAACCTTTGTTTATTTATTTTTATTGGTTTTTCAAAACATTACAAAGCTCATGATATATCATCTTTCATACATTTGACTGAAATGGGTTATGAACTCCCAATTTTCCCCAAATACGAATTGCAGAATCACATCAGTTACACATTCACATTTTTACATAATGTCACATTAGTGACTGTTGTCCTCTGCTACCTTTATTATCCCCTACTATCCCCCCTCCCCTTTCATCCTATCTTCCCTCTCTTCCTCATCTGCTTTTTCACTTCTCTCTCTTGTTCCCGCCTTTCCCCTCACAACGTCTTATATGTAATTTTGTGTAACAATGAGGGTCTCCTACCATTTCCATATGCTTTCCCTTCTCTCTCCCTTTCTCTCTCCCACTTGTCTTTGTTTAATATTAATCTTTTCCTCATGCTCTTCCTCCCTGTTCTATTCTTAGTTACCCTATTTTTATCAAAGCAGACATTTGGCATTTGTTTTTTTTAAGGATTGGCTAGCTTCTCTTAGCATAATCTGCTCTAATGCCATCCATTTCCCTGCAAATTCTATGATTTTGTCATTTAGTGCTGCATCCATCGTGTATAGATGCCACATTTTTTATTATCCATTCATCTATTGAATTGCATCTAGGTTGGTTACACAGTCTAGGTATTGTGAATTGTGCCACTATGATCATTGATGTGGCAGTATCCCTTTAGTACACTCTTTTAAGATCCTCAGGGAATAGTCCGAGAAGGGCGATAGCTGGTTCAAATGGTGGATCCATTCCTAGCTTTCCCAGGAATTCCCATACTGCTTTCCATGTTGGCCTCACCAATTTGCAGTCCCACCAGCGGTGTACAAGTGTCCCCTTTTCCCCACATCCTCGTAAACACTTGTTGTTGTTTGACTTCATAATGGCTGCCAATCATACTGGAGTGAGATGGTATCTTAGGGTGGGTTTGATTTGCATTTCTCTGACTGCTAGATATGGTGAGCATTTTTTCATGTACTTGTTGATTGATTGTATGTCCTCCTCGGTGAAGTGTCTTTTCAGGTCCTTGGCCCATTTGTTGATTAGGTTATTTGTTATCTTATTGATAATTTTTTTGAATTCTTTGTATATTCTGGATATTAGGGCTCTATCTGAAGTGTGAGGGGTAAAAATTTGTTCCCAGGATGTAGGCTATCTATTTACTTCCCTTTTTGTTTCTCTTGCAGAGAAAAAAAACTTTTTAGTATAAGTAAGTCTCATTTTTTTATTCTTGTTAAGAACTCTTGGGCTATGAGCGTCCTATTAAGAAATTTGGAGCCCGACCCCACAGTATGTAGATCGTAGCCAACTTTTTCTTCTATGAGACGCAGTGTCTCTGATTTTATATCTAGATCCTTGATCCATTTTGAGTTAAATTTTGTGCATGGCGAGAGAACGGGATTCAGTTTCATTTTGTTGCATATGGATTTCCATTTTTCCCAGCACCATTTGTTGAAGATGCTATCCTTCCTCCACTGCATGCTTTTAGCCTCTTTATCAAATATAATAAAGTTGTAATTTTGTGGATTGGTTTCTGTGTCCTCTCTTCTGTACCACTGTTCCACCTGCATTTTTCGGTACCAGTTCCATGCTGTTTTTGTTACTATTGCTTTGTAGTACAGTTTGAACTCTGGTATCGCTATACCTCCAGATTCGCACTTCATGCTTAGAGTTGCTTTTGCTATTCTGGATCTTTTATTTTTCGATATGAATTTCATGATTGATTTATCTATTTCTACAAGAAATGCCGTTGGAATTTTGATTGGCATTGCATTAAACCTGTAGAGAACTTTGCGTAATATTGCCATTTTTATGATGTTAGTTCTGCCTATTCATGAACAGGGCACATGTTTCCATCCTCTGACATCTTCTTCTATTTCTCTCTTTAGATTTCTGTAGTTTTCATTATATAAATCTTTCACCTCTTTTGTTAGGTTGATTCCCAAGTATCTTATTTTATTTGAGGATGTTGTGAATAGAGTGGTTTTCCTCATTTCCATTTCAGAAGTTTTTTTTCTGTTATACAGGAATGCATTTGATTTATGCGTGTTAATTATATATCCTGCCACTTTTCTGAATTCATTTATTAACTTTAGCCATTTCTTTGTAGACATTTTTGTGTCTGTTAAATATATTATCATGTCATCTGCAAATAGTGATACTTTAAATTCTTCTTTTCCTATTTTTATGCCTTTAATTTCTTTTGTCTGTTTAATTGCTCTGGCTAGTATTTCAAGAACTAAATTGAATAGAAGTGGTGATAGAGGGCATCCCTGTCTTGTTCCAGATTTTAGAAGGAATGCCTTCAGTTTTTTCTCCATTTAGGATGATGCTAGCCTGAGGTTTAGCATATATAGCTTTTACAATGTTGAGGTAAGTTCCTGTTATCCCTAGTTTTTATAGAGTTTTGAACATAAATGGATGCAGAACTTTGTCAAATGCTTTTCTGCATCTATCGAGATGATCATATAGTTCTTGTCTTTAAGTCTATTGATGTGGTGAATGGCATTTATTGATTTTCGTATATTGAACCATCCTTGCATCACAGGCATGAATCCTCCTTGATGATGGTGCAAAATTATTTTGATATGCTTTTGTACTCGATTTGTCAGAATTTTATTGAGAATTTTTGCATCCAAGTTCATTAGAGAAATTGGTCTGTAGTATTCTTTCTTTGAAGTGTCTTTGTCTGGTTTCGGGATCAGGGTGATGTTGGCCACATAGAATGAATTTGGAAGAGCTCCTTCTTTTTCTATTTCTTGAAAAAGCTTGAAAAATATTGATTTTAATTCTTCTTTGAAGGTTTTGTAGAAATCCGCTGTATTCCCATCCGGTCCAGGGCTTTTTTTGGGTTGGCAGTCTTTTGATTGCTTCTTCTATGTCTTCCTTTGTTATTGGCCTGTTTAAATTGTTTGTGTCTTCCTGACTCAATCTGGGCAGATCGTATGACTTAAGAAATTTATCAATATCTTCACAATATTCTATTTTATTGGAATATAGTGTTTCAAAATACTTTCTAATTATCTTCTATATTTCTGGAGTGTCTGTTGTGATATTGCCTTTTTTATCCCACATGTTAGTAATTTGAATTCTCTTTCTTCTTCTCTTCCTTAGCGTGGCTAAGGGCCTGTTGATCTTATTTATTTTTTCAAAGAACCAACTTTTAGTTTTATCAATTTTTTCAACTTTTTTTTTGTTTCAATTTCGTTGATTTCTGCTCTAAATTTAATTATTTCTTGTCTTCTACTACATTTGCTGTTGTTTTGCTCTTCCTTTTCCAGGTTTTTGTGGTGTAGTTTAAGTTCATTTATTTGTTGTTTTTTTTTTCTTTTTTTGAGGAAAGAACTCCAAGAAATGAATTTCCCTCTTAAAACTGCTTTCATTGTGTCTCATAGATTCCGGTATGTTGTGTCTGTATTGTCATTTGTCTCTAAGAATTTTTTATCTCCTTCTTTATGTCTTCTGTAACCCATTGGTCATTCAGTAGCATGTTGTTCATTTTCCATGTGATGTAGGATTTTTCCTTCCTTCTTTTCTCATTGATATCCAGTTTCATTCCATTATGATCAGATATGGTGCACGGTATAATCTCCATGCCTTTATATTTACTAAGAATTGCCCTATGGCATAATATATGGTGTATCTCTGAGTAGGATCCATGTGCTGCTGAGAAGAACATGTATCCACTTGATGATGGTTGATATATTCTATATATGTCGGTTAAGTCTAGGTTATTGATTGTGCTGTTGAGTTCTATAGTTTCTTTATTCAGTTTTTGTCTAGAGGATCTCTCTAATGCCGAGAGTGGTGTGTTGAAGTCACCCATAATTATTGTGTTGTAGTCTATTTGACTCTTGAACTTGAGGAGAGTTTGTTTTATGAACGTTGCACCTCCATTGCTTGGTGCATACAAATTGATAATTGTTTTTTTCTTGTTGGTGGATGATTCCTTTTAACAGAATATAGTGTCATTCTTTATCCCTTTTGATTAACTTAGGTTTGAAGTTGATATTATTCCATATGAGTATGGCAAATCCTTCTTGCTTCCGAGGGCCATGTGAGTGTTATGATTTTTCCCAACCTTTTACCTTCAGCCTGTGTATGTCTTTTCCTATCATATGAGTCTCCTGAAGGCAGAATATTGTTGGATTTGTTTTTTTGATCCAGGTCACTAGCACATGTCTCTTGATTAGTGAATTTAGGCCATTAACATTTAAGGTTACAATTGAAATATGATTTGTACTTCCAGTCATGTTTATTTATTTATTATATTTTAGTTTGGATAGTTTTTACTTTTTTGGTTACTTTCCTCCCGCTTTACTGAGATACTTCCCACTGTTAGTTTTGGGCACTATTTTTTAACTCTTCTTCTTGTAGTATTTTGCACAAAATGCTTTGCAGTGCTGGTTTTCTGGCTGAGAATTGTTTTAGCTTTTGTTTATCGTGAAAGACTTTAATTTCATTGTCAAATCTGAAGCTTAACTTTTCTTTATATGGTATTCTTGGTTGGAATTCTTTTTTTTTTTTCAGCATTTGAATTACACTGTTCCAGGATCTTCTCACTTTCAAAGAATGTGATGAAAAATCAGTTGTTAACCTAATTGGTTTACCCCTGAATGTAATCTGCCTCCTTTCTCTTATAGCTTTTAATATTCTCTCCTTGTTCTGTATGTTGGCTATCTTCATAATTATATGTCTTGGAGTTGGTCTATTTTGGTTTTGAATTTTTGGGGTCCTGTAGGCTTCCAGGAATTGGCAATCCAATCCATCATTCATCTCTGGGAAGTTTTATAGAATTATTTCATTTAATATGTTGTCCATTCCTTTGGTTTGAATCTCTATGCCTTCTTCTATCCTGATGACTCTTAAATTTGTTTTTTGTTTTTTTATGACATCCCATATCTTTTGAATAAATTCCTGGTGGGATTTAAGCATCTTTTCTGTGTTTACTCAATTCTTTTCAAGTTGATAAACTTTGTCTTCATTATCTGATGTTCTGACTTCTACTTGATCTAGTCTATTTGTAATATTCTCGTTTGAGTTTTTAATTTGGTTTATATTTTCCTGCATTTCTAGGATTACTGTTTAATATTTTTTTTAAGATCTCTATCTCCTGGTAATGCTCATTCTTTGCCATTTGAATTTGTTTGTTTAATTCATTTTCAAAATATACTTTTATTGCTTGGACTTGCTGCCTCATGTCTTCTCTAATATTCCTTTCCATCTGAGTTCGGTATGCCTTGAGTTCTTTCCCTATCCCTGTTTCTGATGCTTCAAGGTCCTCCTGTAGATTTAAGTTGTCCTGCATTGTTTGTACTTCTTTTTTGCCCTTGTTTTTTCATGATGTTCACGTTACTTTCCAGCTCTATTTGATTGCTGTGTTTCTGCTTTATTCTTTAGATTTGTTTTGGTGTTGTATATCTCTGTTGTCTCTCCTTTGTGTTGGTAAACTATGCCTGCTAAAGTGGATTCCGCTTGGAAGTAATTCCGAAGGCCGAGCTCCAGTGATGTCACCTCTCTGCTTTGGCCGGCCCCAGGCTCCTTGCCGAGGTGTTCGAATTGGGGGGTGGGACTTGACTGTCTCTGGTTTGTTTCAGCTCTGGGTCACTGGCAGGCGGGCGGTCTCCAGCCGCCCAATTGCGCGGTTGGTCGCCAGCGGGCAGGCGGTCTCCAGCCGCCCAATCACGTGGGCAGCAGGTGGGCTGTCGCCGTTGGGTTGGCAATCTCTAGCCACGCAGTCTCACGCTCGGTTGCCGGTGGGCGGGCATTCCTCAGCCCCCCAGTCACTCAGGCAGTGGGTGGAATGTCACGTGCAGGCCTGCGGTCTCCAGCCGCCCAGTCACAAGGGCCTGCCTTCTAGTCCTTTGGTTTCTCCTGCTTGTCCTGGTTTCTTTTTCTAGACCAGATTTCCCCTGAGTGATGCCTCTCGGCAGTTCAAACTGTACTCTGTGCCTGCCGTTTGTTGGGTGTGGAGGGTGTCTTTTGGGAACCCAGACACTCTATTGTTTTGATTTTTTCCACTTGCCCCTCCCCCAGCACTGGCTATACACGTTTCGTTATGGCCACTGATGGTAGGGGGAGTCGAAAATCAGGTGTCTCTATTTTTTCTTGCGTCTTTATGCAGGCTTGCTCTGATTAACCCTCCCCCGGAAAGCCTAGGAGACATTTTATGTGAATTCCCCGCTGTATGAGAGATGAGCTGAGTAACACACATCTGTTTTATTGTTGCAGTCTATTGGAGAGGGGCGGTGGTTACTTCAGATCTCAAAGATGGTGGCCGCTTGTTTCCTTGGTGGAGTTTCTTTTGTGGGGGATAGAACTATACCAGTTTCTTCCCTGTCTGAATTCCCAAACTCAGCCCAGGGATCAGTGGGAGCTCAGCCGGCAGGATTCCACAGAATCCGCAGCAACATTTCTCCCTGCTTCAGGTCACTTCTCGGTGGTGCCCCGCCATCTGAAACAGCAGGCCTGGCTGCATGATTCAATCAGCCCGGATCTCTGATTGCACAGTTGGCTATTGGGAACCCCGGCACTCTATTGTTTTGATTTTTTTTTTCCGCTTGCCCCTCTCTCAGCGCTGGCTAGACAGGTTTTTTTCACCACTGATGGGAGGGGGAGTTGAAAGTCAGGTGCCTCTAGTTTTCCCCTATCTTTATGCAGGCTCCCTCTGATAATCTCTCCCCCAGAAAGCCTAGGAGAGATTTGATGCAAATTCCCCGAAGTATGGGAGATGAGCTGAGTAACAGTAACAGAATAACAACATTTTATTGTTGCAATCTGTAGGGGAGTGGCTGTCGTTACTTCAGCTCACCAAGATGGTGGCCGTTGGTTTCCTTCGTGGAGTTTCTATTGTGGGGGTTAGAACTGTACCACTTCCTTCCCCATCTGAAACCCTAAACTCAGCCCAGGGCTCAGTGGGGACTCTACTGGCAGAATTCCACAGAATCTGCATCAACGTTTCTCCGTGATTATTGATCGCATCTCGGTGGTGCCCTGCTGTCTGTAGCCACTGGACGGGTAGCGCGGATCAGTCAGACAGGATCTCCGGTTGCAGAGTTGGCTCATGTTTGAGACTCATTTACCGGACCTCAGTGCTAGAAATCCTTCTTCTAGGTTTCAGTGCACCCCCATTTTGCTGTAAGTTCCTAACAAGATAGTTTTTTGTCGTTCTTAGTCGTTAGTCACCTGCGCAGTGGCGCGGTACACTGGGTATGATGCTCTCTATTTGCGGCCATCTTGCAATGTCAAAATATTATGATTTGTATGCACCATTCACTGAAGTTAGTTTTCAGTATTAAGAAACAAATATGTATTTCAGGTGGATGAATATTTCTGAGAATAATCTTGTGAAAAGTCATTATAAATCCTCATACATGAATATGAATAATTTTAGGAAGTGTATAATAAGACACATATATTTCATATTTTGAAAAATCGGGAGAGTATATATATATATATATATATATATATATATATATATATATATACACACACACACACAAACACACACACCGAGACATTAAAAAGTAGCAATATATATGCCAATCGAAATTCATCATTAAATATATAACATCCACTTATCCAAAAATATACATTTTACTGAAAATGGGTTTATGCATAATGTTGGTCAACTAGGAAGCTCACCCATAGGTTGAATTTTCTGTTCCAACAGAGGTTAGGAGGAGTGATCTCTTCTCACAATTTTTATCTGCCATGTCAGCCACCTCAGAAGAATGTACATGTGATACCAGGTAGGATTCTATTTGTGCATATAAAAATACATGTGCTTAATAGGCTACAGAAAAAGGGAGAGAGGAATTCACATATTTGTTAATTTTAAAAACACATGGAGAACTATGTCAATAAACATTAAGGGATGTCCAACTACATACCATGCCTTCTCTGAATTGCTGGTATTTGTATTCTTTTTGGGTTACTATTCTCCATCATATAAGGATTAGTAGTCAGAGTCTAGTAGGGTATGGGTTAGTGTCAGAGATTCAGTATTTCAAATGGAAAATAGGAAAGTAAACCCAATGTGTTTGCAAATATGTGCTACACAAAAATCTTCCCACTCACATTAAAAACAATCCCTTGATATTACCCTCACTGGAAGAAATACACAATTAGAGGATAAGAGTTAGAAAATCTGTGAATACATACCCGGAATGGAATATGCTGAGGAGTTCACAACCTTGGAGGTGGTAGATGAGTTTCCAAAAGTAAAAGACAAGGTAAACACTCCACAACATGGAGCTCTGCAGGCCTAAAGACTTCTTGAGATACTGCCTCTGAGTTGGGACACTTAAAATGTATGTTGTTTTCGGTAGCTTTAGCATCCTATGTAGTGAGACCATCAAAACTGGGTCAACATCAATGTGACCTGGAGGACATGGTATCTTATTTTCCAATTAAAATGAGGCAGCAGTGCTGAATTCTCACTTTGTGGGTAAACTGTGGCAACTGGGGGATAAGTGTCTCTCCGTGTGGACTGTGAAGCCATTTGGTCATACTCTACTTTTCGTGGTGATTCTTGCTGCTGCACTGGGAGTTTGGTATTGGCTTAATGAAATACAAGGAGTTTAACTGGGACACAGTGCTGGAGGGAGTTCTGTCACGTGTGGTGGGACAGGGTCTCCAGGAGAATGCACCAACCAGGCTTATGTCCAACATAGCTTGCCCCCTTGACCATATCAACCTGATTCTGAACATTGCCCAGAAACCTATCCATATAACAAGATGCCTTTACATATAAGGGTCTGCTGGCTGCATCATGTCAGTCACAAGCCATTTGAAAGCCAATGGCCAATCCACATGAAACCACCAGAGATCGTTTATCTCACACCTACCCACCTTTGCTGTAGGCCCACTACTCAGCAGGTTCCAACTTACTGGCATCTCTGTTCTACACCATTTTTGTGAAACCCAGTCAATCAAGGCACTTTCTCGTACACTCATGATCAGCAACAGGATCTCCAATGGTTTTCCAGTGCCACCTGGTAATGGGAATTTCAAAAATTTCATGGTATTTATCGAGCCCATTTTTTAAGGTTGAAGTTGGAGGCACTGAGGGTTTCATTTAATTCAGTAACCATTAAATAGTGAGGAAGCCCATTTCAATGAAAGCTCTGGAAGACTCTCACAGGCAAGGCTTCCCAAAGAGTTGCCAAATGGTCACATAAAGCCAGGCATATTGAGGTCTACAATGTAAAATCCTTGCGTGTTTTGACTCTCAACTATGGGTGCTAATTCTTTCAGAAAAAAATTATGTGATAACCTGGCTGAGATTCCCTGTGCTCTGTGGAAAGCCTTCCTGGGCACAGATCTCAGTTTCCAAGGGTGACTCTCATGCATGGCCTCCTAAAATCCCAACAAAACTCATGGCAATACCTCTCTGAGATCAGTTCCAGAACTCAGTCTCTAAGGGGAATCACACTAGAATTCAAGACCAGGTGGAGCCAGTCATATTTTTCAACAACCACACTAATAACCACAATTAAAACCAGAACACTTCCACATGGCCGTTATCTTCTTCCATATAGATACTCATTTTAACCTCTGGCTGGAGGTTTCCATGAGGGGCACAGCCCAAGACAGTGTCCAAAATAAGCTCCCTTGCCCCTCATTTGCTTAACGTTGGGGTGGCCTGAACACCTTCCTGTGAACCATGACTTATCAAATAGGCCTGCCGTTAATACTGCTCTGCTTCTCCAATTTGAGGACTACTGACTGTGGGGTTTAGATTCTTCATGTGAATTGGAATCATTGGAATCACCTATGGGCTAGCCTCTGAAGGGCTTTGAAGAACTCATTTGATCCAAAGGCACCCTATTCTCACTTGATAGAGGTCAGGAACCTTACAGAGGTAGGGAGAGACTTCATCCACAAAAACTGCTCTTTTGGCCATTTTGGTTTTGGATGAACACGTGGGATGTATAAGGTGCTGAGTATCTAACCATAGCCTCACACAGGGCCAAGAGGCTGTTTCAGAAACATCCATTTCCAAAGCAATTAAGCAAAGAGCCACAGGTGATGCCCATTAATTTCCATTTGAAAACAGTTTTCTTCAGGCTTCACAAATTAGTGTCCTGAGGTAAAGACCTTCCTGAAATTCAGGGCAACAGAACAATAGGTAAGCAAAAGGCCCAAAGAAGGGTTTCTCCACTGAGACTTTTCTGGTCCCACTGATATCTGAGTTTTCTTAGATTCTCGCCATTCCCTTCAGCTATCCAGTACATCACCATTTCACAGAGCTTGGAGGTGGTACATATCTTGGACACAAAACCATGAAGCTATTCTGGAGAGTTTCCAGAATTCAGGAAGAAAACAGAAACTACTGAGAGCAGATGTTGCCCTTCAATAAGACAAGCTGCAGTCCATTTGTAAATTGGGCAGGATGAATGCTTGGAAGCTTTCTACTAGACAGGACACATCCATTGATGCATTCTCTTTTCTAATGTCTACAATCACGGACAGAGTGGGATACACAGACATAGAAGCACTCGCCTTGTCAAACGACTTACTGGAAACAGTCCACACCAATCCAAACAAAGAGCCTTTCCTACCTATTCTCAGAACATGAGACAAAACCACAAACCCACACACACACACTCAAAGGCACCTCCTTTGCTCAAGTAAGTCTGTGACTATCCATAGTGTCCTCAGAATGGTGGGCCATTGTATGTTCCTCCAAAATGGCCTGTCCTGTATCAGATCTGGTCTCCTTGGCCAACACTTTGAAGTTGTTAGGAGCCATGGGTGAGCCACTACCTGCTTTCCCAGGAAAAGCTCCTCTTCAGAGCTTTCCTATCATTTGGCCATCATCACATCAGTAGGTACTAAGAAAGACTGACTCTGTTCTTGGTAAATCAAAACAAGTGAGACCACTGGGACTGGGACTGTGACTGGCTCTTGGTGCCTGTCTTCCAGGATCAAACGTCCAGAGAGTTCCATCACCAAGGCAGTGAGGTGAGGTCATTTCCTTCAGGAACTGAAAGAGGTCACTGACTTGGCAACCACTTTGTCCTAACAGTTACTTCTAAGGGTCCCATGAGATGGAGGCTGTCCCTACTTCCTGTCACACTTTCACAGTTAGAATGGTATACCAACCATAGGTACCTGAGAACAGCTCTCCACACAGGCCTGGTTTGGTCCATCTTCTCTACATTAAGAAGGTAGAGGCTGATTCAGACACATCCCTTCATCCTGACCAGATAGTTTGCCATGGAAGATGTCTTTTGCTCTCTCAGGTCCTTCATAGCTTCCTTCATCATCTCAGGGGATCATTTCTGCATATACTTTTGATGTTCTCAGCAGGTGGAAGATCCCCTACATTCCTGTATTGTAAGACCAACTCTGTCCCTCCTCTTCTGTAAAGTTAGATTGAGGGAAAAGTGTATGTTTAGGGTTAATAACATGTTTGATTTGCGTTAGGAATCTTTTTGCCGGATGAATAATGGTATTGGGAGCCTGTGATATTTACAAAAATATATAGGTAAAATATAAGTATAAAAACAGAAATCTAGGTAAGATTGGAAGCCAGAAGGGAACTGGGCCCTTGAGTGGGATACTTAGGTTTGAATTATGTTCTGCACATGTGTCTCAGATAAATTGATATACAATGGCATAGGACCTTATACCTTGGATAATTGATTGTCGAAGAGAACATCGAGTCAAAAAACTATAGTCAGTAGCATTAGGAAGATAGTCAGTAGGTTTAGAAAGAAGAGTGAGTATAGGATTTGGACCAAAAGTTCTTTAGCAATAGGGTTTCGGGTAGAGAGTGAATGTAAATGTCAGCATATGTGAAGTGTCAGTCACAATGATGAACTGGGGGAAATATGTATGAAAGCAGGTATCAATAAAGATATTACCAAATCAGGCAAAGTATGAAGTGAGTGATAGGATTAGACATTTTCAACATGGTTGAGGTTGAATATATAATCTTAGGAAGAAACAAATATGCAGTCACCAATTTGATTTACATTTGAGAGCATTAGGCAACCTGGACATGGTTCTTTTTAGTAATCCACGCTCCCTTGGCATTTAGGCTTTGATACAATCATGAGTGTGACCTTCGTTTTTTGTGTCCAGAATATTCCTGTGATAAAATCTATATATAGATAAGGTTACATGAGTATTTCTTCCAACATTTCCGGGAGTAATATTTTGAAGACGTATAAATTAGTATTGAAGGGACAAAGAAGAGTACACTGTATCTATTAATATAGAGATAATGCATTAATAGACAATACTGTGAATAAAAAGCATAACTGGTTCCAACTTTAAATAATGGATTGAATTGAATCATGAACATATAGAGGAAATCTTATATTGATATACAATTATTCATTCCAACCAGTTATACATCTAATGTTAATATTAATGTTATGGTTCATCATGAAGAGTGTGTGAGTTTAGCTTCGAAATTGATTATGGAAATTGAAAATAATGTATTTGGAAAGAAGTCTCATGAAAAGACCAGTCAAGTAACATGGAGGAATACATGTGTTCTGAAGCAAGAAGTGTTTGAAAGTGAAACAAATTCCTATATATTTTAAACTTGTGGAAGAAATACATATCCTATGATGTGCAAAAACTGAAGAAATAGTAATGTACCAGTGTTGGATTAAAATGAAGGTCAATATAGACATCATGTCCCATAGGAATCTACTGGCATTGATGTTAAACTGGGTCAGTTACTGTAGAAATATTAGGATTTGTAAACAGCATTGATTGAAATTAGTTTTCAGTACTGGGAAATAAATATGTATTTCAGGTGGATGAATATTTCTGAGAATTATCTTCTGAAAAGTTGATTATAAATTTATATACATGAACATGAATGAATTTACAGAGTGTGTATAAGTCACATACCTTTCATATTTTGAGAAATCTGGAGTGTATATATATATATATATATATATATATATATATATATATATATATATATATTTTAAATAAACACAAATATACATTAAAAAGTATCAATATATATGCTAATCGTAATTCATCATGTAATATATATCATTCAAAGATGCAAAATATTTATTATACTGAACATGGATTTATGTATAATATTGTTCTACTGGGAAGCTTAAACATAGTTTGAATTTTCAGTTCCCACAGCGTTTAGGAGGACTGATCTCTTCTCACAATTTGTATCTGCCAATTCAGCCAACTCATGAAAATGTACGTGTGATACCAGGTAGGATTCTGTATGTGCATATAAAAATACATGTGCTGAGTAGGCTACAGAGAAAGGGAGACAGGAATTCACATATTTGTGAACTTTATAAACACATGGAGGACTATTTCAATTAAAAATTGAGTAGATTTATAACACCTACCCTTAATCATGCAAAAGGGAAGTCCAACTGTACAGCATGCCTCCTCTGAACTGCTTGTATTTTTATTCTATTTGGGTACTATTCTTCATCATATTAAGATTAGTAGTCAGAGTATAGTAGGGTATGAGTTACTGTCAGGGATTCATTATTTCGAATGGAAAATTGGAAATGGATCAATGTGTATGCAAATTAGTGTTACACAAAAATTTTCCCACTCTCATTTAGAACAATAACTTGACATTACCTTCACCCCAAGTAAGACACAATTAGAGAAAAAGAGTTAGAAAATCTTTGAATTCATACCTGAAATGAAAACTGCTCCGGATTTCACAACCTTGGAGATGGTAGGGGAGTTTCCAAAAGTAAGGGACAATGTAAAAACTCCACAAACATGAAGATTTGCCAGCCTAAAGACGTCTGGAGAAACTGCCTCTAAGATGGACAGTTGAAATATATGTAGTTTTCAGGAACTTTAGCTTTTTTTCTAGTAAGACCATCAAACGTCTTTATGCATCTCTGTGACCTGGAGGACATGGTTTATAATTTTCCAAAGAACATGAAGCAGTAGTGCTGAATTCTCTCTTTGTAGGTGAACTATGGCCACTGGGGGCTATGTGTCTCCCCATGTGGACTGTGAAGCCATTTCATCATCCTCCACTTTTTATAGTGTCTCCTGCTGCACTGAGAGTTTTGTATTTGCTTCACGAAATACAAGGAGTTAAACTTGACCACAGTCCTGGAGGGAGTTCTGTCACATATGGTGGGTCAGGGACTGCAGGAGAATGCACCAACAGGACTTGTATACCACATAGGTTGCCTCCGTGACCATAGCAACCTGATTCTGAACATTGCCCTTAAACCTCTCCATATAACATGATGCATTTACATACAATGTTCTGCTGGCTGCACCATGTCAGTCACAAGCCATTTGGAAGACAATGGCAGATCCACATGACCCCACCACAGATGTTTTATCACACACTTAATCACCTCTGCTCTAGGCCCACTATTCTGCAGGCTCCAAATTACTGGCATCTCTGTTCTACACCATATTCATGAAAGCCTGTTAATCAAGGCACTGTCTGGTACACTCATGATCAGCAACAGGACATCCAAAGGTTCTTCAGTGCCACCTGGTCATTGGAATTTTAAAAATTTCATGGTATTTATCTAGCCAATTTTCAAGGATGAAGTTGGAGGCACTGTTTATTTCAATTCATTCAGGAATCATTCAATGTTGAGGAAGATCATTTCAATGAAAGCTCTGGAGAACTCTCAAAGGCAAGGCTTCCCAAAGAGTGGCCAAAAGGTCACATGAAGCCACGCCCATTGAGGTCTAAAATTGAGGTCCATGTGTTTTTTGACTATCAAATATGGCTGCCAAGTCTTTCAGAATTAAATCATGTGATATCCTGTCTGAGATTCCCAGTGCTCTGTGGAAAGCCAACGTGGGCATAGATCTCAGTTTCCAAGGGCGACTCTCATGCGTGGCCTCTTAAAATCCCCACACAATTTATGGCAATTCTTCTTTGATATGTGTTCCAGAACTCAGGCTCTAATTGGAATGACACCAGAGTTCAAGCCCAGGTGGATCCAGTCATCTCTTCCAACTGCCACAAGAATGACCACAATTAAAACCAAAAGACACCCACATGGCCCTCATCTTCTTAAATATAGACATTCATCTTAACCTCTGGCTGGAGGTTACCATGCAGGATGCATCCCAAGAGAGTGTCCAAAATAATGTCGCTTGCCCCTCATTTGCCTAAAGTGAGGGTGACATGGACACCCTTCCTGTGAACCAGGAGTGATCAAATAGGCCTACCATTAATACTGCTCTCCTTCTCCAATTTGAGGCCTACTGACTCTCAGGTATAGATTCTTTATGTGATATGGAATCTTGAGAAAACACAAGCACCTCTGCAGGGATTTGAAGAACTCATTTGACCTAAAGGACTCCTATTCACACTTGATGGAGGTAAGAACCTAACAGAGGAAGGCAAGAGACTCATCCACAATGAGTGATTTTTTGCCATTTTGGTTTTGATTGCACAAATGGAATCTATCTTTAGATCTACCATGTGCTGAGAATCTAAGCCACAACCTCACAAAGGCCCAAAAGGCTGATTCGGACACGTCCCTTTTCAAAGCAATTAAGCAAAGAGCCACATGTTATGCCCATTTATTTCCATTTGAAAACAGTTTTCTTCAGGCTTCACAAAGGGGTGGCCTGAGGCAAAGACCTTCTTGACATTCAGGGCAACATAACCATAAGTATGCAAATGAACCAAAGCAGGGTTTCTCCACTGAGAGTTTACTGGTCACACAGATATTTGAGTTTTCTAAGATGTTCCCATTCCCTACAGCTATCAAGCACATGGCCATGTCACAGAGCTTGGAGGTGGTACACATCTTGGACTCAAAACCATGGGCCTATTCTTGAGGTTTGCCGGAATTCAGGAAGAAAACAGGAACTTAGAAAGTTAGTAGGTGTTTCCCATGCATAAGGCGAGCCACAGTCCATTCCTAAATCGGGCAGGAAGAATGCTGGGAAGCATTCTACTAGACAGGACACATCCTTGATGCATTCTCTTTTCTAATGTCTACAACCACGGACAGAGTGGGAAACACAGACATAGAAGCACTCGCCTTGTCTAACGACTTACTAGAAACAGTCCACTCCAATCCAAACAAACTGCCTTTCCTACCTATTCTCAGAACATGAGACAAAACCACAAACTCACACCCACACCGACAAAGGCACCTCCTTAACTCAAGTAGGTCTGTGAATATCCAGAGTGTCCTCTGACTGGTGGACCATACTATGTTCCCCTGAAATGGCCTGACCTGTGTCAGATCTGGTCTCCTTGGCTAACTCTGTGAAGGTGTCAGGAGCCAGAGGTGAGCCACTACCTGCTTTCTCAGAAACGGCTCCTCTTTAAAGCTTTCCTGGCATTTGGCCATCCTCACATCAGTAGTTACCAAGAAAGACTGACTCTGTCTTTGGTAAATCCAAACAAGTGTGACCACTGGGACTGGGACTGGGACTGGCTATGGGTGACTGGCTTCATGAATCCCAAGTTCAGAGATTTTAATCACCAAGGAAGTGAGGTGAGGTCACTTCCTTCAGGAACTGAATGAGGTTACTGCCTTGGCAACCACTTTGTCCTACCAGTGGCTTCCAAGTGTCACATGAGAAGGAGGCTGCCCCTACTTCCTGTTACACTTTCACAAGATAGAACGGTATATCAATCATAGGCGCCCTGGGACAGCTACCCACACAGGCTGGGTTTGGTCCATTTTCTCTACATTAAGAAGAGAGAGGCTGATTCAGTCAGAACCCTTCATCCTGACCAGGTTGTTTGCCATTGAAGATGACTTTTGCTCTCTCAGGTCTTTTATAGCTGCCTTCATGTTCTTCAGAGATCATTTATGAATGTACCTTTGAGGTTTTCATCAGGTGAAAGATCTCATACAACTCTATCCCTGCTCTTCTGTAAAGTTAGATTGATGGAACAGTGAATGGTTAAGGTTAACAACATGTTTGATTTGGGTTAGAAATCATTCTGCTGGATGAATGATGGTATTTGGAACCTAAAATATTTAAAAGAATATAGAGGTGAAATATAATTATGAAAACAGAAATCTAGTTTAGATTCGAAGCCCAGAATGGCATTGGGACCTTGACTGGGATAATTAGCATTGAATTATGTTATGCACAGATGTCTAAGATGAATCTATAATCAATGGCATAGGATCTTCTACCTTGGATGATTGAATGTACAAGAGAACATCGAGTCAAACAGGGATAGTCGGTAGGATTAGGAAGATAGTTGGTAGGTATAGGAAGAAGAGTGAGTATAGTATTTGAAACAAAAGTTCTTTAGCAATAGGGTTTTGGTTAGAGAGTGAATATTTGTCAGCACATGTGAATAGTCAATCACAATGATGAACTTGGGAAATATGTAGGAAAGCAGATATCAATAGAGACATTACAAAATCAGGCAAACTATAAAGTGATAGGATTAGACTTTTTCAAAGGGTTCAGGTTGAATATATAATCTTAGCAAGAAACATATATGTAGTCACGAATAGGATTGACATTTGAGAGAATTAGGCAATGTGGACATGGATGTTTTTAGTAATCCATGCTCACTTTCCATTTAGGCTTTGGTACAATAATAAGTGTGACCTTTGCATTTGGTGTCCAGAATATTACTGTAATAAAATGTATATGTAGATCAGGTGGCATGCGTATTTCTTCCACCATTTCCGGGAGCAATATTGTGAAGACGAATAAATTAGTATTGGGGGTACAAAGAGGCGTATGCTGTGTCTATGAATATAGAGATTATGCATATATAGATCATACTGGGAAAAAATATAACTGGTTCCAATTAAATAATGGATTGAATTGATATCTGAAAATATATAGGAAATCTTATATTGATATACAATCATTCATTCCAAAGAGTTATACATCTAATGGTAATCTTAGAGTTACGGTTTATAATGAAGGGTGTGTGAGTTTTGTTTCAAAAGTGATTACGGAAATAGAAAATAATGTGTTTGGAAAGAAGTCTCATGAGAAGACCAGTCAAGAAACATGGAGGAATACATGTGTTCTGAAGCAGAAAGTGATTGAAAGTGAACCAAATGCCTATAAACTTCCTAACTTGTGGAATAAATATATATCCTATTATGTGCATAAACTGAAGAAATAGTAATGTAACAGTGTTGAATAAAAATGAACTTCAAAATACACATCATGTTCCATAGGAATCTACTTGCATTGATGTAAACCTAGGTCAGTTACTGTAGAATGGAAAATTGCAAAATAAATCCAATCTGGAATGGGAAATTCTCAGGAGTTCACAACCTTGGATATGGTGGAGGAGTTTCTCAAAGTAAGGGACATTGTAAACACAACACAAACATGGAGCTCTGCTGGCCTAAAGACTTCTTGAGAAACTGGCTAAGAGGTTGGGCACTTAAATTTATATTGTTGTCTGGAGCTATAGCTTCTTTTGTAGTGAGACCATCAAAGCTGGGTGTGCATCTATGTGACCTGGAGGACATGGTATCTTATTTTATAATGAACATATGGCAGCAGTACTGAATTCCCTCTTTGTAGGTAAACTGTGGCCACTGGGGGCTAAGTGTCTCCCCATGTGGACTGTGAAGCCATTTGTTCATTCTCCATTTTCGTGGTGTTTCTTGCTGCTGCACTGGGAGTTTGGTATTTGCTTAACTAAATACAAGGAGTTCAACGGGGACAAGTGCTGGTGTCTACCCCTACTTCATGTGACACTTTCACAAGTTAGAATGGTATATCAACCATAGGCACCCGGGAACAGCTCTCCACACAGGCCTTGTTTGGTCCTTCATATCTGCCTACATCTTCTCCAGGGGTCATATCTGCATGGACCTTTGAGGTTCTCAGCAGGTGGAAGATCCCCTATATTCCTGTATTGTAAGACCAACTCTGTCCCGCTCTTCTGTAAAGTTAGATTGAGGGAACAGTGTATGGTTAGCATTAATAACTTGTTCAATTTGGGTTAGGAATTATTCTGAGGGATGAATAATGATATTGGGAATCTGCTATATTTATAAGAACATAGAGGTGAAATATATGTATGAAAACAGAAATCTAGGTAAGATTTGAAGCCCAGAAGGGAATTGGGCCCTTGATTGGGATACTTAGCATTGAATTACCTTCAGCAGAGATTTCTTGGATAAATCAATATACAATGGCATAAGACTTTGTACCTTGGATGATTGAATTTAGAAGGGAATATCAACTCCAAAAGGGATAGTCGGTAAGATTAGAAAGACAGTCGGTAGTTTTCGGAAGAAGTGTGAGTATAGAATTTAGAAAAAAAAAATTCTTTAGCAACAGGGTTTCGATTAGAGAGTGAATGCCAATGTCAGCACATGTGAAGAGTCATTCACAATGATGAACTAGGGAAAAAATGTAGGAAAGCAAATATCAAGGAAGACAATATTAAATTAGGCAAAGTACAAAGTGATTGTTAGGATTAGACATTTTCAACAGGATTGAGTTTGAATATATAATCTTAGGAAGAAACAAATATGTAGTCACCAAAGAATGACATTTGAGAGCATTAGGCAACATGGACATGGATGTTTTTAGTAATCCATGTTCACTTTCCATTTAGGCTTTGTAAAATCATAAGTGTGACCTTTGCAGTTTTGTCAAGAATATTACTGTGATAAAATGTATATGTAGATCAGGTGACATGAGTATTTCTTCCACCATTTCCGGGAGCAATATTGAGAAGACGTATAAATTAGTATTGGGGGTACAAAGAGGTGTACGCTGTGTCTGTGAATATAGAGATAATGCATGAATAGACCATACTGTGAATAAATAATATAACTGGTTCCACTTTAAATAATTCATTTAATTGATATCTGAAAATATACAGGAAATCTAATATTGATATAAAATCATTCATTCCAACCAGTTATACATCTAATGGTAATATTAGGTTATGGTTTATCATGAAGGGTGTGTCTGATTTTCTTCAAAAGGATTATGGAAATCGAAAATAATGTGTTTGGAAAGAAGTCTCAAAAAATCCAGTCAAGAAACCTGGAGGAATACATGTGTTCTAAAGCAGGAAGGGATTTAAAGTGAACCAAATGCCTCTAAATTTGTGAACTTGTGGATGAAATATATATGCTATGATGGGCTAAACGTGAAGAAATAGTAATGTAGCAGTGTTGAATAGAAATGAAGTTCAAAATAGACATCATGTCCCATAGGAATCTACTTGCATTGATGTTAAACTGGGTCAGTTAATGTAGAAATGTTAGGATTTGTATGAACCATTAACTGAAGTCAGATTTCAGTAATGGGAAACAAATATGTATTCAAGGTGGATGAATATTTCTGAGAATAATCTTCTGAAAAGTTGATTATAAATCCACATACATGAACATGAATGAATTTACGGAGTTTATATAATACACATATATTTCATATTTTAAAAAACTTGGAGAGTCACACACACACACACACACACACACACAGACACATGCACAGACATTAAAAGTAGCAATATATATGCCAATCGCATTTCATCATGAAATATATATAATCCACATATCGAAAAATATTCATTTTGCTTAACATGGATTCATGTATAATGTTGTTCTACTAGGAAGCTGACATAGGTTGAATTTTCAGTTTCAACAGCGTTTAGGAGGAATGATCTCTACTCACAATTTTTATCTTCCAAGTCAGTAGCCTCAAAAGAAATTCTGTGTGATACCAGGTAGGATTCTATATGTGCGTATAAAAACACATGTGCTGAATAGGCTACAGAGAAAAGGAAACAGGGAGTCACATATTCGTTACCTTTAAAAACACATGTAGAACTATTTCAATTAAAAATTGACAATTTTTATAATACCTACCCTTTATCATGCAAAAGGCAAGACCTAGTATACACCATGCCTCCTCTGAACTGCTTGTATTTCTATTCTCTTTGGGTTATTTTTCTTCACCATATTAGGATTAATCGTCAAAGTCTAGTAGGGTATGGGATAGTGTCAGAGATTCAGTATTTTGGATGGAAAATAGGAAAATGAATCCAATGTGTACGCAAACATATGCTACACAAAAATCTTCCAACTCTCATCAAGAACAATGCCTTGTCATTACCTTCGACCCTAGTAAAACACAATTAGAGGAGAAGAGTTAGAAAATCTGTGAATTCATATGTGGAATAAAATATACTCAGTAGTTCAAAAAATTGGAGGTGGTAAAGGAGTTTCCAAAAGTAAGGGAAAGTTTAAACAGTCCACACACATGGAGCTTTGCTGGCCTAAAGACTTCTTGAGAAAGTCCCTCTGAGGTTGGGCACTTGAAATATATTTTGTTGTATGGAGCTTTAGCTTCCTTTGTAGTGAGACCATCAAAGATGGGTCTGCATCTATGTGACCTGGAGGACATGGTTTCTTATTTTCCAATGAACATGAGACCGTAGTGCTGAATTCTCTCTTCCTAAGTAAACTGTGGACACTGGAACCTAAGTGTCTCCCCGTGTGAACTGTGAAGCCATTTGGTCATCCTCCACTTTTCGTGGTGTTTCTTGCTGCTGCACTGGGAGTTTGGTATTTGCATCACGAAATACAAGGAGTTCAACTGGGACACAGTGCTGGAGGGAGTTCTGTCACGTGTGTATGGTCAGGTTCTGCAGGAGAATGCACCATCCAATATTCTATCTCTCATAGTTTTCCCCCGTGTCCATAGCAACCTGATTCTGAACAGTTACCTGAAACCAAACCATATAACAATTTGCCTTTACATATAAGGGTCTGCTGGCTGCACCTTGTGAGTCACAAGCCATTCTATATAAATGCCACATTTTTAATCCATTCATCTAATGAAGGGAATCTAGGTTGGTTCCACAGTCTTGCAATTGTGAATTGTGCTGCTATGAACATCGATTTATCAGTATCTCTGTAGCATGCTCTTTTTAGTTCTTTAGGGAATAGACCGAGAAGGGGAATAGGTCAAATGGTGGTTCCATTCCCAGCTTTCCAAGAAATCTCCATACTGCTTTCCAAATTGGCTGCACCAATTTGCAGTCCCACCAGCAATGTACAGGTGGGCCCTTTTCCCCACATCCTCGACAGCACATGATGGCGTTTGACTTCATAATGGCTGCCGATCTTACTGCAGTGAGATGGTATCTTAGGGTGGGTTTGTTTTGCTTTTCTCTGACTGCTAGAGATGGTGAGCATTTTTTCATGTACTTATTGATTGATTGTATGTCCTCCTCTGAGAAGTGTCTGTTCAGGTCATTGGCCCATTTGTTGATTGGGTTATTCATTTTCTTATTGTTTAATTTTTTTGAGTTCTTTGTATACTCTGGATATTAGGGCTCTATCTGAAGTGTGAGGAGTAAAGATTTGTTCCAAGGATGTAGGCCCCCTATTTACCTCTCTTATTGTTTCTTTTGCTGAGAAAAATGTATTTAGTTTGAGTAAGTCCCATTTGTTGATTCTAGGGATTAACTCTGGTGCTATGGGTGTCCTATTGAGAAATTTGGAGCCCGACACCACAGTATGTAGATGGTGGCAAAAGTTTTCTTCCACCAGATGCAGTGTCTCTGATTTGATATCAACCTCCTAGATCTATTTTGAGTTAACTCTTGTGCATGGTGAGAGGAGGGGATTCAGTTTCATTTTGTTACATATGGAATTCCAGTTTTCCCAGCACTATTTGTTGAAGATGCTATCCTTCCTCCATTGCATGCTTTTAGTCCCTTTATCAAATATAAGATAGCTGTAGTTTTGTGGATTGGTTTCTGTGTCCTCTATTCTGTATCACTGGTCCACCCGCCTGTTCTGTCACCAGTACCATGCTATTTTTGTTACTATTAATCTGTAGTATAGTTTGAGGTCTGGTATCGGTATACTGCCTGATTCACACTTCCTGCTTAGAGCTGTTTTTGCTATTCTGGGTCTTTTATTTTTCCATATGAATTTCATAATTGTTTTATCTACTTCTACAAGAAATGACCTTGAGATTTTGATTGGCATTGCATTAAACCTATAGAGAACTTTTGGTAATATCGTCATTTTGATGATGTTAGTTATGCTTATCCATGAACAGGGTATATTTTTCCATCTTCTAAGATTTTTCTTGTTCTCTCTTTAGGGTTCTGTAGTTTTCATTGTCTATGTCTTTCACCTCTTTTGTTAGGTTGATTCCCAAGTATTTTATTTATTTTTGATGATATTGTGAATGGAGTGATTGTCCTCATTTCCATTTCAGAGGATTTGTCGCTGATATACAAAAATGCCTTTGATTTATGCGTGGTGATTTAATATCCTGCCACTTTGCTGAATTCATTTATTACCTCTAATAGTTTCTTTGTAGACCCTTTTGGGTCTGCTAGGTATAGAATCATGTCTTTTGCAAATAGCGATAATTGGAGTTCTTCTTTTCCTATTTTAATGCCTTTAATTTCTTTAGTCTTTCTAATTGCTCTGGCCAGTGTTTCGATAACTATGTTGAACAGAAGGGGTGAGAGAGGGCATCATTGTCTTGCTCCAGATTTTAGGGGGAATGCCTTCAATTGTTCTCCATTCAGAATGATGCTAGCCTGAGGCTTAGCAAAGATTGCTTTTACAATATTGAGGTATGATTCTGTTATCCCTAGTTTTTCTAGAGTTTTGAACGTAAAGTGATGCTGTACCTTGTCAAATGCTTTTTCCGCATCTCTCGAGATGATCATATGGTTCTTATTTTTAAGTCTATTGATGTGATGAATAACATTTATTGATTTCCGTATATTGTACCAGCCTTGCATCCCAGGAATGAATCCTACTTGATTATGGTGCACATTTTTTTTTTTATATATATGTTTTTGTGTCTGATTCGCCAGAATTTTTTTGAGGATTTTTGCATTTTTCCTGAAATACCTTGAAAAGTATTGGTTTTTGTTCTTCTTTAAAGGTTTTGTATAATTCTGCTCTATACCCATCCGGTCCTGGGCTTTTCTTAGTTGGTAGTATTTTGATGGTTTCTTCTATTTCCTCAATTGATATTGGAATGTTTAAGTTGTCTATATCCTCCTGACTCAATCTGGGCACATCATATGACTTAAGAAATTTGTCAATGCCTTCACTATATTCTATTTTATTGGAGTATATTAATTCAAAATAATTTCTGATTTTCTTCTGTATTTCTGAAGTGTCTCTTGTTATATTTCCTTTTTCATTTCATATGCTAGTAATTTGAGTTCTCTTTCTTCTTCTCTTTGTTAGCATGGCTAAGGGTCTGTCGATTATATTTATTTTTTCAAAAAACCAATGTATTGTTTTGTCAATTTTTTTAATTGTTTCTTTTGTTTCGATTTCATTAATTTCTTCTCTGATTTTAATTATTTGTTGCCTTCTACTTCTTTTGCTGTTGTTTGCTCTTGTTTGTCTAAGATTTTGAGATGAAGTATGAGATCATTTATTTTTTGGTTTTTTCTTTTTCTAAGGAATGAACTCAAGCAATGAATTTTCCTCTTGGAACTGCTTTCAATGTGTCCCATAGATTCCGATATATTGTGACTGTGTTTTCATTTATCTCTAAGAATTTTTTAATTTCTTCCTTGATGTCTTCTATAACCCATTGATCATTCAGAAAAGTATTGTTCGTTCTCCAAGTGATGAATGATTTTTCCTTCCTTTTTTTATCGTTGATTTTTAATTTCATTCCATTATGATCAGATAAAATGCATGGTATTATCTCTACTCCTTTTTATTGTCTAAGAATTGCCCTATGACATAATATATGATGTATTTTTGAGAAGGATCCATGTTCTGCTGAGAAAAAAAGTGTAACTTCTTGATGATGCGTTGTATATTGTATATATGTCAATTAAGTCTAGGTTATTAATTGTGTTATTGAGTTCTATAGTTTCCTTATTCAACTTTTGTTTGGAAGATCTGTCCAGTGGTGAGAGAGGTGTGTTCATGTCTCCCATGATTACTGTATTGTGGTCTATTAGACTCTTGAAATTGAGAAGAGTTTGTTTGATGAACAAAGCTGCACCATTGTTTGTGGCATATATATTTATGATTGTTATGTCTTGTTGGCGTATGTTTCCCTTGAGTAGTATGTAGTGTCCTTCTTTATCCCTTTTGATTAACTTTGGCTTGAAATCTATTTTATTTGATATGAGTATGGACACTCCTGCTTGTTTCCGAAGTTCATAAGAGTGATATGATTTTTCCAAGTATCACCCTCAGTCTATGTATGTCTTTTCCTATAAAATGCGTCTCCTGTAGGGAGCATTTTGTTGGTTCTTGTTTTGTGATCCATTCTACTAGCCTTTGTCTCTTAATTGGTGAGTTTAAGCCATTAAGATTTTTGGTTATTATTGAGATATGGGTTGTTCTTCCAGCCATATTTGTTTATTTATGTTACTAAAAATAGTTTGTTTTCCTCTTTGATTATTTTTCCCCCTTTAATGTCCTACCTCCCACTGTTGGTTTTCATTGGTATTTTCCATTTCCACTTCCTGTAATGTTTTGCCGAGGATGTTTTCAAGAGATGGTTTTCTAGCTGCAAATTCTTTTCACTTTTTTTTATCATGGAAGGTTTTAATTTCATCTTCCATCTGAAGCTTAATTTCGCTGGATACATGATAATTGGTTGGAACCCATTTTCTTTCAGTGTTTGAAATATGTTATTAAAGGATCTTCTAGCTTTCAGAGTCTGTGTTGAAAGATCAGCTGTTATCCTGGTTGGTTTACCACTAACTATAATCTGCTTCCTTTCTCTTGTAGCTTTTAAAATTATCTCCTTATTCTGTATGTAGGGTATCTTCATTACAATGTGTCTAGGTGTGGATCTCTTATGATTTTGCACGTTTGGCGTCCTGTAGACTTTTAGGATTTGGGATTTTGTCTCATTCTTCAAGTCTAGGAATTTTTCTCCTATTATTTCATTGAATAGATTGCTCATTCCTTTGGTTTGGACCTCTATACTTTCCTGTATCCCAATGACTCTTATGTTTATTCTCTTTATGTTATCCCATATTTCTTGCAGTTTTGCTCATGGTTTCTTAACAGTCTTGCTGAGCTGTATATGTTCTTTTTGAGTTGAAATACTTTGTCTTCATTGTCTGATGTTCTATCTTCTAAGTATTCTGCTCTGATGGTAGTATTCTCAATTGAGTTTTTAAGATGGTTCATTACTTCCTGCGTTTCTAAGATTTCAGTTCGTTTGTTTTTTATAACCTCTATCTCCCTGTATAGTTGATCTTTGCTACTTGGATTTTTTTATGTAATTCATTGTCGAAGTGATCTTTCATTGACTGATTTTTGCTGTCTAATGTCTTCCTTGAGATTCCAAATCACCTGAAGCATGTATATCCTGAATTCTTTATCTGACATTCCATATGCTGCATCTATTACCTCTTCGAAAGTTGAGTTGACCTGCATTGCTTGTGGTCCTTTCTTTCCTTGTCTTTTCATACAGCTTGCGTTTCTTTCTGCTTGGTGAAACTGTTGTGTTTTTGTAATTTTCCCCCTGTATATTTATATTGCTCTTGTATTGTGGAAAAGTCTCCATTGCAGGTGCGGTTGGCAGCTGTGCTGCTCCTCCAATTGGGGTGATCTGTCTACCATGCTGACCGGCCGCTAGGCCTGTTCTGCCGGTCGGTCGTACGTCTGCCTACCTTGCAGGCATGGGTGTCGGCTCTGCTCTGCCCCTACTCCAATTGGGGTGACGTGACTACCACGCTGGTGGGTCGCTGGGCCTGTTCCAGGCACAGGCGGCAGCTCTGCTCTGCACCTCTGGCTTGATGACAAAATGAGAGAGACTCAGATGTTTGTGACTCACTTTCTTTACCAGAAGACCAACTATTTCTCTCGCCGCTGGTATCGATGAAGTTATCTCCTCCACTGCTTTGTGATCACATCAGATGTCTGCCATGTTGGTATCCCATGTAAATGGCAGCATTTCATTCCCTTTGTCGGGTGACCAAAGCAATGGGTGAGTCCTGACCGGCCCTCACAAGCCCCGTCTCAATCCTGTTGCCACTGTCTATGAAGGCTCAGTTGGCATTTACCTCTACAGTATTCAGCAGGACCCAGACCAAGAAACAGTTTCCGCAGGTTCTTTAGCCCTGGGCCAGAGCAGTTCCGGGACCCAGAATTCAGCCGCTCCGGGCTCGGTGTATGTTCTGATAGGAGAACGATACAAGAAGCAATTTTCATGGGTTCTTTAGCACTGACCCTGAGTAATTTGTCTGCAAGATGAAGGCGAATGGCAGCCTGAAATTACCTATTCTGTATCTGAATGAGCTGTGATCAGTCGAAAACAGGGATGGTGACATCAGCTCTCCAAGATGGTGACCGCTATCTTCCTCTGTGGTCTCACCGGTGTGGAAAACCGAATTGGACCGCTTCCTTCCCCCATTTCAAACCCAGAATTCAGCACTGAGCACAGTGATTGCCCAGATGGCAGGAGCCCGCATAATCCACAGACTGTATCTTTGTGTTGCTCTCTCGTCGTTTCCCAGCGCGCATTGCAGACACTAGCCGTGGGGCGATTTGCTAAATAAGCAGCGTGACCCTCCGTGAGGACAAATTGCTGGTGTTTGAGTCCCCGTAGCTGGTCCTTGTGCAATGGAAATCCTTCCTGTAGGTTTTGGAGCACACCAATTTTCCTGGAAATTTCTAATAAGATAGATTTTAGCCGTTCTAACTCGTCCTTCTCCTGCAAAGTGACGCGGTACAGGTGGGTAATGAACTCCCATCGCTGCCATAATATGATCCCCTGAAGTTAGTTTTCAGTAGTAGGAAACAGACATGTATTTCAGGTGGAAAAATATTTCTGAGAATAATCTTCTCAAACGTTGATTATAAATCCAAATACATGAATATGAATGAATTTAGTTAGTGTATAATAAGACACATATATTTTATATTTTGAATAATCATCAGAGTGAATACACACACACACACACACACACACACACACACACACACACCTAAATACAGACATTACAAAGTAGCATTATGTATGGCAATCGAAATTCACCATGAAATATATATCATCCACAGATCCAAAAATATTGATTTTACTAAATATGGATTTATGTTGTTCAACTAGGAAGCTCACCCATAGGTTGAATTTTCAGTTCCAACAGCATTTAGAAGAAGTGTTTTCTTCTAACAATTTGTATTTGCAAAGTCAGTTACCTCACAAATATGTACGTGTGATACCATGTAGTATTCTATATGTGCATATAAAAATGCATGTGCTGAATCAACTACAGAGAAAGGGAGACAGGAATTCACATATTTGTTAACTTTAAAAACACATAGAGAACTATTTTAACTACAAATTGACAAGATTTATAACACCAACCCTTTATCATGCAAAAGGAAAGTACAACTATACACCATGCCTCCTCTGAACTGGTTGTATTTCTATTCTGTGTGGGTTATTTTACTCCATCATATTAGGATTAGTAGTCAGAGTCTAGTAGGTTTTGGGTTAGTGTCAGGGATTCAGTATTTCGAATTGAAAATAGGAAAATAAATTCAATATTTATGCAAATATGTGATACAAAAAAATGTTCCCACTCTCATCCAGAACAATGCCTTGACATCATCTTCGCTTAAAGTAAGACACAATTAGAGGACATGATTTACAAAAATCTGTGAATACATATCTGGAATGGAATATGCTCAGGAGTTCATATACTTGGAGGTGGTATAGGAGTTTCCAAAAGTAAGGGACAGGGTAAACACTCCACAAACATGGAGCTCTGCTGGCCTAAAGACTTTTGAGAAACTGCCTCTGAGTTTGGGCACTTGAAATATATGTTGCTGTCAGGAGATTTAGCTTCCATTCTAGTTAGACCATCATAACTGGGTCTGCATCTATGTGACCTGGAGGACATTGTTTCTTATTTCCCAATGAACATGAGGCAGCAGTGCTGAATTTTTTCTTTGTAGGTAAACTGTAGCCACTGCGCGCTAAGTGTCTCCTCGTCTTTACTGTAAAGCCATTTTTTCATCCTCCACTTTTTGTGGTGTTTCTTGCTGCTGCACTGGGAGTTTGGTATCTGTTTCTTGGAATACAAGGAGTTCCACTGGGACAAAGTGCTGGAGGGAATTCTGTCACATGTGGTGGGTCAGGGTCTGCAGGAGAATGCACCAGGCAAGCTTCTCTCACACAGAGCTTGCCCCATTGACCATAGCAACCTGATTCTGAATATTGTCCTGAAACCTCTCCATATAACAAGATGCTTTTACATACAAGGGTCTGCTGGATGCAAAATGTCAGTCACAAGCCATTTGGAAGCCAATGGCAGATAAACATGGCCTCACCACAGATGTTATTTCAGACACCTCCCCACCACTGCTCTAGGCCAACTACTCAGCAGGCTCCAAATTACTGGCATCTCTGTTCTACAGCATTTTCGTGAAACCAAGTCAATCAAGGCACTGTCTGGTATACTCATAATCAGCAACAGGAATCCAAAGTTTCTCCAGTGCCACTTGGTCAAGGGAATTTCAAAAATTTGGTGGTATTTATCTAGCTATTTTTTAAGGATGAAGTTGGAGGCACTGTGGGTTTTCAATCATTCAGGAACCATTAAATGGCGAGGAAACTCATTTGAACGAAAGAAATGGAGAACTATCACAGGCAAAGCTTCCCAAAGTGTGGCCAAAAGGTCACATGAAGCCAGGCTCATTGAGGTCTACAATGTGAGCTCCATGTGTGTTATGACTCTCAACTATGGCTGCCAAGTCTTTAACAATAAAATCGTGTGATATCCTGGCTGAGATTACTTATGCTCTGTGGAAAGCCACCCTGGGCCTAGATCTCAGTTTCCAAGGGCGAATCTCATGTGTGGCCTCCTAAAATCTCAACACAATTCATGGCAATACTTCTCTGAGGACAGTTCCACAACTCAGTCTCTAAGGGGAATCACACCAGAGTTCAAGCCCAGGTGGAACCAGACATCTCTTCCAACCGCCACACAAATGACCACAATTAAAAACAAAAGACTCCCACATGGCACTCATCTTCTTCCATATAGACACTAATAATAACCTCTGGCTTGAGGTTTTCATGAGGGGCACAGACCAACACAGTGTTCAAAATAAGCACCCTCGCACCTCATTTGTCACAAGTCAGGGTTGCCTGGACACCCTTCCTTTGAACACGGAATGATCATAGAGCCCTGCCTTTAATACTGCTCCACAATTCCAATTTGAGGCTTACTGACTGTGGGATTTAGATTCTTTATGTGAACTGGAGTCATGAGTAATCACAAGCACCAGTGGGCTAGACTCTGCAAGGCTTTGAAGTACTCATTTGATGCAAAGGATCCCTATTCTCACTTGATGGAGATCAGGAACCTTACAGAGGAAGGCGAGAGACATAGTCCACAATAAATGCTTTTTGGACATTTTGGATTTGGGTGCACACATGGGATCTTTCTTTAGGTCCATTAGGTGCTGAGTATCTAAGCCACAGCCTCACACAGGGCCAAGTGGCCAATTCAGACACATCCCTTTCCAAACAATTAAGCAAAGAGCCCCAGGTGATGCCCATTCATTTCCATTTGAAAACTGTTTTCTTCAGGCTTCACAAAGGCGTGGCCTAATCAAAGACCTTCCTGTTATTCAGTGCAACAGAAGAATAGGTATGCAAAAGGCCCAAAGCAGGGTTTCTCCACAGAGACTTTACTGGTCACATTGATATCTGAGTTTTCTGAGATGATCCAATTCCCTTCAGCTATCCTGTACATGGCCATGTCCCAGAGCTTGGAGGTGGTACATATCTTGGACACATAACCATGAGCCTATTATGGTTAGTGGCCAGAATTCAGGCAGAAAACAGGAACTTAGGAAGACAGTAGGTGTTGCCCATCCAGAAGGCTAGCCAAGTCCATCTACAAATTGGGAAGGATGAATGCTGGGAAGCTTTCTACTAGACAGAACACATCCATTGATGCATGCTCTTTCTAATGTCTTCATCCACGAACACAGTGGGATACCCAGACATAGAAACACACTCCTTGTCCAACGACTTTCTAGAAACCATCCACTCCAAAATGAACATACTGCCTTTCCTACCTATTCTCAGAAAATGAGACAAGACCACAAACTCACACCCAACCCACAAAGGCACCTCCTTCCCCCAAGTAGGTCTGTGACTATCCGGAGTGTCCTCTTACTGGTGGGCCATACTATGTTCCCAGAAATGGCCTGTCCTGTCTCAGATCTGGTCTCTTTGGCCAACTCTGTGAGGTTATTAGGAGCCAGCGGTGAGCCATTACATGGAGATGACTTTTTCTCTCTCAGGTCCTTCATAGCTGCATACATCTTCTCCAGGGATCATTTCTGTATGGACCTTTGAGGATCTTAGCATGTGGAAGATCTGCTACATTCCTATATTGAAAGACCAACTCTGTCTCTAATCTTCTGTAAAGTTAGATTGAGGGAACAGTGTATGGTTAGGATTAATAACATGTTTTATATGAATTAGGAATCATTCTGCAGGAATGATTGGGAAGCTGCAATATTTACAAGAAAATATAGGTGAAATATTAGTATGAAAACAGAAATGTAGGTAAGATTTGAAGCCCAGAAGGGCATTGGGCCCTTGATTGGGATACTTAGATTTGAATTATTTTCTGCAGAGATGTCTCAGATAAATTCAGTACAATGGCATAGGACCTTGTACGTTGGATGATGGAATGTTGAAGAGAACTTCTAGTCAAAAAGGGATAGTTGAAATTATTAGAAAGATATTCAGTTTCAGAAAGAAGAGTGAGTATAGGTTTTGGACAAAAGTTCTCCAGCAGTAGGGTTTCGGATAGAGAGTGAATTTAAATGTGAGCACATGTGAAGAGTCAGTCACAATGATGAACTGGGGAAAATATGTCGGTAAGCAGATATCAATAGAGACATTAAGAAATCAGGAAAAGTATAAAGTGAGTGATAGGATTAGATATTTTCAACAGGGTTGAGTTTGAATATATAATCTAAGGAAGAAAAAAATATGTTGTCACAAATAGGATTGACATTTGAGAACATTAGGCAACATGTACATGGATGTTTTTAGTAATCCATGCTCACTTTCAATTTGGGCTTTGGTACAATCATATGTTTGACCTTTGCATTTTGGGTCCCGAATATTACTGTGATAAAATGTATATGTAGATTGGGTGACATAAGTATTTCTTATACCATTTCTGAGAGCAATATTTTGAAGATATATAAATTATTATTGGCGGTACAAAGATTTGTACTCTGTGTCTATGAATATAGAATTAATGCATGAATTGACAATACTGTGAATAAATAATATAACTGTTTCCACTTTAAATAATGGATTGAATTGATATGTGAAAATATACACAAAAACTTATATTGATATACAATCATTCATTCCAACCAGTTACACATCTAATTGTATAATTGCGTTATGTTTTATTATAAAGATTGTGTGAGATTTGCTTCAAAAGTGATTATGGAAATCGAAAATAATGTGTTTGGAAAGAAGTCTCATTAAAAGACCAGTCAAGAAACCTGGAGGAATACATGTGTTCCGAAGCAGTAAGTGATTGAAAGAGAAACAAATGCCTATAAATTTGTGAATTTGTGGATGAAATATATATACTATGATGTGCATGAACTGAAGAAATATTAACGAACCAATGTTGAATAAAAATGAACATCAAAATACACACCATGTCCCATAGGAATCTAATTGCATTGATGTTAAACTGGGTCAATTACTGTAGAAATATTCGTATTTGTATGCACATTCACTGAAGTTAGTTTTAAGTACTAGAAAACAAATATGTAGTTCAGGTAAATGAATACTTCTGAGAATAATCTTGTGAAATTTTTATTATAAATCCACATACATGAAGATGAATGAATTTCGGTAGTGTATATAAGACACATATATTTCATATTTTGAAAAATCTTGAGAGTGTATATATATATATATATATATATATAAACACACACCCAAAACCCACACAGAGATATTAAAAAGTACCAATATATAAGCCAATCAATATTCATCATGAAATATATAACATCCACAGATGCAAAATAATTTATTTTACTGAGCATGGATTTATGTACAGTGTTGTTCTCCTAGGAAGCTCACACATAGGTTGAATTTTCAGTTCCAACTGCTTTTAGGAGGAGTGATCTTTTCTCACAATTTGTATCTCCAAGTCAGCCAAGTCACAAAAATGTACGTGTGATACCAGGTAGGATTCTATATGTGCATATAAAAATACATGTGCTGAATAGGCTACAGAGAAAGGGCATATAAAAATACATGTGCTGAATAGGCTACAGAGAAAGGGAGACAGGAATTCACGTATTTGTTAACTACAAAAACCCATGGTGAACTATTTTAATTAAAAATTGACTAGATTTATAACACCTACACTTTATCATGCAAAAGGCAAATCCAACTATACACCATGCCTCCTCTGAACTGTTTGTATTTCACTTCTGCTTGCATTATTTCTCTCCATCATATTAGGGTTAGTAGTCACAGTCTAGTAGGGTATGGGTTAGTGTCAGGGATTCAGTATTTTGAATGTAAAATAGGAAAATGAATCAAATGTGTATGCAAATATGTGCTATACAAAATCTTCCTACTCTCATTCACAACAATACCTTGACACTATCTTTGCCCCAAGTAAGACAAAATAAAAGAAGAAGATTTAGAAAATCTGTGAATACATATCAGGAATGGAACATGGTTACGAGTTCACAATATTGGAGGTGGTAGAGGAGTTTAAAAAAGTAAGGGACAGGGTAAATACTGCACAAATATGGAGATCTGCCAGCCTAAAGACTTCTGGAGAACCTGCCTCTGAGGTTGGCCACTTGAAGTATATGTTGTAGTCAGCACCTATGGCTTCCTTTCTAGTGAGACCACCAAAGCTGGGTCTCCATCTATGTGACCTGCAGAACATGGTTTCTTATTTTCCAAAGAACGTGAGGCAGCAAGGCTAAATTCTCTCTTTGTAAGTAAACTCTTGCCACTGAAGGCTAAGTGTGGCCCCGTGTGGACTGTGAAGCCATTTGGTCATCCTCCACTTTTCATGGTGTCCTTGCTGCTGCACTGGGAGTTTGGTATTGGCTTCAGGAAATACAAGGAATTCAACTGGGTCACAGTGCTGGAGGGAGATCTGTCACGTGTTGTGCGTCAGGGTCTGCAGGAGAATGCACCAACCAGGCTTCTATCCCACATAGCTTGCCCCCTTGACCATAGCAACCTGATTCTGAACATTGCCCTGAAACCTCTCCATTCAACAAGATGCCTTTACATACAAGGGTCTGCTGGCTGCACCATGTCAGTTACAAGCCTTTTGGCAGATCCACATGACCCCACCACAGAAGTTTTATCACAGACCTGCAAAACACTGCTCTAGGCCCACTACTCAGCAGACTTTAACTTATTTGCATCATTGTTCTACACCATTTTCATGAAACCCAGTCAATCAAGGCACTGTCTGGTACACTCATGATGAGCAACAGGAAATCCAAAGTGTATCCAGTGTCACCTGGTGATGGGAATTTCAAATTTTTATGATGTTTATCTAGCCATTTTTCAAGGATGAGGTTGGAGGCACTGTGGGATTTAATTCATTCTGGAAACATTAAAAGGTGAGAAAGCCCATTTCAATGAAAGATCTGGAGAACTCTCACAGGCAAGACTTCCCAAAGAGTGGCCAAAAGATCAAATGAAGCCAGGCCCATTGAGGTCTACAATGTGAGGTCCATGTGTGTTTTTACTCTCAACTATGGCTGTCAAGTCTTTCAGAATAAAATCATGTGATATTCTGGCTCAGATTCCCAGTGCTCTGTGGGAAGCCCCCCGGGCCTAGATCTCAGTTTCCAAAGGCCACTACCATGCGTGGCCTCCAAAAATCCCAACACAATTCATGGCAATACATCTCTGCAGTCATTTCCAGAACTCAGTCTCTAAGAAGACTCACACCAGAGTTCAAGCCAAGGTGGACCCAGTCATCTCTTCCATCAGCCAAACAAATGACCACAATTAAAACCAAAACACTCCCACATGGCTCTCAACTACTTCCACATAGACACTCATCATAACCTCTGGCTGGAAGTTTCCATGAGGGGTGCAGCTGAAGACAGTATCCAAAATATGCTCCCTACCCTCATTTGTCTAATGTCAGGGTGGCTTGACAACCTATCTGTGAACAAGGAGTGATCAATTAGGCCTGCCATTAATACTGCTCTGCTTCTCCAATTTGAGCCTTATGTCTGTGGGGTTTAGATTCTTTATGTGAATTGGAGTTATGAGAAAATCCAAGCACCTATGGGCTTGCCTCTGCAGGGCTTTGAAAAACTTTTTGAACCAAAGATACCTATTCTCACTTGATGGAAGTCAGGAACCTTACAGAGGAAGGCGAGAGACTTCATCCACAAGACTGCTCTTTTTCCATTTTGGTTTTGGATGCACACATGAGATCTTTCCTTAGATTCATCAGGTGGTGAGAATCTAAGTCACAGCCTCACACAGGGCCAAGAGGCTGATTCAGACACATCCCTTTCCACAGCAATTAAGCAAAGAGCCACAGGTGATGCTCATTATTTTCCATTAGAAAACTGTTTTCTTCAGGTTTCACAAAGGGGTGGACTGAGGCAAAGACCTTCCAGACATTCAGGGCAACGGAACAATAGGTAAACAAAAGGCCCAAATCAGTGTTTCTCCACTGACACTTTACTGGTCACACTGATATCTGAGTTTTCTGAGTTCCTCTCCATTCCCTTCAGCTATCCAGTACAAGGCCATGTTATAGAGTTTGAAGGTGGTACATATCTTTTAAACAAAACCATGAGCCTATTCTTGAGAGTGGCCAGAATTCAGGAAGAAAACAGGAACTTAGGAAGATAGCAGGTGTTGCCCATTCATAAGGAAAGCCGTAGTCCATTCATAAATTTGGCAGGATGAATGCTGAGAAGATTTCTACTAGACAGAACAATTCCATTGATGCATTCTCTTTTCTAATGTCTATAACCACAGACACAGTGGAATACACAAACCCACAACCACACCCACAAAGGCAACTCTTTCCTCCAAGTTGGTCTGTGACTATCCAGAGTGTCCTCTGACTGGTGGGCCATACTATGTTCCCCAAAATTGCTTGTCCTGTCTCAAATCTGCTTTCCTTTGCTAACTCTGTGAAGTAGTCAGGAGTCAGCGGTGAGCCAATACCTGCTTTATCAGGAAAGAATTATCTTCAGAGCTTCCCTGGCATTTGGCCATCCTCACATCTGTAGGTAAGTGCCGCAGCCCGGCTGGCTGGGCAAAATAACCGGGGGGGTGACGAACAACTTGGGTAGACTGATGCAGCAGGAGTGGAAGCCAATTATTGTTGAATAAGAGCGGTATTTATACATTTTACACAGCCTATCTAATTAGCATGAAATAGATACAGCAGTCAAACAATAAGGAATCTCCACACTTAATGGCTCGCTTTTGTTACTTCACAAACCACTCCCTCTGGCATTTTGCCAGGCGCCATCCAGACTTTTTTTACAGACTCTAACATTTCTCTGGCAAAATAACAGGTGCCAATCTGACTTGTTTACAGACCTTAACAGGTAAGAAGAAAGACTGACTCTGTCTTTGGTAAATTCAAACAAGTGAGACCACTGGGACTGGGATTGGTAATGGCTCTGGGTGCCTGGCTTCCTGGATCCCAAGTTCAGAGACTTTCATCATCAAGGAAGTGAGGTGTGGTCACTTCTTTCAGGAACTGAATGAATGAGGTAACTGCCTTGGCAACCACTTTGTCCTAACAGTTGCTTCCAAGGGTCCCATGAGATGGAGGCTGCCCCTACTTCCTGTGACACTTTCATATGTTAGAATGGTATATCAACCATACGCACCTGGGAAGAGCTTTCCACACAGGCCTGGTTTGGTCTACTCTACATTAAGAAGAGTGAGGCTGATTCAGACACATTCCTTCATCCTACCAGGTTCTTTGCCATGGAGATGTCTTTTGCTCTCTCAGGTCCTTCATAGCTGCCTACATCTTCTCCAGAGATCATTTCTGCATGTACCTTTGATGTTCTCAGCAGGTGGAAGATCCCATACATTCCTGTATTGTAAGACCAACACTGTCGCTGCTCCTCAGTAAAGTTAGATTGAGGGAACAGTGTATGATTAGTGTTATTAACATGTTCGATATGGGTTAGGAACCATTCTGCTGGATGAATAATGGTATTGGGAACCTGTGATATTTATAAGAATATAGAGGTGAAATATATGTACGAAAACAGAAATCTAAGTAAGATTTGAAGCCCAGAACTTCATTTGTCCCTTGATTGGGATACTTAGCGTTGAATTACATTCTGCACAGATGTTTCAGATAAATCGATATACAATGGCATAGGACCTTTCACCTTGGATGATTGAATGTAGAAGAGAACATCCAGTCAAAAAGTGATAGTCGGTAGGATTAGGAAGATAGTCGGTAGGTTTAGGAAGAAGAATGAGTGTAGGATTTGGAACAAAAGTTCTTTAGAACTAGGGTATCGCTAAGAGAGTGAATGTAAATATCAGCACATGTGATGAGGAAGTCACAATGATTAACTGGGGAAAATATGTAGGAAAGCAGATATCAATAGAGACATTACAAAATCAGGCAAAGTATAAAGTGAGTGACAGGATTAGACATTTTCAACATGTTTGAGTTTGAATATATAATCTTTGGAAGAAACAAATATGTAGTCATCAATAGGATTTCATTTGAGAGCATTAGGCAAGCTGGACATGGATGTTTTTAGTAATCCATGTTCACTTTCCATTTAGGTTTTGTACAATCATAAGTGTGACCTTTGCTTTTTGTGTCCAGAATATTACTGTGATAAAATGTATATGGAGATCAGGTGACATGGGTATTTCTTCCACCATTTCTGGGAGCTATATTTTGAGGACGTATAAATTAGTATTGGGGGTACAAAGAGGTGTACCTGTGTCTATGAATATAGAGATAATTCGTGAATAGACTGTACTGTGAATAAATAATATAACTGGTTCCACTTTAAATAATGGATTGAATTGATATCTGAAACTAAGTAAGAAATCTTATATCGATATACAACCATTCATTCCAACCAGTTATACATCTAATGGTAATATTAGTGTTATGGTTTATTGTGAAGGGTTTGTGCGTTTTGCTTCAAATGTGATAATGGAAATCGAAAATAATGTTTTTGGGAAGAAGTCTCATGAAAAGAGCAGTTATGAAACATGGAGGAATACATGTGTTCTCAAGCAGGAAGTGATTGAAAGTGAAACAAATGCCTATAAATTTGAGAAATTTTGATGAAACATATATGCTATGATGTGCATAACCTGAAGATAGTAATGTACCAGTGTTGAATAAAAATGAACGTCAAAATACACATCATGTCTCATAGAGTCTACTTGCATTGATGTTCAACTGGGTCAGTTACTGTAGAAATATTAGGATTTGGGGGGGAATTAATAATACAATTTATTTTAGAACTAGCATGCCACAGAATGTAGAGGAAAGATCAATGGATTTTTAGTTATAGCACTAATAATCTAACATTTAGTGACTATTTTGGATAGTCTAGAAATTACATAAGGCTATGTAACATATTTTTTTTATTTAACATTCATCAAAGCTTGGAATTTTTGTAATATTTCTTCTTTTTTCTTTTTTTATTTTTTCAGTTGTTGATTGACCTTCATTTTGTTTATTTGTATGTGGTGCTGAGAATAGAACCATGTGCCTCACACATGCTAGATAAGCATGTTACCTCTGAGCCACAAACCCAGCCCCTCCACTTCTATCTTAACATCATACACTCATGTCCCTCTTCTTTACTCACTTTCTTCCTCATTTTCCCCCTTCTCTCCCTTCCTTTTTGGTTTCCCCTCCATATCTATTTTTCTCTCATGTCATTACAAACAGTAGTATGCTATGAAATTTAAATTTAAGACTGTTTTTTATAGTCATTCTTTTTCTTGAGAAAATTTAAAAATTATAATCACCTGATAGATATATTACAATACATTTATTATACATATGTATCTATATTCATGCATATGCATTACATATATTATATATATATATATATATATTTAAAAGTACTTTGATTTTCCTGTTAGAAATAATATAGACCAAGTCTTTCTTAATTCTCAATTCTTCCATAATTAACATCTTACAGTGAAAATCAAATAAACATATTTAAGTAAACAGGTATCATTCTTATTTATCAATACTGATAATTTAAAGTTTTATATCACATTAAGCTGTAATGTGGCATATTAACTCTTATGAATTAGAGAAATTTTATTTGAACAACCTATTATTTAAGGACCATATGCACTGACATTTTAAATGGCTTTCTTGTGATTTCAATTTCTATCAATTGTGTATTAATTGCCAAATACTTATTTTAGTACTTTTCATGTTCATAATTGATATAAAGTCAATTGTTTAATTCTTCTTGTAAGTAGTTACTTATTACAGTAGGGACATTATTAATAATACTACATCTTTATAAGAAAAATGGTACAAATTTATTTTCATGCAAAATTAAGAATAATTGTATGCTCTAGATGTTTGATTGTTGATACATATAACAAAGAGCTTTTGATGAGTCTCTTCCCCAGTAAAACATAAAATGCAAAGATATAGTTAGGTTTGTATGTCCAAATAAAGATAAGAAAAAATACACATTATCAGCTAGAAACTATTAAATAAAAGATGAAAAGAACAATCCAACACATTGTACGAACTTGTCAGATGAGGTAGTATTCTGGAAGAATACCCTAAGACTAGACCTTGTCCATGACAAAATATTCACGAAAAAAATGAAATATGCAAAGTGTAGAAAATGCTATGAATTTTTCATGAAGTTAGGTGAATTATCCTTTAATCTCAATTTATGTGCATTTTCTGGTAAAATAAATTTGTGATATTCACAAAACAAAGTTTCTGTATAGCAAAATGAATACATCTGAACCCATTTTTAGCTGATTTCTTCCCACTAAATTTTAAACCTTTATTTATTTATTTATTTATTTATTTATTTTTATTGGTTGTTCAAAACATTACAAAGCTCAAGATATATCATCTTTCATACATTTGACTCAATTGGGTTATGAACTCCCATTTTTTCCCCAAATACGAATTGTAGAATCACATCGGTTACACATTCACACTTTTACATAATGGCATATTAGTGACTTTTGTATTCTGCTACCTTTCCTATCCCCTACTATCCACCCTCTCCTCCCCTCCCATCTTCCCTCTCTACCTCATCTGCTATTGTTCAATTCTCTCCATTGTTTCCCCCCCACTTCCCCTCACAACATTTTATATGCGATTTTGTGTAACATTGAGAGTTTCCTACAATTTTCATAAGCTTTCCCTTCTCTCTCCCTTTCTCTCCCCCCATTCGTCTTTGTTTAATGTTAATCTTTTCCTCATGCTCTTCCTCCCTGTTCTGTTCTTATTTGCTCTCTTTATAACAGAGAAGACATTTGGCATTTGTTTTTTAAGGATTGGTTAGCTTCGCTTAGCATAATATGCTCTAATGCCATCCATTTCCCTGCAAATTCTATGATTTTGTCATTTTTTGTGCTGTGTAATACTCCCTTGTGTATAGATGCAACATTTTTTTTTATCTATTAATCTATTGAAGGGCATCTAAGTTGGTTCCACAGTCTAGCTATTGTGAATTGTGCTGCTATGATCATTGATGTGGCAGTATCCCTATAGTACGCTCTTTTAAGATCCTGAGAGAACATTCCAAGAAGGGTGATAGCTGGGTCAAATGGTGGATCCATTTCCAGCTTTTCCAGGAATATCCATACTTCTTTCAAAATTGGCCTCACCAATTTGCAGTCCCACCAGCAGTGTACAAGTGTATCTTTTTCCCCAAATCCTCGCCAACACTTATTGTTGTTTAAGTTCATAATGGCTGCTGATCTTACTGGAGTCAGATGGTATCTTAGGGTGGTTTTGATTTGCATTTCTCAGACTGCTAGAGATGGTGAACATTTTTTCATGTACTTGTTGATGGATTGTATGTCCTCCTCTGTGAAGTGTCTGTTTAGGTCCTTGGCCCATTTGTTGATTGGGTTATTTGTTATCTTATTGTTTAATATTTTGAGTTCTTTGTATATTTTGGATATTAGGGCTCTATCTGAAGTGTGAGGGGTAAAAATTTGTTCCCAGGATGTAGGCTCTCTATTTACCTCTCTTATTGTTTCTCTTCTTGAGAAAAAACTTTTTAGTTTAAGTAAGTCCCATTTGTTTATTCTTGTTATTAACTCTTGGGCTATTGATGTCTTATTAAAGAATTTGGAGCCCGACCCCACAGTATATAGATCATAGCCAACTTTTTCTTCTATGAGACGCAGTGTCTCTGATTTGATATCTAGCTCCTTGATCTATTTTGAGTTAACTTTTGTGCATGGTGAGAGAACGGGATTCAGTTTCATTTTGTTGCACATGGATTTCTAATTTTCCCTGCACCATTTGTTGAAGATGCTATCCTTCATCCATTGCATGTTTATAGCCACTTTATCAAATATAAGAAAGTTGTAATTTTGTGGATTGGTTTCTCTGTCCTCTATTCTATACCATTGGTCCACCTGCCTGTTTTGGTACCAGTACCACACTGTTTTTGTTACTCTTGCTTTGTAGTAAAGTTTGAACTCTAGTATCGCTATACCTCCCGATTCACACTTCCTGCTTAGAATTCCTTTTGCTATTCTGTGTCTTTTGTTTTTCCATATGAATTTCATGATTGCTTTATCATTTCTACAAGAAATGCCATTGGGATTTTGATTGGCATTGCTTTAAACCTGTAGAGAACTTTGGGTAATTTCGCCATTTTGATGAATTTAGTTCTGCCTATCCATGAACAGGGTACATTTTTCCATCTTCTAAGATCTTTTTCTATCTCTTTCTTTAGGGTTCTGTGGTTTTCACCTCTTTTGTTAGGTTGATTTCCAAGTATCTTATTTTCTTTGAGGATATTTTGAATGGAGTGGTTTTCCTCATTTCCATTTCAGAAGTTTTGTTGCTGATATACAGGAACGCCTTTGATTTATGCGTGTTGGTTTTATATCCTTCATTTATTAACTCTAGCAGTTTCTTTGTAGACCCTTTTGGGTCTGTTAAATATATTACCATGTCATCCACAAAAAGCGATAATTCAAGTTCTTCTTTTCCTATTTTTATGCCTTTAATTTCTTTTGTCTGTCTAATTGCTCTGGCTAGTATTTCAAGAACTAAATTGAATAGAAGTGGTGATAGAGGGCATCCCTGTCTTGTTCCAGATTTCAGAGGGAATGCCTTCAGTTTTCTCCATTTAGGATGATCCTAGCCTGAGGTTTAGCATATATAGCTTTTACAATGTTGAGGTAAGTTCCTGTTATCCCTAGTTTTTCTAGTGTTTCGAACATAAAGGGATGCTGAACTTTGTTGAATGTTTTACTACATCTATCGAGATGATCATATGGTTCTTGTCCTTAAGTCTATTGATGTGGTGAATAGCATTTATTGATTTCCGTATATTGAACCAGCCTTGCATTCCAGGGATGAATCCTACTTGATCATGGTGGACAACTATTTTGATATGTTTTTGTATTCAATTCACACGGATTTTATTGAGAATTTTTGCATCCAACTTCATTAGAGATATTGGTCTGTAGTTTTCTTTTTTGAAGTGTCTTTGTCTGGTTTTGGGATCAGGGTGATTTTGGACTCCGAGAATGAATTTGGAAGAGCTCCTTATTATTCCATTTCTTGATATAGCTTGAATAGTATTGGAATTAATTCTTCTTCGAAGGTTTTGTTGAACTCCGCTGTATACCCATCAGGTACAGGGCTTTTTTTGATTGGTAGTCTTTTGATGGCTTCTTCCATTTCTTTCTTTGTTTTTGGTCTGTTAAAATTGTGTGTGTCTTCTTGACTGAATATGGGCAGATCGTATGACTTAAGACATTTATCGATATTATAACTATCTTCTATTTTATTGGAATATAGGATTTCAAAATACTTTCTAATTATATTCTGTATTTGTGTACTGTCTGTTGTGATATTGCCTTTTTCATTCCGTATGTTAGTAATTTGAGTTCCCTCTCTTCTTCTCATCCTTAGCATGGCTAAGGGCCTGTAAATCTTATTTATTTTTTCAAAGAATCAACTTTTAGTTTTATCAAATTTTTCAATGTTTTTTTTTGTTTCAGTTTCATTGATTTCTGCTCTAATTTTAATTATTTCTTGTCTTCTACTACATTTGCTGTTGTTTTGCTCTTCCTTTTCTAGGTTTTTGATGTGTACTGTGAGTTTATTTATTTGTTGTTTTATTCTTTTTTTGAGGAAAGAACTCCAAGAAATGAATTTCCCTCTTAAAACTGCCTTCTTTGTGTCCCATAGATTCCAGTATGTTGTGTCTGTATTGTCATTTGATTCTAAGAATTTTTTTATCTCCTCCTTTATGTCTTCTGTAACCCATTGATCATTCAGTAGAATATTGTTCATTTTACATGTGATGTAGGATTTTTCCTTCCTTCTATTCTCATTGATTTCCAGTTTCATTCCATTATGATCAGATATGGTGCATGGTATTATCTCCACGCCTTTATATTTACTAAGAGTTGCCCAATGGCATAATATATGGTCTAACTTGGAGTAGGATCCAAGTGCTGCTGAGAATAAAGTGTATCCACTTGATGATGGTTGATATATTCTATATATGTCGGTTAAGTCAAGGTTATTGATTGTGCTGTTGAATTCTATAGTTTCTTTATTCAGTTTTTTATAGAGGATCTGTCTAATGGCGAGAGCGGTGTGTTGAAGTCACCCATAATTATTGTGTTGTAGTCTATTTGACTCTTGAACTTGAGGCGAGTTTGTTTTATGAGCGTTGCAGCTCAATTGTTTGGTGCATACCAATTGATAATTGTTATGTCTTGTTGGTGGATGGTTCCTTTTAACAATATATAGTGTCCTACTTTATCCCTTTTGATTAACGTAGGTTTGAAGTTGATTTTATATGATATGAGTATGGCCACTCCTGCTTGCTTCCGAGGGCCATGTGAGTGGTATGATTTTTCCCAACCTTTCACTTTCAGCCTGTGTATGTCTTTACCTATCAAAAGAGTCTCCTGAAGGCAGCATATTGTTGGATTTATTTTTTTGATCCAGGTTACTAGCCTATGTCTCTTGATTGGTGAGTTTAGATTTTTAACATTTAAGGTTACAATTGAAATATGATTTATACTTCCAGTCATGTTTATTTATTTATTTATTTTAATTTGGGTAGTTTTTACTTTTTGGTTATTTTCTTACCCCTTTACTGAGATACCTCCCACTGTTAGTTTTGGGCACTATTTTTCAATTCCTCTTCTTGTAGTATTTTGCTCAAAATGCTTTGCAGTGCTGGTGTTCTGTCTGCGAATTCTTTTAGCTTTTGTTTATCAAGAAATACTTAATTTCATTGTCAAATCTGAAGCTTAATTTTGTTGGATACAGTATTCTTGGTTGGAATCCATTATTTTTCAGTGTTTGAAATACATTGTTCAAAGATCTTCTCGCTTTCAAAGTCTGTGATGAAAAATCAATTGTTAACCTAATTGGTTTACCCCTGAATGTTATCTGCCTACTTTCTCTCGTACCTTTTAATATTCTCTCCTTGTTCTGTATGTTGGCTATCTTCATAATTATATGTCTTGGAGTTTGTCTATTATGGTTTTGAATGTTTGAGGTCCTGTAGGCTTCCAGGATATGGCAATCCATTCCATCTTTCATCTCTGGGATGTTTTCTAGAATTATTTCATTTAATATGTTGTCCATTCATTTGGTTTGAATCTCTATGCCTTCTTCTATCCCAATGACTCCCAATATTGGTTTTTTTATGACATCCCATATCTCTTGAATAGTTGCTCATGGGATTTAAGCATGTTTTCTGTGTTGACTATATTCTTTTCAAGTTGACAAACTTTGTCTTCATTATCTGATGTTCTGACTTCTACTTGATCTAGTCTATTTGAAATATTCTTGTTGAGTTTTTAATTTGGTTTATAGTTTCCTGCATTTCTAGAATTACTGTATGATTTTTTAAAAGATCTCTATCTCCTGGTAAACCTTGTTCTTTGCCATTTGAATTTGGTTGTTTAATTCATTTTCAAAATATACTTTTATTTCTTGGACTTGCTGCCTCATGTCTTCTCTATTATTCCTTTCCATCTGAGTTAGGTATGACTTAAGTTTTTTCCCTATCCCTGTTTCTGATGCTTCTAGGTTCTCCTGTAGTATTAAGTTGTCCTTCATTGTTTCTACACCTTTTTTTCCCCTTGTTTTTTCATGATGTTCACGTTATTTTCTGGCTCTATTTGATTACTGTGTTTCTGCTCTCTTCTATAGATTTGTTATGGGTTTATATATCTCTGTTTTCTCTCCTTTGTGTTGCTACACTATGCCTGCTTAAGTGGATTTCGCTGTTAAGGAATTCTGACAGCCGAGCTCCAGTGATGTCACCTCTCTGCTGTGGTGGGCCCCAGGCTCCTTGCCGGAGTGTCCGAATTGGGGGGGTGGACTGGATTGTCTCTTGTTGGTTTCAGCTCCCGGTCGCTGGCATGCCGGCAGTCTCCAGCCACCCAGTAGCGCGGGCAGCGGATGGGCTGTCGCCGGCGGGTGGGTGATCTCTAGCCACACAGTTGCGCGTTCGGTCGTCGGCAGGCGAGCGTTCTCTAGCCGTCAAGACATGCCGTCAGCAGGTGGGCTGGCGCCGGCAGGAAGGTGGTCTCCAGTTGCCCAGTCACACTGGCAGCGGTCTGGCGTTCTCCAGCCACCCAGTCAGGAGGGCCTGGCCTCTAGTCCCCTGGTTTATCCTGCTAGTCCTGATTTCTCCTGCTAGACCAGATTTCTCCTGAGTGATGCTTCTCGGCAGCTCAAACTGTTCTCCGGGTCTGCCGTTTGTTGGGTGGGGAGGGTGTCTATTGTGAACCCTGGAACTCTATTGTTTTAATATTTTCCGCTTGCCCCTCGCCCCGCACTGGCTAGACAAGTTTCATTTTTGCCGCTGATGGGAAGGGGAGATGAAGGTCAGGTGCCTCTAGTTTTCCCCCAGTCTTTATGCAGACTTGCTCTGATTATCCCTCCCCCAAAAGCCTAGGAGAGATTTTATGCGAATTTTCCTCTGTATGTGAGATGAGCTGAGAAACACACACCTGTTTTATTGTTGCAATCTGTCTGGGAGTGGTGGTGGTTACTTCAGCTCTCCAAGATGGTGGCTGCTGGTTTCCTTTGTGGAATTTCCAATTTGGGGGATAGAAATGTACTGCTAACTTTCCCGTCTGAAATCCCAAATTCAGCTGGGGGCTCAGTGGATGCTCAGCCAGCAGGATTCCAAAGAATCTGCAGCAACGTTTCTACCTGCTTGCTGGTCGCTTCTCGGTGGTGCCTCACCATTTGTAGACACGGGGCAGGTCACGCAGATAAATCAGAATGGATCTCCGGTTGCACAAGTGGCTTGTGTTTGAGACTCAATTACCGGACCTCGGTGGTGGAAATCATTCTTCTAGATTTCGGTAAACACCCATTTTCCTGTAAGATCCTAACAAGATAGTTTTTCATCGTTCTAACTCGTTATTCACCTGCGCAGTGGCAGGGTACACTGGGTGTGATACACTGTCTTCACAGTCATCTTGCAATGCCGAAATATTAGGATATGGATGCACCATTTACTGAAAACTGTTTCAGTACTAGGAAAAAATATGTATTTCAGGTGGATGAATATTTCTGAGAATAATTTTTTAAAAAGTGGATTATAAATCCACATACATGAATATGAATGAATTTAGGGAGTGCATAATAAGACACAAATATTTCATATTTTGAAAAATCCGGAGAGTATATATATATATATATATATATATATATATATATATATATATACATATACACACACACACACACAGACATTAAAAACTAGCAATATATATGTCAATTGAAATTCATCATGAAATACATATCATCCACAGACCCAAAAATATTCATATACTTAACAGGAATTTATGTATAATGTTGTTCAACTAGGAGGCTTATCCATAGGTTGAATTTTCAGTTCCAACAGCATTTAGGAGGAGTGATCTCTTCTCAAAATTTGTATTTGCCAAGTCAGTCACCTCACAAAAATGTACGTGTGATACCAGGTACGATTCTATATGTGCATATAAAATTACATGTGCTGAATAGGCTAAAGAGAAAGGGAGACAGGAATTTACATATTTGTTAACTTTCAAAACACACGGAGAACTATTTCAACAAAAAATTGACTAGATTTATAACTTCTAACCTATATAATGCAAAAGGCAATTCCAACTATACACCATGCCTCCTCTGAACTGCTTGTATTTCTATTCTGTTTGAGTTTTTATTCTCTATCATATTACGATTAGTAGTCAGAGTCTAGTAGGGTAGGGGTTAGAGTCAGGGATTCAGTATTTCGAATGGAAAATTGGAAAATGAATCCAATGTGTATGCAAATATGTGCTACACAAAATCTTCCCACTCCTCCAGAACAATGGCTTGACATTATCTTCGCCCCAAGTAAGACATAATTAGAGGAGAAGAGTTAGAAAATCAGTGAATACTTATCTGGAATGGAATATGCTAAGGAGTTCACTACCTTGGAGGTGGTAGAGGAGTTTCCAAAAGTAAGGGACAGGGTGAACACTCCACAAACATGGAGCTCTGCTGGCCTAAAGACTTCTTGAGAAATTGCCTCTGAGTTTGGGCACTTGAAACATATGTTGTTATCAGGAGCTTTAGCTTCCTTTGTAGTGAGATCATCAAAGCTGGGTCTGCACCTATGTGACCTGTAAAACATAGTTTCTTATTTTCCAATGAACATGAGGCAGCAGTCCTGAATTTGATCTTTGTAGGTAAACTGTGGCCACTGGGTTCTAAGTGTCTCCCTGTGTGGACTGTGAAGCCATTTGTTCATCCTCCAATTTTCATGGTGTTTCTTGCTGCTACAATGGGAGTTTGGTATTTGCTTCATGAAATACACGGAGTTCAACTGGGACACAGTGCAGGAGGGAGTTCTGTCACGTGTGGTATTTCAATTTCTGCAGGAGAATGCACCAACCATGCTTCTATATCACATAGCTTGCCCCATTGACCATAGCAAATCGATTCTGAACATTGCCCTGAAACCTCTCCAAATAACAAGATGCCTTTACTTAGAAGGGACTGCTGGCTGCATCATGTCAGTCACAAGCCATTTGGAAGCCAATGGCAGATCCACATGGCCCCACCACAGATGTTTTATCACACACCTGCCTACCACTGCTCTAGGCCCACTAATCATCAGGCTCCAACTTATTGGCATCTCTGTTTTACACAATTTTCATTAAAACCAGTCAATCAAGGCAGTGTCTGTTATACTCATGATCAGCAACAGGAAATCCAAAGGTTCTCCTGTGCCAGCTGGTCATGGAAATTTCAAAAATTTCATGGTATTTTTCTAGACATATTTCAACAATGAAGGTGGAGGCACTGTGAGTTTCAGTTCATTCCAGAACCATTAATGTTGACGAAGCTCATTTCAATGAAAGCTCTGGAGAAATCTCACAGGCAATGCTTCCCAAAGAATGGCCAAAAGGTCAAATGAAGCCAGGCCCATTGAGTTCTACAATGTGAGGTCCATGTGACTTTTGACTCTCAACTACGGCTGCCAAGTCTTTCAGAAGAAAATTATGTGATATCTTGGCTGTGATTCCCAGTGCTCTGTTGAAAGCCACCCTGGGCCTTGATCTCAGTTTCCAAGGGCGACTCTCATGCATGGCCTCCTAAAATCCCAACACAATTAATGGCAATACTTTTCTGAGGTCAGTTCCAGAACTCAGTCTCTAAGGGGAAAAACACCAGAGTTCATGTCAAGGTGGACCCAGTCATCTCTTCCAATCACCACACTAACAACCACAATTAAAACCAAAACAATCCCACATGGCCCTCATGTTCTTTTATATAGACACTCATCATAACCTATCGCTGGAAGTTTCCACGAGGGGCGAAGCCCAAGACAATCTCCTAAATAATCTCTCTTGCCCCTAATTTGCCTAAATTCAGGGTGGCCTGGACACCATTCCTGTGAACCAGGAGTGTTCAAATAGGCCTGCTGTTAATACTTCTCTGCTTCTCCAATTTGAGGCGTATTGACTGTGCAGTTTGGATTCTTTATGTGAATTGTAGTCACGGGAAAACTCAAGCAATTTAGGGCTTTGAAGAAATGATTTGGCCCAAAGGATCCCTATTCTAACTTGATGGAGGTCAGGAACCTCACAGACAATGGGGAGAGACTTCATCCACAATAACTGCACTTTTGGCCATTTTTGTTTTGGATGCACACATGTGATGTTTCTTTAGATTCTTCAGGGGTTGAGAATCTAAGCCACGGCCTCACACAGGGCCAAGAGGCTGATTCAGACACTTCCATTTTCAAAGGAATTAAGCAAAGATCCACAGGTGATGTCCATTCATTTCCATTTGAACCTGTTTTCTTCAGGCTTCACAAACGGATGTCTTGAGGCAAAGACCTTCCTGACATTCAGGGCAACAGAACAATAGGTAAGCAAAAGGCCCAAAGCAGGGTTTCTCCACTGAGACTATCATGGTCACACTTATATCTGAGTTTTCTGAGATGCTCGACATTCCCTTTAGCTATCCAGTACATGGCCATGTCACAGGGCTTGGAACTGCTACATATCTTGGACACAAAACCATGAGCCTATTCTGGAGAGTAGCCAGAATTCATGAAGAATGCAGGAATTTTGGAAGATACCACATGTTGCCCATCGATCAGGCAAGCTGAAATCCATTCATAAATTCGGCAGGATGAATGCTGGGAAGCTTTCTGCTAGACAGGAGACATCAATTGATGCATTCAGTTTTCTAATATCTAAAACCATTCACATAGTGGGATACACAGACATAGAAACACTTGCTTGCCAAACGACTTACTATAAACAGTTCACTCCAAACCAAACAAACCGCCTTTCCTACCTATTCTCAGAACATGAGACAAAACCACAAACCCACACCGACAACCACAGAGGCACCACCTTCTACAAAGTATGTCTGTGACTATCCAGAGTCTCTTCTGACTGGTGGGCCAACTTATGTTCCCCGGAAAACACCAACTCTGTGAACTTGTCAGGAGCTAGTGGTGAGCCACTATCTGCTTTCTCAGGAAAGGCCCCTCTTCTGAGTTTTCCTGGCAATTGGCCATCCGCATATCTGTAGGTACCTTGAAAGACTGACTCTGTCCTTGGTAAATCCAAACAAGTGAGCCCACTGGGACTGGGACTGGGGCAGGCTCTTGGTACCTTGCTTCCGGGATCCCAAGTACCGAGAGTTCCATGACCAAGGAAATGAGGTGAGGTCACTTCCTTCAGGAACTGAATGAGGTCACTGCTTTGGCAACCACTTTGTCCTAACAGTTGCTTCCAAGGGTCCCATGAGATCGAGGCTTCTCCTACTTCCTGTGACACTTTCACAAGTTAGAATGGTATATGAACCATAGGCACCCAGGAACAGGTCTCCAAACAGGACTGTTTGTGTCCATCTTCTCTACATTATGAACAGAGAGGCTGATTCAGACACAACCCTTCATCCTGACCAGGTTGTTTGCAATGGAAGATGATGTTTGCTCTCTCAGGTCCTTCATGGCTGCCTACATCTTCTCCAGGGATCACTTCTTCATGGACCTTTGAGTTTTACAACAGGTGGAAGATTCTCTACATTCCTGTATTGTAAGACCAACTTGGTCCCTGCTCTTCTGTAAAGTTAGATTGAGGGAACAATGTATGGTTAGGGTTAATAACAGGTTTGATTTGGGTTAGGAATTATTCTAATTGATGAATAATGGTATTGGGAACCTGGGATATTTATAAGAATATATAGGTGAAATACAAGTATGAAAACAAAAATCTAGGTAAGATTTGAAGCCCAGAAGGGCATTGCGCTATTGATTGGGATACTTAGCTTTGATATACGTTCTGCACAGGTGTTTCAGATAAATCGATAATCAATGGCATAGGACCTTGTACCTTGGATGATTGAATGTAGAAGTGAACATCCACTAGAACAGGGATAGTCGGTAGGATTAGGAAGATATTCGATAAGTTTCAGAAGATGACTGAGTACAGAATTTGGACCAAAAGTTCTTTAGCAATAGTGTATCGGGTAGAGAGTGAATGTAAATGTCAGCACACGTGAAGGGTCAGTCACAATGGTGAACTGGGGAAAATATTTAGGTAAGCAGACATCAATAGAGACATTAGGAAATCAGGCAAAGTATAAATTGAGTGATAGGATTAGACATTTGCAACAGGGTTGAGGTTCAAAATATAGTCTTAAGAAGAAACAAATATGTAGTCACCAATAGGATTGACATTTGAGAGCATTAGGCACACTGGACATGAATGTTTTCAGTGATCTATGCTCACTTTTCATTTAGGCTTTGATACAATCATAAGTGTGACCTCTTCTTTTTGTGTCCAGAATATTACTGTGATAAAATGTATATGTAGATTAGGTGACATGAGTATTTCTTCCACCATTTCTGGGAGCAACATTTTGAAGATGAAAAAATTAGTATTGAGGTTACAAATAGATTTACTCTGTGTCTATGAACATAGAGATAATTTATTAATAGACGATACTGTGATTAAATATTATAACTTGTTCCAACTTTAAATATTCGATTGAATTGATATCTGAAAATAAACAGAAAATCGTATATTTATATGCAATCATTCATTCCAACAAGAAATACATCTAATGGTAATATTAGGGTTATGGTTTATCATGAAGAGTGTGTCAGTTTTTCTTCAAAATGATTATGGAAATCGAAAAAAAAAGCGTTTGGAAAGAAGTCTCATGAAAAAACAATCAAGTAACCTGGAGGAATACATGTGTTCTGAATCAGGAAATGATTGAAAGTGAATCAAAATCCTATAAATTATTGAAGTTGTTGATGAAATATATATCCTATGATGTGTATAAACTGAACAAATAGTAATGTACCAGTGTTGAATAAAATGAACTTCAACATAGACATCATATCCAAGAGGAATCTAGTTGCATTGATGTTAAACTGGGTCAGTTACTGTAGAAATATTAGGATTGTATGCCCCACTCACTGAAGTTAGTTTTAAGTACTATAAAACAAATATGTAATTCAGGTGGATGAATATTTCTGAGAATAATATTGTGAAAAGTTGATTATAAATCCACATACATGAACATGAATGAATTTAGGTAGTATATGTAAGACACATATATTTCATATTTTGAAATATTTGGAGAGTGTATATATATATATATATATATATATATATATATATATATACACCCCACACACACACACACACAACACACACACCCAGACAATAAAATGTAGCAATATATATGCCAATCGAAATTCATCATGAAGTATATATCATCCACAGATGCAAAAATATTTAATTTACTGAACATGGATTTATGTATAATGTTGTTCTACTAGGAGGCTCACCCATAGGTTGAATTTTCTGTTCCAACAGCGTTTAGGAGGAGTGATCTCTTCTCACAATTTGTATCTTCCAAGTCAGCCACCTCACAAGAATGTACATCTGATACCAGGTAGGATTCTATATGTGCATATAAAAATACATGTGCTGAATCGGCTACAGAGAAAGGGAGACAGGAATTCACATATTTGTTAACTTTAAAAACACATGGAGAACTATTTCAATTAAAAATTAACTAGATTTATAACACCTACCCTATATCATGCAAAAGGCAAGTGCAACTATACACCATGCCTCCTCTGAACTGCTTGTATTTCTATTCTGTTTGGGTTATTTTTCTCCATCATATTAGGATTTGTCATCAGAGTCTAGGAGGGTATGGGTTAGTGTCAGATGGCCCGGCTGGCAGGACACATCAACTTGGGTGTCGATCCTAGTTGGGGAGGAATGAAGGGACAAGAGACACGATAGATGACAGCAAGACAGGAGTTCTGATCATGCTGCAAACTTTTATTATTCTCAGAGGGTATTTATATGCTGCGGATGGGAAAGCTCTCTTATCGGCAGTTGCTGGATGTCTTCACAGGGTGAGATAACCTCAGGATGTTTCAGGTAGACAGATGGTAGCCGGATGTCAAAAGGAGATAGATGGCTGTGGGATGTCTCCCAGGCAGGTTGTGTCCCAGGGGGATGTTTCTTGTGTCAGTCTATTTTTTGAAGGAGAACTTCCTTCTAGCCCCTGACATCTCCCCTTTTGTTATATAAAATATTCGACCATACCTTACAGGCCATGGATTTAGGGGGTGATAGTGGCTCTGTTTCTCTAGGATGCCTTAGAATATCTCCTGATTTGAGCAAGCATCTTTCCTAGGAGATTTCGTGTTGGCTTTGGCATGTTTTTGGAGGAGACGTTTTTGAGGGGATAGCATGCCAACCGCCATGCACCAGAGCGTGTCATTCAGAGGTCTTGTGTTTGGGGATCCGTGGATCCATCCTCCTGCAGTCCTTCCTGGACCCTCCGTTATTATGGCCTAACGTGCTCATTCCAAGGGTGTGTCCTCCCCCAAGCGGAGGGGCCCATGGAGAACGAACCCTTATTGCAAGGGTAGAAGATGGTTGCTCAGAGCTGTTACTTATAGTTTTCTGTAAGAAAGAGAGATCTGTGCGGATGTAAACTTAATAAGCCTGTGAGAAGGGTTGAACATTCTTTTAAATGTTGGCAGTGCTGTCTTCCATCTCCAGACCATGATAGTGGACCTGTATGGGCTTAGAAACCAAAATATTAATCTGTTCTTTAATAAATTGTACCAGCCTCTTTATAATGCAGGGGCCTATGGACACCATTAAAAGTAAACCCAACAAAGGGACTAATAGGGGAAGAAGGTAGGGTAGAAATCCATTATGCCCAATCCAGAGGGGATTTTCAAATAGTTCCCTTTGTCTCTTTTCTGGATCTTCTTGAAGCTGCTTAATTTTAATGCGTACTATGCCTGATTTATTGGCATAAAAGCAGCATCGTTCCCCTAAGGCTAAGCAAATACCTCCCTGGTTAGCTGTCAGCAAATCTAAGCCCCGTCTGTTTTGAAGGAACACTTCTGCCAGGGAATTTATTTGGTCCTGCAAATCTTTAAAGGTTCCTGATAAAGTTTGTACATAATTTATAAGTTGTTGAGACAGGCGATGGTAAGAGTGAATAGCCGTGCCTAAGCCACTGTACCTGTGCCCACAGCAGCTGTTATTCCAAGGCTGGCAATGAGTGGTAAAGCCTGTATTGCCCACCTATGTCTTTTGACTAAAGTGTCTAGGCTAGAAATTGGTAGAGGTTCATCTCCTGGGACAATAGTTATATCAGGGAGTAATAAAGCAAGAACACAACCAATGGTCCAATTCGCTGGAAGCGTGGGAAGGCCGAGTTTCCTCCACACATAAAAACTGTGCCATTGGAGGGACAAAGAGATGGGGTGGGTGAGGAATAATTTTATACTGTTGAGCAATTTCCAAAGGAAGTAAGTCGAACATCAATATCATAGGTATTATTCTGCATCGCGCCTAAAAGAAATAATGTAAAAGTGCCTATAGGCTGTACTTTAAAGGGAAATCCGGGTTGGCATGTATTATCATTGTCCATGATAGAATTAATAGGAACTGCCATAGGCATGATTGCCCCTGCTGTCATGCAGAGCCAGCAATCACCAGCAAGGGTGGGGTTCGAATTATTAAGCTAGGAGAATGTAGTTTGCAAAATATCTAATGTATTGGTATCTAAACCTGGGAACTGGGATTTAGGCTACATTAAGGGATGATATGTGAGCTCAGGGATTTGGGGTTTCAAAAGTTTGATTATCTGAGGATGCTTGACAGAATAAGTGGGTCCTCCACCATCAGAGACCCCTGTAGGGGCCTTAATGGGCCAGTAGGAACCTTTTCCGACAGTGCCTTGGCACCCAGCTGACTGTAGCTTGGTGTATTTGCCATCTCCTCCATGGTCAAAGAGAATGGGGGTATAATGAATAGTGGTCCCCCTGCTGCATGAGTTTTAGTTAGGGAGGCTTCAAAAAATTGTTCTCCCTGTTTATTAACACAAAGTGAAGCTGACACATTACAAGAGACATGCATCGCCTGGGTATGCGTACAAGTTGCAGAACAATTTTGGAGAGCTTTACTTGTACTAGGGGGAATAATCTTTGGCTTGTTAACACATACCCATTTAGGCTGATGAACTCCTCCGAGATTATGGTCAACCTTGGCACGGAGGTAAGTCACCTTAGTCATGCAGTCAGCAGTCTGGGTCCAGCTAGTGGGAGCCTCAGTCCAAAATCCTCCTTTGCATTCACGGGGGGGGGCAAAAAGGTACTCCATGATGTTGGAAATTGGAGGTCCAAGGCCTCCGTGTTCAAACCTGTTCAGCAGAAGTGCCTTAAGCAGGATCCTCGCACAGATTGTTGGCTGTATCTGAAATGGAGGAAAATTTGTCCTCAGGGGGAGGGCCTCCGTCCCTGGGTTGAGGTAAGTAATTTACCTGTTTAACCAGGCATCTGGTAACCATCTTGGGGATGCTTGCTCTTGGTCCAAAACACAAGCTGAGCCTCATCCCCTGATGAGGATAGGATCTGGGCGTTTTCATTTATTTGTAATGGGATTGCACCACATAACAGGCGAGCGAACAGAATTGGACGAAGGATGCCAGTGTCTGTCTGTGGCCAAATGGCCTTCACTGTCTAAGGTAAGAAAAATAAGGGCAAATAATGCATGGTTAAGGCGATCCCTGGGAGTGGTAAATACAAGGGCGGAAGCCTTAAGACGGGATAGCCAAGTCTTTAAGCTAAGCTGGGCAAGTTCCACATGCCTTGGCCCTGAGAGTTGTATGGAATTTCAGTAGTATGACAAAATTGCAAGGTAGCACAAAACTGTTTAAACTTGGCACTGGTATATGCAGGACATTTATCTGTTTTAATATGTATTGGTTTACCCATTACGAAAAAGGCTGAAACAAGATGAGAAAGGACATCTTTGGTAGCCTCTCCAGAATGTGGTGATGCAAAACTAAAGCCGCTGAAGGTATCTATAGAAACGTATATATATTTGGTATTTCAAAATTCAGGAAAATGAATAACATCCATTTGCTAAACCCGATTGGGCTGTAATCCTCGGGGGTTAACTCCCAAGTGTTGAATGGGGAGGGAGACAGTGCAACCAGGGCATGCTTTTACTATTTCTCATGCATGTTGCCTGGTAATTTTCCAAAGTAATCGATGGCTCTGGGAATTTAGATGGTGAAGATTTTGTAACTCCATGGGCTTTTGAATGGAGCCAACAAAAATTGGAAAGATGGAACGTGTTGCTGCATCAGCTTGGGCATTACCTTGTGTTAGAGGGCTCAGAAGGTCAGAGTGTGTCATGATGTGTCCTAAGGAAAATGCATGTTTTCTGGCCTGAATTAGCTGCTGAAGCTGGTGAAACAGAAAGGGGGAATTGGAAGAAGCCATAATGGTGGGTGAAATCTCCAGCAGGGGCACAGAAAGAGCAACGTAGGCACTGTCTGTATAAATATTAACAAGATTATCAAAAGAACTTTATGAAAACTTGTGTTATGGTGAACAATTCCACAAACTGAGCTGACTGATAGACAGTATCAAAGGTGGTAGGCTTGTTATTGACAACAAAGACTGCACGGCCATTACTGGAACCATCTGTAAAGACAGTAAGTTCTTGAGGAATGGGAGCCTTTTGAGTAATTTTGGGAAAAATAAATGAATGTAACTGGACAAAGTTTAAAACGGGGTCATTGGGGATGTGGTTATGAATTGTTCCCAAAAAGCCTGATAGGGCAATACCCCATTGATCCATGTCTCTAGTAAAAATTGTAGTAAGGGTTTGGTCCTTAGTATATGGAATTAAAATATTATCAGGGTCTTTGCCAAAATGTTGTCGAGAAAGCAAACGACCTTTAAAAATAAGAGAAGCTACCTGAGCAAGATAAACAGTAATAACCTTGGAGGATGTGGTGGATACAAGGACCAAAAGCAAGGGGCAGCCTTTATTTTTAAAATGTGGATCTCGCTGCCAAAATATTCCTGTGGGTGTATGAGGAGTGTGGAAAATAACCAGAACCAGAGGAAGGTTATAAGAAATTTGTGTAACAAACTTTTGGGCAATGGCTTCTGTGGCTTGGTTTAATGCATGTCATGCCTCGGGAGTAAGCTTTTGAGGGGAGGAGGGGTGGGAATCACATATCAAAATATCATTAAGGGGCAAAAGTACACAAGTGGGTAATTTTAAATATGTTCCTAGCAATTGAATATCCCCCAGTAATATTTGAAAATCATTAAGTGTGTGAAAATGGTAAACACATAGTTGTATTTTAGGAATTTGGATCTGATTATCTTGAAGTTTAAGGCCCAAATAGGTATAAGGGTCCTGTGTTTGAAACTTATCTGGAGCTATCTGTAGTCCCAAGGTAGTGAGGTTATGTAAAAGTCCAAGTAACAATTATTAAGGTCATGGGTATTAGGTGCAGCAATTAACAAATCATCCATATAATGTAAAATATAATTTTGTGCTCATCGCTCTCTCACAGGGTCTACTGCTTGAGCAACGTGTTTCTGGCAAAGACTAGAGCTGTTGGCCATACCTTGGGGAAGAACCTTCCATTGAAATCTCTGCATAGGGCCCTGAAAATTAATGTGAGGGAGACTAAAGGCAAAATACGGTCTATCCTCAGGATGTAAAGGAATGGTAAAAAAGCAATCTTTTAAGTCAATAACCATTTTACAATAGTTTTTTGGAATCGCCACTGGTGTGGGAATGCCTGGCTGTAGTGCTCCCATCGGGCGCATAAGTTTATTAATGGCACACAAATATTGTAAAAGGCACCACTTGCCTGATTTTTTCTTGATAATAAAAATAGGAGTAATCCATGATGAGGTTGAGGGCTTTACATGGCCGGCTGCAAGCTGTTCCTGCACTAACGTGGAGGCAGCCTCCAATTTTTCTTGGGTAAGGGGCCACTGATCCACCAACACAGGAGTCTGAGTCTCCCAAATAATTTTATCTGCATGGGGTACAGGAGGGTCAGGGACTGACACTAAAAATCTGAATACACAAGTCCACATGTATTTGTTTTTGTATGGGTTGTATAGGCTCCACCAGTCCTTGTTTCAGTATCCCCAGGCCTGTACCAGGAACAAAATTCATAGGAAGCATTTGATGAGTCACCATGGAATTGGGACTGGCGAGAATAACTTCCAATAACTCAAAATATCTCCTCCCTATACGTTAACAGGGAGGTCAGAATCAACGAAAGGAGTGACAGTTGACTTATTACCATCTTTATCAGTGCAGCTAATAGACCTAGAGCTGACCAGAGGATTTTTTTATTTTCCTATCCCTTTAAGGTCAGTCAAGGATGGAGTGAGGGGCTAACCTGATGGCTTGTATTTTTGAGAAATGATTGTGGCATCAGCTCCAATATCTAGAACTCCTTGGAATTCCTTTCCTTCAGTAAGTAAGGTAAGGGTGGGTCTATTGTGAGAAATGGGCTGAACCCAATACACATCAGAGAAGCCCAAGAAGGCAGTCCCCCGAGGTAGGTTTGGGTTTTGGAAATGCCTCCTGAATCCAAGGGAAGGAGAATTAATTGTGCAAGTCTTGTTCCTGCTGGGATGGCGGCAACTCCATTAATAGCAGTGGCCAGTATTTTTATTTCTCCATTGAAATCATTATCATTAATGCCAACGAAGACCTGAACACCTTGTATGGTAGTGGAGGCTCTTCCAAGATTAAGGGCACATGTATGAGATGGAGGGGGACCCATAATTTCATTGGGTATTATCTGGGGCCCTTGCATTGGGTCTAATATTGTATTTGTGGCAGCACAGAGGTCCAATTTTGTGCTGCCTGGGGTGGCTAGTTGGAGGGAGGCAATTGTGGAGAAGGATTTTGTCGTAGGTTGGGAGTTTAGGAGGGAACAAACTTTATTGCTCCTGTGTTTGTCGTGGGGGATGTTGTGGCCGGGAGCTGGCCCCGCAGGGAGTTTCCCGAGAAGTAGGAAGAAATAGGCTGTCTGAGGGCATTTGTCTTAGATCTACACTCACTGGCCCAGTGATGACCTTTACCACTTCTATGGAAAAGGGTAGCTGGGGGCGGTTAAGCCCCTGTTTGAGGAGACGCTATTCCTAGCCTTTGTTTGCCTGTGGGACACTCACATGCAAAATGGCCAGGTTGTTTACAAGTAAAGCAAGTATGTGAGCCAGGATTGTGAAAGGCCTTGGTAAAGGCGGTCCCTAAAGCCAGACCCATGGCATGGGCTGCACCCACGTCTGCACAGAGTCTAATAACTTCAGAAAGTTTCCCTTTATCCTTATGTGGTTGAAGAACATTCTGACATGCTGGGTTGGCATTTTCAAAGGCAAGATGTTTTACATAGGTGCTTTCACCTTCGCTTGGTAAATCCTATAGGCTGTGGCAGGGTCCTGAGAGGTCGCGGGTGTTCTGAATGGTAGAGAGCTGCTTCCTTCTCCAAGATAGCGTCCTCCCCAGGGGTCAATGTGTCTCTGGGATTTAAAACTGGATAAAGGTGGTTTTTAATCATTGGAGCCTTATTAATTAGGGTCGTATTTTGAGGGGGACCAGGAAGGTTCTCAGGGTCCTGGGAAGACTGAGAAGGTTCTATGTCTATACTAATGATGGGCATGCAGAGGGGGGACGAGAGGTCTTTTGCATAATCTCTTCCCCAATCCTGACAAGTTGTAAGGTACCATTGTCAAAGCGAAAACTTTTAAGAATTTCATTAATTAAGTTCCAGTAAGAAAAGGTGGGAACTGGCATTTTTTCTGGGCCAAATGATTCATAATAATCTTTTAAACAGTCTCCTACTCTAAGCCATTTTTGCCATCAATGGTCCCTTCAAGAGAAAACCATGGACACAATTCTCCTATGTATGAAAAGAAAAATTTTAAGTCCTTTTTCTTAACATGTGCCCCTCATGTCTTGAAGGACTCCTTGAGGCCTGAAATAAACAAATCATGTGACGATACTGCTTGTCACATGGTGCGTCACTCACCGTGCATCATCCCCACCTTCCTCCTGGATATGTCTCCGGGTGGTGTCTGCTGAGGCGATCATGAGCTCCTCTTGACCAAGTCTTCCAGGAGGAAGGGGTTCCCCCTCAGTCAAAGGCTTGAGCCCCAGTCGGTGGGCGCCAGATGTCCCGGCCGGCAGGACACATCAACGTGGTCAGCGAACCTAGATGGGGAGGAATGAAGGGACAAGAGGCATGAGAGATGAGAGCAACACAGGAGTTCTGATCAAGCTGCAAAATTTTATTGTTCACACACGGGTATTAATATGCTGGATATGGGAAAGCTCTCTTATCAGCAGTTCCTGGATGTCTTCACAAGGTGAGATAACTTCAGGATGTTTCTAGAAGAAAGATGGCCACAGGATGTCTCAGGGACATATATGGCTACAGGATGTCTTCCAGACAGGATGTCTCCTGGGGGCTGTTTCTTGTAAGTGTCAGGCTGTTCTTTGAAGAAGAATTCCTTCTACCCCTGACAGTCAGGGATTCAGTATTTCGAATGGAAAATTGGAAAATGAATCCAATGTGTAGGCAAATATGTGCTACCCAAAAATCTTCCCACTCTCATTCAGAACAATGCCTTGACATTTTCTTCACTCCAAGTAAGACATAATTAGAGGAGAAGAGTTAGAAATCTGTGAATACATATCGGTAATGGAAAATGCTCAGGAGTTCACAACCTTCGAGGTTGTAGAGGAGTTTCCAAAAGTAAAGGACAGGGTAAAAACTCCAAAAACATGGAGCTCTGCTGGCCTAAAGACTTCTTGAGAAACTGCCTCTGAGATTGGGCACCTGAAATTTATGTTGATGACAGGAGCTTTAGCTTCCTTTGTAGTGAGACCATCAAAGCTGGGTCTGCATCAATATGACCTGGAGGACATGGTTTCTTTTTTTCCTATGAACCTGAAGCAGTAGGGCTGAATTCTCTCTTTATAGGTAAACTGTTGCCACTGGGGGCTAAGTGTCTTGCAGTGTGGACTGTGAAGCCATTTGGTCATCCTCCACTTTTCGTGGTGTTTCTTGCAGCTGCACTGGGAGTTTGGTATTTGCTTCACAAAATACGAGAAGTTCAACTGGGACACAGTGAAGGAGGGAGTTCTGTCATGTGTGGTGGGTAAGGGTCTGCAGGAGAATGCACCAACCTGGCTTATATCCCACATAGCTTGCCCCCTTGACCACAGCAATCTGATTCTAAACATTGCCCTTCAACCTGTCCATATAACAAGATGCCTTTACATACAAGGGTATGGGGGCTGCACCATATCAGTCACAAGGCATTTGAAAGCCAATGGCATATCCACATCAGCCCACCACAAATGTTTTAACACACACCTGCACACCACTGCTCTAGGCAGACTACTCATCAGGCTCCAAGTTACTGGCATCTCTGTTCTACACCATTTTCATGAAACCCAGTCAATCAAGGCACTGTTTGGTACATTCATGATCAGCAATAGGACACCTAAAGGTTCTCCAGTGCCACCAGGTGATGGGAATTTCCAAACTTTAATGATATTTATCTAGGCATTTTTCATGGATGAAGTTGAAGGCACTGTGGGTTTCAATTTATTCAGGAACCATTAAATGGAGAAGAAGCTCATTTCAATGAAAGCTCTGGAGAATTCTAACAGGCAAGGCTTCCCAAAGACAGGCTAAAAGGTCACATTAAGCCAGGCATTTGAGGTCTACAATGTGAGGTCCATGTGTGTTTTGACTTGCAACGATGGCTGCCAAGTCTTTAAGAATAAAATCATGTGATGTCCTTCCTGAGATTTCCAGTGCTCTTCGGAAAGCCTCCCTGGGCCTAGATATCAGTTTCCAAGGGCGACTCTCATGCGTGGCCTCCTAAAATCCCAACACAATACATGGCAATACTTCTTTGAGGTCAGTTCCAGAACTCAGTCTCTAAGGGGAATCACATAAGGGTTCAAGCCCAGGTGGACATAGCCATGTCTTCCAACGGCCACAAAAATGACCACAATTAAAACCAAAACACTCCCACATGACACACCTGATGCAAAGACCTTCCTGACTTTCAGGGCAACAGAAGAATCGGTAAGCAAAATGTCCAAAGCAGGGTTTTTCCAATGAGGCATTCCTGGTCTCACTGATATCTGAGCTTTCTGAGACGCTCGCTATTCCCTTCAGCTATCCAGTACATGGCCATGTCACAGAGATTTGAGGTGGTATATATATTTGACACAAAACTATGAGCCTATTCTGGAGAGTGCACACAATTCAGGAAGAAAACAGGAACTTAAGAAGTTAGCAGGTGTTCCTCATCGATAAGTCAAGCCGCAGTCCATTCATGAATTGGGCAGGATGAAAGCTGAGAAGCTTTCTACTAGACAGGACTCACCAATTGATGCATTTTCTTTTCTAATGTCTACAACCAGGGACACAGTGGTATAAACAGACATAGAAACACTCGCCTTGTCAAATGACTTACTAGAAACAGTTCCCTCCAAACCAAACAAACCGCCATTCCTACCTATTCTCAGAATATGAGACAAAACCACAAACCCACACCCACACCCACAAAGACACCTCCTTCCCCCAAGTAGGTCTGTGACTATCCGGAGTGTCCTCTGACTGGTGGGCCATACTATGTTCCAATGAAATGGCCTGTCCTGTCTCAGATCTGGTCTCCTTGGCCAACTCTGTGAAGTTGTCAGGAGCCAGCAGTGAGCCACTACCTACTTTATCAGGAAAAGCCCCTCTTCAGAGCTTTCCTGGTTTTGACCATCCTCACATCAGTAGGTAGCAAGAATGACTGACTCTGTCCTTGGTAAGTCCAAACAAGTGAGACCACTGGGACTGGGACTGCCTCTTGGTGCCTGGCTTCTTGGATACCAAGTTCAGAGAGTTCCATCAACAAAGAAGTGAGGTGAGGTCACTTCCTTAAGGAACTGAATCAGATCACTGCCTTGGTAACCACTTTGTCCTAACAGTTGCTTCCAAGACTACCATGAGATGGAGGCTGCCCCTACTTTCTGTGACACTTTCACAAGGTAGAATGGTTTATCAACCATAGGCACCTAGGAACAGCTCTCCACACCAACCTGGTTTGGTCCATCTTCTCTACATTAAGAAGAGAGAGGCTGATTCATAAACAACCCTTCATCCTGACCAGGTTGTTTTCCATGGAAGCTGACTTTTGCTCTCTCAGGTCCTTCATAGTTGTCTACATCTTCTCCAGGGATCATTTCTGCATGGACCTTGAGGTTCTCAGGAGGTGGAAGATCCCCTACATTCCTGTATTGTAAGACCAACTCTGTCCCTGCTCTTCTGTAAAGTTAGATTGAGGGAACAGTGTATGGTTAGGGTTAATAATATGTTCAATTTGAATTAGGAATCATTCTGCTGGATGAATAATGGTACTGGGAACCTGCGACATTTATAAGTATATATAGGTGAAATATATGTATGAAAACAGAAATCTAAGTAAGATTTGAAGCGCAGAATGGGGATGGGCCCTTGATTGTGATACTTAGCGTTGAATTATGTTCTGCACAGATGTCTGAGATAGATCGATATACAATGGCATTAGACCCTGTACCTTGGATTATTGAATGTATAAGAGAACATATAGTCAAAAAGGGATAATGGGTAGGATTAGGAAGATAGTCAGTAGGTTTAAGAAGAAGAGTGAGTATAGGATTTGGAACAAAAGTTCCTTAGCAATAGGGTTTGGATTAGAGTGTGAATGTAAGTGTCAGCACAATTGAAGAGTCAGTCACAATGATGAACTGCGGAAAGTATGTAGGAGAGCTGATATAAACAGAGACATTATGAAATCAGGAAAAGTATAAAGTGAGAGATAGGATTAGATATTTTCAACAGGGTTGAGTTTGAATATATAATCTTAGCAAGAAACAAATATGTTGTCACAAATAAGATTGAATTTTGAGAGCATTAGCCAAACTTGATATGGATGGTTTTAGTAATCCATGTTCACTTTACATTTAGGCTTTGGTGCAAACATAAGTGTGACCATTTCTTTTTGTGTCCAGAATATTACTCTGATAAAATGTATATGTAGATCAGATGACATGAGTATTTCTTCCACCATTACTGGGAGCAAAATTTTGAAGACGTATAAATTAGTATTGGGTTTACAAAGAGGTGTACTCTGTGTCTATGAATATAGAGACAATGCATGAATAGACAATAGTGTGAATAAATAATATAACTGCTTCCACTTTAAATAATGGATTGATTTGATATCTGAAAATATATAAGAAATCTTATATTGATATACAATCATTCATTCCAACCAGTTATACATCTAATAGTAATATTAAGGTTATAGTTTATCATGAAGGGTGTGTGAGTTTTGCTTCAAATTTGATTATGGAAATCGAAAATAATATGTTTGGAATGAAGTCTCATGAAAAAACCAGTCAAGAAACATGGAGGATTACATGTGTTCTAAAGCAGAAAATGATTGAAAGTGAAACAAATGCCTATAATTTTGCTAACGTATGGATGAAATATATATCCTATAATGTGCATAAACTGAAGAAATTGTAACATACCAGTGGTGAATAAGAATGAACATCAAAATACACATCATGTCCCATAGGAATCTACTTGCATTGATGACAAACTGGATCAATTATTGTAGAAATATTAGGATTTGTATCCACCATTCACTGAAGTTATTTTTCATTTCTAGGAAAAAAATATGTATTTCAGGTGGATGAATATTTCCGTGAATAATCTTGTGAAATGTTAACTCTAAATCCACATACATGAATATGAATGAATTTAGGGAGTGTATAATAAGACACATATATTTTATATTTTAAAAAAATTTAGTGTGTGTGTGTGTGTGTATATATATATATATATACACACACAGACACACACACACACACACACAGACATTAAAAATTAGCAATACATATGCCAATCGAAATTCACCATGAAATATATATCATCCACAGATCCAAAAATATTCATTTTACTGAACATGGATTTATGTATAATGTTGTTCAACTAGGAAGCTCACCCACAGTTTGAAATTTCAGTTTCAACAGCGTTTAGGCGGAGTGATCTATTCTCACAATTTCTATCTGCCAAGTCAGCCACCTCACAAGAGTGTACCTGTGGTACCAGGTAGAATTCTATATGTGCATATAAAAATACATGTGCTGAATAGGCTACAGAGAAAGGGAGACAGGAATTCACATATTTGTTTACTTTAAGTACCCATGGAACTATTTCAATTAAAAATTAACTTGAATTATAACACCTACACTTTATCATGCAAAAGCCAAGTCTAACTATACACCATGCCTCCTCTGAAATGCTTGCATTTCTATTCTGTTTGGGTTATTTTACTCCATCATATTAGGATTAGTAGTAAGAGTCTATTAGGGTATGGGTTAGCGTCAGTTATTCAGTATTTCAAATGGAAAATAGGAAAATAAATCCAATGTGTATGCAAATATGTGCTACAAAAAATTCCCACTATCATCCAGAACAATGCCTTGACAATATCTTCGCCCCTAGTAAGACACAATTAGAGAAGAAGAGTTAGAAAATCTGTGAATACATACCTGGAATGGAAAATGTTCAGGAGTTCACAACCTTGGAGGTGGTAGAGGAGTTTCCAAAAGTAAGGGACAGTGTAAACACTCCACAAACATGGAGCTATGCTGGCATTAAGACTTCTTGAGAAACTGCCTCTGAGGTTGGACACTTGAAGAATATGTTGTTGTCAGGAGCTTTAGCTCCCTGTGTACGGAGACCATCAAAGCTGGGTCTGCAACTATGTGACCTGGAGGATATGGTTTCTTATTTTCTAATGAACATGAGAAAGCAGTGATGAATTCTCTCTTTGTAGATAAACTGTGGCCACTGGGGGCTAAGTGTCTCGCTGTGTGGACTTTGAAGCCATTTGGTCATTCTCCAATTTACGTGGTGTTTCTTGCTGCTGCACTGGGTGTTTTGTATTTGCTTCACAACATACAAGGATTTCAAATGGGTCACAGTGCTGGTGGGAGTCCTGTAAGGTGTGGTGGGTCAGGGTCTTCAGGAGAATGCACCAACCAGGCTTCTATCCCACATTTCTTGCTCCCTTGACCATAGCAACCTGATTCTGAACATTGCCCTGAAACCTGTCCATATAACCAGATGCCTTTTCATATAATTTTCTGCTGGCTGCACCAAGTCAGTCACAAGCCATTTGGAAGCCAATGACACACCCACATGGCCACACCACAAATATATTATCAGACAACTGCACACCACTGCTCTAGGCCCACTACTCAGCAGGCTCCAACTTACTGGCATCTGTGTTCCACACCATTTTCAAGAACTCCAGTCAATCAAGGCACTGTCTGGTACACTCATGAGCAGCAATAGGACATCCAATGGTTCTCCAGTGCCACCTGGTCATTGGGAATTTCAAAAATTTCATGGTATTTATCTATCCATTGTTCAAGAATGAAGTTGGAGGCACTTTGGGGTTTTCATTCATCCAAGAACCATTAAATGGTGAGGAAGCTCATTTCAATGAAAGCTCTGGAGAACTCTCACAGGCAAGGCTTTCCAAAGAGTGGTCAAAATGTCATATGCAGACAGGCCCATTGAGGTCTAAAATGTGAGGTTCATGTGTGTTTTGACTCTTAACTATGGCTGCCAAGTCTTTCAGAATAAAATCATGTGATATCCTGGTTGAGATTCTCAGTGCTCTGTCGAAAGCCACCCAGGGCCCAATCTCAGGTTTCAAGGGTGACTCTCATGCGTGGCCTCCTACAATCCCAACACAATTAATGGCAATACTTCTCTGAGGTCAGTTCCAGAACTCAGTCTCGAAGGAGAATCACACCCGAGTTCAAGCCCATGTGGACCCAGTCATCTCTTCCAACCGCCACACAAATGACCACAATTGAAACCAAAACATTCCCACATGACCCTCATCTTCTTCCATATAGACACTCATCATAAACTCTTGCTGGAGGTTTCCATGAGGAGCGCAGCCCAAGGCAATGTCCAAAATATGCACCCTTGCCCGTCATTTGCCTAAAATGAGGGTGGCCTTGACACCCTTCCTGTGAACCAGGAGTGATCAAATAGGCCTGCCTTTAATACTGCTCTGCTTCTCCAATTTGAGGCCAACTGACTGTCAGGTATAGATTCTTTATGTGATTTGGCATCATGGGAGAACCCAAGCACTTCTGCAGGAGTTCAAAGAACTCATTTGACCCAGAGGATCCTATTCTCACTTGATGGAGGTTAGGAACCTAACAGAGGAAGGCAAGAAACTTCATCCACAATGACTGATATTTTTACCATTTTCGTTTTCAATACACACATGGGAACTTTCTTTATATCCATCAGGTGCTGAGAATCTAATCCATAGCCTGACCCAGAGGCAAGCAGCTGATTCAGACACATCCCTTTCGAAAGCAATTAAGCAAAGCACCACAGGTGATGCCCATTCATTTGCATTTAAAAACTGTTTACTTCAGGCTTCAAAAAGGAGTGGCCTGAGGTAAGGACCTTCCTGACATTCAGGGCAACAGAAAAATAGGTAAGCAGAAGGCCCAAACAGTGTTTCTCCACTGAGACTTTCCTGGTCACACTGATATCTGAGTTTCCTGAGATGCTCGCCATTCCATTCAGCTATCCAGTACATGGCCATGTCACAGAGCTTGGAGGTGTTACATATCTTGGACACAAAACCATGAGCCTATTCTGGGTAGTGGCCAAAATTTAGGAAGAAAACAGGAACTTAGGAAGATAGTAGGGGTTGCCCATCCATAAAGCAACCTGCAGTCCAGTCATAAATTGGGTAGGATGAATGATGGAAAACTTTCTTCTAGACAGGACATATCCATTGATGCATTCTCTTTTCTTATGTCTACAACCACGGACACAGTGAGATACACAGATATAGAAACACTCACCTTGTCAAACGACTTTTTAGAAGCAGTCCACTCCAAAACCAAACAAATCGCCTTTCCTACCTATTCTCAGAACATGAGACAAAACCACAAACTCACACCCACACCCACAAAGGCACTTCCTTCCCCCAATATGTCTGTGACAATCCGGAGTGTCCTCTGACTGTGGACCATATTGTTACCCTGAACTGGCCTGCCCTGTCTCAGATCTGGTCTCCGTGGCCAAATCTGTGAAGTTTTCAGGAGCCAGCGATGACCAACTACCTGTTTTCTTAGGAAAGGACCCTCTTCAGAGCTGTCCTGGCATTTGGCCATTCTCACATCAGTAGGTACCAAAAAAGGCTCTCTCTGCCCTTGGTAAAACCAAACATGTGATCCCACTAGGACTGTTACTGGGACTGGCTCTGGATGCCTGGCTTCCTGAATCCCAAGTTCAGAGAGTTCCATCACCAAGTAAGTTAGGTGAAGTCACTTTCTTCATGAAATGAATGAGGTCACTGCCTTGGCAACCACTTTGTCCTAACAGTTGCTGCCAAGGGTCTCATGAGATGGAGGCTGTTCCTACTTTCTGTGACACTGTCACAAGTTAGAATGGTATATCAACCATATGCACCGGGGAACTTCTCTCCATACAGGCCTGCTTTGGTCCATCTTCTCTACATTAAGAAGAGAGAGGCTGATTCAGACACATCCTTTCATCCTGTCCAGGTTCTTTACCATGTCAGAAGACTTTTGCTCTCTTTGGTACTACATAGCTGCCTACAACTTCTCCAAGGATCATTTCTGCATTGACCTTTGAGGTTCTCAACAGGTGGAAGATCCCCTACATTCCTGTATTGTAAGACCAACTCTATCCCTGCTCCTCTGTAAAGGTAGATTGAGGGAACAGCGTATGGTTAGGGTTAATAACAGGTTCGAATTCGGTTGGGAATTATTCTGCGGGATGAATAATGTTATTGGGAACCTGCAAAATTTAAAAGAATATATAGGTGAAATATAAGTTTGAAAACCCAAATCTATGTAAGTTTTGAAGCCCAGAAGTGTATTGGGCCCTTGGGTAGGATACTTAGCTTTGAATTATGTTCTGCACAGATGTCTCTGATTAATCGCTATACAATGGCATAGGACCTTTACCTTGGATGATTGAATGTCGAAGAGAACATGCAGTCAAAAAGGGATAGTCAATAGGATTAAGAAGATAGTCAGTAGGTTTAGAAAGAAGAGTGAGTATAGGATTTGGACAAAAACTTTTTTAGCAATAGGGTTTCGGGTAGAGAGTGAATGTAAATGTCAGCACATGTGAAGAGTCATTCACAATGATGAACTGGGGAAAATATGTAGGAAAGTAAATATCAATTGAGACAAAAGGAAATCAGGCAAAGTATAATGTGAGTTATAGGATTAGACATTTTCAACAGGGTTGAGGTTGAATATATAATCTTAGCAAGAAACAAATATGTAGTCACCAATTGGATTGACATTTGAGAGCATTAGGCAACCTGGACATGGATGTTATTACTAATCCATGCTCACTTTCCATTTAGGCTTTGGTACAATCATAAGTGTGATCTTTGCATTTTGTGTCCATAATATTACTGTAATAAAATATATATGTAGATCAGGTGACATGAGTATATCTTCCACCATTTCTGGGAGCAATATTTTGAAGATGTATAAATTAGTATTGGGGGTACAAACAGGTGTACCCTGTTTCTATGAATATACAGATAATGCATGAATGGAACATACTCTGAATAAAACCTATACTCATTCCACTATAAATAATGGATTGAATTGATATCTGAAAAAATACAGGAAATCAAATATTGATATACAGACATTCATTACAACCAGTTATACATCAATGATAATATTAGTATTAGGATTTTCATGAAGAGTGTGTGAGTTTTGCTTCAAAATTGATTATGGAAATCGAAAATAATGTGTTTGGAAAGAAGTCTCATGAAAAGAGCAGTAAAGAAACATGGAGGAATACATGTTTTCAGAAGCAGGAAGT